>NC_044043.1:13109448-13764447 GCF_901765095.1 Microcaecilia unicolor | reverse complement strand
TTTCCCTCATATTTTAGAATGGGGAAAAGCCTTCCTAGACCTCATGATATCTTTTCATCTTTCAATTCAATCACATGAAAATCTGCAAGAGCCTGAAAGGGAACCGTGACTTTTCTTGACTGGTGAAACTGCCAGAAATAGCTGAGTTGAATCATCATATCCTTTCTCCATTGGGTCATTTCTTTAGTGACCCCCTGGCAACAGTGAAAAGGAACTTGCAAAGTGTTTCACACCTCCTTTTTTTATTTCCTGGGCTGCTAAAATTGAGGTTTTCTTGTTTCAGCAGATTTTCTAAATGTGCAATACTCATTTTCCGTTGTAATCTCTCTACGTCATTTCTCCGAAATCCCCAGCTGCAAGAATGACTTGATTGTCCTCCTCATAAATAGAGGCTGGAAGAGACTGGGTGATCAGTCAGTGGACCAGTAGATCAGTCAGCAAGAAGGTAGAAGAAGAGACCGAGCAAGTCCTGACTTCACTTCTACTCTTGAAGATCAACCCCACCTCAACGCAACATGAAGCTCTGTCTCACTGCTCTCTGTGTCCTTCTCCTGGCTGCTTTCTGCTCTGAAGTTTTCTCTGCGCCTAGTAAGTGTTCATTTCTTCTCTTTTCACAGATTCTCTCTCTGTATGTCTCCCATTTCAGAAAATGGGCATGAGCCTCTTTAATCCAGCTAAGCTTTGGACCCCCTCTTTCTTGACCAGAGCTTAACACTCTTGTCATGAATGCTGTTCTCCAGCCCAAAGCCATTGAAATAACGTGATCGTGATGTATCAGTAGTACTAAGCAATCCGGCCAGTCTTGTGAATTGGTGTTGGCTCCAATATCTGATTGGCTGGGGGCTGTTGTGGAATTTAGAAAAACAGCAAATGGTAAGGCTTCTTTATCAATGAATTAGAACTAGAATTTAGAAGAACTAGAACTCTAAATTGTGTAGGACTCTGGGAAGTCACTTTAACTCCCAGTGTTTCACTATTCACCCATTGTGTGACCCATTGTTGGTCATATTATCCCAGTTTACCAAACTCTAAGTATATTACTTTTTTGTCCTGCCCCTCCCCCCATACTCAAAGGCATGAGAGTGTCTGCCAAAAGCAGATTCTGCGATCAAGAGGCTATTTGATTATTTCTTTTTATGAAACTTCCACTCATTAGGTTTCTTTTGTTCCAATTTGTTATAGCTGGAGCAGATATCCCGACTTCTTGCTGCTTCAGTTACACTTCCCGGAAACTCCCACGTGGTCACGTTCAGGATTATTTCGTCACCAGCAGCATGTGCGCCCAGCCAGCCATTATGTAAGTTTATTACCACACATTGGGCAAGTTGAGGTTATGAAATTATGCAGTGTCCGTGCACTTTCAGCTGCATTGACACTGCATCATTTTAAACGGCTAAGTTCAGACATTTGGGAACGGGAGGGAACGATGATGGATTGGAATAATAAGGCACAGCTTGGATATCGCACTGTTTGTGTTTATTCATTTTATACCCCGCTTCTGGTGAAGTGAGTAATTACGTATACTAAATTAAACAGATAAAGTTATGCAAATTTTCCGCAAGCATAATGGTACCTAAGGATCAGCGTTCAAAAAATGGCACTCAAAAGCACACATTGAATAGTGCTAAGCTCTGGGAGCTATGACTACACTTTGGCACAACCATGTACACCAACAAAGCCTTGCTATAAATCCCTGCACCTAAATTAGGCATAGCTACGTGGGGCCAGGGGGGCCTGGGCCCCCATAGATTTGGCCCTGGACCCCCCTGCCGATGACCCTCTTGACCGCCCTCCCGCCACCAACCTGCCGTCGCCGTCACTGCCTTCGCTGGCAGGGGACCCCCAACCCCCGCCAGCCGAGGTCCTCTTCTTCTCGCAAAAGGCTTCCTTCTGTTTCTGACGTCAGAAACAAAAGGAAGCCTTTTGCGAGAAGAAGAGGACCTCGGCTGGCGGGGGTGCGGTCCCCCGCCAGCAAAGGGAGGCGACGGTGGGTTGGCGGCAGGAGGGGGGGGTCGAGAGGGTCATCGGCAGGGGGGGGGGGCAAAGTTGGTGGTGGCGGTGGGGTTGGCAATGGCTGGGGGGTGTCAGAGGCGTCGGGGGAGCTAAAATGTGCCCCCTCACCTTGGGCTCTGGACTCCCCTCCCGCCGAAGTCTGGCTACGCCCCTTGTGGGAATGCCCTGATCTGCCCACGTCCTTCCCATAGCCACACCCCTTATTGGAGCCATGCATAATATTTCCTCTTGGATCCGGGCACCTAAATATACAAATGTAATTTTTAATTGATGCCATTAGCATGATTGTTTGCACCCAATTATCAGAGCTATTTTGGCTCATTATCAATTAAATTGCGTGTCCAAATTTGCCTGCACAATTTAAAGCCTCACATAGATTTAGGGTATAACTTTCAGTAAAAATGCATAAAATTGGCTCACTGAAAATCCATATATAACTTTAAATGGATAACTTATCTGTTTAAAATCATAACTATATTTATGCATTTGTAATTAAATGCATAAGTTATATATCTCCACCGAATAGATATGTTAAGTTCCAGCCCTCTCCAAATCCCCAACCTGATTTTAAATGGATAACTGGCTGTTTTGTTACTTAAATGACCACTTATCCTTTTAAGTGTTCTAGCAGTAGTGACTGCATAAGGGTACATTTCTTGTTTTGTTTTAGTTCTATTCATTAAATAAGATCATCCCTTTTTTATTGGACTAATACATTTTGTTGACTAGTTTTCGAAGGCCGAAACCTTCTTCCTTAGGTCAGGTATGAGCAAAAGATGCTTGCTGCAGACATGTCAGGCAGAGAAAAATGACAGTATGTAAAAGCACACTGATATTTAGGATTCCATCTCTCTTATCTTATCGTTAATGCAATGACCTCCCTTCCTTTGATCTGAGACTTAACTTTGCAAGATCACAGGAAATGAGCCTAATAAACACTGGACCACATCACTAAACCACCACACAACCCTGCTAAATATAGCTGATTAAATGCAAGATTGCAAAGGGCTGCTGAAGGTTTGAACTGGGCTGTACTGGGAGCCCTCTGTGTGGGATCCCAGTGGGCGTGTTGCCACTGCAGGCTTGGCGAGCATTCCTTCTATAGAATAGCGCTGAATGCTGATTTTTTTGGCACCATTTACTGTATCCGGCCTCATGAAGATTATTGGGCTTCTGTTACTCTGTTCCTATACGCCCTATACATTGATTTTCAGTAGCACTATATGGATAGTTTTGCTGAAAATCATTAGAGGCTGCCCCAGCGCTCTCTGGATAGTGCTGGAGCAGAGCAAGGGTGATGTGTGAGGAATTTTCAACCAATTCAGTACAAAGTCTGTGAGAACCTTTTAGAGTCAGTTTTTGCACCAGATTTTAAAGTGGACCTATGCGTATAATTTCACTTTGAAACTTCTGGGGGCCAAAAAATACCTGCAGACATTTTTCTCCTTGACCTAAACATGCTTGCATAGACCTCTTCATTCTTCTAAGAATAGCCATACTGGGGCAGGCTAATAGCCCATCTAAACCAGTATCCTGTTTCCTGCAGCGGCCAATCCAGGTCACAAGTACCTGGCAGAAACCCAAATAGTAGCAACATTCCATGTAGAACCCCAATGAATAGCAAGATTCTAGAATCCTAACGAGTAAGAAGATTCCATGTGGAACCCCAAAGAGTATCAAGATTCCATGCTACCAACAGCAGTGGCTTCCCCCATCTCTAACACTAACTATGCAGTTAGAAATATATGCTCTGAACAGAAAGAGGTAGATCAGGGAAGGAACAGAGTAAAATGGAAAGACTTAGCACAGCAAGCAAAAAAGGACCAGTTTGCTAATCACTTTCCCAGAGACACATGATGGCAAAAACACGAGTTCTGCTAGAGGAAGTAAACTTGGAAACAAGGATGAATCAGAAAAAATGGAAGGGTATCATCAGGGATGTGCAGGTAAAATTTTAACAATGGGCTCTCTTTCCGGGCATAGACAGCCCTGCAATTTGGGGGGCCTAGGAGTAGATTTGGGGGGGGGGGCGATGCATGCCTCTCCCCCTCCTCTCCTCATGTGGGCATACCAGGTATACCTTTGCCCCACTAGCCAATAAATGGACTGCCTCTACTCTCCGCTGCTTGTTCCTGGTTCTGAGCAGCATGCTGGGACTTCTCAAACGTGCATAAGAAGTTCCAGCCTGCTGCTCAAAGCTACAAACAAGGAGCAAGGGAGCAGCAACAGTCTATTTACTTGGCTGGCGGGGCTCAGCATCCCCGCCAGCAAAGTGAAAACGAAATTCAGGAAGGGGCCCGATCCCACATTTTGGGAGCCAGTTGTTAAAATAGCCACAGGAGGCCTACTTTAACAACCGGCTCCCAAAATTCTTAACAATTGAACAGACGGTTCTCAAGAGTCCGCTCCAGGACACCACTGGCTATCATGCACAGCGGGGTCCTCTAGAGATGGTAAAAATAAGCAATGAAAAGATAGAACTATAGCCATCAAGACGGAAGTACGAAAGCAATCAGAATGGAGAGAGAAACCATTAACTACATTATGTCATTAAATAGGTGATCAGAGCAGAGGTAGGCGGCCATTTTCTATTCTGTGTCTGCTAAAGAGGTGGATGAAGGTGACATCTGAATCAGAAAAACAGATTCAGGAAGACAGGATTAGGAAGTCATTTTGATTAATCTCCGTTGTTCTTGACCCCACAGTGCTGTGTGGATATAATATATAGGGTTCTCTTTCCCTAGTCTTTGTTTTTCTCAATTCCACAGTACTGTGGTTGCATATATTATACAAACATTCTCTCTTAGACTCTGATATTGGTGGCACTAACATCTCCTAATCATTTGATTACTTTACCCCCTCAGATTTATCACCAGGAAAGGTCGTGAAGTCTGTGCCAATCCTGACGAAGAATGGGTTGAGAATTACGTGAATGATTTGGAATTAAACTGAGAGATCGTGGAGCCCCAGTGTCAGAATGATACAAGAGGCACTGGGTGACACAGACTGTGGAATACGTCCAGAAAATTCAGTCAGTTGTAAAGATTGGGTTTTAAGATAATATGTCATCAACTCTTTTACAAGGACAATCAATTGTTAACTGAACAAATGGTCTTTTTTAAAAATTTTGGGCTGCAAACTGGTTACATTTTCACAGGACAATCTGATGTCCATGAAAAAGTTAATTAGTTAAAAAGAGGAACGATCAGAGACATCCTGGGGTCACTGGATTGCACCGATATTTAGTGGATATCGAAGGTGGAAAGATAACAGGGCATTTTATACGGTTATTCCTATCCTGGTGCAGCCCTACCCTGTTATATCTTTAAACATCCAGTTCAAGTTAATTGGAAAGCTTCTCCAGTTAACTTTGGACCTCTTTAATCAAGCCACGCTAGGGGTTCCCGTGCAGCAATGCCGACAAAGTTCATTCAAAGTGGATGGGCTTCTAGTATGGTTTGATAAAAGAGGCCCTTTAACAGGCTAAGATGCCACTGAACGTCTGCCTCTTAGGATCTTAAATTTGACTGAACATAGGTGCCTAACTTAGGAGTCTAACTGGAGGCCCTTACCCCCGGATTCTATATAGCGCGCCTAGAGATCCACACCGATTAACAATGCGCGCAATGTAACAAGCTAATGAGCGCTGATAACAGCACTTAATAATCAATAATGAGCACTAATTGGCACTGATTAGAATTTAGGCGCACAACTCGCTAAGCACATTCTGTAACGATGTGTGCCGAAGCTCTAACGCTCGCAGGCAAAAAGGGGCGTAGTTATGGGCGTTCCAAAATTTAGGCACCTAGTTATAGAATATGGCCCAGTGCACCTAAATCTACATGCCAAGATTCGCGCCGTGTTTTTGTTGCTGTAAATGGACGTGTGTAGATTTAGGCGCTGAAATATCAACTAAGCACATTCTATAGATTTAGGTGCCGATTATAGACTACACTTAGTTGGCGCTGATTTTTTTGAATAGCAGCTTCTGTAGAACTGAGCTAAAGCCATCTGTAAACCCCTTTCTACAAATAAGTATTTATTTATTTATTAAATGTTGGCGGAGTGTCACCATTAGACAGGTCACACGATGTAAGTTATTGTATCTGGAAGACCACTGAAGGGTGTTCTTGGCACTTTTAGTTTTGAGGACAAGCCTTGCTAAGTTGCACCTAACATAAAGAAGGCATATGTAAGGAACTTTAATATAACTTGTAGGGCTTCTTTACTTAGACCAGCTCAACCCTTAGTGTACCAAAAAAGGCTTACCAGAGGACGCCTTAAAGCATCTTCAGGTAGCTTTCCTGTGTGTGGGGCTTTTTTACCAAGCTGCGGGAAAAGGGCCCTGGCACTGGCAGCAGGGGGGCCATTTTTCCCATGCGCCAGGGCCCTTTTACCGCAGCGGATAAAAAAAGCCCCCAGCACACATGGCCATGCGGTAAGAGAACTCTTACCGCATGGCCATGCGACGGCGATGTCCAATTACCGGGTTACTGCCGGGTTACCGCCGAGCAAACCGTTTCCGGGAGCTTTCTTTTCCCCCGGAAATGGCGCACGCTCGGGGTTGGACCGGCGGTAGTCCCCAAAAAGCGAGCGGTAACGTAGGAGCACTTAGCATTTCCTAAACAGGAGGCAGTAAACAGTCCTATGTTAATTATTTGCAGTTGCCATGCTAATGACAACATTAGCGCACAACCTGCAAATTAAAAAAAAAATTTGAAAAATGCCTATTTTACTGGCATGGTAAAAATGGACTTAGCAGGTGGGAAGTCCCTCATTAGATTGCACTGTCCAGATTTTGCTGAGGCCCCTTAGTTATTTAGCACGTTTGAAGATATAGTTAATATATTATAGACTGTCATTGAATAGTACAGATCAGCACTGAATATCAGTGAAATTATAATATTGTGTTGTTATTATTATTCATTCATTGTGATGTGTTATTTGAGGTTTTGATGAGAGCTTTATAATTGAGCGTAATATATGTCTTGGAGAATAAATGTTATTTTTCAATCTCTTCGCTTCTTGGTTATTTGTCTACATACATAGTAACATAGTAGATGACGGCAGAAAAAGACCTGCATGGTCCATCCAGTCTGCCCAAGACAAACTCATATGTGTATACCTTACCTTGAATTTGTACCTGTCCTTTTCAGGGCACAGACCATATAAGTCTGCCCAGCAGTATTTCCCGCCTCCCAACCACCAGTCCCGCCTCCCATCACCGGCTCTGGTACAGACCGTACAAGTCTGCCCTCCCCTATCCTCTCCTCCCAATCACCACCCCCTCTTCCCCCCACCTGCTCCGCCACCCAATTTCAGCTAAGCTTCTGAGGATCCATTCCTTCTGCACAGGATTCCTCTATGCATATCCCACGCATGTTTGTCTACATACATTTCTTTTGAAGCCTCGTTGATGCTCTGGACAGATATCAGGTCATCTAGGAGGAAATTCTGCAAACTGGTTCCTCCATTTAAGCATGCCGATGCCATGCACTGTCAATAGCAGGTGTAAGTGGGCACTCATAGACCCACCGAGTGCATCACTCTTACCTCCCGGGGATGCAGGGAGCAGCCGTGCGGCTGTCAGCTACTCCGCTTCCCTTCTCCAGAACAGGAAGTTACGTCAGAGGGAGCAGGGAACCGGCGGAGCCGACAGCCACAAGGCTGCTCCTTGTACCTCCTTGCAGCGTGCACCTGGGGCGGATCACCCCCACCGCCCCACCAGAGGCGTAGCCAGGTTTTGACATCAGGGGGAGCAGACTTTTCTAAAATAGGCGCCAGTGCAAGGACGAAGGACTGGGAGAGAGGGGAGGGTTAAAATCCTTATAGGCATATGCAGTCAGTGACTCAGCTGTTTTGGGAGGCTGGGGTGCGGTTGGGGGGAGGCTAGTTAAAATCCTTAGGGTGGGGGCAATACCCACGTAAGCAGTAAAGGGATAGAAGGGGTACTTTTGAACACAGCAGTGAAGGACCCCTTCGCTGTGTCTCTGGTGTATATGCACCAGCTATTTCCCCCTAGTATCTCTGTTACTGATGGTATTATGCACACTGAATACACTCCAGAGAATTGTGTGCCAAAAACCTCCAAATAATGTACCACAATAATGCAAATTATTAAACAGAACAGTATTTGCAGTAGTCTGGAAATATAACACTGGACTCCTAGTCAGTCCTAGCTCCCAGTCCAGCATCTTCCTGTTGGCTACGTGAACAGTGGAATTCAGCAGCACTGTAACAGAAATTCTGTGGTTACTGGCAACCATAAAATAGCCTATCAAATTTTTTAGTAAGTTGCCAATAGGCTTTAGATCTGCTGGTCATTAGTTTACTGTACAGTTACCAAACATGTTTGGAAAAGTATTATCTGTATTAACTTATTTAATGGGTTAGAGAAGTGGACTGCGAACCAGGGAAGCCAGAGATCACATCCAGTGGTGTGCTGGTAAATTTTTAACAACAGACTCTCTCCATGGTCCACCAGTGCGCCCCCCCACCCAGCTCTGCGCCCCCCCCCCAAAAAAAATTGCAGACCTGGCTATACCCCGGGGGGGGGGGGGGGGGAGGAGGGGGCAACACATTACTCTCTCCAGGAAAAAACAATTAAATTATCCCAGGTTCCAACCTAATTCATGTTTAATATGGGATAAAATGCCATAAATAAGTAAATAAATATAAACTTTTAATGTTCAGCACCTGATTCTCAAAGTGGACATATTCCAAACACTATAATGAAAATAAAATTATTTTTTTTTCTACCTTTGTTGTCTGGTGACTTTGTTTCTCTGATCATGCTGGTCCAGTATCTGATCCTGCTGCTCTCTATCTGTTCCCTTGACTCCGTTTCCAGGGCTTCCTTTCCATTTATTTCTTTTCTTTCCTCCTTTCTTCTTCATTTCTGGTCCTCTGCAGACTTGACTGTACAGTGGATCCAACTTCTGCCTATTTTCTCCATCCATGTGCAGTTTCTCTCCTCACTTCCTTTTCCCTCATCTAATCTCCTTCCTCTATCTTCCCTCCATGTCCAGCATTTCTTCTCTCTCCCTTCCCTCCCCTCCATCCATGTCCCGAAACTCTCCTCTCTCTCCTGCCCCTCTCTATCCATCCATATCCAGCAATTCTCTTCTCTCCCCTGCCCCCCTCTACCCACCCATGCCCAGCAGGTCTCTCCCCTGCCCCCCTCTACGCACCCATGCTCAGCAAGTCTCTCCCCTGCCCCCCTCTACGCACCCATACCCAGCAAGTCTCTCCCCTGCCCCCCTCTACGCACCCATACCCAGCAAGTCTCTCCCCTGCCCCCCTCTACCCACCCATGCCCAGCAGGTCTCTCCCCTGCCCCCCTCTACCCACCCATGCCCACAGGGCCGGTCTTAGCAAGTGCGGGGCCCTATGCAGACCAATTTGGTGGGGCCCCATCCTAGCCCCACCCCCACCATTGCCCCGCCCCACCCTAGCTCCACCCCATTGATAAAATTATTCCATTTTTAGAACATTTTTTATTTATGAAATTTCAAATAAAGACAAATGAAGCTAAACTTGCACAAAAAACTGATTGAAATAATAAGTACAATGCTATCATGAAACCTCCCCTCCCCAGAAATTATTCAGTTCAAGTCCACTACAATTAGTAGTTCCAATTCTCATAACAAAGGAGAATAAAGGAAAAATATTAAGAAAAGATTCAGTACTTTCAAATTCCCCTATTACTCTGTAACCCATATATGCAATAAAATAAAAATGAAATGAAAAGATATACAATAAAATTAAGTGATGTGTAAAATATAATGTACAATATAAAAACATATAGACCACCAAGGTATTAAAATTGTTTTAAAATATATACCACAACTCTCTGACTCAAGAAGACTCCGACTCTGTCTGTCATCCATAATTGTCTGACAACACACAGAAAAAAAATAAGTAAAAATAAAATAGACACAATTAATACCTTATACACCAATATACCAGCCATACGGAAAATGCAGATTATCAACAATATGAAGCTAGCAAGGGATCATAATATCACAATTCTCATGTAGAGCCACAAAACACCCTTTTAGAGATAGTGTGTCATGATTTAGGCTCTACACCCTTTCCGATGTTTGGTGCCACCTTAGTAAGGCCAACACACAATCTCTCCACTGCAAAACACTATACACAAATGTGTGCAAAAACACACTCATAACCTTAACAAACCATAAACAGCACTAATTCCAAGGACAGGACGAGCTACAACCTTATGCGTGGCGTGGAAAGGCAACTGTAATTACACCGGGCTCTAAAACACCAGTGCACAACCTAGTGAAAAAATACAAACAAAAACGGCTGCAAACTATACGCTAGCAGAATACTGCACCTTCCTTGATCACACCTGAAAAATACATGAAGGCAAAATACTGAACTGGAAAGTTACCTCAAGAAGTCCGACTCAGCATGCAGCAATACTACAAAAATTGAAACTTACTTGAAAAATATCACAGATGCACATTTCCAAAAACTAACATATTCCAATTAATAAATCCTGAATAAAATAGTTTTTTCTACCTTTGTTGTCTGGTGACTTTGTTTTTCTGATCATGCTGGCTCAGTATCCGATTGTGCTGCTATCTGTCCTCTTAACTCTGTTTCCAGGGCTTCCTTTCCAGTTATTTCTTTACTTTCCGCCTTTCTTCTTCATTTCTTGCTCTGGGTCCTCCGCAGACTTGACTGTCCAGTGGATCCAGCTTCTGCCTATTTTCTATATCCATGTGCACTTTTTCTCCTCTCTTCCTTTTCCCTCACCTCATCTCCTTCCTCACTCTTCCCTCGCCTCCATCCATGTCCAGCATTTCTTCTCTCTCCTCCATCCATCCATGTCCAGCGACCCTCCTGTGCCCCTGCCATCCACCTATGTCCAGAACCCCCCCTGCCATCCACCCATGTCCAGCGACCCTCCTGTGCCCCCTGCCCTCCACCTATGTCCAGTACCCCCTCCCCTGCCATCCACCCATGTCCAGCGACCCTCCTGTCCCCCCTGCCATCCATGTCCAGCAACCCCCTGTCCCCTATGCCCTCCCCTGCCATCCACACATGTCCAGCGACCCTCCTGTCCCTCCTGCCATCCATGTCCAGCAACCCCCCCTGTCCCCTATGCCCTCCCCTGCCATCCACACATGTCCAGCGACCCTCCTGTCCCTCCTGCCATCCATGTCCAGCAACCCCCCCTGTCCCCTATGCCCTCCCCTGCCATCCACCCATGTCCAGCGACCCTCCTGTGCCCCCTGCCATCCACCTATGTCCAGAAACCCCCTCCCCTGCCATCCACCCATGTCCAGCGACCCTTCTGTCCCCCCTGCCATCCATGTCCAGCAACCCCCCTGTCCCCTATGCCCTCCCCTGCCATCCACCCATGTCCAGCGACCCTCCTGTGCCCCCTACCCTCCCCTGCCATCCACCTATGTCCAGAAACCCCCTCCCCTGCCATCCACCCATGTCCAGCGACCCTCCTGTCCCCCCCACCATCCATGTCCAGCAACCCCCCTGTCCCCTATGCCCTCCCCTGCCATCCACCCATGTCCAGCGACCCTCCTGTGCCCCCTGCCCTCCCCTGCCATCCACCTATGTCCAGAAGCCCCCCTCCCCTCCATCCACCCCATGTCCAGCGACCCTCCTGCCCCCCTTGCCAACTGCCATCCACCTATGTCCAGTAAACCCCCCCCCCCCGTCCCCCCTGCCTTCCACCCATGTCCCGCGACGCGAGTCTCCTCGTTCCTCTGCTGCTCCCCCTCCCTCCAGCCACCTGAGACCCCTCCCATCTGAGCCCCCCTCCCCTCCCCGCCAAACGACCCTCTTCTGCCGCCCGCACCTCACCTGACCCGACCCAGCATTTAAAAAAACCCTCCAAGCGGCGGTGGCGTGCCGGTGCCTCGCGTCTCAGAGAAGAAAACTCGCTTCGTCGTTGGCCGGCCTTCCCTCAAGTCCCGCCCTCTGATGTAACTTCCGCAAGGGCGGGACTTGAGGGAAGGCCGGCCAACGACGAAGCGAGTTTTCTTCTCTGAGACGCGAGGCACCGGCACGCCACCGCCGCTTGGAGGGTTTTTTAAAATGCTGGGTCGGGTCAGGTGAGGTGCGGGCGGCAGAAGAGGGTCGTTTGGCGGGTCGGGGAGGGAGGGGGAGCAGCAGGGGAACCAGGAGACTTGCGTCGCGGGACATGGGTGGAGGGCAGGCGACCGTGGTTGGCGAGGCAGAGGCGAGGCACGCCGCGCGGGGCCCTATGCGGCCGCCTCGGTCGCCTCTGCCTAAGACCGGCCCTGCATGCCCAGCAAGCCTCTCCCCTGCCCCCCTCTACCCACCCATGCCCAGCAGGTCTCTCCCCTGCCCCCCTCTACGCACCCATGCTGAGCAGGTCTCTCCCCTGCCCCCCTCTACCCATCCAGCGATTCTCCTCCCTCCCCTGCCGCTCCAAAGCATGTCCAAAGATGTCCTTCGCTCCCACCTTCCCCTCCGTCTTTTTTTAATTACCTCCGTCGAAGCGCGCGCCATTTAAAGCCCTGCTGCGTGCTGGCCGTCTCCAGGCTTCCCCTGCTTGATTCGGATGATGTTCGTGCCTTAGTCCCGCCTTCGCGAAAAAAGGAAATGACGTCAGAATGAAGGCGGGACTAAGGCACGAACATCATCCGAATCAAGCAGGGGAAGCCTGGAGACGGCCAGAACGCAGCAGGGCTTTAAATGGTGCGCGCTTCGACGGAGGTAATTAAAAAAAGATGGAGGGGAGCGGGAGGGGAGGGTGGGAGCGAAGGACATCTTTGGACATGCTTCGGAGCGGCAGGGGAGGTAAGCATGGCATGTGATGGCGCCCTCCTGCCATGCTTACCTCCCGCAATGGAGCCGGCTCGCCCCCAACAACAACCGGCTCGCAAGAGCTGTCAAAATTTAACAAGCGGCTCTTGTGAGCCGGTGCGAGCCGGCTCCAGCACACCACTGATCACATCCCACTGCTGCTCCTTGAGAGCTTGGGCAAGTTATTTAACTCTGCATTACCTCCTGTACAAACTTAGACTGTAAACTTCTAGGGACAGGAAAATACCTGTTGTACATGAATGCATCTCACCTTCAGCTACTACTATGAGAGATATGAGCTAAATACAAACACAACATCCAATACCAGGCATATTATCTAATATAATAATTTGCTCCTGCAACGTTCCAAAGTGTCTCACTGGGATCGTAACCATCTCCTGACGTCACTGGCCTGCACTAGAACCCTGCTTGCCTGATGTCAGGAGATGTTACTACTCCTAGAGTTCCACACCCCCGCGCCTCCCTCCCTTCCTCCCTCCCCTTCGAGTTCCAGGACCCCCTCCCCTCCGACTTGCAGGACCCTCCCCTGCGACACTCTCTCCTAACAGTTCCCTTAAAAACATAATTGCCATTAGAGGACAACCTTGCTAGCGCCCGTTTCATTTCTTTCAGAAATGGGCCTTTTTTTTTTACTAGTTACAGAATATTGTCGTAATGCTCTTTTATAGCTCCCAAGCTCCTTCTCTGACTGGGTTGGTCAGCAGTACCTCATTCTAGTGTAATTCCGGGTACTCATTCATGCCCTACTGCATGACAGGATTGGGAAATCAGTTATGAAATGTTGCCAGAGAATGAGGTAAAAAGCAGTTAGCTTAGCAGGGTTTAAATAAGGTTTGGATAACTTCCTAAAAGAAAAGTCCATAAGTCATTACTAAGATGGACTTGGAGAATGGGGAAAATCCACTGCTTAGTTCTAGAATAAGCAGCATAAAATCTATTTTACTGTTTTGGGATCTTGTTAGGTACTTGTAACCTGGATTGGGCACTATTTGAAACAGCATACTGGGGTTGATGGACCTTCAGTCTGTCCAGTATGGCAACACTTCTGTTCTTATGTAGGGAGGAGACTTAACATTAGGGATGTGCACTGAAAAAAATTGTTTCCATTCATTTTTGGATCTGTTTTCATTTCATTTGGTTTATTTATGTTTGGGGCAATATAACTAATTTGTTTAATTCAAGTAACGTCTGCAAATAGTTGAAAATGCAGCAGCTAAATTGATAGGAGGAGGTCGTTGGTCTGATCATTTGACACCGTTCCTCATCAAACTACACTGGCAAGAACAGAATTCAAGCTGCTAACAATGATCTTTAAAAGTCTCTATGGCCTCACACCACCCTACATTCGGCACATTGTCCAGCTACATCAACCCAAAAGATCCCCAAGATCCTTAAAGGAAATCAAACTGGTTATATCAACTTCACAAGAATGGTGAAGAAAGAAAACTCACAACATGACAATTACAGGCAAAGGAGCGGAACTGTGGAACTTACTGCAGAGACATAAGACTATCTGCATTTCAGACAGTTAAAACTTGGTTATTCCAGAAACACTTTGACTCAACCTCAGGAAAACTAGCCCCACATTTACACAAGGCACGGAAGATGAAACATGAAACCACCTGCTAAACCTAGCAGAAAA
Organism: Microcaecilia unicolor; assembly: GCF_901765095.1. Lineage (NCBI taxonomy): Eukaryota > Metazoa > Chordata > Amphibia > Gymnophiona > Siphonopidae > Microcaecilia > Microcaecilia unicolor. The sequence goes on along the minus strand of NC_044043.1, from coordinate 13,749,953 downwards.
CTCACATGGAATCTAAACTTGTACCAATAAAAATGGCGAAGGATCTATATTATACACTATCAGGCTTATTTTCAAAAGAGAAGGGCACCCATCTTTCAACACAAATCAGGAGATGGGCGTTCTTCTCTCAGGGTCGCCCAAATCGGCATAATCAAAAGCCGATTTTGGGCGTCCCCAACTGCTTCCCATTGCGGAGATGACCAAAGTTCCCGGAGGCCTGTCGGAGGCGTAGCGAAGGTGGGACTGAGGCGTGCCTAACAGATGGGCGTCCTCGAGCGATAATGGAAAAAAGAAGGGCATCCCTGATGAGCACTTGGCCAACTTTACTTGGTCCATTTTTTCTTACGACCAAGCCTCAAAAAGGTGCCTGAACTGACCAGATGACCACCAGAGGGAATCGGAGATGACCTCCCCTGATTCCCCCAGTGGTCACTAACCCCCTCCCACCCTCAAAAAAACAACTTTAAAAACTTCTTTTGCCAGCCTGAAATGTCATACTCTGGTCCATCGCAGCAGTATGCTGTGTGTGTGTCAGCAGAGGCATAGCGAAGGCGTGGATGTCCTTTCTTTCATATATTTTCGACGTCCTGAACTGCCCCCCCCCCCAGGGACGGCCAAATTTCAAGGGAGTGGAGTGGAGGAGTGGCCTAGTAGTTAGAGCGCTGGTCTTGCAATCCACAGGTGACCGGTTCAAATCCCACTGCTGCTACTTGTAATCCAAATAAATAAAGAGGGTGTCGGAGGCATAGCAAAGGCATGGATGTCCTTCTCACAGAAACATCCACATTTTGGATGTCCTCACAGGGACGGAGGAATAGCGAAGGGCATCCTCAACTGCGACGGAGGCATAGCGAAGGACGTCCTTCACCCATACTCTAATTTAAAAAAAGACGTCCCTGACGAGCACATGGATGTTTTCACCTGGACTTGTATTGCGCAGAGCAGCCATGCATAATGCTTGGTTGCTCTACACTGGCTTCCCCTCCTTAGGAAGGAAATTGCATGCAAATGAGCTAACAGTGAGCAGCTCATTTGCATGCGATTTCCTTCATGCATGCCCGTTCCTTTCCGAATCGCTAAGGGATCGGGAAGGGAAGGGCTTTTTCCGTTCAGTTAGTGCATCAGTTAGTCCACTGCAGTGCCCCCTAGGGTGCCCGGTTGGTGTCCTGGCATGACAGGGGGACCAGTGCACTACGAATGCTGGCTCCTTCCATGACCCAATGCCTTGGATTTGTTCATTTTTGAGCTGGGCGTCCTCGGTTTCCATTATCACCGAAAACTGGGGACGACCATCTCTAAGGTCGAATTAAACGTGGAGATTTGGGTGTCCTCGATCGTATTATTGAAACGGAAGATGGCCGTCCATCTTGTTTCGATAATACGGGTTTACCCACCCTTTCGTGGGACGTCCTGCGAGGACGTCCTCAGGAAAATTTGGGCGCCCCGTTCGATTATGCCCCTCCACAAGTTCCAAAGACTATCAAGTTTCGTATTAAATATGATCTTACATAAACAATTATGCTCAACCATGTCTAGCTAGTTAATAAGATGTAATATAATATTGTTTACTATATACTGAACAGTTTCACTATAAGTTATTACTAATTAATGTTAGCTAATCTTTTGATAACATACTGTTAAATGTAAACTGCTTAGAACTTGTCAGTAAAGTGGGTTATAAAAGCCTAATTAAATTAAAGGGAAGTTCTCTTTCCAGTGCTTCCATTCACTATCAGAGTCAAGCTTGAGTACTCCCTTCTTTGTTCAGAGTGAGTAGTCCAAAAATAGTCTTTCTGACCTTCTCCTTTAGTCATGAATAGATCTGTTATCTCTCAGTTCATATCCTTCCCTTGTCTCTTGAGAAGAAAAAAAACAACCCAGAAACAACCTCCACCAAAGTTAGGAGAAACTTCATGCAAGTTAGTTCATGTTCAGTGGCTGTCTCCACCCAAAATCAGTCCAGTTTCTCATCTTATGATTCTAGGCAGTCTTAATACAGTCTTTCAGCATTTAGGCTAATCTTCTCATGGCTTTTCTCACAAATAAGCTTGGGTCGCCTCTCCTCTCCTCTCCCCCACCTTATTTCTTAAGAAGAGGACGTGCCAGAAGTCCAAGCACTTAAAGCAAAATCCAGATAAAAATATTTCCAAATGGAAGAGTTTGAGCCCCTTTTTTTGATAAGCCTAGGGCTCAAACTACTGGCAGACCTAAAACCCTCAATCACAGTTAAACAGGCTTAAGTTTCATCGTTTTACCCTCCCAATTTCTGCAAGAAGACAGAAGGAACAAAAAGGTAAATTGTCTTTTCACATTCTTATTCACAGAATTCCTTTACTGAGGCACTACTTGTCACCACCATATATGTTGTTACATATACTGGACTAACACAAAAAAAAGGGGGGTCCAAATCTCCCGTGAAAACGGAACAAACCACAAGAAATGGCGGAAGATAAACCAAAACAGACCAAAAACAAGGGAGTAAGAGCGCCAGAAAAGTTTAATGTGACCCTACACATGTTGCCAACTGTCTGTGCTTGCTAGTTATGTTACTCTGTAATACTCTAAATGATGTTACATTATTGTATCATATTCATGTAGTATAAGGAGGTGTCTCTTATTACATATTAGTATTGTCATTGTTCTCTTCTTTTTTAGCATATAATTTATATTTTATGTGACACAAGTTTTCTATTTTATGGTCCTGATATTCTTAATGTGTGTGTCTATATGCTATGATATTTTATTGATATTGATCTTTTTAGATTTATTGTTAATCTGAACTTGTTTTTAACCTTTATTTTCGATGTTTTATTTTGGAACATTTGTACTTTTTTATTTATATTTAAGTGGAATATATGTTAATATATTTGTTCTGTTTTTTTTTGGACCCCTGAGGAAGGCCTGCTGGCCGAAACACGGACCGTGTAGGGTCCCATTAAACATATACTGGACTCCCATCTCCTAATCTGAATCTGGAAGCACAGCTGTAACTTCCTTATAATTCATGATCTCCTCGCTGGGCTTCTCAGCTCCAGGGTAGTCCTCCACCTCCATAGGTTGGCTTCTCTCCTCCCCCTCTTCTAGTTGAGGCTTTATATAGCTCTTCTCTTTCCCAGGAAACCTCTCCCCCACAGGGCAGTACCACCAGGGTCTTTCTGGACCTTTCTTCTTCAATCTGGATTCCCCTCAACCCCTTGCCTTAACCAAATCCCAGTTCCCGCTACTGAGGAAACCCTTAGTTGCGTCTAATTTTCTCTGCGGAAAGGTGGTGGAAATAGTGCTGTTCCTCCTACAGCTCCTGTTTCCCTTTTACAACATATATGTTTTTACTCAAGGTATTTACACTTAGGTTTTTCTTGTGTTGTATTAGGCCACGCATATATGTAGTTAGCATTAGGTAGTTGGAAGGTTTAACAGGCAAAAATACCTGGAAAAGCTAAGAAAAGCTGTCAGGAATGCGAAGAGACAAATGGAAGAAAAGATAGCCGATACTGTAAAATTGGGGGACAAGACATTTCTCAGATAGTTCAGTGACAGAAGGAAGTGCCATAATAGCACAGTGAGGCTCAAAGCTGAAGGGGAGGAATATGTAGAAGCTGATAAAGTTAAAACTGAACTGCTCAACAATTATTTCTGTTCTGTGTTCATGGATGAAAGGCCGGGGGTAGGACTGCAGAAAACAAATGCAAATGGGGATGGATGCCCCTCCAAAGGGACACCATCTCGTAATGGTGGAGGGGCTTGTGTGTTTCAGTGATTCAGAGGGCTATGCTGTAGGGCCACTCTCATATGAGACAGGCCTCTGAGGAGAAACTAGATGAAGAGTGTCCCAAACTTGTGAGAGTCAAGATGGTATTTGAGGCAAAAGTGGTGTGAGTCAGCTCCTGTGTTGGTGTCTGTTTTAAATCATTTTCTCCCCATTTGTGCTGGCAACAATGGGGAAGAAGAAAGGAGAGATATGTACCTACTAGGGGCGTAGCTATGGGTGGGCCTGGGTGGGCCCAGGCTCACCCAATCTCGGCCTGGGCCCGCCCAGTCTTTTGGGACCCTCACCTACCACGACGACGATGACTTCGTTTTTTTGCCCGCAGCGGCCAGCGGGCGTAAAAGCAGCAAGCAGCGAGCCAGTCTCGACTCCGTCCTTCGCTTCCTGCCCTCTCAGCGTCCCGCCCGCCTGAAAGGAAATGACATCAGAGGAAGGCGGGACGGCACAGAGAGAGGGCAGGAAGCGAAGGACGGAGTCGAGACTGGCTCGCTGCTTGCTGCTTTTACGCTGCAACTTCGGGAGTGGAAATGAGCCAGCCAGCCCGCCCATCTAGTCCATTGGAAAGAAAGAAGCGATTTGGTTTCCACTCCTCCGCGCAGCCATCGCTGTTCGCTCAAAACACAGGGCAAGCAAACCTGTGAGCTGCTGCATCCACGTTGTCGTTCTTTTGAGGGGGGGGGGCAGGAGAGATGCCAGATAGAATGGGGAAGGGGATTGAAATAAACAGGATGGGCAGGGGAGAGAGGAGAATTGCCGGACAACAGGGATTGATGGAGGGGGCAAGGGAGAGAGGAAATTTGCTGGAGATGGATGGAGGAGAAGGCAGGGGAGAATGGAGAGTTGCTGGACGGAGCGGAGGGCAGGGGAAGGGGAAGGAGGAGAATTGCTGGACATGGCTAGATGGAGGGGAAAGGGGAGAGAGGAAATTGGCTGGAGATGGATGGATGGATGGAGGAGAGGGCAGGGGAGAATGGAGAGTTGCTGGACGGAGCGGAGGGCAGGGGAAGGGGAAGGAGGAGAATTGCTGGACGGAGCGGAGGGCAGGAGAAGGAGGAGAATTGCTTGACATGGCTAGATGGAGGGAAAAGGGGAGAGAGGAAATTTGCTGGGTATGGTTGGATGGAGGAGAGGGCAGGGGAGAATGGAGAGTTGCTGGACGGAGCGGAGGGCAGGGGAAGGAGGAGAATTGCTTGACATGGCTAGATGGAGGGAAAAGGGGAGAGAGGAAACTGGCTGGAGATGGATGGATGGAGGGGAGGGCAGAGGAGAGAGGAGAATTGCTGGACGGAGCAGAGGGCAGGGGAAGGAGGAGAATTGCTGGACATGGATGGATGGAGGGGAAAGGGGAGAGAGGAAATTTGCTGGGTATGGATGGATGGAGGGGAGGGGAGGGCAGAGGAGAGAGGAGAATTGCTGAACATGGATGGATGAATGCAGGGGATAGAGGACATTTGCTGGATATGGGTGGATGGAGGAGAGAGCAGGAGAGAATGGAGAGTTGCTGGATGGATGGAGGGGAGGGAGAGAAGTCAGGGAGGAGATGCGCATGGATGGAGGGGAGGGAAGAGAGGAGAAATGCTGGACATGGATGGAGGGGAGGGAAGACACAGGAAGTAGAAGCACATGGATGGAGGGAAGTAAGGAGAAATGCTGGATATGGATGGAGGGAAAACTGCTGAGTTTAAGGGCTGGTTTGGAACACGTTGAGGGCAGATACTGAAACTCGAGGAAGGATAGGGACAGGGCTACAGATGGTAGACAGGACACATAGGACACAGGAGGATGGTGGACATGGTGAGAGAAAAAATATCAGATGGAAAGAAGACACTGCATAAAACAGAAGACACTGGGACCAAAGCAAATAGATCAGACAAAGGTAGAAAAAGTATTTTATTCAGAATTTATTAATTGGAATATGTCAGCTTTTGGAAATGTACATCTGTGATATTTTGCATGTAAGTTTAAATTTTTCTGGTATTGCTGCATGCTGAGTCTGACTTCTTGAGTTAACTTTCCAGTTCAGTATTTTGCCTTCATATTTTTTGATCTTTAGTTCCTTGTGTCATGTCTGTTGTGTCATGTGTTTTTCAAGTGTGATCAAGGTGCAGTATTCTGCTAGCATGTAGTATTCGCAGCCCTTTTTGTTTTGCTTTTTTTCACGAGGTAGTGTATTGGTGTTTTAGAGCCTGGTGTAATTACAGTTCTGCCTTTTGAAGCATAAGGTTGTAGCTCGTCCTGTCCTTGGAATTAGTGCTGTTATGGTTTAGTAAGGATATGAGTGTGTTTTTGCACAGGTTTGTGTATAGCATTTTGCAGTGGAGAGATTGTGGGATAATCAAACATATAAATGGCGAGTGACCGACTCACTCGCAAATGCGCAGTAGAGACTTCCCTCTCTGTCCCGCCCCCGTGTCAATACGTGATGACGGGGGGGGGGGGGGCGGGACAGAGAGGGAAACTGCGCCGTCGAGGTTGCTACCGCTCCCCCCCCCACTCGGAGTCGCCGCCGCCACCCCTCCACCCGGCCCGGGCCCTCTCTTCCCTTCTGAACTTACACATCCATTCGCCGAACGCAGCAACGCACATCAGCTGAGCTGCAGTGAGCCCTTCCTTCTTTGCCTGTGGCCCCGCCCTCCTGTGACGTAACGTCAGCGAGGGCGGGACACACACAGGCAGAGAAGGAAGGGGCAGCTCAGCTGATGTGCGTTGCTGCGTTCGGCCAATGGATGTGTAAGTTCAGAAGTGAAGAGAGGGCCCGGGCCAGGTGTAGGGGTGGCGGCGGCGGCGACTTCGAGGGGGGGGGGGGAGCGGTGGCGACTTCGCGGGGGGGAGGGGAGCGGTGGTGACCGCGGGGGGAGGAAAACCTCAATACCAGCCCGTTTTTACGGGCTCAACAGCTAGTGTAATTATATTTAAAAATATCAATTTTTCCATTAAGTATGTATGTGGTTATACAGATGCAGGGCAGCTGTTGGGCATCAAGTGAATTCTAAGGCATTATTTTGTAGGATCCCAAGAGACACTACTCAAACTTATATAGACAGTGCGTGCCCACCCATATTAGCTCTGGGCCCACCCAAAATCTCAGGTCTGGCTACGCCACTGGTACCTACCCACGGATGCAAAGTTCTGTTCTTGAGCTGATTCAGACCTTCTTCAAGGTTGCTGGCAACACTACCCGTGGATCCAGTACAGTGCCTTTGGAGGACCCAACATTCGATGAATCGGGCCTCAGTGCACAGTGGGCGTCTTTGAGCCCAGAAGATAGACTGGTTCCACCAACACTGGGAAGCAGTTTGTGGAGGGGCAGAAGTTAGCTTCATCGAGCGGGGAGCCAGTGTGTGAAATGCCTCATTCCCCCCACTCCCTTTTTGAGGTGGCTGGGAGAGAGGTTATCAGGGATCACGTTTTGACACTGCAACAACTTCTGATGCTACTGGGTTGGTTCAGCACAGCATAGTGCCACCCTCAGTGGATTACAGAAACCAGCAGTAGTCGACTGTGACGCCATATGGGACACCATCAAGATGTTGGACCTGTCCTTATAGCAAATTGTGAAGATATCTTCGGAGAAGGCTGAAGTTATCCAGGCTAAGGTGGAAATACAGGGTGTTTAGATCTACTCTGTTAGTATTCTTTTGCCCTGGAACTGGACAGAAATTTGTTGATATAAAATTACCTCAGATATATGTATGAACAATTTCTGGGTTTTAATGTTCATCTAATTTCCTGATTTTTCTTTGGTGACCCCAAGGCACTGTAAGGACTTTTTTGGGATTTTGCCAAAGGGTCTTGGTGATAGGGTCATCTTACTTTTTAAAATATTCTGTTATATGTTGTGTAAAATGTTAATGGTGGTGATTTATTTCTTGAACCTAAGTAATTGTTGGAATTTTTGGTGGCTTGGGCAGGTGGTCCAACTGTGATGGTAGTTCCCTTTGGTTAGCACATAATCCAGCTGTCACTGTATTACTACTACTACTACTACTACTATTTAGCATTTCTATAGCGCTACAAGGCGTACGCAGCGCTGCACAAACATAGAAGAAAGACAGTCCCTGCTCAAAGAGCTTACAATCTAATAGACAAAAAATAAATAAAGTAAGCAAATCAAATCAATTAATGTGAACGGGAAGGAAGAGAGGAGGGTAGGTGGAGGCGAGTGGTTACAAGTGGTTACGAGTCAAAAGCAATGTTAAAGAGGTGGGCTTTCAGTCTAGATTTAAAGGTGGCAAAGGATGGGGCAAGACGTAGGGGCTCAGGAAGTTTATTCCAGGCGTAGGGTGCAGCGAGACAGAAGGCGCAAAGTCTACTACTATTGGAGATTCTAGATGGAATGTTGCTACTATTGAGATTCTGAGATTCTACATGGAATGTTGCTACTACTACTACTATTTAGCATTTCTATAGCGCTACAAAGCATACGCAGCGCTGCACAAACATAGAAGAAAGACAGTCCCTGCTCAAAGAGCTTACAATCTAATAGACAAAAAATAAATAAAGTAAGCAAATCAAATCAATTAATGTGAACGGGAAGGAAGAGAGGAGGGTAGGTGGAGGCGAGTGGTTACGAGTCAAAAGCAATGTTAAAGAGGTGGGCTTTCAGTCTAGATTTAAAGGTGGCAAAGGATGGGGCAAGACGTAGGGGCTCAGGAAGTTTATTCCAGGCGTAGGGTGCAGCGAGACAGAAGGCGCAAAGTCTACTACTATTGGAGATTCTAGATGGAATGTTGCTACTATTGAGATTCTGAGATCCTACATGGAATGTTGCTACTACTACTACTACTACTATTTAGCATTTCTATAGCGCTACAAGGCGTACACAGCGCTGCACAAACATAGAAGAAAGACAGTCCCTGCTCAAAGAGCTTACAATCTAATAGACAAAAAATAAATAAAGTAAGCAAATCAAATCAATTAATGTGAACGGGAAGGAAGAGAGGAGGGTAGGTGGAGGCGAATGGTTACAAGTGGTTACGAGTCAAAAGCAATGTTAAAGAGGTGGGCTTTCAGTCTAGATTTAAAGGTGGCCAAGGATGGGGCAAGACGTAGGGGCTCAGGAAGTTTATTCCAGGCGTAGGGTGCAGCGAGACAGAAGGCGCAAAGTCTACTACTATTGGAGATTCTAGATGGAATGTTGCTACTATTGAGATTCTGAGATTCTACATGGAATGTTGCTACTACTACTACTATTTAGCATTTCTATAGCGCTACAAAGCATACGCAGCGCTGCACAAACATAGAAGAAAGACAGTCCCTGCTCAAAGAGCTTACAATCTAATAGACAAAAAATAAATAAAGTAAGCAAATCAAATCAATTAATGTGAACGGGAAGGAAGAGAGGAGGGTAGGTGGAGGCGAGTGGTTACAAGTGGTTACGAGTCAAAAGCAATGTTAAAGAGGTGGGCTTTCAGTCTAGATTTAAAGGTGGCCAAGGATGGGGCAAGACGTAGGGGCTCAGGAAGTTTATTCCAGGCGTAGGGTGCAGCGAGACAGAAGGCGCAAAGTCTACTACTATTGGAGATTCTAGATGGAATGTTGCTACTATTGAGATTCTGAGATTCTACATGGAATGTTGCTACTACTACTACTATTTAGCATTTCTATAGCGCTACAAGGCGTACGCAGCGCTGCACAAACATAGAAGAAAGACAGTCCCTGCTCAAAGAGCTTACAATCTAATAGACAAAAAATAAATAAAGTAAGCAAATCAAATCAATTAATGTGAACGGGAAGGAAGAGAGGAGGGTAGGTGGAGGCGAGTGGTTACAAGTGGTTACGAGTCAAAAGCAATGTTAAAGAGGTGGGCTTTCAGTCTAGATTTAAAGGTGGCCAAGGATGGGGCAAGACGTAGGGGCTCAGGAAGTTTATTCCAGGCGTAGGGTGCAGCGAGACAGAAGGCGCAAAGTCTACTACTATTGGAGATTCTAGATGGAATGTTGCTACTATTGAGATTCTGAGATTCTACATGGAAAGTTGCTACTACTACTACTACTATTTAGCATTTCTATAGCGCTACAAGGCATACGCAGCGCTGTACAAACATAGAAGAAAGACAGTCCCTGCTCAAAGAGCTTACAATCTAATAGACAAAAAATAAAGTAAGCAAATCAATTAATGTGAATGGGAAGGAAGAGAGGAGGGTAGGTGGAGGCGAGTGGTTACAAGTGGTTACGAGTCACAAGCAATGTTAAAGAGGTGGGCTTTCAGTCTAGATTTAAAGGTGGCCAAGGATGGGGCAAGACGTAGGGGCTCAGGAAGTTTATTCCAGGCGTAGGGTGCAGCGAGACAGAAGGCGCAAAGTCTACTACTATTGGAGATTCTAGATGGAATGTTGCTACTATTGAGATTCTGAGATTCTACATGGAATGTTGCTACTACTACTACTATTTAGCATTTCTATAGCGCTACAAAGCATACGCAGCGCTGCACAAACATAGAAGAAAGACAGTCCCTGCTCAAAGAGCTTACAATCTAATAGACAAAAAATAAATAAAGTAAGCAAATCAAATCAATTAATGTGAACGGGAAGGAAGAGAGGAGGGTAGGTGGAGGCGAGTGGTTACAAGTGGTTACGAGTCAAAAGCAATGTTAAAGAGGTGGGCTTTCAGTCTAGATTTAAAGGTGGCCAAGGATGGGGCAAGACGTAGGGGCTCAGGAAGTTTATTCCAGGCGTAGGGTGCAGCGAGACAGAAGGCGCGAAGTCTGGAGTTGGCAGTAGTGGAGAAGGGAACAGATAAGAAGGATTTATCCATGGAGCGGAGTGCACGGGAAGGGGTGTAGGGAAGGACGAGTGTGGAGAGATACTGGGGATTGGATTCATCTTCCTTGTTGTTAGGGTTTTATTTCTTTTTCTATATTGTGGACTAATGGACGATGTTTATTTCCTCTATTAAGTGGGTTTTCTATAAATCTGCTTCTTTTTCTGATTTCTTTCTCAAGTGTATGCTTGAATGTTATGTTGAAATTCTACAATAAACATTTTTTTTTTTAAATGGAGATGGATGTATATTATCCCGGGACAGATTCTCAGAAGACTGTATTCGTGAGGAGCTAGCTAAACTAAAAATAAACAAAGCAACGGGGCCTGATGGGATACATCCGAGAGTGCTCAAGGACAGAGGTTCTGGCGGCTCTACTATCTGACATCTTCAATGCTTCCTTAGAATCTGGAGTGGTCCTGGAGGACTGGAGGAGGGCAGATGTGGTCCCTCTGCATAAGAGCAGAAGTAAGGAGGAGGTTGGAAATTATAGACCTGTCAGTCTGACCTTGGTGGTGAGCAAACTAATGGAAACACTTCTAAAGCGGAGGATTGTGAGGTTTCTTGACTCGAATGGACTGCAGGACCCGAGGCAGCATGGCCTCACTAGAGGCAGGTTGAATCAGACAGACCTGATTGATTTCTTTGACTGGGTGACCAAACAGCTGGACGTGGGAGGTGCACTAGATGTGGTCTACTTGGATTTCAGCAAATCCTTTGACACGGGTCCGCACAGGTGACTGATAAATAAACCAAGTGCCCTAGGTATGGGACCTAAAATGACTTACTGGGTTAAAAATTAGTTAAGTGTAAGGAGACAGAGGGTAATGGTAAATGGAGCTTGCTCTAAGGAAAGGGATGTTTTCAGTTGTGTACAGCAGAGGTCGGTCCTTGGGCTGGCTCTTAACATCTTTGTGAGTGACACTGCGGAAGGGCTGTAAGGTAAGGTTTGTCTCTTTGCGGATGATACCAAACTCTGTAATAGGGTGGACACCCCAGAGGGAGTGGATAGCATGAGGAAGGATCTAGTAAAGCTTGAAGAATGGTCCAATAATTGGCAACTAAGATTTAATGCTAAGAAATGCAGGGTCATGCACTTGGGTTACAAGAATGCAGGGGAATGGTACAATATTTTATTTTATTTTTGTTACATTTGTACCCCGCGCTTTCCCACTCACGGCAGGCTCAATGCGGCTTACATGGGGCAATGGAGGGTTAAGTGACTTGCCCAGAGTCACAAGGAGCTGCCTGTGCCTGAAGTGGGAATCGAACTCAGGGGGTGAAGTGCTTCTGTGTATGAAAGAAGAGCGGGACCTGGTGGTGATTATGTCTGATAACCTTAAGAAAAAGCACAGCAGCAGCCAGAAGAGGTTACAGGAGAGAGGGGTGGAATTTGGAAGGGTGTAAGAGGTTCACTGTCTGTCCTCCAACTGTATGTGCTTCTTGGTTTGGTTTCCCTTTGGCTCAGCTATTATTTGGTCCCCCAAAACAAGGACACATGCCCCCCCCCCCCCACCACACCCCACCCCTTTCACACCCTCGCACCACCCCCTGTCACATATTCCCCTCCCCGTCACCCCCCTTCCCTTACTCTACTGCCCTGGTGGTCTAGTGACCTCTTTGGGACAGGAAAGAGCCCCCTCTTTGCTGCCCGGAGCGCTGCCCTGCATCCTGTTGCTGATCTCGGTGCTGATTCAAAATGGCCGTCGAGAGTTGAAGTCTCACGAGGTGGCTTCAACTCTCGGCAGCCATTTTGAAAGCGCCGAGATCAGCAACAGAATGCAGGGCAGCGCTCTGGGCAGGAAAGAGGGGGCTCTTTCCTGCCCCGAAGGCGGAAGAGGTCACTAGATCACCAGGGCAGTAGAGTAGTAAGAAAGGGGAGGGGAGGGCCGGGAGGCTAGCATAGGATGGCCCGCCCGCCTGCCCGTTTGTCCAGAAAAAAAAGATATTTAACCACTGAAGTCACAGAGTGATCGTGCAGTATAAAAGTCTTACACCGCTCCGGGGCTCGCACCAGTTCCTACATAGCAACATCAACTTGATGACGAAAAGAAGATACTCCCCCTAAGTTTTTGCAAGCTAAGTAGCTATTTTCATTGAAAATCCTATTTTTGTGATTATTCAGTGTCGATATACAGGGCAGGAGGCAGGGTGTGCTATGATGGTGGAATGGTGTTTTTGCATATCTCGAGTCTTCAGGACGCTGTAATACACCAAAAAAAACTGAGCACAATTGACAATTTTATAAATATTTTTATTAATATGTTTTTCACATTAGATAGTTTGGTTTGGATTATATATATATATTTTTTTGTTGTTGGTTTCTTTATGATTTTCAGTTCACTTATTTGAAACCAAAATTTTCTTAAACCCAGAATACTTATTGGCTTGCATTAAATTTTAAGTGCCAGACCCTCGACCATTCTACTGTTCGGAGATCCCTTCTCATTGTTTCTACTCCCTCCAGGGTATCCACTCTATTGGCTATCTTTGTGTCATCCGCAAAGAGGCAAACCTTTCCTTCCAACCCTTCAGCAATATCTCCCATAAATATATTAACTAGGCCCCAGCACCGACACCTGAGGAACTCCACTGCTCACTTTCCTTTCCTCCGAGCGGATTCCATTTACCACCCTCTGCCACCTGTCGGTCAACCAGTTTCTTATCCAGTTCACCACTTTCGGTCCTAAGTTCAACCCTTTCAGCTTATTCACAAGTCTTCTGTGGGGGACCGTATCAAAGGCTTTGCTGAAGTCTAAGTAGATTACATCTAGCTCACGTCCCTCATCCAGTTCTTTGGTCACCCAGTCAAAAAAGTCAATAAGATTCGTTTGGCAAGATTTTCCTTTGGTAAAGCCATGGGTCCTGTAACCAATTGGTTTCTAGAAAGTTAACTATCCTTTCTTTCAGCAGTGACTCCATTATTTTTTCTACCACTGATGTGAGACTTACCGCTCTGTAGTTTCCCACTTCTTCCCTGGCTCCATCTTTGTGGAGAGGGACCACATCCGCTCATCTCCAATCTCGCGGTACCTCTCCCATCTCTAAAGATCTATTAAATAAATCTTTACGAGGTCCCACCAGTACCTCTCTGAGCTCCTTCAGTATCCTGGGATGTATCCTATCTAGAGCCCCATAGCCTTGTCCTCTTTCAGATTCTCTAGCTGTTTATAAACTCTTTCTTCCATAAACGGTGCAGTATTTTATTTATTACATTTGTATCCCACATTATCCCACCTTTTTGCAGGCTCAATGTGGCTTACAATATATCATGGATAGTGGAAATGAGAGGAGAATTGGCGTTTGGTGTTACAGAAGTATTTGGGGTTACATGGTAATGGAATACATGATAGTGATATAACATAAGGCATTCTTAACATTACTAGATATATGTGGGAATTTCACATGTTTTGATCTTTGTGGTATATCTTGTCGAAGAGATGGGTCTTCAGTAGTTTGCGGAAGTATCCACTCTATTCTTATATGTTCCCTCGGCAGCCGACCGCGGTCCTTCACCAAGGATTTTCTTCCGTGAACACTGAAGAGAAGTAATTGCTTAGCGCGTTCGTTTTATCTTTATCACTCTCATTATCTTTCAGTCTTGCAATTCCATTCCTATCTTTTCTCCTTTCTCCAATATATCTGACAAAGGTCTTGTCACCTCGCTTAACATCTTTAGCCATTTTTTCTTCCGCTTGTGCTTTCGTTAGCCGTATTTCCCTCTTTGCTTCTTTGAGTTTAATCCGATAATCATTTTCTGTGATCCTCTCGTTGCGTTCTTTTGTATTTCTTGAACAAAGCCTCTTTTGCTCTTATTTTTTCAGCTACTTGTTTGGAGAACCATATAGGCTTCCTGCTTCTCTTGTTTTTGTTTACTTTTCTTGCATAAAGATCAGTTGCCATATTTATAGCAGCCTTTAGTTTTGACCACTGACTTTCCACATCTCCTATGCCTTCCCATGCTAAGAGCTCCTTCTTCAGGTATTCCCCCATTTTATCAAAATCAGTACGTCTGAAATCCAGTACTTTGAGTTTTGTGTGTCCACACTCCACCTTTGCCCTTATATCAAATCATATGGTGTGATGATCACTATTACATAGGTGGGCACCAACCCAGATATTGGAACACTTTTTCCATTTGTGAGCACTAGATCCAGCATTGACCCTTCCCTTGTGGGTTCCATCACCATTTGTCTGAGCAAGGCACTTTGACAGGCGTCCATAATCTCCCTACTTCTTTCTGATTCCGCAAACAGGACATTCCAATCCACATCAGACACATTGATATCTCTCAACAGTAGCACCTCCCCTTTCATACCAATCTTTTGAATATCTTCTATCAGATCTTTGTCCAACTTCTCCGTTTGTGCTGGAGGTCTGTAGATAACCCCCTTGTTGATACAGGTTCCGTCTTCGCTTTCTAGGACGATCCATAAAGCTTCTTCCTTTCCCCAAGTTCCCCGCATTTCTGCCGCTCTGATATTGTCTCTCACATACAGCGCCACTGCTCCAACTCTTTGGCCCTCTCTATCCTTCCTAAAAAGATTATAGTTCAGTATGGTCACATTCCATTCATGGGAATCGTTGAACCACATCTCTATAATAGCAACAATATCCAAGTTTTCTTCAAACATCAGGGCTTGCAAGTCTTGAACCTTTTTACTTAGACTACGAGCATTTGTGCTCATTGCTTTCCATGCTGTCTATAGGTTTTAGCTATAATGTTTTATTTCAGTTATGCTGCACTATTTCCCACCCCCCATTTTTCTTTACTATCAGCCACATGAAGGAATTTCTGGCTGGTCACAAACTCTGATGGGGCCTCCTGTTGCTAGGGCAACTCAGCTACCTGGTATAACTTGTTACAAATGTAATTTACTGAGAAGAGGTGTGGCAAGGACATCAATTGCAAGCCTCCAGCACATATGAAAGACCCAATTGCAAGTCTCCAGCACATATGCAGCACCTATGATTGGTCCAGAGAGGAGAGGTGGATGCTCACCACAGCCTATAAAACCACGCTGCAGACAAAAAAACTATGAAAAACTAGCCATGCTTGGAAAGTGAGTTTCAGATCCATCCCATGGCCTATTTTTTCCTGAAGGTGGGTGCTCTCTCCCCTTCGTAGAAACTAATTCTCTATAGCTAAGAATCTTTCTTTCAATCATTCTTTTTTCCTTTTCTTTCTCTTCTTTCTTTCTGTTCTGTGACCTTTGTATGAGGAATAAACTTTCCTTCCTCCTTTTTCTCTTCTCTATATAATTAGTCTGATTACTTATAATTACCAGAGGTACTGATGTTAGATTTTGTAAGTTTGTTACAACTTGCAACTGATATCTGATGCTGTGCTGGTGGGTGAGTAATAAAAGACTTTTTTCTCTAATTCCCGGACAATTTTTTCCAGTAATATTTTGTAAGATGTTTAGACAATAGCATGACCAAACGCGCAGCCTAGTACAATGTGCTTAGTGAGTTTAGGTGGTTTTCTATATTTACATGACATTTCCCTCTGCCATCATGTTTATTATGGGGGTGACTTTCTGAATTCCCTTGTTTCCATTTGTCACCCCCACCCTCTAGTTTAAATGTCTAGAAACATATTGTCTGAATTTCTCCCTAAGGATCCCTTTTCCCATCACACAAAGATGTAGCCCACCATTCCTGTGATCTAAGGCCATTTTAACGCAGTGGCGTAACCAGACCTCGACAGGGGAGGGGGCACATTTTGTCCCACCTCCCTACCTCTGCCACCATCGCCATATAATGGTACCTTGGCTGGCGGGAGTGCGCAAACCCCCGCCAGCTGAAGCATTTGTTCTGCGCCGGACTCGCATTGCCTGCCCTGCTCTGTTCTCAGTCACGCCATGCGCATTCGTTTTAATGAAACGGAGCACGAGCAAAGTGCCGCGCATGCTTAGTTTCACTAAAACGAGCGTGCACGGAGAAGAGCAGAGTAGGCAATGCGGCAAGACCAGCGCAGGACAAACACGTCAGCTGGTGGGGGTTGGGGAACCTCGCCAGCCAAACCGGGGGCCCCAGAGCCAATTTGGGGGGCCCAGGCCCCTGTGGCCACCTTAGCTACGCCACTGTTTTAACAACTGGGGTAATATTTCCAATTTTTCCTATTAACGGTCACATACTAATTTTCCCACCTATTTTGTAGGCAGTAGGGACTCATGCACTAAATCTACACTAATTGGGTAGCTTGTGGCGATGCCCATGCGCTAAATACATCCACTTTCTGCCCCCAGTGATAACAAAATAAATATTATTTCTTAGCACATGGTTAGTGTGTTCACATCCCAAAATTACCACAGAGCACCTCAGTATGGCCCCCGGTTAGCCATTTTTTGCTGTGGTAAGCACATGTTAGGACTTACTGAAACTTTGTAAAAGGGTCCCTTAATTTTGTCTGATGATCCATGCCTTATGGATCTTCTATCTATAGGGCACAGGGTTGGTAACTGTGTGTCCTTATAAAATAGGCATACAATAAGTTTCTTTTCGGACTTTGCACAAAGACGTCCTATTCTAAAATTCGACCCTGCATGTCCTCTGGCAGTCTTTCCTAGATCCAGAAATTTCCCATGCCACACATCTGTTCAGGTAAAGGAATACAGGTTCTGATGAACTATCACTACATCTTAATAAAGTAAACCACATATCTGTATTTATCAATTTAAACTACAGCTGAAATATGCTGTCAAGACAAGATTTTATCTAAAGAATAAACAATCATGGCAGCTATGCTTACCCAAGAGTTCCTGTTTCATTGACAATGTTAATATTTCTGTTTTAAATTACTATTCATTCCACTGTAAAGAAAGTCACAGGGGATAGTCTGTTGGCAATAGTGGTGACACTCTGGGCAAGAGATTTTGGGGAATACACCAGTGGCGTACCAAGGGCGGGGCGGCGGGGGCGGTCCGCCCCGGGTGCACGCTGCTGGGGGGGTGCAGAGAGCAGCCGTACACCTGTCGGCTCTGCTGTTTCCCTGCTCCCTCTGCCCCGGAACAGGTTACCTCATGTTCCGGGGCAGAGGAAGCAGGGAGCCAGCGGAGTCGAGAGCCGCGCGGCTGCTACCAGCTGCTAAAATTGCACCCGGGGGGGTCGCATCAGTGATCTGCCCTGGGTGGCAGTTGACCTGGGATCGTCACTGGAATACACCATTGGAGCGTTTGCTTTTGAGTTTGAAAGAAGGACCCAGATTAGTGAGTAGTATACAATTGAAAGAAACGCATTATAAATTTTTGTTATGCATGTATATCCACCCGTCAAGAGCAAAGAAAATGGGTATGCCTGTGACGGGGCCTGCTTGAAGTGTGGGCATTCTGACGCCACATATCATCATGTGGTGTGGGATTGTCTACCTATTCAGGACTTTTGGACTAGATTTTGGGCCTATTTGGGTGCAATGTACCAGCATTTAAAAAGGAGACAGAGCAGCTTTTAAACTAAAACCTGAGGGAAGGCCGACAGTCATTCAAAAATGCATGGTTTGGAACAAGGTACCTTTCAAAGATATCACCAAAACAGGGAAGATAGGGTATACCGATAGCAAGGATGCCAAAGCGACCATAGTAGATCAGGTGTCCTTAGGTAAAAATCAGACAAAAGATTGCAAATTAACACTGTCAACTGCTGAGCAAGATGTAAATAGGAACACAAACATTGTTTGAAATGTCTATATGCGAATGCCAGAAGCCTAAGAAATAAGATGGAAGAGTTATGAAAAATTAGATATAATAGGCATCTCTGAGATCTGGTGGAAAGAGGATAACCAGTGGGACACTGCCATACCAGAGTACAAATTATGTCGTAGTGATAGGGTGGATCGAATTGGTGGAGGGGTAGCTTTGTATGTTAAGGAAGGTCTTGAATCAAATAGATTGAAAATTCTGCATGAAAAAAAAAAACACATCTTGGAATCCCTATGCATTGAAATTCCATGTGTAAAGGGGAAAAGGATAGTGATAGGACTGTACTACCGTCCGCATGGCCAGGATGAACACACAGATGTAGAAATGTTAAAGGAAATTAGGGAGGCTAACAAACTGGGCAACACAATAATAATGGGTGATTTCAATTACCCCAATATTGACTGGGTAAATGTAACATCAAGGCATGCTAGGGAGGTAAAATACCTTGACGATATCAAGGACTGCTTTATTGAGCAGCTGGTACAGGAGCCAACAAGTGAAGGAAAAATTCTAGCCCTACTCCTTAGTGGAATGCATGATCTGGTGCAGGAGGTAATGGTGCTGGTACCGCTTGATAACAGTGATCATAATATGATCAGATTTGATATCTGCTTTAGAGTAAGTACACAGAGGAAATCCATTTAACTTTCAAAAAGGAGACTATGATAAAATGAGAAGAACGGTGAACAAATACTTAGAGGGGCAGCTGCGAAGGTCAAAAACTTACATCAGGCGTGGATGCTGTTCAAAAATACCAACATAGAAGCCCAGGCCAAATATATTCCGTGTATTATAA
Organism: Microcaecilia unicolor; assembly: GCF_901765095.1. Lineage (NCBI taxonomy): Eukaryota > Metazoa > Chordata > Amphibia > Gymnophiona > Siphonopidae > Microcaecilia > Microcaecilia unicolor. Next base: position 13,730,930 of record NC_044043.1, on the reverse strand, counting down.
ACGGAAGAAGGAAGACCAAACGACAGCCGGCATGGTTAAAAAGTGAGGTGAAGGAAGCTATTAGAGCTAAAAGAAAATCCTTCAGAAAATGAAAGAAGGATCCAACTGGAAATAATAAGAAACAGCATAAGGAATGGCAAGTCAAATGTAAAGCGCTGATAAGGAAGGCAAAGAGGGACTTGGAAAAGAAGATTGCATTGGAGGCAAAAACATATAATAAATATTTTTTTAGGTATATTAAAAGCAAGAAGCCAGCAAAAGAATTGGTTGAACTACTAGTTGACCAAGGGGTAAAAGGGGCACTCAGGGAAGACAAAATCAAAGCAGAGAGATTAAATGAATTCTTTGCTTCGGGCTTCACTGAGAAAGATTTGGAAGAGATACCCATGCCAGAAATGGTATTCAAAGCTGACGAGTCAGAGAAACTGAATGAAATCTCTATAAACCTGGAGGATGTAATGGGGCAATTTGACAAATTGAAGAGTAGCAAATCTCCTGGACCAGATGGTATTCATCCCTGAGAATTGATAGAATTGAAAAATGAACTTGCGGAACTATTGTTAGTAATATGTAATTTATGTTTAAAATCGAGCATTTTTCCGGAAGATTGGAGGGTGGCCAATGTAACATCGATTTCTTAAAAAGGTTCCAGAGGAGATCCGGGAAATTATAGACCGGTGAGCCTGACGTTGGTGCCAGGCAAAATGGTAGAGACTATTATAAAGAACAAAATTACAGAGCATATTCAAAAGCATGGATTAATGAGACAAAGTCAACATGGATTTAGTGAAGGGAAATCTTGCCCCACTAATCTATTACATTTCTTTGAAAGGATGAGCAAATATGTGGATAAAGGTGAGCCGGTCGATATTGTGTATCTGGATTTTCAAAAGGCGTTTGACAAAATACCTCATGAAAGACTCCAGAAGAAATCGGAGAGTTATGGGATAGGAGATAGTGTCCTATTGTGGATTAAAAATTGGTTAAAAGATAGAAAACAGAGAGTAGGGTTAAATGTTCATTATTCTCAATGGAAAAGGGTAGATAGTGGGGTTACCCAGGGGTCTGTGCTGGGACTGCTGCTTTATAAATGAACTAGAGATGAGAGTAGCTAGTGAGATAATTAAATTTGCTGATGACACAAAGTTATTCAAACTTGTTAAATCACAAGAGAATTGTGAAAAATTACAAGAGGACCTTACGAGACTGGGAGACTGGGCATCTAAATAGCAGATGACATTTAATGTGAGCAAGTGCAAAGTGATGCATGTGGGGAAGAGGAACCCAAATTATAGTTACGTGATGCAAGGTTCCACATTAGGAGTCACCAACCAGGAAACGGATCTAGGCTCAGTGTGCGGTGGCAGCTAAGAAAGCAAATAGAATGCTAGGTACCATTAGGAAAGGAATAGAAAACAAAAATGAGGATTTTATAATGCCTTTGTATCGCTCCATGGTGCGACTGCACATCAAATATTGTGTTGAATTCTGGTCACCGCATCTCAAAAAAGATAGTGGAATTAGAAAAGGTACAGAGAAGGGTGATAAAAATGATAAAGGGGATGGGACGACTTCGGCTGAGGGGAGATATGATAGAAGTCTATAAAATAATGAGTGGAGTTGAATGGGTAGATGTGATGCATCTGTTTACGCTTTCCAAAAATACTAGGACTAAGGGGTATGCAATGAAGCTACAAAGTAGTAAATTTAAAACGAATCCGAGAAAATATTTCTTCACTCAATGTGCAATTAAACTCTGGAATTCGTTGCCAAAGAATATAGTAAAAACAGCTAGCTTAGCGGGGTTTGAAAAGGTTTGGAGGGCTTCCTAAAGGAAAAGTCCATAGACCATTATTAAAATGGAATAAGCAATGTAAAATGTATTGTACTATTTTGGGATCTTGCCAGGTACTTGTGACCTGGATTGCCACTGTTGGAAACAGGATGCTGGGCTTGATGGACCTTCGATCTGTCCCAGTATGGCAATACTTATGTACTTATGACAGAGGTGGGTAGCTACACCGCGTATGTGTATTTTGGATGATATCACTGGTATTGTTGAGGGCACCTGTAAAATTGTGCTTTCTTGCCTAAATCAGCATTGATAGCTTGGCGCTGTATTTTGTTACAATGGATTTATCCAACCCCACCTACCTTGATGCAATGGAAGAATCTCATGCATGACCTACTTACTAGGGAACATCTAACTATGAGGGTGGAGGTGAAAGCAAGAAAGTGTTTTGTAACTGTCTGATCCCCATATTTACAGACTTAGGGGTCCTTTTACTAAGGTGTGCTACACTACCTCTTATTCATCTAGAGTCCATTCTGCATTTCTTAATACGTTAACCATTTAGGTCTGGATATGTTATAATAAGATGAGAAAGAAAGATGGATATCAAAGGGGAAGAAAGAGGTAAGGCGAAGGGTTATTTGGAGGAGTAGCCTAGTGGAGGAGTAGCCTAGTGGTTAGTGCAGTGGACTTTGATCCTGGGGAACTGTACTGGCCAATCAAGCCATTGTGACATCACTGATGAGGTTGGCTCTTATTGGTGGAATGAGTGGAGGAGTAGCCTAGTGGTTAGTGCAGTGGACTTTGATCCTGGGGAACCGAGTTCAATTCCCACTGCAGCTCCTTGTGACTCTGGGCAAGTCACTTAACCCTCCATTGCCCCTGGTACAAAATAATTACCTGAATATATGTAAACCGCTTTGAATGTAGTTGCAAAAACCTCAGAAAGGCAGTATGTCAAGTCCCATTTCCCTTTCCCTTATGACATCACAATATCAGAAGTGAGCCAAGTATTGGGCAATCAAGCCATTGTGACATCACTGATGAGGTTGGCTCTTATTGGTGGAATGAGTGGAGGAGTAGCCTAGTGGTTAGTGCAGTGGACTTTGATCCTGGGGAACTGAGTTTGATTCCCACTGCAGCTCCTTGTGACTCTGGGCAAGTCACTTAACCCTCCATTGCCCCTGGTACAAAATAAGTATCTGAATATATGTAAACCGCTTTGAATGTAGTTGCAAAAACCTCAGAAAGGCAGTACATCAAGTCACAGTTCCCTTTCCCTTATGACATCACAATATCACAAGTGACTGAGCCAAGTATCGGGCAATCAAGCCATTGTGACATCACTGATGAGGTTGGCTCTTATTGGTGGAATGAGTGGAGGAGTAGCCTAGTGGTTAGTGCAGTGGACTTTGATCCTGGGGAACCGAGTTCAATTCCCACTGCAGCTCCTTGTGACTCTGGGCAAGTCACTTAACCCTCCATTGCCCCTGGTACAAAATAAGTACCTGAATATATGTAAACCGCTTTGAATGTAGTTGCAAAAACCTCAGAAAGGCAGTATGTCAAGTCCCATTTCCCTTTCCCTTATGACATCACAATATCAGAAGTGAGCCAAGTATTGGGCAATCAAGCCATTGTGACATCACTGATGAGGTTGGCTCTTATTGGTGGAATGAATGGAGGAGTAGCCTAGTGGTTAGTGCAGTGGACTTTGATCCTGGGGAACTGTACTGGCCAATCAAGCCATTGTGACATCACTGATGAGGTTGGCTCTTATTGGTGGAATGAGTGGAGGAGTAGCCTAGTGGTTAGTGCAGTGGACTTTGATCCTGGGGAACTGTACTGGCCAATCAAGCCATTGTGACATCACTGATGAGGTTGGCTCTTATTGGTGGAATGAGTGGAGGAGTAGCCTAGTGGTTAGTGCAGTGGACTTTGATCCTGGGGAACTGTACTGGCCAATCAAGCCATTGTGACATCACTGATGAGGTTGGCTCTTATTGGTGGAATGAGTGGAGGAGTAGCCTAGTGGTTAGTGCAGTGGACTTTGATCCTGGGGAACTCAGTTTGATTCCCACTGCAGCTCCTTGTGACTCTGGGCAAGTCACTTAACCCTCCATTGCCCCTGGTACAAAATAAGTACCTGAATATATGTAAACCGCTTTGAATGTAGTTGCAAAAACCTCAGAAAGGCAGTATATCAAGTCCCATTTTCCTTTCCCCCTTTCCCTTATGACATCACAATATCAGAAGTGAGCCAAGTATCGGGCAATCAAGTCATTGTGACATCACTGATGAGGTTGGCTCTTATTGGTGGAATGAGTGGAGGAGTAGCCTAGTGGTTAGTGCAGTGGACTTTGATCCTGGGGAACTGGGTTCAATTCCCACTGCAGCTCCTTGTGACTCTGGGCAAGTCACTTAACCCTCCATTGCCCCTGGTACAAAATAATTACCTGAATATATGTAAACCGCTTTGAATGTAGTTGCAAAAACCTCAGAAAGGCAGTATGTCAAGTCCCATTTCCCTTTCCCTTATGACATCACAATATCAGAAGTGAGCCAAGTATTGGGCAATCAAGCCATTGTGACATCACTGATGAGGTTGGCTCTTATTGGTGGAATGAATGGAGGAGTAGCCTAGTGGTTAGTGCAGTGGACTTTGATCCTGGGGAACTGTACTGGCCAATCAAGCCATTGTGACATCACTGATGAGGTTGGCTCTTATTGGTGGAATGAGTGGAGGAGTAGCCTAGTGGTTAGTGCAGTGGACTTTGATCCTGGGGAACTGAGTTTGATTCCCACTGCAGCTCCTTGTGACTCTGGGCAAGATACTTAACCCTCCATTGCCCCTGGTACAAAATAAGTACCTGAATATATGTAAACCGCTTTGAATGTAGTTGCAAAAACCTCAGAAAGGCAATATATCAAGTTCCATTTCCTTTTATTTTTTGGAAAATTATTGTCTATTTGAATCGGATTCTATATTTTGAGACAACTGTGAATGTAACCATTGGTGAATTAGAATCATTGCTTATGCTGACAATAAAACATATTTGACATAAATTGCTATTCATTATTTCATAAGTGACATGATGTTACATGGAAGTTTTATTTAATAGTTGCTTAATCAAAGGAAATTTCTCTCTTTCTTCCCCTTCCCCCACCAAAATATGTGCAACTTTTCTCCTTATGGATTACATCCCTAGTAATTTTCAGTTTTCTTACAAAATATTTCTTGGTTCCTCTTTTAGATTATTCGTGATGATATCCAAATGTGCAAGCAGGCTGCACCTCTGGCAAGTGAAATGTTGACAAGGGTCATCTCAGTGGTTTGCAAAGCATTAGTGATGTTCCTGGAACAATGGTGACATCTTGTGGCCTTATTGTATAATCTCTTTTTATGTTTCCTAATGGTTTACATACATCAGTTTCATTTGTTATTTAGTACCCATAAGTATTGCCATACTGGGAAAGACCAAAGGTCCATCAACCCCAGAATACTGTTTCCAACAGTGGCCAATCCAGGTCACAAATACCTGGCAAGATCCCAAAAAAGTACAAAACATTCTATACTGCTTATCCCAGAAACAGTGGATTTTCCCCAAGTCCATTTTAATAATGGTCTGTGGACTTTTTCTGTAGGAAGCCGTCTAAACCTTTTTCAAACTCCTCTAAGCTAACCGCCTTTACCACAATCTCTGGCAATAAATTCCAGAGTTTAATTACACGTTGAGTGAAGAAAAAATTTCTCCGATTCGTTTTAAATTTAGTACATTGTAGCTTCATCGCATGCCCCCTAGTCCTAGTATTTTTGGAAAGCGTAAACAGACGCTTCACATCTACCCGTCCCACTCCACTCATTATTTTATAGACCTCTATCATATCTCCCCTCAGCCGCCTTTTCTCCAAGCTGAAGAGCCCTAGCTGCTTTAGCCTTTCTTCATAGGAAAGTCGTCCCATCCCCTTTATCGTTTTCGTCGCCCTTCTCTGCACCTTTTCTAATTCCACTATATCTTTTTTGAGATACGGCAACCAGAATTGAACACAATATTCGAGGTGCGGTCGCACCATGGTGCGATACAAAGGCATTATAACATCCTCATTTTTGTTTTCCATTCCTTTCCTAATAATACCTAACATTCTATTTGCTTTCTTAGCCGCAGCAGCACACTGAGCAGAAGGTTTCAACGTATCATCAACGACGACACCTAAATCCCTTTCTTGGTCCGTGACTCCTAACGTGGAACCTTGCATGACGTAGCTATAATTCGGGTTCCTCTTTCCCACATGCATCACTTTGCACTAGCTCACATTAAATGTCATCTGCCATTTAGACGCCCAGCCTCCCAGTCTCGTAAGGTCCTCTTGTAATTTTTCACAATCCTCCCGCGATTTAATGACTTTGTGTCATCAGCAAATTTAATTACCTCACTAGTTACTCCCATCTCTAGGTCATTTATAAATATGTTAAAAAAGCAGTGGTCCCAGCACAGACCCCTGGGGAACCCCACTAACTACCCTTCTCCATTGAGAATACTGACCATTTAACCCTGTTTTCTATCTTTTAACCAGTTTTTAATCCACAATAGAACACTACCTCCTATCCCATGACTCTCCAATTTCCTCTGGAGTCTTTCATGAGGTACTTTCCTCTGGAACCTTTTTAAAAAATCAGCATTATGTTGGCCACCCTCCAATCTTCTGGTACCACGCTTGATTTTAAGGATAAATTACATATTACTAACAATAACTCCGCAAGTTCATTTTTCAGTTCTATCAGTACTCGGGGATGAATACCATCCAGTCCAGGAGATTTGCTACTCTTCAGTTTGTAGAACTGCCACATTACATCCTCCAGGTTTACAGGTAATTCATTAAGTTTCTCCAACTCGTCAGCTTCAAATACCATTTCTGGCACCGGTATCCCACCCAAATCTTCCTCGGTGAAGACCGAAGCAAAGAATTCATTTAATCTCTCCGCTACGGCTTTGTCTTCCCTGATCACCCTTTTTACTCCTCGGTCATCTAGCAGTCCAACCGATTCTTTTGCCAGCTTCCTGCTTTTAATATACCTAAAAAAAATTTTTACTATGTGTTTTGGCCTCCAACTCAATCTTTTTTTCGAAGTCCCTCTTAGCCTTCCTTATCAGCGCTTTGCATTTGACTTGACATTCCTTATGCTGTTTCTTATTATTTTCAGTCGGTTCCTTCTTCCATTTTCTGAAGGATTTTCTTTTAGCTCTAATAACTTCCTTCACCTCACTTTTTAACCATGCCAGCTCTCATTTGGTCTTCCGTCCTCCTTTTTTAATACGCGGAATATATTTGGCCTGGGCTTCCAGGATGGTGTTTTTGAACAGCATCCACGCCTGATGTAAATTTTTGACCCTCGTAGTCGCTCCTCTAAGTTTTTTTTTTCACCCTTCTCATTTTATCATAGTCTCCTTTGTTAAAGTTAAATGCTAACGTATTTGATTTCCTATGTATACTTACTTCAAAGCTAATATCAAATCCGATCATATTATGATCACTGTTATCAAGCGGTCCCAGCACCATTACCTCCCGCACATAGGCGCCCCGTATAAGAGGCTTGGGGAGGCTAAGCCTCCCCAGCCCAATGGTCGACTTCCGGGTGTTGCGCCCACCCTACCCGCTCCCCTCGCGCATGCAGTTTAATTGTTTTAGTTCCGTGGCAGCGACGTCATTGACGTCACTTCCACGGAGAATACAGAGGTCAGCTCCGCCTTCTTGGCAGCAACACCCCCTTGGCAGCGACGAGAAGTCATTGACGTCACCATGAAGGTAAGCTCCACCCCCTTTAGCCTCCCCAAAACAGTTGGCTACCGACCGTCTATGCTCCCGCACCAGATCAAGCGCTCCATTAAGGACTAGGTCTAGAATTTTTCCTTCTCTCGTCGGCTCCTGTACTAGCTGCTCCATAAAGCAGTCCTTGATTTCATCAAGGAATCTTACCTCCCTAGTGTGCCCCGATGTTACATTTACCCAGTCAATATCGGGGTAATTGTAAATCACCCATTATTTACTTATTATTACATTTGTACCCCGCGCTTCCCCGCTCAGAGCAGGTTCAATGCGGCTTACATAGTAACAGGTTATTGTGTTGCCCAGTTTGTTTGCATCCCTAATTTCCTTTAACACTTCTGCATCTGTCTGTTCATCCTGGCCAGGCGGACGGTAGTACACTCCTATCACTATCCTTTTCCCCTTTATATGTGGAATTTCAATCCACAGTGATTCCAAGAAGTGTTTTGTTTCCTGCAGAATGTGCAATCTATTTGATTCAAGGCTCTAGTTAATATACAATGCTACCTCTCCACCAATTCGCTCGCTCCATCCTATCAGTACGATATAATTTGTACCCCGGCATGACAGTGTCCCACTGGTTATCCTCCTTCCACCAGGTCTCAGAGATGCCTATTATATATAATTTTTCATTTAGTGCAATATATTCTAACTCTCCCATCTTATTTCTTAGGCTCCTGGCATTCGCATATAGACATTTCAAAGTATGTTTGTTGTTCCTATTTACATGATGCTTAGTACTTGACAGTATTAATTTGCAATCTTTTGTCGGATTTTTATTTAAGGACACCTGATCTACTATGGTCTCTTTTGCAACCTCACTATCAGGATACCCCATCTTCCCTGTTTTGGTGATATCTTTGAAAGATACCTTATCTCAAACCATGCACTTTTGAGCGACTGTCAGCCTCCCCCCCCCCCCCCCCCCATTTCTAGTTTAAAAGCTGCTCTATCGGGGGTCACGTGATGCTGTGAATAACAGCAGACGCACCTGGGATCGCTGCGAGGCCCGAACTCCCCCAAACACCTTGAAATTCGACTTTAAACACCCAGATCGAGAGAGAAAAGGCTCAGAACGGTCCGAGAATATATGGACAAATTTCTGACCAACTCGCAAACGCTGATGGCTGCTAAACCACCTCGCAGAGGCGCGGACAAGGCAAAATCGGGAGAAGACAAAATGGCGCCTAACTCACCACCCAGGTCGGCCCAGGCAAATCTAACGGCGGAGCTGACGGAAGCCGTAGTTAAAGCATTAGACCCCCGGCTACAGCAGCTTTCTGAGCAAATAGCAGGAATTGCACAGTCCACAACAGATTTACAATGGCGCACCGGAGAGATCGAGTGCAGAGTTTCGGACGTGGAAGACACGCTGCAGGAGTACAAAGATAAAGTGGACAGTATGGAGGCCATAATTAAAACACAACACGATAAGCTGGAGGAGTTGGAAAACAGAGCGAGGAGAGACAATCTCAGGTTTGTCGACTTCCCGGAGTCGTTAGCGGAGACGTCGCTGGCAAAGACCCTGGAAACCTGGCTAATTGCGCATTTCCCTGAGGTGGCCATACAAGGGGAGATAACAATGGACAGAGTACATCGGGTGGGCCCGGTGAGATCGGATGCCACGAAACCCAGAGTTGTAATAGCAAAATTTCATAGATATGCTCAAAAGGCACAGCTCCTAAGTTCCTTTAAAAACAAGCGAGAGTCTGTGAAATACGAGGGGCAACAAATCAGGATGTTCCAGGACTACTCGGCGGAACTAGCATCCAAGAGGAGGGCATTTTCAACCATATGCTCCCACCTGGTAGAAAAGAAGTATCGTTTTATGGTACAATTTCCAGCCATTCTAAAGATCCAGCATTTGAACCGCTGGCATGCATTTACAGAGGCAACAGAGGCAGAAGAATGGGTGAAATCCCTGGAACCAGTGTGAAGATAGTATTCATTGCAGGTGTGTAGTGGGGGTCAGCCGGGAATGGAAATTTGGTTATAAGTTGGATGGTTTAAACATAAAGTTACACTGGGGAGAAGTCAATAGATGGGGGGGAGACAGCTCTCAAACACCAGGTGAAGATCCGGATAGGCTAATCTCTCAGAGAGAGAGGGGAGCCTAGAGCGAGACAGGGGAGGGGAGGGGAGGGGAGAGCTATGGGGGGGGGGGGGGGGGAAAGAAGATTGAGAGTTGTAGTCAAAGAAGTAAAAAGTAAAAAAAAAACCTGCTCTATCTCCTTTTTAAATGCCGATGCCAGGAGCCTGGTCCCACCCTGGTTAAGGTGGAGCCCATCCTTTCAGAATAGGCTCCCCCTTCCCCAGAATGTTGCCCAGTTCCTAACAAATCTAAAACTCTCCTCTCTGCACCATCGTCTCATCCACGCATTGAGACTCTGGAGCTCTGCCTGTCTCTTGGGCCCTGCACGTGGAACAGGTAGCATTTCAGAAATGCTACCCTAGAGGATCTGGATTTGAGCTTTCTACCTAAGAGCCTAAATTTGGCTTCCAGAACCTCTCTCCCACATTTTCCTATGTCATTGGTACCCACACGTACCAAGACAGCTGGCTTCTCCCCAGCACTATCTAAAATCCTTTCTAGGCGATGCATGAGGTCCGCCACCTTCGCACCAGGCAGGCAAGTCACCAGGCGATCCTCACATCCACCAGCCACCCAGCTATCTATATGCCTAATGATCAAATCACCAACTACAACAGCTGTCCTAATCTTTAGCTCCCGGGCAGCACTTGGAGACATATCCTCAGTGCGAGAGGATAGTACATCCCCTGGTGGGCAGGTCCTAGCTACAGGAGTACTTCCTACTTCACCAGGGTGATGCTCTCCTTCTAGTAGACCTCTCTCCTCCAAGGTAGCACAGGGGCTACTAGACTGAAGGTGGGACTTCTCTACAACATCCCTGTAGGTCTCCTTTATGTACCTCTCTGTCTCCCTCAGCTCCACCAAGTCTGCTACTCTAGCCTCAAGAGAACGGACACCTCACCAACTGGGAGATAATCATACATGCGACACTCAATACAAAGGACTGGATAGTACCCCTCTCGCTGCTGGACTGCTGACTCCATCTTAGTGTTTTTGAGTTTTTCAATAATTTAAAACTTGCTACAGTATTAAGGATATTAGCCTAATATAAAAGTGTCTTTTAGTTTATATAGTATATTGTACTTTCTTCCAAAGTATACATATTGAGATCTTTATGACTGGCTCCATCTTGTTTGTATCTTTTCAAACGTGTGGTCTCTAGAACTGTACACATATAACCTCACCAGAGAATTATAATGAAGACATTGTTATTTCCCCCCCCCCCCGCTGGACATTCTCTCCCTATGCACCCAAGCATCCCTTTGGCATTTGCTGTTGCCTTTTCTCCATGTTTGGCTACCTTAAGGTCTTCACATATGATCTTTCCTAAGTCATGCTTCTCTTACGTGTACAGATTTCACTCCCTAAGCATCTCTGATATAAAAAGTATCATGAATAATCAGGGCAGGATCGATGCATTTGAAAATGGGGACTTATCTAGTCCTGACTGCAGAGGAAAACTGTAAGAGGTGGGAAGCAGCAGGTAAGAAGTTCTGCTCATTGATGCCTCCTGCCAATTTAGAAGATGATGCACCAAGTTTGGTTGTTAAATATAGTGGGACCGTGGGCAGAAATTTGGGAGGGGTCCCCAACACCCAGCAACAGGCTAAAAACACTTAGACTTACAAAGTTCCATTGGTTACTATCAGGCTTATTTTCAAAAGTGATCACCGGCGATCTTCCGACATAAATCGGGAGATGGCCGGCGATCTTGGAAAAGTGGCGAAATCAATATAATCGAAAGCTGCTTTTTTTACACCATCACCGCTTTCCCGTCGCCGCACTGGCAAAAGTTCAAGGGGGCGTGTCGGCGGCGTAGCAAAGGCGGGACATGAGCGTGGCTACCAGATGGCCGTCTTTCGCGGATAATGGAAAAAAAAGGTGGTGTTAAGCAGTATTTCGCCGGGTTTACTTGGTCCTTTAATTTTCATGACCAAGCCTCAAAAAGGTGCCCCAATTGACCAGATGACCACCGGAGGGAATGGGGGATGATCTCCCCATACTCCCCCAGTGGTCACCAACCCCCTCCCATACTAAAAAAATAAAAATTAAAAACTTTTTTGCCAGCCTGTATGCCAGCCTCAAATGTCATACCCAGCTCCCTGACAGCCGTATGCAAGTCCCTGGAGCAGTTTTTAATGGGTGCAGTGCACTTCATGCAGGCAGACCCAGGTCCACCCCCCTTACCTGTTACACTTGTGGTGCTAAGTGTTGAGCCATCCAAACCCCCCCAAAACCCACTGTACCCACATGTAGGTGCCCCCCTTCAGCCACAAGGGCTATGGTACTGGTGTAGAGTTGTGGGGAGTGGGTTTGGGGGGGATTTGGGGGGGCTCAGCACCCAAGGTAAGGGAGCTATGCATCTGGGAGCTATTTGTGTATTTTTTAAACATTTTTAGAAGTGTCCCCTAGGGTGCCCGGTTGGTGTCCTGCCATGTCAGGGGGACAAGTGCACTACAAATGCTGGCTCCTCCCATGACCAAATGCCTTGGATTTCGCTGGGTTTGAGATCGCCGGCATTTTTTTCCATTATCGCTGAAAAACACAACCGGTGATCTCAAACCCGGCGAACTGTGGCATTTGGCCGGCCTAAACCGTATTATCGAAAAAAAAAAAAAAGATGGCCGGCCATCTTTTTCGATAATATGGTTCCGGCCAGCTGTTGGCTGGCGACCTATTTTCCTGGCGACGTTCGATTATGCCCCTCTATGTAAGTTTGTATGATTAAGTGCTTTGAAAATTTGCCTCCACAACTCCTTCAGCTTCATGCAGGTTTAGAGTCCCCAGTAGCATGGGGGCCCAGGGCCATTTTGTAGCTCCATAACATCGAAGAAGTGGGTGATATAAGGTTGGATTTCCTTAGGAACACTCCCTCACTGAAGCACAGTCACCTTAAGAATAAGTATTTTTGTCTGTCTGGCCAGGAGTGCGGGGCTCATGGGGAAAGCAGGCAGTCAAAAGCCCTCTGGCAGAACACAGCAAGGAGGCCTCAAGTGAAGAAATCCTCCCAGGGTCTTCTTGTTGGCTGCAGTTCCTATGAGGAGCCCAGGGAAGAGGAGTGGCACCACAACAGATATTGCTACCCTGTATTTGCCAGAAGCAGAAGCTTATATGAGGTAGGCCACGTTTATTTTGGAACCTGGTTGACTTTGAGGGGCATAATCGAACGGCGCCGGCCAAATCGATGGCTGGCCGTCTTCGGGGCCGGCTCCGCGATGGGGCGGAGCCAAGCGTATTTTCGAAATACGCTTGGCGCCTGCCAAATCGCTCACTGGGTTTAGAGCAGGATCGCCGGCTTCATTTTTCAGCCATAATGGAAACCAGGCCCGGCCATCTCATACCCGGCGAAATGCAAGGCATTTGAGCATGGGAGGAGCCAGCATTTGTAGTGCACTGGTCCCCCTCACATGCCAGGACACCAACCGGGCACCCTAGGGGGCACTTAAAAAAGTTTAAAAAGAAAAATAGCTTCCAGGTGCATAGCACCCTTACCTTGGGTGCTGAGCCCCCCAAATCCCCCCCAAAACACCTACATGTGGGTACAGAGGGTTTTGGGGGGGTTTGGAGGGCTCAACATTAACCACCACAAGTGGAACAAGTAGGAGGGGGGATGGGCCTGGGTCCACCTGCCTGAAAGTGCACTGCACCCACTAAAAACTGCTCCAGGGACCTGCATACTGCTGTCAAGGAGCTGGGTATGACATTTCAGGCTAGCATACAGGCTGGCCAAAAAAGTTTTAGGTTGTTTTTTTTGGGGTGGGAGAGGGTTGGTGACCACTGGGGAGTAAGGGGAGGTGATCCCTGCTTCCCTCCGGTGGTCATCTGGTCAGTTAGGGCACTTTTTTCAGACTTGGTCCTAAAAATAAATGGACCAAGTCCGGCCGGCGAAATGCTCGTTCGAGCCTGCCATTTTTTTTTTCATTATAAGGTGAAGCCAGCCATCCCGTACCCACGCCCCCGTCCCGCCTTCACTACCCTACCAACACGCCCTCTTGAAGGTTGGCCGGCACCGCGACGAAAAAGCAGTTGGGGCCGGCCAAAATCGGCTTTCGATAATACCGATTTGACCGGGATCAGGAGATCGCCGGCGATCTCCCGATTTGTGTCGGAAGATCGCCGGTGATCCCCTTTCGAAAATGAGTTGGTTTGTGACTTTGGAAGTCAGGGTCAGGCTTGGCCCAATTGTGCTGAGTATTGAAAGACAGGAATTGAACTTTGGGGACTCCAGGACAGAGGCAGGGTGGTTGGGCTGCCTTTTGGAGGGACAGACAAGTGCATGCAGTGAGCCTACAGGAGCAGGCCACTGAAGAGAACTAATGAGTGTAAGGAGTGACTTTTCATGTCTATTTCCTACTGACCTGTGAAGGGAGCAGGTTACCTATTCCTCTGCATGAAAATTAATTATTTTCCTTTTCACTTAGCCCTCTGTGTGGCTGTATTTATTAAGGGCCCCGGCCAGTCCACTAGCCACGCTGCCCACACCTCTAACATCAATCCTGGGGAAATAATAGGCAGACCTCTAAAGGCAGAGATGGCTCTGGTCCCCTCTCCTCAGTTTTCTTCCTATCAGATGGCTGATTTACCAGGGCAAAAACTGCCCGGGGACACACTGAATTAGCACATCTGAGAGGGCTCTCATAAGCATTTTGGACCCTAATCATCTGCCTAGTTTACCTATATTTTAATCCAGCTCTGTGAATGATACAATATGGATTAACATACTTTCAAATACACATTTAAAAACATCTGCGGAACAAATCTATTAAATTCATATAGTCTCCATTCTTAGAGGACTTCACTTTAAACTAGTGTAATTTTCTGGCTTTTTCAATAACTGTTCTGATAGCATCATTGAAAAGTGGAATGTTTTTGTTATATTTTTATATAGGTGAGTAAGGTGCTGGGTTATTTTTGAAGCTGTTTACAGAAGGGGATTTTTCTTTTTTTTCCAAGGAAGACTTTTTTATTGTATGACTTTTTGTTTTCTCTGGTTTTTGATCCACCCACCCCCTACTGTTTAATCTTGCTGTCTGACTCACTGTCACGAAATGCCTAGCCACCCGCCTGGGGTTATCCGCAGCCACTTAGAGGGTCTATCCCCAACACTTCAGGTCTTCCTGCACCTGCCACTCGTGCTGTACATTAGCACCTTCCTCCCACCGACTGGGTCCCAACCGCCTCTGGGCAAATCTCCCACTCTCAAATTATCCCCAGTGATTTCTAGGTTACTGGGTCCACACTCCCAGTGGTCCCACAGATCCCAGAAAGCACTCACAGACCCAACACACAATCCATCAGGATTCTTTATCAGTTCAGAGAGAGAGGCAATAAACTAAATATTTTAAATTGTTTTTTAAAAATCAAACAGTGGAAAAAAATAGTGCATAAAACAATAACAGGTAACTGAAATATAGATCAATTATAACATTAACTAAACATTTGTATACTGTCTAAAGAATACCTGGGGAGATCAGGACATATATCTGTTCATTGAGCCTTAGCAAAGAGATTTGTCTCTCTCTTCTCACAGGCTGACTGAATCAACAGCGAGTACTACTGGGTAATTTTTCAAACTCCAGGCTAATCAGAGCCCAATAAACAAGTTTTAAAAGTATACTGCTGCTTGCTTCCTGCTTGCGTTAAAGAAAAAGAACATTCACTATAACAGCTTAACAGCAAAGAAACACCACCTGCTGGCCAAATAGGAGAAATACACTTCAGGACGTAATTAAACAGGAAAATATCTAATACATTTTGCAGGCTTAAAACACACTGTTTCTTCACACTCACCAATTAGGAGATTGGATTAGGTAGAGTTTTGTTCTGGAAAGAAAACTAGAGAAGTAATTAGTTGTTTTTGGTTCTCTGTGAAAAGTGAACAATTACATAGAAGATGATGGCAGGTAAGCACGTATTTTATTTATTTATTAATTTTGACATTTATACCCCACATTATCCCGAGTTCAATGTCTGGTCCAGTCTGGCCAAAAAGATAAACTCATAGCATATGGTATGATGCGATATTACATATGCATACTTGATCTTGACCTGTCCTTGCCATTTTCATGGCACAGACCATAGAAGTGTGCTTGACACTGGCATTGTTCCCCACCTATTGGAGCTGCCATCAAAGCCCCATTCCAACCCATCCAGATTTGTCCAGCCATGATCATGGCACAGACCATAGAAGTCTGTAGGGAACTGTTTTATTTCCCAATTGCTAAGTTAAATTTGTTTGGTTCCGTTCTAACATACGTGGAGGGGCATAATCGAACGCGAATGCCCATCTCCATGGGTGTCTATCTCCGAGAACAGGTATGTGAAGGGGCAGGACAAACCATATTTTCGAAAAAAAAATGGGCGTCCATCTTTTTTCCGATAATACGGTGTGTGCCAGGCAAATGCATCGGATTTATGCGGATTTGAGCTGGGCAGTATCGTTTTTCAGCAATAATGGAAACCGAAGGCGCCCAGCTCAGAAACGACCAAATCCAAGGCATTGGGTCATGGGAGGGGCCAGGATTCGTAGTGCACTGGTCCCCCTCAAATGCCAGGACACCAACCGGGCACCCTAGGGGGCACTTGTAACAATTAAAAAAAAAACTACCTCTGAAGTCCATACTAGCTCCCTTACCTTGGGTGCTGAGCTCCCCAAATCCCCCCAAAACCCACTCCCCACAACTCTAGACCATTACCATAGCACTTATGGCTGAAGAGGGGCACCTAGATGTGGGTACAGTGGGTTTTGGGGGCAGTTTGGAGGGCTCCCATTTACCACCACAAGTGAACAGGTAGGGGGGAGATGGGCCTGAGTCCACCTGGCTGAAGTCCACTGCACCCACTAACAACTGCTCCAGGGACCTGCATACTGCTGTGATGGAGCTGGGTATGACATTTGAGGCTGGCATACAGGCTGGGGAAAAAAAGTTTTTTAAGTTGTTATTTTGGGTGGGAGGGGGTTAGTCATCCCTGATTCCCTTCGGTGGTCATCTGGTCATTTAGGGCACTTTTTTGGGACTTGTTCTCGAAAAAAAAGGGTCCAAAAAAGTGACCCAAGTTCGCGCTAAAAACGCCTTTCTTTTTTCGATTATCGGCCGAGGACACCCATCTCTCCTCGGCCGATAAACACACCCCAGTCCTGCCTTCACCATGCCTCTGACACGCCCCCATCAACTTTGGCCATTTCCGCGACGGAGTACAGTTGAAGACGCCCAAAATCGGCTTTCGATTATACTGATTTGGGCGCCCACGGGAGAAAGACGCCCATCTCCTGATTTGGGTCGAAATATGGGCGTCTTTCTCTTTCGAAAATAAGGCGGAAAGTAACATAGTAAATGATGACAGATAAAGACCTGTTCGGTCCATCCAGTCTGCCCAACAAGATAAAATTCATTACATACGGTATATATATCTGTTCTTGATTTATCCTTATAACCTTATAAATATGGAAGCGGTTTGTAAATCCCCAAGTCTACAAAACAGATCATACAGCACCCTGGGCTAAACATTTTTTTTTAGAATTTTCACTTAATTCAATTTAAAAATAAATCTAAAGGGAAGATGCATTGAGATCGTGAGAAAGAGTGGATGAATGTATGAGTATGTTTTTGAGCACCAACACGGGCACGAGATATCCTCAAGGGAAGTGATTATATTATTTTTCTGTGCATATTGTTTTGTACAACTCCGATTGTTTAGTTTGTGGTCAGTTACATTAGTGTCACTGAATATGCATGTACCTCCATATATTTAGTATAAGATTGTGTCAGCAGCAGGGGTGTGCTGGTAAATTTTTAACAACAGGCTCTTTCTCCGGACGTAGCCAGCTCTGCAGTTGGAAGGGCCAGGGGTGGCCGGGGGGGGGGGGGGAGCAACACTTGCCTCTCTCTCCTCCCTTCCTTCGTGCAGGCATGCTGGGCATACCTTTGCTGGCAGCCAATAAATGGACTGCCATCACTCCCAACGTCTTGCTCTGAGCAGCATGCTGAAACTTCTCACACATGCTGGAGAAGTCTCAGCCTGCTGTTCAGAGCTGGAAACAAGGAGCGGAGAGCAGCAGTAGTCTATTTACTTGGCTAGCAGGGCTCAGCATCCCCACCAGCAAAGTAAAAGAGAATTCAGCAGGGGGCCCAAGCCCACGTTTTGGGAGCCAGTTGTTAAAGTAGCCATGGAGGGCCCTACTTTAACAACCGGCTCCCAAAATTCTTAAAAACTTAACAACCGGCTCTTGCGAGCCTGTGAGAGCCTGCTCCAGCACACCACTGGTCAGCAGGGTTTTGGCTGGGTAATGTTTCTTTTTGATCAATATAAAAATATGTTAATCTAAGTTTATTACATTATCCAATATATGGTGAAGGCCTTACATCTGGTCTGGATGTATACATTAGGGAGGTGGAACATCGAATGTGCAGTGATGGTTCCAACTGTGATATGACCACATATTCTTCCTGAGGATATAATGGTTGCACCAGGCACCGACTGAGCACATTTTGATACACTAAAAAAAATTTTTGTGTGTAGATTTATTTTTAAATTGCATTAAGTGAAAATTCTAAAAAAATTGTTTAGCCCAAGGTGATGTATGATCTTGATTTATCCTTGCCATTTTTAGGGCATAGACTGTAGCAGTCTGCCCGGCACTGGCCTTGTTCTGAAATTTCTGAAGTTGTTGTCAAAGCCCCTGAAAAACTCCACTCCAGCCCATCCAAATCTAATCCAGCCTTCATCAAGGCACAGACCGTAGAAGTCTGCCCAGCACCGGCTTTCCTACCTAATCTCCCCTAAGCTTCTTTGAATCTTATCCTTCTAAACAGGATTCCTTTGTGTTTGCTCCACGCATTTTTGAATTCTGTTACTGTTTTAATCTCCACCAACTCCTGCGGGAGGGCATTCCAGGCATCCTCCACTCTCTCAGTGAAAAAAATACTTCCTGACATTATTCCTGAGTCTGCCTCCCTTCAACCTCAATTCATGCCCTCTAGTTCTACCACCTTTCTGTCTCTGGAAAAGGTTTGTTTGTGAATTAATTCTTTCAAATATTTGAATGTCTGTATCATATTACCCCTATTTCTCCTTTCCTACAGGGTATACATACGTGCAGGACGTCAGACTCACAGAAACAGAAGCCTGCGCAGCCGCATTGCTGATCTGCAAGGGCAGGCTTCTACATGGAATGTTGCTAGTGGAGGAGTAGCCAAGTTGAGTTTGATTCCCACTGCAGCTCCTTGTGACTCTGGGCAAGTCACTTAACCCTCCATTGCCTCAGGTACAAACTTAGATTGTGAGCCCTCCTGGGACAGAGAAATACCCAGTGTACCTGAATGGAACTCACCTTGAGCTACTACTGTAAATAGCAAATAAGCCTTCCAAAATGAAATCCTAAATATTTTAAAGGCATGCTAACAAACAGAATATGTGAATAGATGGACATCCATATATTGTACATTATTTATATAATTTTATTAACCTTTATTTCATTTATTTATGTAAGTTTGAACTTACAAAGTATAATGCCAAATATGAAAGCATCAAGGCTTGGACTACACTAATCACATCAAACCTTGATGGCTGTCATAACCACGCACAAATTTCAGACAGGCTAATGCGAGGCTGTGTGTGTTTATTATGAAAAGCATTGTAAGCCAAAAAGCACATAAACATAACATTTTATTCTACAGAATAGCATTATTAGGTCTAATCATTACTTGACAATCAAAATATTAACATCTGAGAGATTACTTCATCGTAAAATACAGGACAAAATATTGCACAAGATTTAGTTCACATATAAATTAAGAATATTCAGGGAATTTTCTTTTTCGTTTAATATACGATTATTATTTTTAGCACATGGTAAATAGGTTTTCTTAGCTGTATATTCATTGAATTGACACATAATAGCAAGTATAAAACTTGAAAAAAAAAAGTGCAATGCAGGAAAGTTTTCCCCAAAGAGAAAATTAACACGAAATAATAATACTCTACTATGGTCAGACCACCATACAAGAGAGCTGCAAACAAGAAAACGGTAACAGGAATTATAACCGAGAGTGAAATACGGCTCCACAACTGAGATCTTGAAATCTAAATTCACAGGTGTGGAGGTCTGGAGCAGTGGCATTCCTAATGTTTCTATTTTCTATCTAAACAGTTAATTGGTCAGATCCCACAGGATAAAATTCCCTCCTCCATCCCCCCCCCCCCCCCAACACTGATTTATCTACTAAAATATGGATATTCCAGGGAGAAGAGTTTAGTTCGGGGAACAACTTAGGCAAGTTTTGAGCACCCAGGGGTCCTTTTACTAAGCTGCGATAAAAGAGGAACCTGTACAAGCGTCAGTGCGTGTTTTTCACGTGTGCTCAGGCCCCCCTTTTCCCGCAGCGGGAAAAAGGCTGTTCATTGTTGGGGAAAAGAAATGACCATGTGGTAAGTGAACCACTTGCCGCACAGCAATTTCAGGGGGGATAAGGTGGTGATAAGGAATCCCGCACGGCCCGATTTCCGCCAGGTTACCACCGGCACTACAAAAATCGAAGCTTTTTGTAGCACTGGAAATGGCAGCAACCCTTTAATAAAAGGGCCCCCTCAGACAAGTATCTTAAATCTAGACAGCTAAAGTTTGCAACTAGGCTTGCAGCTGAAAATCAATTTAAGATAGCTGATTATTCCGGGCTGAACATTGACTTATGCACCTGATGTTGTGATGTACAATTGAAAATTAAGCACTGAGGACCCCTTTGACAAAGCGGTGGTAAGATACAACACGGGCTTACCGCTCGCTAAAAAGAAAGTACCTTCGGGCTACCACAGCAGCTTGACGCTACTTCCCAGCCCCAGCGAGCCGTCATATCCGGTGCTATAAAAATATCTATTTTTGTAGCGCTGGTGTGTACCTGGCGGTAATGAGGCAGTGCCACTCGCTGGCCGGTTACTGCCGGGGTAGCATGGGAGCCCTTACTGCCACTTCAATGGGCCATGTCCGGGCACCAGCACTGATAATCCAGCTGAGTGTGGATGGCCAGAACTTATCTGGTTAAGGGCCAATATTTAAACTTTAACCCAGTAGCGATCCTAGGTCGGCTGCCACCCGGGGCGGATCGCCGCTGCGCACCCCCCCCCCCCCCCCCACCCCCGGGTGCAGTGGCGTCCATCCCCCCAGCGTGCAGCATGACACCCCCTCTCCCGGTGCAATGACACCCCCCTCCCCGGCTCATCAAGCCCCCCCCCCCCCCAGGGTGCATTCTTGGCTGCTGAAGGGTGCAGAGAGCAGCCGTGCGCCTGTCGGCTCCACTGGCTCCCTCTGCCCCAGAACAGGAAGTAGCCTGTTCCGGGGCAGAGGAAGCAGGGAACCAGCGGAGCCGACAGGTGCACGGCTGCTCTCTGCACCCTCCAGCAGCGTGCACCCGGGGCGGACCGCCCCCACCGCCCCGCCCTTCCTACGCCATTGCTTTAACCAAATAATTTCAACAGGACAAAGACAGGACTGTGTTTTATATGGATTGATTGGTTCGATTAACCTATCTGGTTAAGTGCTAAATATCGCCACTTAACCAGATAAGTGCCAGATCCACCCTGATCTCACCCATAGACCTCCCACAACATAGCTGGTTTTGGCTTAAGCAGGTAGAAGGGATATTTCAGCTGCTAAATATCCACAGGCAATTTAACCAGGTGGAAGCCCCTTCTGCCCAGTTGAATCGCTTTGAATATTAAGCCCCAAAATCCGTTATATAAATTCCCGTATTATTAGATCAGAAATATTAAATGAGAATCCTGCATAGAAGATGGGGCTGACCAGCTCTTCAATAGTCCTTGCGGAAGCTAAATCACTCTTGAACTGACTCAGCGCTTTGCTCTTTCCCACTGCATTACTCAGGGACAAGTTGTAATAACTCAGGACTGAACTATGGCCCTCTCCTCATGAGCAAAGATAATTTTATTCTTTTAGGGGTCCTTTTACTAAGCTGCAGTAAAAGAGGCCCTGCACTAGCGGGTAAAAAGGTAGAAAAAATAAATGGCCATGCGATAAGTTCACAATTTTAACGCATCCATTTTAGGGGGGGAGGGGGGACTTACCGCCACCCATTGTGGAGGCGGTAAGGTCTCCGGTGCTAACCCAGTGGTAGCTGGGTAGTGCGTGGAGCTGCCCGATTACTGCTGCAGTAAGAAATACAGAAATTTTCCATAGACCATTCCATTGCTTCACCTCTCTCCCCAACTCCCCCCCCCCCCCTCACTTCCTGCTCTTTCTCAAGTCTTTGAAGTCTTCTTTCTTTTCTCACATTTCTTCATCAAAGCAGTACAGTTTTTCCAACCATTTTCAAGTTCCGCTCTGTGAATGAACAAGAGAGATACAGAGTATTTGTAACAGCAGTTCCTATTCGTGTCAGAAATGTGAAAACTCCCAGATCAGAAAGACTGCAGCTACTAAACTGAGCTGTGAGCTAGTGAAATTAGTTGATCATTTGCTGACATATCTGGTAAAGCACTTGGTAGCTCTAGTACTGAATTGCTGTTTTGTAAATACCCATTTAACTTAGTGCCGTATGGGCGGGGCTCAAACTTGCAAATGTAAGCAGCGGTGTATCTACCTTACATGCTGCCCGGGATGGGGCGGAGCACACCCCCCAAAGTAGTGTCAGGTCCTGTACATCTCTGGTGCTTTAATAAAGACATCGTTATGACCGTAGCCCAATGGAAGATCTTCCTTGGTCCACTCTACTCTTTTTACATTACTGTTTGTTGTGCTTAAGGGCTGGTTTCCTTTTGTGTGTGTGTGTTGGGGGGGGGGGGGGGGGGGGAAGAGGGGAGGATTGGCCATACTGGATCAGACCAAGAATGCATTGAATCCAACACTGCAATACTAAGTGCCCTGGCAGGATACCAAAAAAGAAATCCATTATTGCTCATGTCCAGGGTTCTCTAAGAATGGATCTCTTCTGATATGATGATGTGGACTGATGCTTACATGACTGTTTTCCGTAAACAGTTCTTCCTCATTATCTTGCAATTTATTGATTGGGATGGCGCTGACTTGCCCAAGTTTTTCTTGCGTGAGAAGCTATCAACTGAGAAGAAGATAAAGATTGTGTTTAGTTTCTTTTGACACATGTAGAGGAAAATTTTATAACAAAGATCATCTATGTTATGCTTATTTGCCTGCGTGCCTGTATAAAATAAGGCCTCCCTCAAGGCAGGTTTAAATATGGAACATTATGAGATATATACGGTCTGTACCCTAAGATATATACGATCTGTGCCCTGAGAATGGCAAGGACAAATCAAACTCGGGTATATATATAAAGTATCGCATATCAAGTAAAATGAGTTTATCCTGTTGGGCAGACTGGATGGACCGTACAGGTCTTTATCTGCCGTCACTTGCTATGTTACAATGTTAGATTTTCAGCAGGGTACAATTGCCTGAATTCTCACTGCTGTTCCCTAAAGGTCCATGTGGTGTCAGTGTTCTTACTGCTGGCTGTGGTAGTAAGGAGAGATCAGCCAGCCAATATGAGAGAGGTGACTGCAAGTGATTCCAGAACTGCTCCTGAGGCCCATTCTAACCGTGGCCTTTTGCTAAACTCTGTATATCCTGCACCTGCTAGAAATGGCTTAGGCTAGTCTAAGAAAGGTTCCAGTATAGGAAGTCTCTGGAACTGACAGTTTAGAAGGTTCTGGAAGTTGGTAGAAGCCTGGGAGGACCTTGCCACATTCAGAGAGAAGTTTCTAGTGGTAATAGAACACTCTGAGTATTTAGGCCTACTCCCTACTATCCCACTTTGTCTTAGGTCCATCTCCTGCCTCTGACCTTGCAAAACTACAGGGAGGTCCCTTCACTTATGCCTAAAGCAGCAGCCTAACTGAAAGAATCAGCTGTTTCATACCAAACCTGCACAGATTGGCCATTAAAGGCACCTGCTAGAGAAGCAAGGATTCAAGGAGGATCAGGGACAAGAAACAGAACTACAACAGTTGCTGCCTTGTTTTAGTGGACAGGAATAAGGAACCTGACCACACCTACAACATCCTAAAAAAAAGAATGTAATACCATAACACTCAACTTCTTTCTCTATATATTCTTCATTTGTCGTGCACTGTGGAACTATTTAGACGTTTGGATATTCTGGCATGTTATGGACTTTGTGTAATTTTTTTTATGACTTACAGTGACTAAGTATACAGATTCCTACTTATTCAAATAGGGATTTTTGTATAGTTCTGAGGCCTTCTTTTCCAGTGATGATTCAGGGGTATTACAATGATTTATACTGTTTGATGTTCTTTCCATCCTATTCTTTATATTCTGGTCTTTATAGACAACGGGTATAACAATCTACCGTTTATTACTGTCTTGTCTACTGGAGCCAACTGCCAAAAGCTGGAGGTTGGAAAAACTGTAAGTAAATAATTACTGAGTACTGGTATGTGCTTGAAAGACCCTTTCCAACCTGTTAAGTAGGTCTAACCATCTAAGGGGCTCTTTTACAAAGCCGTGGGAGGATTAATGCGCAGGTAGCGCACGTCAAATCAGCACTACTGCCAGGGTAGCGTGTGCACCCAGCGGTAATTTTCAGTTTGGCATATGCTGAACCCCACTATAGAAAATATTTGTCTATTTTCTACCACGGGGAAGTGTTCCCAGCGGTAATCGGCAGTGCGGCTGCATGGTTATCGCGCGGGTGAGCACTTACCGCTGCGTCAGTGGCTAGTGGTAAGGGCTCAGGCCATAAATTGGCGTGTGCTAGTTTTAATTTTTGCGCATGCCCATTACCTGGCCCATTTTAAAAAATGGCCTTTTCCTCAGCTGCAGTAAAACGTAGTCCAGCGCGTGACAAAAAGACGCTCCCACACTACCACAGGTCACTTTCTACCACAGCTTTGTGAAAGGATCCCTAAGGGAATTAAAGTAAGCATTAATTGTATTTTCATCTATGTCTGGAGAGAGGAGGAAAGAACCGTAAATAGTTGGCACTCAATTACTGAAAATAAACTGTACTGTGCCTAAATCATTTAAAGGATAGTAAAGTTTGGTTCCGACAGAAAACACTGTGTGTGGAGTGGATTACTGACAAAGTCTGGTGCTACTTGCTGTGGCCTCTCAAGAGATAAATCCTGGTCCCGCACCAACAAATTTGATGTGTGTCCCTTCCACCCAGCTTCCAGGGCTTACACCAGGCAGCCGCCTAGGTCTGCAGACGAGCGAGTTACATTTAACCCCCTTGTCTGCACACTTTTCTAAAAGGAGATCCAAAATGTTTCAGCTTAAAATAGCAAACCATCTGCATCCTAAAAGAGATTCTCCAAGACAGTGAAAAAGACTGATATAATTTCTTTTCAAACAAAATAAGAAACGTTCACTTTTGTTTGTAAAAGTGCCTCACTCCCCGCATTTTACGCCATTTGTAAGTCCACAGGAGCAATCCCCGCTGATGCTGTACTTCAAAATTGCATTAGCCTTGGGTATCAACAAGGCAGGAGGTACTGGGGGGGGGGGGGGGAGACAACGACATCACTCATTCTCTCTTTGCAGTCACAAATGGGGTAAAATGCAGGTCTAGTTTCATGGTAGGAGAACCAATCTCTTAAGTAAATAAAAAATAAAAGAAAATTAAAAGCAAAATAAAAACAAAAAATGTCCCGTCCCCCCCCTCCACCACTATCAACACAGAACAAAGCGGGGGGTCAACCTTGCTTATCCCATATTTTACATGAGATATAAGAGCATATGCAAGTCTTTGTGCTTTGATATTCATTAAGGCTTCGCTTTTTTTTTGTTTATTTTTTTTTGGGGGGGGGGGGGGGTTCAGTAGCATCTCAAGGTGAATTTCATTTCGGTACACTAGATATTAGGTATTTCACAGTCCCCTCAGGTTTTACAATCTGAATTTGTACCTGAGGTAACAGAGTGTTGTGACACCCAAGATCTCAGAGAGCGTCAGGGCAATTGTCAAAATTTTTCACCTAGTGCAAAGTCTTGTACCTAACTTTCAAGTGTACATTATTTATTTAGATTTTGCTCACACCTTTTTCAGTAGTAGCTCAAGGTGAGTTACATTCAGGTACACTGGATATTTCTCTGTCCCAGGAGGGCTCACAATCTAAATTTGTACCTGAGGCAATGGAGGTTTAAGTGACTTGCCCAAGATCACAAGGAGCAGCAGCGGGATTTGAACCGGCCACCTCTGGATTGCAAGACTAGTGCTCTAACCACTAGGCCACTCCTCCATATCTTCTTAATGAGATATTCCACTTTCCAGTCACCCAGCTCTGAGATACTTCTATCTGTTCAACTATTTCACACCTCTGCAATAAAGCTGCCTCTCTTCAGATTTCTACCTCCAGCCACTGATACAGCTCTCAGAATTACGGTGTCTCTGTGCCATGGGGCAACACTTCTGAACATCATGACTGAGTAAATTATCTGTATTCATTCAATAAAAGGAAACTTCAGAAAATAAATAGAGACTTCAAGTGTGCCAAGGCTATACTTCAAGATATTAGGACTTTACAGTAACAAGTCTTAAGAGGTAGAAAGAACCTGAAGATTGCTCATTATTTATTTTAGTTACATTTGTACCCCGCACTTTCCCACTCATGGCAGGCTCAATGCGGCTTACATATACAGGTACTTATTTGTACCTGGGGCAATGGAGGGTTACGTGACTTGCCCAGAGTCACAAGGAGCTGCCTGTGCCTGAAGTGAGAATCGAACTCAGTTCCTCAGTTCCCCAGGACCAGAGTCCACCACCCTAACCACTCCTCTGTTCTCAGTGCTCATTAGCTTGTTAAGTTTCTTAAGTTAGACACATTGTTATAGAATCTGGACCGATTTTGGTGCAGATTTTTAAGTGTGCTATATAGAATCCAGGGGATAGTGCAGTGACTGCAATAGCAACTATTCATTGAGGGCCAGATTCAGATTTAGGCACCGGGAAAGATCCACACTAAGGGTCTGATGCACAAAGGCAGCCATAAAATACGTCTGCCTTGCTAAAATTTAGCGAATTGCTAACAGCCAGCGATGCACAAAAGGGATCAAATGCAAATGAGCTGCACAGATCCCCCTTTGTGCATCCTTGCTGTTTGCGAGCTCTGATGCACTGGACCGCCATTGTTACCCTGGCGGTCCAGTGGATTCTGAACCCCCAAATCTTTTTTTTAAACTTTCCCTGGTGGTCCATGAACCCCCCCCCCCCCCCCCCCTGTGACCCTGGGACCTTTTAAAAAATTTTCCCTGGTGGTCCAGTGGACCAAACCCCTTCCCCTGCACAGGCACACACCCACCCACTCCTTTCTCCCGCCCTCCCACACCCAACCCACACCCCTGCCCCTCCCTGTACCTTAAAACAAGGTGGAGGCAGGAGGGCAGGAGCAATGGCTGCCCCTTCCTGCCTCGGGCCTGCCCGGAACAAAATGGCGGTGCCCAGGCCCTGCCCAGTGCATTCTGGGATGCACTGGGCAGGGCTAAACACCTGCCTCCACTTTGTTGTAAGGTACAGGGAGGGGCGGGGGTGTGGGTCGAGTGCGGGATGGAGGGAGGGAGGGGAGGTGTGTGCCTGCGCAGGGGAAGGTTCAAGGCAGTGAACAAAACAAAGAGGCTCGGACAACATGACAAACTAATAAAAATAAAAACAATCTACAATTTATCAAATAAAAAAAGATTTCAATTTCTTTCTCAATTGCATGTAATTAAGCTCAAAACAAATACACAGAGGAAGCACATTCCAGACTGTAATAGCTGGAAAAGAGAACATGGCCTCAAAATGACGTTTCAATTGGACATCGTTAAACACAGGAAGTTTTAAGATAAAATTATCTCGCAATCAAGAAGAATAAAGAAAAAGATCTGAAAAAGATAAAATAATCAGCTCCGATGTACAACCATTTAAAATCGCACAAATACATTTAAAAATAATCCGTGCCTTGAGAGGAAGCCAATGTAATTTTTTGACATATTGAGAAACACTTTCATATTTTTTCAGCCTAAAAACCCAAGTATACAGCTGTATTTGAATCATCTGCAACTTGTATAAAAGTTTAGCACTCAATCCAATATTACTGCCAATTAACTCCATCATTATGAATAATTAATTGATAGCACCCAATTGACTAATTAGTTTACGCATATATCTGGGCTTCGTGACCAAATTTGGGCAGCGTATACTGCTTAACCTCCCCCTCCCCCCCCCCCCAGGCCCACAATTATACAGATAGTATCAGGCTGTTTAGTGATTTTTGAAAATATACAGATAAGCAAATTATGTATTTACTGCCCCCCCCCCCCCCCCCCCCAGTGAAGGTCAATATCAACCCATAGATCTCCAGACAAAAATGTTCTTCTGATCAAGGAGCATCCAAAATCATTCTACTATTAAATGACCAGATAATGCCATGTTTCAAGGGGCATATAACTCAGTCCTGGATTAATAATACTGTACCCGGTAGTCCTGAGAAACTGGAGCTGCCAGTCAATATATATAATGGGATAACCAGGAATTGTTGAGTGTATCCTTTATGACATGAATCCAGTGTGTTTTTTCTAGTGAAAAAGGTGCCAGTACTCAAATGCCAGACCACCCTTGAGGGATGAGGTGATCATTGATGGACCCACCCCACAATAGCCAGGCCCCCTACAACCAGTCACAGAATCTATGACAAGGCAGAATTGGTAGTGTAGAGCCTGAGCTCTTTCATTAAAACTTGGGGACCATGGATCAATTTTAGCAGACAATGGAAAAGTTGCCGGTACTCAGTACCCCCAAGTAGCCTCTCAAAAAAAGCCCTGTATAAATCTATCTGGTCACCTTATTGTAATGTAAGCTGGAAAACATTTTATACCAGATCTATACATACTATGTTCCCATCCCAAACACACCTCTGTGCGATGATTCTTGTACATACCCCTCACATTAAGCATTTTCCTAGCCACACATTCCCCACTCCCATTGCGTTCTTACCTTTGCACCTCCATCATTCCAAAGAGAACACTGACCCATGCTCTATTTCTCACCCCAAAATTAAGGGCTAACCTATGCAGACATATCACCCCACTCCTTACATTGAGCGGTGACCTATGCATACATACAAGCCAAACACAAGTCTGTTTCTAGGCACTGATAAAGATTAATACCGAGAAACTCTTTCTAGCTTTTCACCACACTTCTTTTTATCTGCTATTTTTGGTTTAACAGTTTCCTGTCTTCTCTCTTCCTTTGCCTCATACTCAATGGGCCACCCAGCTCAAGAAAAGGAAGCCTGAAGCTCCTGTACTCACAGAACTGACTGAGGGTTTGAACCCAGCATCCAGCCAACAACAGGAACACCAGGGCCAGAGGAAGGATCTTCATTGTCACTGCCTATGCTTGCAACCTTCTGTCTCCTCGGCAGCAGCTCTGGAATGACTGCCACAGATTCACTGTATTTATAGAAATTGGAGGGGATTCCATCTCTGGGAACTGTAGGTGTAGGAGGCTAGAGAGGGGGAAGCGAAATATAGGTTCATGATTAATAATAATTTGGTACAGCATCATAATGGAAATTATAGATCTTATCTAGTATTTGATCTGAGTTCTTCAGTAGATGGGCCTGCTGCTTCTTAGCTGAAAAAGTGGAACAGACCACTTCCTTTTGAGACAAAGGAACAATTGTTGGAAATTCCACCTTTCCACTCCCTGTTCCCACCCCAGGCAACACCAAACAAATATTGAAGAACCTTATTTGTCAAGCCTTCCATTGTGGTCTTCTAATTTTGAGCAATTAATATCAAAATCAATACTGCACTGGCTCGGTGATCGGATTAAGTTAAACACTGACTACACTGTTTAACTTAATGGGGTAATTCTACACATCAAAGGTGTCACGAAATTGACAGGCTCTTACGTGCATTAGACGTTGTTCTATAAAGAGGTGCCTTAAAGGCTCATTTTCGAAAGAGAGAAACGTCTAAAAAAAATGGCATAAAGCAACATTTGGACATTTTTCTCAGAAAAACGTTCAAATCGGTATTTTCGAAACCTGTTTTGCAGACATTTATCTATGCAAGTCATCTGCAGTTTGTCCAAATCACAAAGGGATGTGCAAGGGGCTTTTCAGGTGGCGGGATTAGGGTGTTCATCACACTTGGATGTTTTACAACCATAATGGAAGAAAACAAAAATGTCTCGGGCTGAAACGTCAACGTTTTGGTCTAGACCTGTTTTTATAATGAATAAGGTAGAAAAAGGTGCATTAAATGACCAGATAACCACTGGAAGGAATCAGGGATGACCACCCTTTACTCCCCCAGT
Organism: Microcaecilia unicolor; assembly: GCF_901765095.1. Lineage (NCBI taxonomy): Eukaryota > Metazoa > Chordata > Amphibia > Gymnophiona > Siphonopidae > Microcaecilia > Microcaecilia unicolor. The sequence goes on along the minus strand of NC_044043.1, from coordinate 13,700,929 downwards.
GGGCACTGACCACCTCCCACCTCCCAAAAATATTACTTACCAGCCTCTATGACAGCTTTAGATGTAATGGTCAGGTCTCTTTGAGCAGCAAGCAGGTCCCTGGAGTAGTTTAGTGGTAAGTTCAGTGCACTGTACACAGGTGGACCCAGAACCATACCTCCTCCTACCTGTGAACTTAGGTTCTATGATACTAAGAGGGGCATTTTCGATATAAAGTCTAACTGCAAAGGGAGCGTACATGTGAGCAGAGCTTAGCTGGGTCATGGGCGAGTCTCCCAGGCAGGTGTGTAGTTTAAATATATATATATATATATATATATATATATATATATATATATATATATAGCTAAAACCTTTTTCAGTAGTAGCTCAAGGTGAGTTATTCAGGTACACTGGAGGACGTCAACATATGTGCTGATAAAAATTCTTCTATATTTCAACGAATCTGCTCTGCCTCAAAGCGGGACTTCTAATTAACCCGTTAGCAGTAAGCTCCAGTTCACCTGTTTATTAAGGCCAGCCACTAGGTATAATCGTGTTCCATAAATAAATACATTTCTATTCTTTGAAAACAATTTCCTCTGGATGTCACCTCCTCGAAGTAACAAAACTATAAACTGAAAATCTTCCTCCTGATGACTTGCCTTCATCCAGTGCTTCACCAATGGGGTATCACAACGCTGTAAACTGATATTGCTTAAATGTTGTACAATTCTAAGGTCATTTGTACCATAGGTGGCATGAGCACTGCATTGCATAAACTACTTATTTGGAATCACAATCTGTGGAACTTTTCAATGTAAAAAAAATCAATTAAGATGGGCTATCCAGATTTTGTCAGTGACCATAGCATTTTTACAATAAACACAGTGGGTACATTGTCTACGACCTCTTCATTATCCCCTAGATTTTCATTCTGATTACTCAATAATTCACCCAGATTCTGGTTAAGATTTGAAAATGATAAAAGACCAGAAAAATTTGAACAAAATGAATATTGTTACAGATGATTAATATCGAGATTGTTGTTTTCCCAGAGTTCCGGGTATGACTCCTAATGTTTTTTTTCCTCTGAAATGATTCCTCTTAATATATTAATTCAAAAGGAGTGAAGCCTGTGAAACTGGGATGACTTTAATCAGCGGGAATTAGATTGGAGATTCAAGGGTTTGTATTGTTAAACAATTTCTGGTTTTAAAAGGGGGGAAAAAAATGAAATCAGGTGTATTACTTTCACTAATATTGGACAATAAGTATGTTTCCAATGAAATGGATGGACTATGCACCGTTATGGTCTTGAAGAAACCAACCAGATGATCAATGTGGAATAATGATTTCGATAAATAATAACCGGGGATAATCGGGTTAATACCACATTTTCTTTGTTTGCTGTTGTTTAAATTGATCTCCTTGTCTTGTTTCACTCTCCCTATTTATTTTTTGGTCTAAGAAAGAGAAAGATTGTATAAAATCCATTTATCTTGTACATAAGTACATAAGTAGTGCCATACTGGGAAAGACCAAAGGTCCATCTAGCCCAGCATCCTGTCACCGACAGTGGCCAATCCAGGTCAAGGGCACCTGGCACGCTCCCCAAACGTAAAAACATTCCAGACAAGTTATACCTAAAAATGCGGAATTTTTCCAAGTCCATTTAATAGCGGTCTATGGACTTGTCCTTTAGGAATCTAACCAACCCCTTTTTAAACTCCGTCAAGCTAACCGCCCGTACCACGTTCTCCGGCAACGAATTCCAGAGTCTAATTACACGTTGGGTGAAGAAAAATTTTCTCCGATTCGTTTTCAATTTACCACACTGTAGCTTCAACTCATGCCCTCTAGTCCTAGTATTTTTGGATAGCGTGAACAGTCGCTTCACATCCACCCGATCCATTCCACTCATTATTTTATACACTTCTATCATATCTCCCCTCAGCCGTCTCTTCTCCAAGCTGAAAAGCCCTAGCCTTCTCAGCCTCTCTTCATAGGAAAGTCGTCCCATCCCCACTATCATTTTCGTCGCCCTTCGCTGTACCTTTTCCAATTCTACTATATCTTTTTTGAGATACGGAGACCAGTACTGAACACAATACTCCAGGTGCGGTCGCACCATGGAGCGATACAACGGCATTATAACATCCGCACACCTGGACTCCATACCCTTCCTAATAACACCCAACATTCTATTCGCTTTCCTAGCCGCAGCAGCACACTGAGCAGAAGGTTTCAGCGTATCATCGACGACGACACCCAGATCCCTTTCTTGATCCGTAACTCCTAACGCGGAACCTTGCAAGACGTAGCTATAATTCGGGTTCCTCTTACCCACATGCATCACTTTGCACTTGTCAACATTGAACTTCATCTGCCACTTGCACGCCCATTCTCCCAGTCTTGCAAGGTCCTCCTGTAATCGTTCTTCTTCTAATATTGTCTTAATGTACAATCATCTCTGTTTTACTGTTTTGCAAGTGATCCTTGTAAAATGAAAAAATTATAAATAAATGATTTAAAAATAAAATAATTCACCCAGATTCTATCCCCGGGCAAATGCAAATCTTGGGGGCCATTCGAATCCTGCATGCAGAGATAATAAAGGCCAATGCCTGCTAATGGAATTTTGTACTTTTTTGACCTGAGCAGCATTGGGCATTTTTAACCCTTTTAAAAGCTTTTCTAACAAGTGGACATGGGTAACCTCTTGATCCGAACCAATCATACATTTGAGCCAAACATGCACAAACGTTTTAACCGCATAAACTGTCTAACTGGAACACTATTCTTTGATTTCTTTGGATGATGACTTTGATAATGAATTCTAGTGTTCCTGTCAGTCGGTTTCCGATATGCCTGTCATTCAAAGCGACCTTGATTGTACTGAATATTAATGTCCAGGAATTCCACCTATATGGGTAGTGAAGCGTATGTTCATATCACACTGATTCAAATAGTCCAAAAACATTGTTAATGATGCATTATCACCTGACCACAACAAGACGATGCCATCAATAAACCTTTTCCAAGCTTTGCAAGAGATAGATTTGCATACCAAGGAGCAAGTGTATGACAATCTATCCCATGCATATTCATGGTGGATATTCTCAAGGTCTGTGTTGAGAAGCCTTGCCCTAGAGGAAAGGAGGGACAGGGGAGAGATATGATACAGACATTTAAATACAAATCTTTTCCAGAGAAGGAGAAATGGTAAAACTAGAGGACATGAATTGAGGTTGCGGGGTGGTAGACTTAGGAATAATGTCAGAAAATTATTTTTCACAAAGAGGGTGGTTGACACCTCGAATGCCCTCCTGAGGGAGGTAGTGGATGCAAAGATGGTGATGGAATAAACAGAGGATCCCTAATTAGAAAATGGATGGTATTAAAAGCAAAACTTAAATGACTGCTTGTGTGTGATATGTCAAGTGCTGCTTAGATGGTGACTCCAGATGTGAGGATCTAAGGCCAATCTACTACATTTCTTTGAAGGGATGAACAAACATGTGGATAAAGGTGAGCTGGTCGATATGCGTTTTAAAAATCCAGATACACAATTTGACAAAGTACCTCATGAAAGACTCCAGAGGAAATTGGAGAGTCATGGGATAGGAGGTAGTGTTATATTGTGGATTAAAAACTGGTTAAAGGATAGAAAACAAGAGTGTAGGGTTAAATGGTCAGCATTCTCAGTGGAGAAGAGTAGACAGTGGGGTTCTCCAGGGGTCTGTGTGGGACCGCTGCTTTTAAACATATTTATAAATGATCTAGAGATAGGAGCAACTAGTGAGGTAATTAAATTTGCTGACAACGCAAAGTTATTCAAAGTTATTAAATCGCAAGAGGATTGTGAAAAATTACCTTACGAGACTGGGCATCTAAATGGCAGATGATGTTTAATGTAAGCAAGTGCAAAGTGATGCATGTAGGAAAGAGGAACCCGAATTATAGCTAAGTAATGCAAGGTTTCACATTAGGAATCACCAACTAGGAAAGGGATCTAGGTGTTATCGTTGATAAGTTAAAACCCTCTACTCGGTGTGCGGCGGCGGCGGCTAAGAAAGCAAACAATGTTAGGTATTATTAGGAAAGGAATGGAAAACAAAAATAAGGACATTATAATACCTTTTTATCGATCCATGGTGCGACTACACCTCGAATACTGTGAGCAATTCTGGTTGCCGCATCTCAAAAAAGATATAGAGAATTAGAAAAGGTACAGAGAAGGGCAACGAAAATGATAAAGAAGATGGGACTGACTTCCCTATTAGGAAAGGCTAAAGCAGCTAGGGCTCTTCAGCTTGGAGAAAAGACGGCTGAGGGGAGATATGATAGAGGTCTATAAAATAATGAGTGGAGTGGAGCAGGTAGACGTGAATCGCTTGTTTACTCTTTCCAAAAATGCTAGGACTAGGGGGCACGCAGTGAAGCTACAAAGAAGTACATTTAAAACAAATCAGGGAAAATTTTTCTTCACTCTATGTGTAAACAAACTCTGGAATTCATTGCCAGAGAATGTAGTAAAAGCAGTTAGCTTAGTGGGGGCTTAAAGAAAAGGTTTGGATGGCTTCCTAAAAGAAAAGTCCATAGACCATTATTAAAATGGACTTGGGGAAAATCCACTGCTTATTTCAAGATTAAGTATTGTACTTTTTGAGGATCTTGCTTGGATTGGGCACTGTTGGAAACAGGGTGCTGGGCTTGATGGACTTTTGGTCTGTCTCAGACTGGGCGGCTAAATGGCAGATGACGTTTAATGTGAGCAAGTGCAAGGTGATGCATGTGGGAAAAAAGAACCCGAATTATAGCTACGTCATGCAAGGTTCCACGTTAGGAGTTACGGACCAAGAAAGGGATCTGGGTGTCGTTGTTGACAATACACTGAAACCTTCTAGAAGGCTCAGTGTGCTGCTGCGGCTAGGAAAGCGAATAGAATGTTGGGTATTATTAGGAAAGGTATGGAAAACAGGTGTGAGGATGTTATAATGCCGTTGTATCGCTCCATGGTGCGACCACACCTTGAGTATTGTGTTCAATTCTGGTCGCCGCATCTCAAGAAAGATATAGTAGAATTGGAAAAGGTGCAGCGTCTGTTCACGCTTTCCAAAAATACTAGGACTAGGGGGCATGCGATTAAACTACAGTGTAGTAAATTTAAAACAAATCGGAGAAAATTTTTCTTCACCCAACGTGTAATTAAACTCTGGAATTCATTGCCGGAAAATGTGGTGAAGGCGGTTAGCTTAGCAGAATTTAAAAAGGGGTTGGACGGTTTCCTAAAGGACAAATCCATAAACCGCTACTAAACGGACTTGGAAAAATCCAAAATCCCAGGAATAACATGTATAGAATGTTTGTACGTTTGGGAAGCTAGCCAGGTGCCCTTGGCCTGGATTGGCCGCTGTCGTGGACAAGATGCTGGGCTCGATGGACCCTTGGTCTTTTCCCAGTATGGCATTACTTATGTACTTATGTAACTAATATAAAAAATGCAAATAAGTCCAGACCTATTGATGGAATGTGCCGGCCTAGAATATTCGGATTTGTGCAGCCGGCTGTCCCTTATCTGTTATGTGCAATATTCGGCACTTATCCGCCCAAGTGAAACCAGATATACCCGCTGTGTCAGAAATTCCAGCTCCCAGGAATTCTGTGGTGATTGTACTGATCCCCTGCAGTGTCTGACCCATTTATGTGATTACTTGGGAAAGTGGAATGAGTACAAGTTGAATGTTCTTTCACGACAGGGACAGTCCCTCCACTTGTATGTAAGCAATGACCTTTCCTTCTCTTGTGAGTTTCTGAGGCATGGTGAGGCAACCCACGCAAAATCCGATTACATTGACCACAAGTCCCTATCATTACATCTGTGACGAGGGGCTCAAAAACAGCTACTATAGGAAATCACCCAAAAAGCAAACTGCATGAGTAATGTATAGGCAAAAGTATTCTATCTTTACACACACACACATAAAGACAGATAACATAACTGCCATTACCCATCAAGTTAGTTCAATGTGAATTACCAAAGTAAAGAGACTAGAATAATGCTAGGAATTACAAGAATCAAATTACACTATACAGCAAAAAGTTATTACTCTAATTAAAAGCTCTCTGAAAGAGATCAGTGGCAGCTTGTTTTGAAATCCCACATAATCAATTTCCAGTCTAGTATCAAAGGGAAGCGAGTTCCAAATGAAAGCTTCTTCATAAGTGATGGTCAATGACAACATTTTTTTTTTAATTTAGCACCTTTCACAGTTAGAATGTAGAGCACCATCCAGCTTATAATTGAAAAAGAAAAACGCCTATATTGCGACCCAAATCGGGAGATAGACGTTTATCTCACAAAAACGAATAAAGCGGTATAATCGAAAGCCGAATTTGGACGTTTTCAACTGCACTCCGTCGCGGATGCAGACAAAGTTGATGGGGGCGTGTCAAAGGCGTGGTGAAGGCGGAACTGGGGCGTGGTTATTGGCCGATCAGAGATAGGCGCCTTTCGTTTTCGTTTTTAGCGAAAATTTAGGGCACTTTTCCTGGACCCTGCTTTTCCACAAATAGGGCCCCCAAAAGTGCCTAAATAACCAGATGACCACTGGAGGGAGTCGGGGATGACCTCCCCTGACTCCCCCAGTGGTCACAAACCCCCTCCCACCACAAAAATATGCCGTTTCACAACTTTTTATGTTCACCCTCAAATGTCATACCCACCTCCCTGGCAGCAGTATGCAGGTCACTGGAGCAATTATTAGGGGGTGCAGTGGACGTCAGGCAGGTAGACCCAGGCCCATCCCCCCCCCCCCACCTGTTACACTTGTGCTGGTAAATGGGAGCCCTCCACACCGCCCCCGAAACCCACTGTACCCACATGTAGGTGCCCCCCTTCACCCCTTAGGGCTATAGTAATGGTGTAGACTTGTGGGCAGTGGGTTTTGAGGGGGATTTGGGGGGCTCAACACCCAAGGGAAGGGTGCTATGCACCTGGGAGCTCTTTTACCTTTTTTTTTTTTTTTTTTGTAAAAGTGCCCCCTAGGGTGCCTGGTTGGTGTCCTGGCATGTGAGGGGGACCAGTGCACTACGAATCCTGGCCCCTCCCACGAACAAATGCCTTGGATTTATTCGTTTTTGAGCTAGGCGCTTTCATTTTCCATTATCGCTGAAAAACAAAAACGCCCAGCTCACACATTGTTGAATAAAACATGGACGTCTATTTTTTTTCGAAAATACGGTTCGGTCCGCCCCTTCATGGACCCGTTCTCGGAGATAAACGCCCATGGAGATAGACGTTTTCATTCGATTATGCCCCTCCATGTGTTCTTAATTTTGAATGGGTTGTGAGAGGAAGAAAAATTAAACAGGTGTATTTTATATGCTGAAGGTAACCCATAATGATTCTAAATGAAAATGTAGTCAACTTAAATATACAACAGGCTTCTATAGGCAGCCAGTGTAGTCTAATCAGACAAGTCGCAGGACACCACAGAAGTGGAGAGAACAACAAAATCCCACGAGGAGAAACTGCAGAGGAACCAAAAGTGGGAAATGGATCAGGCACTCCAAACAGACACTAAGGAACACTCAGAATAGAGTCTAATTTTCAAAAGAATCTTTTATTGATGACTCTTAGAGATGGCTCAACAAGGTACCATGTTTTTTCGGTGCCTGCCTCAGGAGTCTTATCGTTCGTATAAGTTCATATGGCTAATAATAGCAACTGGAATCAACCCCCATGGTGGCATGTGGATCTGTGTGCCAAGATTGGACAGCTAATAGGGGTCTTGAAAAAAAAAAAACCATTGTATTGATGAAGGCAGTTAGAAAGTGTCCTACCAGAGTGCTGGGAGCACAAATATTTCTAACTGCCTTCATCAACAGAACAGTCTTTTTCAAGACCCCTATTAGCTGTCCAATCTTGACAAAATCAGGCTGCCTCGTTATACGTCCTTATCCCAAAAGAAGTTACAGCCAGCATGGTTAAAAGGTGAAGTGAAAGAAGTTATTAGAGCCAAAAAGAACATCCTTCAAAGAATGGAAAAAAGACCCAAATGAAGAAAATAAGCAACATAAGCACTGGCGAGTTAGATGTGAAGCATTGATAAAGAAGACAAAGAATATGAAGAGAAACTCGCAGCAGAGGCAAAAACTCATAGTAACAACTTCTTCAGGTACATCAGACGCAAAAAACCTATGAGGGCATCCGTGGGACCTTTAAACCACGAAGAAGCAAAATGGGCACTCAGGTAGGACAAGGCCATAGCAGAGAGAATGAAATAATTCTTTGCTTCGGTCTTTACAGAAGAAGATGTACAAGATCTAACTGAACCAGAAATGGTTTTCAAGGGTGACAATGTGGAGGAACTGAAAGAAATATCGGTAAACCCGGAAGACATACTGATCCAAATAGACAAATTAAAGAGTAGTAAATCACCTGGACCAAATGGCATGCATCCCAGGGTACTGAAAGAACTCAAACATGAAACTGCTGATTATAATAGTTTACACGATCAGCAATTTCATGTTTGAGTTCTTTCAGTACCCTGGGATGCATGCCATTTGGTCCAGGTGATTTACCACTCTTTAATTTTTCTATAATAAATCTTTTTTCCCCCAGAAATTTTATTAACGTTTTCATAATTACATACATAAAAGGTATAACAGTAAAATGGAGCAATAGAATAGGGACATACTAATAATAATAAGAGCTGGAGAAGTGACTCAAGTCAATAAGTATTCTGGCACTAAGATTAATTAAGGATTTCTTTCAAGTTGAGTGAATATAGTCGGTTAGAAGGCAAAAGCAGCAGCATTTGAGAAAGTGCCATTTTCAGCACTACTGTATCTCCCAAAATTACTTTCATTGAATTTCCTTTCTTAATTATGGAACAGACAGATAAACATGGTTTATGGATTAAGCCAAGAGAAGATTAAATAGTTATGGGATAGGAAGTAATGTTCTGTTGTGGATTAGGAATTGGTTATTGGACAGAAAACATGAGGGTAGGGTTAAATGATCATTTCTCTCAATGGAGGAGAGTGAACAGTGGAGTGCTGCAGGGATCTGTACTGGGACCAGTGCTATTTAACATAAATATGTTAAATATGTGTTCAGGAAATAAGAACCAAAAGTGAGGTGATTAAATTTGCAGATGACACAAAACTATTTAAGGTTGTTAAAACACATGTGGACTGTAAAAAAAATTGCAGAAAGACCTTAAGAAATGGGAAGACTGAGCAGCCAAATGGCAAATTAAATGTAATGTAGACAAATGCAAAACGATGTACATTGGGAAGAATAATCCGAATCATATTTATCTGCTGCTAGGGTCCACCTTAGGGGTGAGCACTAGAGAGCTGCACGGCTTCCGTCCCCGCGGGAATCCCGCGGAACCCGCGGGATTCCCGCAGGGACGGAGGCAGTTCCTGCGGGGTTCCCGCGGGGATGGAAGCAGTTCTGCGGGGTTCCCGCGGGGACGGAGGCAGTTCCTGCGGGGTTCCCGCGGGGATGGAACCAGTTCTGTGGGCTTCCTGTGGAAGTGTAAGCTGCACCTGCACCAGCCTCTCATCTACCGAATACCAATTTATTTGAGTGCTCTCCTCCTCCTCCTCCTCTTCTTCCTTGCTTTAACAGCATAAATGTGGAAAGTCTTCCATTAAGGAGGTGGTAGAGTCACAAATGATGACGGAATTCAAAAAGGTGTGGGATGAACACAGAGGATCTCTAATTAGAAAATGGAAGTTATATAAAAGCTAACCTTAAATGGCTGCATGTGTGTGGATGTGTCAAGTGACGCTTAGATGGCGACTCTGGCTGTGATGAACTAGGGCTGATACCTGGCAGACTTGTATGGTCTGTGTCTCATACATGGCAATCTGGTGTAGGATGGGCTGGAAAGAGCTTAGACAGCAACTTCAGTGGCTGGAACATGAGGACAGTGCTGGACAGACTTTTACGGTCTGTGTCCCACAAATGAGAACATGAATAGGCTGGAGTGGGCTTCGATGGTAACTCCAGCAGTTGGAACATAAGGATGGGGCCAGATAGACTTCTGTGGTCTTTGTTCCAGAAACACGAAAGAAAGACCATAATCAAGTATATAATATCACACTCGTTGATTTAATGATGAATTGATCATGAGTGTGACTATTGGGCAGAGTGGATGGACCGTTCAGGTCTATTTGCTGTCACTTACTATGTTACTATTAATCCTCTTTGCTCCCAGGCCTCAGCTCTGACACAGGCACGAGAATCAGATGTCACCTGACCTACTGGCGCGTGCATGTGGCGGCCTCTCAGCACCCACTGCCAATGGATCAGAGACAAATCTTACATGTGCACACCAGAGTGTTCCAAGTTCCAACTTCCGTTCCTTCCTTGCCTACAGTGCTGTGGCTCAAATCCAGAAAGAGACTGAGGGAGCTGACTGGAACTTTCTTTTATGCACTTTTAAATTCTTACGGGGATGGGTGGGGATGGGTTAAATTCTTACGGGGACGGGTGGGGACGGGTTGGGATGGTTTAAAGTTTTGCGGGGATGGGCGGGGACGGGTAAGATTCCAGTGGGGATGGGTGGGGACGGGTAAGATTCCAGCAGGGACGGGCGGGGATGGGTAAGATTTCTGTCCCCGTGCAACTCTCTAGTGAGCACCCAAGAAAAAGATCTAGGTGTCATTGTAGACAATACACTAAAATTTTCTGCCCAGTGTATAGCGGCAGCAGCCAAAAACGCAAACAGGATACTAGGAATTATTAGGAAAGGGATGGTAAATAAGACCAGGAATACTATAATCCCTTTGTATCGCTCCATGGTGCTACCTCACTTTGAGTATTGCATTCAGTTCTGGTCGCAGTATTTCAAGAAAGCTATAGTGGAATTAGAAAAGGTTCAAAAAAGAGCAACCAAAATGATAAAGAGGATGGAACTCCTCTCCGGAGGAAAGGCTAAAGAGGTTAGGGCTCTTCAGCTTAGAAAAGAGATGGCTGAGGGGAGATATGATTGAGGTCTACAAAATCTTGAGTGGAAGTGAATCAATTTTTTACTCTTTCAAAACGTACAAAGGCTAGGGGACACTCAATGAAGTTGTGTGGAGATACTTTTAAAACAAATCGTAGGAAATAATTTTTCACTCATCAAATAGTTGGCTCTGGAACTTGTTGCCAGAGGATGTGATAACAGCGGTTAGCGTATCTGGGTTTTAAAAAATGGGATAGTGCTGGACAGACTTATACGGTCTGTGCCCGCCCATGTCCCACCTTCGCTTCGCCACCGACACGCCCCCTTGAACTTTCACTGGCGCGGCGACGGGAAAGCGGCGATGGTGTCAAAAACGCTGTTTTCGATTATACAGATTTCGCCGCTTTTGCGAGATCGCCGGCCATCTCCCGATCTATGTCGAAAGATCGTCGGCGATCACTTTCGAAAATAAGCCTGAAAGTCAGCACGGCTTTCGTGTGGGGAAATCTTGCCTGACCAATTTACTTCAATTCTTTGAAGGAGTAAACAAACATGTGGACAAAGGGAAGCCGGTTGATATCGTGTATCTGGATTTTCAAAAGGCGTTTGACAAGGTACCTCATGAAAGGCTACAGAGGAAATTGGAGGGCCATGGGATAGGAGGAAATGTCCTATTGTGGATTAAAAACTGGTTGAAGGATAGGAAACAGAGAGTGGAGTTAAATGGGCAGTATTCACAATGGAGAAGGGTAGTTAGTGGGGTTCCTCAGGGGTCAGTGCTAGGACTGCTGCTTTTTAATATATATTTATAAATGATTTACAGATGGGAGTAACTAGTGAGGTAATTATATTTGCTGATGACACAAAGTTATTCAAAGTCGTTAACTCGCGACAGGATTGTGAAAAATTACAGAAGGACCTTACGAGACTGGGAGACTGGGCGGCTAAATGGCGGATGACGTAGCTATAATTCGGGTTCTTTTTTCCCACATGCACTTGCAAGGTGATGCATGTGGGAAAAAAGAAACCGAATTATGGCTACGTCATGCAAGGTTCCACGTTAGGAGTTACGGACCAAGAAAGGGATCTGGGTGTCGTCATCGATAATACACTAAAACCTTCAGCTCAGTGTGCTGCTGCGGCTGGGAAAGTGAATAGAATGTTGGGTATTATTAGGAAAGGTATGGAAAACAGGTGTGAGGATGTTATAATGCCGTTGTATCGCTCCATGGTGCGACCGCATCTTGAGTATTGTGTTGGATTCTGGTCGCCGCATTTCAAGAAAGATATAGTAGAATTGGAAAAGGTGCAGCGAAGGGCGACTAAAATGATAGCGGGGATGGGACGACTTCCCTATGAAGAAAGACTAAGGAGGCTAGGGCTATACAGCTTGGAGAAGAGACGGCTGAGGGGAGACATGATAGAGGTATATAAAATAATGAGTGGAGTGGAGTGGAACAGGTGGATGTGAAGCCTCTGTTCACGCTTTCCAAAAATACTAGGACTAGGGGGCATGCGATGAAACTACAGTGTAGTAAATTTAAAACAAATCGGAGAAAATGTTTCTTCACCCAACGCGTAATTAAACTCTGGAATTCGTTGCCGGAGAATGTGGTGAAGGCGGTTAGCTTAGCAGAGCTTAAAAAGGGGTTAGACGGTTTCCTAAAGAACAAGTCCATAAACCGCTACTAAATGGGACTTCGGAAAAATCCACAATTCCAGGAGTAACATGTACAGAATGTTTGTACGTTTGGGAAGCTTGCCAGGTGCCCTTGGCCTGGATTGGCCGCTGTCGTGGACAGGATGCTGGGCTTGATGGACCCTTGGTCTTTTCCCAGTGTGGCATTAATTATGTACTTGCATTGACAATAAAATATATTTGTAATAAAAGCAGTTGGGCCCATTGAGTTGAACGATTATATAGAATGGAACAGCAGACTGTAACCTGTTCTGTTCTAGAAAGTTTATTTGTGCGATGTCATTTCCAGTTTCCTTTTTGTTTTAACAGCGTCTTGCGATAGCATTGTAGAGGCAGTCACCATTTTGAGGGCCAGCATATTCCATATGCAGAAATTTTGGCGTTCGATTCTGGGTGCCTGATGAAGGAGAGACTTCCAAAACAGAGCTCTGTAGAACCCACTTGTGGACCCATTTGACTATTAAATATAAGTACTGTTGAATTTGAGCATTAATAATTGACTTACATGTTTTGGCATGGTCAGAGCATACCGAAACTTGGCATTTAATATAGTTGTACATTTACTGCAGACTTCACTGTATTAGCACTGTTTATTTTGGTGAACTTTTGTTCACACACAGTTGTGTCCGATGATGGAAGCTTCAGCTGTTATGTGAACATTGTTTCACTTGGCTGTATGCCTGAGCACTGTCTCTTATCTCAGTCTGAAATTTTACACTGAGGGCTCAACTAATTTCATTAATTATTATACAGGTCTCTCAGTTATCAGTCTCTATGTTTGCATAAAAGGAATATATTGAGAGTATTTTTGTGTCTAGTATATTTCACTTACTTTCATAAGGCTTTTTTATAATGTTGAATTTCTTCCTGCTATCCAGCATCTCCTCTCTATCTCTCCCCATCTCATCCAGCTTTGCCACTTTCTCTTTCTCCCTTTTACCCAGTTAGTATTGCCCTCTTTGTCTCATTCCCTCTGACATGCAGCATTGTCCCTGTCTCTCTCTCTCCCTCCCATCCAGCATTGCCCTTGTCTATCAGTCTCCCTTTTCTATGCAATATTGCCCCCTTCCTCCCTCCCTCCCTTTCTCTCTCTGTCTCTCCCCAGCCCATCCAGCATCTAGTATTAACCCTGTCTCTCACTCCCATTCCATCTAGTACTGCCCCTTCTTTCTCCCCCTAGCTTGCCCTGTCTTTCTCTCTTCCCCCTCCAATTCAGTATTGCCTCATCTCTCCTCTCTGCCTTCCAGTATTGCCCCTCTTTCTCCCCTACCCGCCACCATGCTGCAACTTTTATTTCCTCCCTCCCATTGCCACTTCCACCAGCCCGCAGTGGCGTGGACTCTCTGCTCTGCCAACCCCATCTCCTTTGAAATAAGAAGTTTATTTCAGAAGAGGTGGGACAACAGAGGAAGCAGCAGTGTTGTGTGGAAAGCAGTGGTCCCACGCACGTTTGGCACAGTGCTGGACAGGTGAGGTCATGGTTGCAGCCGCCGCAAGCCTCTTATATGGGGTAATTAGGACCCCAGACGACAGGACTAAGGGAAGATAACCAACTATTAACTTGAACTGCTGGCAATGGACTAGATTCAGTTAAACAAATGATCCCCAAATCCACAATGTTGAAGAGTGGAAAATAAAAAAGACCTTCCAGATTTATCAAAAGCTTTCTCTGCATCAAGTGATAATACCTCAAAATGCATGCGAGATTTTTATATTGAATATAAAATACTAATAAGTCAGTGGACACTGCTCCATATTACCCTTTAACGAACCTTGCCTGATCTGAATGGTCAATACATAAACTACAATGTTCTAATCACATAATTCAAATTTTGGTAAAAATCTTATAGTCCACACTAAGTACTGAGATTGGTCAATAATTATTACAATAAGTAGAATCTCTACCCTCTTTAGCTAGTAACAGGATAAAAAGATGATGGTGGAGAATGATGCTCCAAAATCTCATTTAAAACCCAAAGCAAAATGTGTAAAGATTGATGGTCTGGTCCAGGGATTACTACTACTACTACTACTTAACATTTCTAGAGCGCTACTAGGGTTACGCAGCGCTGTACAAAATAAACAAAGAAGGACGGTCCCTGCTCAAAGGAGCTTACAATCTAAAGGTCAAGTTGGGCAGTCTAGATTTCCTGGGTAGAGGTGAAGAGGTTCCACTGCCCTCACACACTCCCCCCAAACCCCCTCCACATGCATTCCACTGCCCTCACATTCTCCCCCGAGACCCCTCCTCACATGCATTCCACTGCTCTCACACTCTCCCCCAAGACCCCTCCTCACACGCATTCCACTGCCCTCACACACTCCCCCATGAGCTCCTTCTTCACACGTATTCCACTGCCCTCACACACTCCCCCATGAGCTCCTTCTTCACACGCATTCCACTGCCCTCACACACTCCCCCCCCAAACCAAACCCCCTCTTCACATGCATTCCACTGCCCTCACACACTCCCCCCCAAACCCCTCCACACGCATTCCACTGCAATCACATTCTCCCCCGAGACCCCTCCTCACATGCATTCCACTGCCCTCACACACTCCCCCACGAGCCCCCCCTCCTCACACGCATTCCACTGCCCTCACACACTCACCCAAAAGCCCCTTCACACGCATTCCACTGCCCTCACACTCTCCCCCAAGACCCCTCTTCAAAAGCATTCCACTGCCCTCACACACTCCTCCCAAACCAAACCCCCTCTTCACATGCATTCCACTGCCCTCACACACTCCCCCCCAAACCCCCTCCACACGCATTCCACTGCAATCACATTCTCCCCCGAGACCCCTCCTCACATGCATTCCACTGCTCTCACACTCTCCCCCAAGACCCCTCTTCACACGCATTCCACTGCCCTCACACACTCCCCCATGAGCTCCTTCTTCACACGCGTTCCACTGCCCTCACTCTCTCCCCCAAGACCCCTCTTCAAAAGCATTCCACTGCCCTCACACACTCCTCCCAAACCAAACCCCCTCTTCACATGCATTCCACTGCCCTCACACACTCCCCCCCAAACCCCCTCCACACGCATTCCCAGTATTGCTATACTGGGACAGACCAAAGGTCCATCAAGCCCAGCATCCTGGTCACAAATACCTGGCAAGATCCCAAAAAAATACAAAACATTTTATGCTGCTTATTCCAGAAATAAGCAGTGGATTTTCCCCAAGTCCATTTTAATAATGGCCAATGAACTTTTCCTTTAGGAAGCTGTCCAAACCTTTTTTAAACCCCACTAAGCTAACCACCTTTACCACATTCTCTGGCAATGAATTCCAGAGTTTAATTACACGTTGAGTGAAGAAAGGTTTTCTCCGATTAATTTTACATTTACTACTTTGTAGCTTCATCGCATGCCCCCTAGTCCTAGTATTTTTGAAAAGAGTAAACAGACACTTTTACCCATTCCACTCCACTCATTATTTTACAGACCTCTATCATATCTCCCCTCAGCCGTCTTTTCTCCAAGCTCAGCTGAAGAGCCCTAGTCGCTTTAGCCTTTCCTCATAGGGAAGTCGTCCCATCTAAGTTACCATATTAAAAAGTCTCTTGCCAGTAGATGAGCAGAACTCCTTGTCTGAGCTCGATATAATGGATATGTATGTATCCACTTTGATCACAGAAGCCATTTCCTGGCTCTTGAATAAGTCTAAAAAAATCTGCCTCCCAACGAAATCAAACTCAGCTTGAACATCATGGACTCATGGGCAAATGCATTTCAACTAAAACTCAATAAAGAAAAAACACACCGTCTCATCCTCTCCTCCCAATACAGTTTGGACAACCCCTCAAGTATCAACACTCCAGATTACACCTTCCCTCTCTCAGACAGCCTGAAAATCCTCTGCATTATACTGGACCGTAACTTAACACTAGAGAGCCAAGTGAAATCTACAACAAAGAAAATGTTCCACTCAATGTGGAAACTCAAAACGAGTGAAACCATTCTTCCCGAGGGCAATATTTTGCAACCTGATACAATCAATGGTACTAAGCCACTTAGACTACTGCAATGGAATTTATGCGGGATGCAAAGAACAAACCTTAAAGAAACTTCAGACCGCTCAAAACACGCCAGCCAGGCTTATATTTGGAAAAACGTGATTTGAAAGCACAAAACCCCTCCGTGAAAATCTACACTGGCTCCCAATCAAAGAACGTATTGCTTTCAAATCTGCATCTTGTTTCAGAATATTATCTTTGGCGAAGCCCCAGGCTACGACAGACCTACCAACTAGAAACACATCCATATCATCACGAACATATCTAAACCTCCACTACCCAAGCTGCAAAGGACTCAAATACAAATCAACTTATGCATCCAGTTTCTCCTACATATGCACACAATAGACATTGTAGAACTCTTCCTCTATACGATTCCACAAGATCTTTCTATATGTAACTTCTCTAAACGTCTCAAATTAATATTCAACAATGTCCCATAATATGAAATGGTGATATGTATGGTTTTTAACATTAAATGACAAAAATTCCTTCCAACATCCACAAAGCTCCCGCAGTAAATATGTTTTAAAAATATTTTGTGCTCATATCTTTTGAAACTGAAACAACCACATTCATGTCATGGACAAAACAACTCAATACTTTTATTCATTGCACCTGGTGGAAAAAAACAACAACTCGAAAGTGCTCAAATGTGTTCGAAAACAAAATTGTTTGTTTCTAGCAACTGCCGAAGAGGTCAATCATACATTCCATCTAAACAATCATGGTGAAGGCAACTTAGTGGTACTTAGAAGTTCTCTGCTTCTCAAACGATGTTACAGGGAAACCACTGCTGCTATCTACCGACTATCCAAAGAATTTTGGACTCCAAAAAACTTGTCCTAGGTTATCGGGATGGTTATCTTGGGAACAGTGCTGGATATCGCTCAAGAAGTTCTTTGTGATCAAACCGGTCGCACACAAAATAATTTGACTCTACGAAACTGAGGTGACGTTTTGCATCTCTATAAGTGATATGGGGCTTGACCCTTATGTGAAAGTTCTGGAGTACGGTCCCTGTGTGACGTGGAGGGACATTTTCGATATGATGTCTAAGTCCAACTTTCGACGTTTTGCAAAAAACGTTCAAAATCTGAATAGAAAAGGTCATTTTTGAAAAAGAAAAACATCTATATTTTGTTTTTGAAAATACTGTTTCTAACAAGGTTTTGTGCATTGGACATTTTTTGGTCCTTTTTTTGGAAGAAAAAAAATAAAAAGGTTTAAGTGAAAAACATAGATAATCAAGTTATTGGGATATACGAGAGGACAACAATTTTTTTTGTTACATTTGTACCCCGCGCTTTCCCACTCATGGCAGGCTCAATGCAGCTTACACGGGGCAATGGAGGGTTAAGTGACTTGCCCAGAGTTCCACTAGCAACATTCCATGTAGAAGTCGGCCCTTGCAGATCACCAATGTGGCCGCACAGGCTTCTGCTTCTGTGAGTCTGACGTCCTGCACGTACGTGCAGGACGTCAGACTCACAGAAACAGAAGCCTGCGCAGCCTTCTACATGGAATGTTGCTAGTGGAATAGCAACATTCCATGTAGAATCTCCAATAGTAGCAACATTCCATGTAGAATCTCCAATAGTATCTATTTTATTTTTGTTACATTTGTACCCCGCGCTTTCCCACTCATGGCAGGCTCAATGCGGCTTACATGGGGCAATGGAGGGTTAAGTGACTTGCCCAGAGTTCCACTAGCAACATTCCATGTAGAAGTCGGCCCTTGCAGATCACCAATGTGGCCGTGCAAGCTTCTGCTTCTGTGAGTCTGACGTCCTGCACGTACGTGCAGGACGTCAGACTCACAGAAACAGAAGCCTGCGCAGCCTTCTACATGGAATGTTGCTAGTGGAATAGCAACATTCCATGTAGAATCTCCAATAGTATCTATTTTATTTTTGTTACATTTGTACCCTGCGCTTTCCCACTCATGGCAGGCTCAATGCGGCTTACATGGGGCAATGGAGGGTTACGTGACTTGCCCAGAGTCGCAAGGAGCTGCCTGTGCCTGAAGTGGGAATCAAACTCAGTTCCTCAGTTCCCTAGGACCAAAGTCTACCACCCTAACTGATCCCCCAGACATCCCAGGAGATAAATGGGTCACCCTAGGGGGCACTGCAGTGGACTTCAAAACATGCTCCCAGATATACATCTCACCATTGCTCCCTTATTTTGTTTACTGAGCCCCCCCCAAAAAAAAAAAACCACTGCCCCCAACTGTACACCAGTACAATAGCCCTGTATGCTGCTGTAATAGACCTGGCTCTAACATCTGAGGCTGTCATAGAGGCTGGTAAGTCATATTTTTATTCACATTTTTTGGGGGGGTGGGAGAGGGTTAGTGACCACTGGGGCAGTACTGGGGGGGTCACCCCAATTTCACTCCAGTGGTCATCTGGTCATTTAGGGCCCCCTTTTGTGTCTTATTTATTATAAACTAGTAAAAAAGGCCCGTTTCGTACAGAAATGAAACGGGCGCTAGCAAAGTTTTCCTGGGAGTGTGTATGTTTGAGAGAGTGAGTGTGTGAGAGAGAGAGTGAATGTGCGCGCGTGTGTGTGTGTGTGACAGAGGGAGAGTGAGACTGGGTGCGAGTGTGTGTGTGAGAATGAGAGTATGTGCCAGGGTCTCCCCCCCTCCCCCCGGTCTGTCTCCCAGTTGCAGGGGGGATTCCCCCCTCCTTCCCAGTTCCAGGGGGGTTCCCCCCATCCCTTTCTCCCAGTTGCAGGGTCTGTCTGTGTCCCCTCTCCTTTTGTCCTCAATTTAAAAACGACAATGTGAAGCAGCAGCTCCTAGGTTTGCTTGTTTGTGAGTGTATAGCAATGACGGCTGCGTGGGGGAGTTGAAACAGAGATTAACCAATGGGCTTCCTTCCTTACCGTACACTTGCTTGGGTCACTTCCACTCCTGTGTATTAAACGTCCTGAAACATGTCATAGGTTTGCTTCTTTTGTTTTCAGTGAATGGGATGACGGCTGCGCTGGAGTCGTAGCCAGTGCTGTTTCCTCCCCCCCTCCCCGAGTCGCCAGTGGTCCTCGACCCCGAGCCCTCACCCGCCTCCTGCACATTGGACACTCGCCGCAGCCATTTGCTCGCCGTGTTGCCGCCCTCCCTCTTCGTCCTGTGCGAGATTGTGAACCTGGCCTCTCTCCTGCTTTCGGCTACTGATTGGCTCCTTGAATGTGCTCCGCCCTCAACGTCATTACGTTTGACGCGAGGGCGGGGCCCACATCTGCTGCTACAGAGCTTCGAACAAACAAACTGGCTTCATTGACGTCAGTGGTCGATGGAACGTTGAGAGTGCTTTTTATGTCCAGATGGGGCGTGGCCTAGGGCGCAGATGGGCGTGGCTGAGTGCGGGAGTCCGAATAGCCTAGGTCAGGAGCCACAGTTGGAGAGAGGTGAGCTTCAGAACATCTGAGGGGGATTCAGAATGTCTGAGGGGGATTTTATTTATATAGATGTCAAAAAATTAACAAATCTGCATAGAGCTAACTATAATAACAAACTAAGGAATAAGCTCTAAAGAGCTCTACGGAGTGGCTATGCTGATGCCCCCTCAATAGCCCAGGGTACCAACTCAGTGGACACACCTGATAAGGCTTTTTATCATGGGCCAACAACCCTCTGAAAAACCTACAGAGTGAAATACTTCAAACAATCTGTAGTAAAAACAGAGAGGTTGTAATATTGATATTAATAATTTAAATATTGGACCATATTGTTAGCACAGTCAACAATATAAGAGCATAACGATGACAAAATATAAATCGGAAGGGAGAAAAAATAACAATATCAAGAGAAAATTGACTGAAAAAGTTGCAAAACACTTCGATAATTTCTTTATTTATGTTTAGGTCATTTATACCCCGCCTTTTGCCGCAGTTTTGCAGCCCCAAAGCGGCTTGCAATGAACTAATAAAATAAAATAATTACAATGGAAAGTGAGAGGGAAGGAACGGAAAGCGGGAGAAAGGAAGGGAATAAAAATACAATCTTAAAACAAATAAACAGGCAGGCATGGGAGAGAATAGGAAGAGGAGGAGGAGGAAGGAAGGAAAAGGAAGAGCAAAAGTTTAAAGTTCAGAATCAGGTCTTGACTCGCTGGGAATCTTGGAGACAGGCGAACAGGACAGCAGAGCCGAGAAGAAACATCATTATTTGGCAGGAAGAGGCTCTATCTGGTATCCCAACGACGACGAGCAGCTGATCGAGTAGTGGAAGTCCCGCACCCTCCGGAGGTAGGAGAGACTCATGCTCGTCCATGGATAACTCTGTAGTTGTGCAGCACAGCCGTTTTCAGACCGTCCAGCGTGATTAGGGGACACAATGCAATATGTGCTAATACGAAACTCTCGACTGAAAGACTTGCAGGTAGGGCAGGGCCCTCTGGAGCTGCCGTGTAGGTAGGATGCTGTCAGTCGCAAGATATGGACGCTAGATGAAAGTGTCCCGCCCGCGATCCGTTTCCACCCCCGAGCTCGATCCCGATGGCGGTCCCAAACGGCAACCAGCAACTGGACGACATCTGCGGCAGGCACCTCCCCCGAAACAGCAGGACTGCAGAGACAATGCCGGGCCCAGCTGAACAGCATGGGCAGATGGGGCGGAGACACGCCGGCAACAGAGCACTCTCCGAGATGTTGGACCGGAACATAGACAATCCGTAGTGAGTCTGAGCACTGCGGACCTTCAGGAAGCCAGCACGATCAAAACATGCCAAATCATGGCTCAAGAAAGGGGTTTACTCCGAGATGGTAGCTGGAGCCAACGGCTACTAAGTCAGTGGCCATTTTGTAACTAAAGTACTTAGCTTTAAACCCGGGAAACAAGCAGACGGGAGGCGCCTCAACTTGCGAAGATATACACACACTCAGTCTCTTAATCTCTTAAAGTTTCTCTCTCTCTCTCTCTCGACAGCCATAGAATTCTCATTGTTTCATTCCTTCTTCAGGAGAGAATGTAAGCATCTTCCGTATCATGGTCTAGCTCAAAACATAGTAACATAGTAGATGACGGCAGAAAAAGACCTGCACGGTCCATCCAGTCTGCCCAACAAGATAAACTCATATGTGCTACGTTTTGTGTATACCTTACCTTGATTTGTATCTGCCATTGTCAGGGCACAGACCGTATAAGTCTGCCCAGCACTAGCCCCGCCTCCCCCCACCGGCTCTGCCACCCAATCTCGGCTAAGCTCCTGAGGATCCCTTCCTTCTGAACAGGATTCCTTTACGTTTATCCCACGCATGTTTGAATTCTGTTACCGTTTTCATCTCCACCACCTCCCGCGGGAGGGCATTCCAAGTATCCACCACTCGCTCCGTGACAAAATGCTTCCTGACATTTTTCCTGAGTCTGCCCCCCTTCAATCGCCTTTCATGTCCTCTCGTTCTACCTCCTTCCCATCTCTGGAAAAGGTTCGTTTGCGGATTTATACCTTTCAAGTATTTGAACGTCTGTATCATATAAACATCTTAATTTTAGTTCGGCACGACTTTGTTTTGTTCCATTATGGCTGAAAAACATCCAAGCCTTAGGAACACCCAAATCCTGCCCTTAACGTGCCCCCGACACACCGCATTGTGTTTTGAATGCATTTCTGCCGGACTTCATAGAAAAACATCTAAACATTGATTTCAAAAATACCAATTTGGGTGTTTTTGTGAGAAAAATGTCCAATTGCTGCTTTATGCCACTTTTTAGACGTTTTCTTCTTTTGAAAATGAGCCTCCGAATTTCTTTCTGGAGTTCATAGGGTGTAATATGTAAAGGCAACATATGAAGGTGTGCTTTGAAATTCTCTTTAACTGAGTGGAACCCAATACAATTGGGACTCTTTATGTATCTTTCTGATACATTTTCTTGGTCTCTGATTAACCCATTAGTGCCCAATGTTCCCATAAGCCATATGGGAACAAATTGATTTGTTATGGGAATGTTGGGCATTAGGTACACACATATCCCCTGCAGTCTATATATGGTGTCCAGATTTGGGCCTCTAATTTTGGGGGCGATCCTGAGATTATTAACAAGCAATAATTGGCTGCTAAAAACCAATTCTTGCCATTAACTTGTACAGCGATGAAAAGCCAACCCTACTTTAAGGGGTTTGAAACATGCTCTTTCTAATGAAAATTATTAAAGAGAGTTTCCAGAAGGTCTTTTTTTGTAAAAGTGGGCTAAAAATACCCGATTTTTGTCGTTTTTGCAAAAACCATCAACTTTACACTCAATTTGTGAACTAATGGAAAATATTAGGAGAATGAAATTTTATATTCGAAAACTTTGTGTTGATAAGTTGTTGTGTGCAAAGTTTCACGTTTATCACACCTTTAATTCCAGAGATATAAAAAGCCAAACTTTACAATTTTTTCGTGCCGCAAATTTTTCAGTCCGCGTTTGCTCCAAGGTTTCTTCTTGGAAATCGCTCATGAAGATTTTTTTTTTAATTGTTTTGTTTAATAGAGCGCAAAACGTTGTACAAGATGGCCAAGTTTTGTTTCTCTCAACAAAATATTGCCGGAGATACAGTGTCTCAAAGTTGCCGAAATCTCAGAGTCATACCATAGAAGGCTGCAGTATGGGGTCAAAGAGATTACTATGTCTCGGCAAGTATTGCATCAACGAACGCAAAACTTTACCAACGTTCATTGAGGCCAAGTATGAATGTTCACAGAAAATTTAATCGAGGAGCCACCCAAGTGGTGAAGGTGTATGTCACAGGGCAAAAGCAGAAAATGTAATCGAAATCTGTGATGGTCGCGAAGGGACCACCAGACCACTTGACATAGAATGACCCACATGCTTCTGGCTGAACGCTATTCTGTATTACTCACTGCACAACTCAAAAGGGCATGTGGCCATGGAAGTGGCACGGGCATATCAGGGGCATTCCAAAACGTGTGCATACTTTTACAGCAGGAGTAAGTCTGGCGCCCAAAGTTAGGATGTGACCGTCAGAACTGTGCCCATTTTTTGAGCGCCATTTATAGAATCTGGCCCTTAGTATGGAACAGTCTGGAACGTCCATTAACAATGCCATTTTTGTACTTTTCTCTTTCGCCACATTGTCTTGCTTTCCTACAACTTGCTTTCAGGATTACCACAATGCAAATGCATGTGATGGGAGACATTGCTTTTGACTCGTAACCACTTGTATCCACTCGCCTCCACCTACCCTCCTCTCCTCTTTCCTCTACACGTTAATTGATTTGTTTGCTTTATTTTTTGTCTACTAGATTGTAAGCTCTTTGAGCAGGGACTGTCTTTCTTCTATGTTTGTGCAGCGCTGCGTACGCTTTGTAGCGCTATAGAAATGCTAAATAGTAGTAGTAGAGGAGTGGCCTAGTGGTTAGAGCACCGGTCTTGCAATCCAGAGGTGGCCAGTTCAAATCCCACTGCTGCTCCTTGTGACCTTGGGCAAGTCACTTAACCCTCCATTGCCTCAGGTACAAACTTAGATTGTGAGAAATATCCAGAGTACCTGAATGTAACTCACCTTGGGCTACTACTGAAAAAGGTGTGAGCAAAATCTAAAAAAAATAATAAATAATGAAGCTTTTTAGCAATGGGAATGTCCCAGCTGATCACAATTTCCTCATGCTCCACATTTCTGGCAGGGTCATGATCCCCAATGTTTTTCTACTTCAGCAATGTTGTAAGATTTACACAGTTTCCAGTGTTTTAGTTTCCTGTGGGCAGCTCAGCTGATGTCCACACATCACAGTCTGTAGTGAGATAAGTAACACGTTGTAGTACTGTATCTGCAACTGTCTGTTTTACTCTTTTACCGCTGTGCTGCAGCTCTCCGTGTCTCCTCTTTAGAATTAAGTTCATTTCTCCTTATCCATTCTTGTGATTTCTAAATACCCTGCCCTGTTTGTAAGTGGTGTGGAGTCTGGCCCCTCTACCAGTGATGTGGTTTACAGCCTGTGTAGGCTATGTGGTTCCAGGCTCTCCAGCCTGTGGTTTCACACTCTGTGCACCCTTCTACCAGAATGACTGTGTTCTATTGCTGATTTCCTGCCCTTCCTTCCTTCCCCCACCCCCATACACAGAGACGTCAGAAATAGAAGGTGAAGGAAAGCACAAAGTAGGGGGGGGATTTATTTTCACTTCCTTTCTGCAGAGTAAATCCTTCGTTACAGGGGAATGAAGGTAAAGCCATTGATATCTTTGTCTCCACTCCATCTCCACAGCAACCATTTTGTTCCCAAATTTGGTGATTTTAATATTATAGCTTATGGTTTTATTAAAATTTGCTATACTGCCAAAGCTAACTCACATATCTCTGCCGTTTACAATAAATAAAATGTAAAAGATTGAAAATAGAAAACAATTACAATTTGGATAGCAGAAGCCAACTCACTATTAAAGTATAGAAAAGGAAGACACAAAAACAGACGCATAGAAACAATGGCATGCTAAAAGGTATAACATATTACCACAGCGTAAAATTCTTAATGGGGAACAAATTTAGAAAGATTCAAAGGCTTGTGCAAAAAGCCAAGGCTTTAGTACAGGTTTAAATGCCTTAAGTCTCCAAGAATGACAAGGGGACGGGGACCCGCAGTATCCACGGGGATGGGGATAGGGCAGGGACAGAGCCCGTGAGGATGGAGGCAAACTTTGTCCCCATGTCACTTTCTACTCTGAAGCCTGTTAATGAACTGGACTGTTATTTATGTTTGTTTGAGTCAGACAATATTTTTATTTTTTGGAAAAACAATCAAACATGCTGGCCACAGCTAGCAAAATCTGCATGGGGGATCCTGTACATCCTGCTACCATCACATCTTCTAAGAAGACATCTTCTATTGCAGGAAGGGACTATGGAAGACAGGAGAGCTAGACTGAATCCTGAGATTACTGATGACGTCTTATTCATCTACAGATTAAAAAATCATAAACAGTGCTTCGTAGGGCATATTTCTCCCCTCTAGGGTGCACAGAATGGGTTGTATTTTGTACCCGACAATTTAACAGGGTGGATTAGGATTCCTTGAGGTAGTAGAAGTCAGCTATTGTTGGGGTTGGAAGGGTAGAGGGTGTTGATGGTGGGAGGATTATTCTAGTTGCTAGTTATTATTGTTTTGTTCCTTTTTATACTTTAATAAAAAGATTTAAATATAAAATCGTAAGTGGTTGAGGCTTCTGCAGATGAGAACAGAGACCACAGGGATGGGGATAGAGACGGGACGGGGACAAATTTTGTCCCCATGTCATTCTCTAGTCTCAACAAACCAAGCACCAACAGGTATTTATAAAGGAGGCGGCAAAATATTCCACCAAAATAGCAGGCCCAGCAACTCTTATCAACAAAATCACACTTGTAAATTTACTATTGGTTGCATCAGAGACACATGCTTCAACCACAAGGCTAATTTCCTTTGAGTCTGGCACAAATAAGGGTGAGAATGTAATCGTCATCAATCCAGTGTAGATTTCTAACATTTTCATATTCACTTTTCTTTTTTTTTTTTTTATTTATTCAATTTAACATTTCATTTATGTCATATACATAAATTAGAATTTAAGGAAATATACAATATTGAGAAAAAAAAACAATCAGGTAAAGAAAATATATTCAGGTTATTTTTTCGCCATATCGCCACACCTTTCCTAGGTTCAAAAATTCAAGTGTTCCCTGATCTCTCTCGAGAGACACAAAGAAAAAGAAAAGACTTTTTACTATTAAAAGTAAGGGGTCTTACAATTAGGTGGGACCTTTATACTTAAATTTCCTTGTAAATGCTATATTTCTTTTCAATCCACTAATTATATTTTCTTTGAGCCGGGAAAACTTTTAGAATTTATAGTGAGTAAAGAGTAGTTTGTTGTTTGTCTGGATTGAATGCTATATCGGCTGCTCCGACTTGATTTCTTGTCTTTCCTGTTGTAAAGACTGGGGTGGGAAACCGCCTCAATTATCTTGTTTTAAATTTGAGTTCCTAGTTCTTGGATCATTAATGTGGACAAACATATTCACTTTTCATTGCATTTCCGTCCCATATACAACATCTTCTATATATATAAAAGGCAACCCCAACGTTCTGAAGCCTCCACGGAAGTTGAGGCGCCCGAGATATCCGGTGTGCCCTGGAGTGTCTGCACCGCCCTCGCGTCAAAACGTCATGACGTCGAGGGCGGAGCTATAACACTCGAGGCCCGAAACCGAAACGCCACAGGCACGGCCACGGAGGCGCAGCAAACAAAAAAAAACCAAAACCCTACCCACACACAGCGACGCCAACACCGAACAAGGCAAGTAGCTCGGAGGGAGGGAGCCCCTTGCTAGCGCCCGTTTCATTGCCCTCAGAAACGGGCATTTATTCCTAGTATAATATAAAGCCAAGTACTTAGCCTAGCATAGCTTCTTCTTAGCTTAGCGTCATCAAAAACCTTTATAAGAGGCACTTTAAAAAATCACTGTGCGCTGCCCGGTTAGCACGGGAGCCCTTATCACTACCTCAGTGGGTGGCAGAAAGGGCTCCCCATTGCATGGCCTTGTGGGACTTCTTTTACCACATTGCCATGTGTGCTGGGTGTTCTTTTACCTGCTGCGGTAAAAAAGGGCCCTGGCACGTGTGCGAAACAGCCCCTGCTGCCAGCGCCAGGCCCTTTTTCCCCACAGATTGGTTAAAGGGCCCCATAAAGAGGGAGACCTACTCTGTGAGCCTTAAAAGTGAGAGTCAATTTGAAAAGTATCTGATGATGTATAGGCAACCAGTGGAGCATCTGAAATAATGGAGAAACATGGACCCTACATTGAGCACCTTCATATTTTAATTGTCCTAAAGTAAATCATTGGTCTCAATGTCATTCATTTTCTCCTGCACAATCTAGAAAACATGGTGTCAATTTTTATGCAAAAACAAAATCTGAATATTACTGTTCTACAACAAAATATAGATTCAGAGGGGAGATGGATTATTGCTCTCATACAAATTGGTGATTTTTCTGTTGATATAATTTGTTTTGATTTTGCTCACACCTTTTTCAGTAGTAGCTCAAGGTGAGTATATATATGCTCCTAATATTATGTCAGTCTCTTTCTTGAACTCTATAAGAGAAATTCTCCTGGAATACAGCTCTACTCAATCCTATTGGGTGGAGATGTTAATTTACCGTTAGATGGTAAATTGGATCTATTTTCAAAATGCCGTTTTCGTTCATCTAAAATGTGGAATGACTTAGATATGTTATTCAAAGACTGAAGAATACAATACCCTTCTCCACAGGAATTCACCTTCTACTCTTCTCCACACATATCCTACTCAAGAATTGACTTTTTTTTTTTTTTTTAACAATATCTAAATCCCTTGTGCCAATGATGATGGATTTCCACATACATAGGAGCCAACGTTTCAAAATTATTGGGGGTGCCAAGTCCAATGGAAATAACCCCTTTCTGGACACATACAAGGAATTTTCTCAAGTGGGGGTGCTCAAACACCCACAGAGTCGGCTCCTAAGTACACATTTCCAATACTCATATCAGATCATGCTTTAATCAGTATACAAGTTAGAATTTAATTCTCCTAAACCACCTACTTGTTGGAGATTAAATACTGCTCTTCTCAATTACTCCTCCTTCATCAACAGAATAAACATCTTCATTGAGGCTTTTTTTTTTTTATCAGTGCAAACTCTATATCATCTACCAATACTATACAAGCTTTAAAACGTGTCTTCGTAGCGAAATAAGCTACTCATCATGTAAAAAGGAACAAAAATCCAAGCTCACTTAAAAAATCTGGAACAAGAAATTTCTAGGCTTGAATGAACTTACATTGCTTCTCCCAATGGTGCATAACCTAGAATTTTAATTTAACTTAAGATGGAACATAACAACTGGCAAGTCAACATGCTCTCCAGGATATATTAGTCCACAAATCTGGGCTATATTCTTCTAAAACAAAGTTGGTCTTTCTCTTGCTAAATATTTGACTAATCACAAACAAAGAAATAGAATAGCATATCTCATTAATGACAAGGGAACTACAATCACTGATGAATATTGTAAAGTGGATCCTCTTTTCTCCTGGGGTTGCAGCTCTTCCCAAACAAAAACCAAAAAAAAAAAACACACTCTTGTATGGCTCCCCTTTTTCTAAAAAAAAACACAAATAATGAAGCTTTTTATTGAATAGGAGGGTCGTCCCTCCTTCTCTCAATTGCGTCTCCAAAACAACCAACCATGCTACACCGTGCAGGCTTCAACCGCTGCTTTCTCTCCCGGTCCCATGGAGAGTAGCAGTAAAAAGAAAAAAAAACACGCGGCGCAATTCAGCCCGGGTTTCAAAAACACAGTTCAATTTTAGCCAAGCTTCAAAACACAGCTCAGTCCAGCTAGGCTTTCAAAACACAGTTCAATTTTAGCCAAGCTTTCAAAACACAGCTCAGTTTAGCCAGGCTTTCAAAAACACAGTTCAGTTCTAGCCAAGCTTTCAAAACGCAGCTCAGTTTAGCCAGGCTTTCAAAAACACACAGTAATGGCTTTGCGCGGGCTCAAAGCCTAGGGTCCCACCCTCTTGGTCAGTCATACTCCTACCTGACCTCCTCCCGCATGACCCGGCTTGGCCCCGCTACTTCCTTGGCTTTCGCTGAGCCAGAGCTGAAAAGTCCATCGGCTCTTCCAGGGTGTTCTCCGGTTCAGTCAACTCCATAGGGCAAGGCTCACTCTCTGCCTCTCTCTCCTCAGGAGCCCAATCCATATTCTCCTCGCCCCGCCCTTCTCCCAGCTGCTCACCCTTTCTTTCATTAAAGCTCTTTGTGGCTCTTCTTTCTCCACCCACCTGTTCCACCACCTCTTCCACCAGGTTGGAGAATCAGCCTTATTCCTTCCCCTGCGGCCCTCCTCTGGAGACTCCTGGGAATGCACATAGTTTCTCTTATCCCCGGTCTCCCTTGGGGCATGCTGGGAGTTGTAGTTCTTTATTTCTAGTTTTTTCCTGGGGAATGCCTGCCTATAACAGGGGTAATTCTGGCCTATCCCAGGGTTCCTTTGGGGCCTGTCCTACATACTCTTTACATACCCCCCCCCCCCCCCCGCATTCTTTTTCCTCCCCCTCCTCCACCCGGGACAGGGCATCAACATTTCCTAAACATCGCCCGGGCCGATGCTCCACAGCATATTGGAAAGGCTGCAATGCTAAGTACCATCGCATTAGTCTCCCATTATTATTCTTCATTACATTTAACCATTTCAGGGAAGCATGGTCCGTTACCAACTTAAATTTTCTCCCTTCTAAATAGACACTACACTCCTGCACTGCCCATCGTATGGCTAAACACTCCTTTTCTATGGTGGAGTAATGTTCCTCATGAGGCAGGAGCTTCCGGCTTAAATAAAGCACCGGGTGTTCCTCCCCTTCATGCTCTTGGGACAGCACTGCGCCTAACCCCTCCCTGAAGCATCTGTTTGAAGGACAAAGGGCTTTTCAAAATCAACTGCCTTCAGCACAGGTTCCTGGCACAGGGCCCTCTGCATCTGTTCAAATGCCCTCAACTCCTCCGCTCCCCACCTCAAGTGGTCCGGATTCTTCCCTCTCAGCATGTCAGTTAAGGGAGTGGCCATTGCGGAAAAATGAGGGATGAACCTGCGGTAATACCCTACCATCCCCAGGAATCTACGCAATTGTTTCTTGGTGTTTGGCCTGGGAAACTCTTGGATGCTTTTAACCTTATTCAATAAGGGCCGGACCTCTCCCCTTCCCACATTATACCCTAAATACTTCACCCGGTACTGCGCAAAATAACATTTTTTTGGGTTCAGGGTGAGACCTGCCTCCCTAAAAGCCTGCAGCACTGCCTCTACCTGGTTTAAATGGGTGTTCCAGTCTCCACTATGTATTACCACATCATCCATATATGCGGCGGCATATGCCTGATGTGGTCGTAGAACCCTGTCCAGCAACCTCTGGCAGCTTGCAGCTGCTGAATTAAGGCCAAAGGGCAATCTTTTGAACTGGTATAGGCCTATGGGCGTACTAAAGGCGGTCTTAGCTTGCGCCCCTGACGTAAGGGGGATCTGCCAGTACCCTTTTGTCAAGTCCAGGGTGGTGAGATATTGTGCAGATCCTAGCCTGTCCACCAGCTCCTCAATATAGGGCATAGGATATGCATCTGCTTGAGAGATATTATTAAGCTGGCGGAAATCTATGCAGAATCTCCACTCCCCTTCGGGTTTTGGTACTAACACCACTGGGCTTGACCAGGGGCTATTTGACTCTTCGATCACCCCGAAGTCTAACATTTCCTGGACCTGTTTTATCACCTCCCTCCTTTTCATGGGGGACAGCCTATATGGCTTTTGCCGAACTACTTTACCCCTTTCCGTTATGATGTCATGCTCCACTAGGTGAGTATTTCCAGGGCAGGCCGTCAACACATCATCAAACCCTTTTAGGAGCCTTCCTATCTCTTTCTTTTGTACTTGTGTCAACCGGGGATTAACCCCTGGTTCACCGGGCTTGAAAATATCTCTTATTTGCGGTCCCAACTCCTCTCCCTCCTTTTCCTCCCCCCGGGTCTGAAAGCCTACCCGTGCTACCCAGGGTTTCATCAAGTTAACATGGAAGGTTTGGACCCGCCCCTTTTCGTTCGCCACCTCATATGTAAGAGGCCCAAGTCTCCTCCTCACCACCCAGGGACCCTTCCACCTAGAGGCAAACTTATGAGGATCCTCCGAGATTAGGATAAGGACCCTATCTCCTATTACAAATTCCCTCTCACGAGTACCCTTATCATAATATTCCTTTTGACGATTTTGGCTCTGTTCAAGCCTATCCTGGGAATAATTCCTGTAACTTATCTAATCTGGTCCTCAGATCCTGTAGGTATTCGACCACTGACTGATCGGAGGGCTCCGGGGGTACCCAGTGTTCCTGTAAAATATCTAAAATGCCCCTGGGCCTCCGTCCAAACATCAATTCATAAGGCGCAACTCCTAATGAGTCTTGCACCTTCTCCCTGTAGGCATATAGCACGAAGGGTAACAGTTGGTCCCAACCTGTCCTATCCTCGCCTAACGCTTTTTTTAACATACCCTTTAAAGTTCTATTAAAACGTTCCACCATCCCATTAGTTTGAGGATGGTAGGCCGCTGTACGGATATGTTGTATCCCAAAAGCCTCCCACACTTGCCTTAAGGTACTTGACATAAAGTTGGACCCCCTGTCGGTCAAAACTTCTTGGGGGAATCCCACCTCACAAAAGATTTTTATCAGTTCCCTGGCAATGACCTTCGCTGATATGCTTCTCAAAGGAATGGCCCAGGGGTACCTAGTGGCCATATCCATAACCACTAAAACGTAGAGGAAGCCTCTCTGAGATTTTGTTACTGGGCCAATAATATCCATGGCTATTCTCCTCCCCGGTTGTTCCACTCTAGCAAGGGGTTTTAACGGTGCCTTAGGCGGTAGCCGGTCTGTCACCTTCTGACAGTTGGGGCAGGACTTGCAATACCTCTCCACCTCCCCATAAACTCCTGGCCAATAAAACCGGCCCAATATCTGAGTCAGGGTAGCTTGGGAGCCCTTATGCCCCCCCAAAGGGTGATCATGCGCGAGCCTTACTACTAGGGGACGGAAAGCTTGGGGGACTACTAGCTGTCTCCCCGCTTCAGAGTTCTCCCAATTGGGTACCCTGCGATGTCCCCCTCTATCATGAACCCCGGGGCTTCCTGGCCCTCCCCCTGTCGGGCCCGTTCCCATGCATATTCTAAAGTAGGGTCCGTGGCCTGCTCCCTATGAAACTGGGGAAACTGCTCGCTCAATTCTTTCGGGGCTACTGGCAGATAACTTTCTTTTCTTGCCTGCTCCAAGGCCTCCCGTCTGCCCCTCTGCTCCTTTTTTTTCAAAGCTTTCCCCTTTCTCTCTTTTCCCGGCTCCCCTAAGACCTCCCCTTGAAAAGGAAAAATACCTCCTATTCCCTCTTCCTCAGCCTCAGGGTCTCGCCGAGCCTGAGAGCGGGTAGTGACCAACACTCTTTTTTCACTAATACACTCGGTAAAGGGGGGCCAGTCCCTTCCCAAAATCATCTCCTGTGGCAGTCTGGGCAGAACGGCAATGGCTATCTCTATCTCCCCTGTGGGCCCCTTCACGTGAACCCTATGGAGGGTATAGCGAGTACTGGCCCCATGTATACATTGAATAGCCACTGCTCCCTCATAGGTATCCTTACCTCCTGTCCTCCTCTTTCTTATTTGTTCCCATAACCTCCTAGAGATCATGGACTGGTCGGCCCCGGAGTCTAACATGGCTACAATCGGTAAACCCTCAACCTCCACCTTAGCAGTATACCGAGGCCTAAACCCTTGGGCAACCTGCGAGGTCCATCCCTCTCGACCTGGGCAATCCCTCCGGAAGTGCCCAGTCTTCCCACACTTATAACAGATTTTTCCTTCATACGAGGGGGCCTTCTTTTCAGGGCCTGAGGGCACTACGGGCTTTTTACCACCCCAGCCGTAATCGGGTTTCCCCCCCTGGGGATCAGGCTTAAAGAAGGAACTTTTGGAACCCCAGCCTCCCACAGGTCGGGGCTTACCACCCTCCAGGTCGGGTTCTCCCCAATGTTGGGCTTCCAAATAACACTCCAACCTGGCTGTCACGGCCTCCACCGTCTTATAGCCCCTTTGGACCAATCCTGCCCTAATCTCCCTAGGCAGGCCCTGCAGGAACTGCTCCACTACTAATTCTTGAAGAATCTCTCCCGTGGTGTGGCGATCAGGTTCCAACCATTTTTTTACCAAGTCCATCAGTCTAGTGGCCACCGCTTTAGGGGTTTCCCCCTTTTCCCATTTAGTGGACCGAAACTTACGCCTATAAGCCTGGGTACTTAGTCCATATCTGTCCTTAATGGCCTCTCTCAACCTCCCATAGTTGGCAGCGTCCCCAGGAGCCAAGTCTCTAAAGGCTCCTAGAGCCTCCCCAGATAATGAAGGCACTAACCGCATGGCCCACTGCTCTTGTGGCCACCCTGCGGCCACTGCCACCCTCTCGAAGGCGGTCAGGAAATCATCTACATTATCCTGCTCAGACAACTTTCCCCAAGTAAGTGAGTTCAGGAATAAAGGTCCTACCGCACCGCTTCCTCCTGGCCCCTGTCCAGTTGCTCCGGCTCCACCGCCCCTGGGAGCCTCGATCCCTCGCTGAAAAAAGTCCTGGAGCATATTCAGCACCGGTTGTTGCTGCTCTCGTGCCGCCGTCAAGGAGTCTTCCACCATCTTCCCCGTCAGTTCTTGCTGTTTCTGGAACTGCATCGTCATCCAAGCGAAGATCTCCTTGGGGTCCATCCTTGCTCCGGAACAGCGACTCCTGGTGGGAAATAAAACAGAGGACACCTCCAAGTGCGGTTTCACTACTTATGTTTCCCCTTCTACTAGGATCCCTTTATTTCCCCCAATCTAGGTCCCGCTTACCGGAACCCCAGACGGGTCTGCGCCTTTCTCAGCGTTGGCCCCTCCGTCGGGCTTTTCTGTCCTGCTGGTCTTGGCCTCCTCGAGCGACAGGTCCGCGAAGCGATCCCACTCCTGACACCAATTGTAAAGTGGATCCTCTTTTCTCCTGGGGTTGCAGCTCTTCCCAAACAAAAACCAAAAAAAAAAAAAAAAACACACTCTTGTATGGCTCCCCTTTTTCTCAAAAAAAACACAAATAATGAAGCTTTTTATTGAATAGGAGGGTCGTCCCTCCTTCTCTCAATTGCGTCTCCAAAACAACCAACCATGCTACACCGTGCAGGCTTCAACCGCTGCTTTCTCTCCCGGTCCCATGGAGAGTAGCAGTAAAAAGAAAAAAAAACACGCGGCGCAATTCAGCCCGGGTTTCAAAAACACAGTTCAATTTTAGCCAAGCTTCAGAAAAAAACACAGCTCAGTCCAGCTAGGCTTTCAAAACACAGTTCAATTTTAGCCAAGCTTTCAAAACACAGCTCAGTTTAGCCAGGCTTTCAAAAACACAGTTCAGTTCTAGCCAAGCTTTCAAAACACAGCTCAGTTTAGCCAGGCTTTCAAAAACACACAGTAATGGCTTTGCGCGGGCTCAAAGCCTAGGGTCCCACCCTCTTGGTCAGTCCTACTCCTACCTGACCTCCTCCCGCATGACCCGGCTTGGCCCCGCTACTTCCTTGGCTTTCGCTGAGCCAGAGCTGAAAAGTCCATCGGCTCTTCCAGGGTGTTCTCCGGTTCAGTCAACTCCATAGGGCAAGGCTCACTCTCCGCCTCTCTCTCCTCAGGAGCCCAATCCATATTCTCCTCGCCCCGCCCTTCTCCCAGCTGCTCACCCTTTCTTTCATTAAAGCTCTTTGGTGGCTCTTCTTTCTCCACCCACCTGTTCCACCACCTCTTCCACCAGGTTGGAGAATCAGCCTTATTCCTTCCCCTGCGGCCCTCCTCTGGAGACTCCTGGGAATGCACATAGTTTCTCTTATCCCCGGTCTCCCTTGGGGCATGCTGGGAGTTGTAGTTCTTTATTTCTAGTTTTTTCCTGGGGAATGCCTGCCTATAACGGGGGTATTCTGGCCTATCCCAGGGTTCCTTTGGGGCCTGTCCTACATACTCTTTACAATATGCTATTACATCTGAATTTGCTACCTTCTATCAACAATTATATTCCTCCTCTCTCATCTTCGCCATGCATCAAAGACTTATTTCTCCAGCATTTACCTCACCCTACTCTCAATGAATCTCAAAACAATCTTGATGTGCCCATTACAATCAAAGAAATTGAAACTGCCATCAAATCCTTGTCATCACATAAAGCCCCCGGACCTGATGGCCTTTTCGATGAGTTCTACAAAACATTTTCTCCTCTTCTCTCTCCTACATTGTGTGAACTTTTTTCTTATTTAAGACAGCATTCCATAGATCAGGATAGTTTTACTGAAGCTCATATCTCAATACTACCTAAACCTGGCAGGGATCCTGTGAAAGTGTCTAATTATAGGTTCATCTCTTTCCTGAATCTTGGATGTAAAATTTTGGCAAAAGTTTTATCATTGCATTTAGAAATGTTCTCCATTGTCTAACACATCAAGATCAAGTTGATTTTATGAAGAATCGATATATTGGTGATAATGCTCGTACTTTTCACTGTATTATAATTTGGCTCAGAAAAATAAACAACCTGTTAGTGCCATATCATTTCATATGGTAGAATGGCCTCATGTATCTAGAACCCTTAAATGGTTTGGATGTAATGACCACTTTCTTAGCTCGATTCAGATTTTATATACTTCTTCTACTTTGAGACTAAAAATTAATGATCATCTTTCCCAACCCATTTATCTCCATGGTGGCACTAGACAGGGATGTCCGCTTCCCCCCTCCTTTTCAATATTGCTTTAGAACCATTTCTCATTGCTATATGTTCCTCCCCTCTTAGTCACAGTATACCTTTTGGTACTAAACAACACAAACTATTAGTCTATGCAGATGATTTGCTATTGTTTTTAACAAATCCTGCCTCCTCTATTCTACAACTTTTAGATCTTATTTCACATTTTTCTCTAGTTGCCAGGTATCATATAAATTGGGAGAAATCACAAATTTTGCCTCTAAACAACTCACCATGCAAAGTGATGTTGGACTTTCTAATCTCCAATGGAACCTTATACATTTAAAGGGTTTAGGTGTTCTTTTTCACAAAGATCGTGATCACCTCATGTCAATTAACTTAGATGTTCTCTCTGATAAAATTGATAGGATGATCCATAAAAGGTCTCCTATGTCTCTCTTGTGGTGGGGCCACTTGGAAGCTATTAAGATGACCATTACACAGATAATCCTTTATTAACTTGGCATATTTCCAAACCCGACTCCCCTTTCATATTACAAGTATATTGATTCTACCAAATACCTATGGCATGATAAACCACCAAGAATTTAATTACCCTAAAAGCAGCCAAGTCAGATGGAGGAGTTGAATTTCCTGACTTCTACAGATACCATATTGCATCAATTCTTTGTTATGGTGCTTCTTGGCTGATTACTTCTCCTAGAAAAATAAAAAAAAATAGTACTGCATGGCTTGAGAGAGAATCCTTTTTCCCATCCAAAACCTTTAGTTTGCTTACCATTTTCATCTCAGAACTCTACTTTCTCTCTCCCTGATGCTATCACTTCAACTATCTTTGCTATCCACTTGTTTAAACTCAGTTTCTCTCAATCAAGGTTGGATAGCTCTGGATGCCCCTATATGGTTCAACTCTAAACTTGAAATAAATAACAAACCTATTTTCTGGCCTATTTGGATACAGGTATTTGGAAACCGAAACATATTATAGAAAATAATTGTTTAAAGTCCATTGCACAAATACTTTGAGTATTCCTTACCTGAATCGGAATTTTTTTCACTGGTTTCAACTTAGACATTGTACATTAAATAACTTAAAAACTGCTTTTTCATTCCCATAATCTTCTGATTTGATAAAAATGTGTGCCTTAGGCATGATCAAAGGGCATAAGTACATAAGTAATGCCACACTGGGAAAAGACCAAGGATCCATCGAGCCCAGCATCCTGTCCATGACAGCGGCCAATCCAGGCCAAGGGCACCTGGCAAGTTTCCCAAATGCACAAACATTCTATACATGTTATTCCTGGAATTGTGGATTTTTCCCAAGTCCATTTAGTAGTGGTTTATTGACTTGTCCTTTAGGAAACCGTCTAACCCCTTTTAAAACTCTGCCATACTACTTCTCTATTTATTTGTTACGTTTGTATCCCACATTTTCCCACCTATTTACAGGCTCAATGTGGCTTACATTGTACCGTAGAGGCGTTCGCAGTCTTCAGTGGAGAGACAAATACAAAGAGTTGTTGTGGTCGAATAAGGTTCATGTGTTATAGACACATTGGGGAACTGTAGAGAGGAAGAGTTATAGAGAGTCTGTTACAAGCTTTGGTTTCGTTGTGTTGCAAGGTTTAGGCGCTTAAGTTGGGTCGATAGGGTTGCCTTTTTGAACAGGTTGGTTTTTAGTGATTTCCGGAAGTTTACGTGGGCGTGCATTGTTTTCACGGCTTTTGGTAGTGCGTTCCACAGTTGCGTGCTTATGTAGGAGAAGCTGGATGCATATGTTGATTTGTATTTGAGTCCTTTGCAGCTTGGGTAATGGAGATTATGTTCATGTTGATCCGATTGTGTTTCTTGTTGGTAGGTCTGAGGTCTGTCATGTATCCCGGGGCAGCGCCATAGATGATTTTATGGACCAGGGTTCAGATTTTGAAAGCAATACGTTCTTTGATTGGAAGCCAGTGTAGTTTCTCTCCGAGGGGTTTGGCGCTTTCGAATCACGTTTTTCCAAATATAAGCCTAGCTGCTGTGTTTTGAGCAGTCTGAAGTTTCTATATGAGTTGTTCTTTGCATCCTGCATAAATTCCATTGCAGTAGTCTGCATGGCTTAGTACCATTGATTGTATCAAGCCGTGAAATGTATCCCTCGGGAAGAATGGTTTCATGCTTTTGAGTTTCCACATTGAGTGAAACATTTTCTTAGTTGTGGAGTTAACTTGGCTCTCGTGTAAGGTTACGGTCGATAGCAACGCCGAGAATTTTCAGGCTGTCTGAGATAGGGAGGGTGTAGTCTGGCGTGTTTATATTTGTGGGTTTGTTCATGTTGTATTGGGATGAGAGGATGAGACAGTGTGTTCTTTCTGTATTGAGTTTTAGTTGGAATGCATTTGCCCATGAATCCATGATGTTTAGGCTGAGCTTGATTTCATTGGTGATTTCTGTCAGGTCATGTTTGTAAGGTATGTATATTGTGACATGATCCGCATAGATGAATGGGTTGAGGCCTTGGTTGGATAAGGACTTGGCTAGTGGTGTCATCATTAGGTTGAAGAGGATCAGTGATAGTGGTGATCCTTGAGGTACTCCGCAGTCGGCTTTCCATGGTGATGATATGTTTGAATTTGATTTCACTTGGTATGTTCTGGTAGTTAGGAAACCTTTGATCCGGCTAAATATGATTCCGCCTATACCGAAGTAATCTAGGAGTCTTAGTAGTATATTATGGTTTACCATGTCGAATGCACTAGACATGTCGAATTGAAGGAGAAGTATGCTTTTACCTGTTGCTATTTCCTGCTTGAATTTGGCCAGGAGTGTGATGAGTACTGTTTCAGTACTATGGAGGGGGCGAAATCCTGATTGTGATTCGTGTAAGACTGAGAATTTATGTAATCACCGAATTGTTTGGTTACCATGCTTTCCATCAGTTTGACTACTAGTGGGATAGATGCTACTGGGCGGTAGATGGTGAGTTCGCTAGTCTTTTTCTTGGTGTCTTTGGGAATTGGGGTGAGTAGGATGTTGCCATTTTTCTTAGGGAAGAGACCTTGTTGGAGTACGTAGTTTAGGTGGGACGTGAGGTCTGCTATGAAGCGCCGGGGGCAGATTTCATTAGGTAGCTGGGGCACGTATCCAATTTGCAGTGAGTGTCGGAGAAATTATGAATCGCATGGGTTTCGGTGGTGAAGGGAGCGAAGTTTGACCAGATTCGGTCCACTGGGTATTCACCAGGGGTTGGGCCCAGACCGCTGATGAAGTTTTCGATATCAGTATTGTCAAGCGGAAGTGTGTTGCGTAGGTTTACAATTTTTTCGTTAAAATATTTAGCAAGTTTGTCTGCAGATGGGATGTCTGTGTTGGTTGTGGTGACCAAGTTGGTGTCTAGTAGTTTGTTTACGAGTTGGTACAGTTTCTTTGTGTCTTTGTATTTTGGTCCTATTTTGGTTCTGTAATATGATCTTTTGGACCTATAGCTTATTTGCATTTTCTTTGTAATTGTTTTCAAGCATTGATCGTGTGTTCATTTTTTATTTTTTTTTCCATGTTCTTTCGAGTTTCTTGGATTGTGTTTTTAGTTTTTTCAGTTCGTCGTTGAACCATGGTATCAAGATATGTCTTTGTGATGTTCTTGTTTGTAAGGGTGCTATTTCGTCTAGTATGCTTCTGCATCTTTTGTCCCAGTTAGAGAGAAAGTGTATGGAGTCCGTTTGTGTTGTCCATTTGCTATTGTATATTTGTTGCCAGAATGTTTTCGAGTTTATTTGGCCTCTTGTGCTGTAGGTTGTGTGTTCTTGGGTGTGGTGTGATCCCTTCCTTCCGCCAGTTTAGGGATAGGTTTAGTTTGTAGTGGTCAGTCCATGGTGTTTCTGTCCATTTAATATCAGTTATTATTAGGTTTTGGTCTGTGGACAGTTTATGTGAGATGGAGGTCGAATGTATGCCTTTTGATGTGGGTTGCTTGCATGTTTGGCCATTTGAGATCCCATAAGTGGAGGAATTCCTTGCATTCTCATGCATTGGCGGAGTTTGGGTCTTCTAGGTAAAGGTTGATGTCTCCTAGTAGCAGTATGTTTGAGTTGGTTGCACAGGTGTTTGAAATGAAGTCCGTGAAGGCTGACTGGCTTTCGTTCCAATTACCTGGTGGTCTGTAAAACAAGGTACAATTCAGGTGATTAATCAGGGATTTGCTATGGATTCTGATTGAGGCGATTTCAAGTTGGGTTGTTATGGCCTCGGCAGTGGTTTCGATTGTAAAGTGAGATCGGTAGATTAAGTGCTATGCCTTCGCCTCTTTTTTCCTTTCTGGTCCAGTGAATGATTTTGTATCCTGGAGGGCATAGGTCAAGGATTATGGGGTCCTTTTGATCATGGATCCAGGTTTCAGTGATGAAGATTAGATCAAGGTTTTCTGACGTGATCCAGTCTGTTACTGTTGTTGTTTTGTTTATGACGGATCTGGCGTTGATGTAACCCACTTGAATTTTTTGGTATGGGGCTACTACCCTGTTTCCCCGAAAGTAAGACATCCCCCCAAAATAAGACCTAGTAGAGGTGTTCCTGAATTGGTAGATATAAGGCCTCCCCCGAAAGTAAGACCTAGCAAATTTTTGTTTGAAAGCAGGGCCGCCGAGAGCCGGACAAGGCCGCCCCCCCCTCCCGTTGCCGGGCCCCCCCTCCACCCACCCTCCATCGCTCCCGGAACTAACCTTAAATGCCTTTCACCTTCGCAGCAGCAGGGCAGACCTCTCCTTCCTTCCGTGCCCCGCCCTTGCAGACGTTACGTCAGGCGAGGGCAGGACATGGAAGGAAGGAGTGGCCTGCCCTGCTGCTGCTTGCTGCGAAGGTGAAAGGAGGCGTTTAAGGTTAGTTCCGGGAGCGACGGAGGGCAGGCGTGCCAACCCCGATGTTTCCCCGAAAAATAAGACAGCCCCTAAAAATAAGACCTAGCGCATTTTGGGGGGCAAAAATTAATAAAAGACAGTGTCTTATTTCGGGGAAACACGGTATGTTTGGTGTTATGTGGATTTTTGTTAGTTGTTGTTTCTTTGTTAGTGTGCGTTTGGTATGACCTTTCTTTCTGATCTGTTGGTGTTGTCCGCATGTTGGAATTTTTCCTTTGTTATGGGTGTTGTCAGTTCTATAATATTCTACGCACTGCTAAATTCAAACTGTGAACTATGTTAAACTTTGGTTCGTGGAAACCTACTGGTCATGTGATGATGATACTTGGACAACCTTTAGTACAGAGACCCACTGCACCTAGTTTAATGCAATCCTTGTATTTTTTGTACCATAAAGCTATATGGACACCTAGCAAGTTAGATTGTGCTTCTCTGAATAATAAACTATGTTGGCACTGTAATTCTGTTCTACGGGATCTCTTACATATGCTATTTTCTTGTCCACACCTTAACTTTTGTGTTTCCATTTGGTCAATTATCAAATCCATTCTTCCTATGTCATCTCCCATTACACCTAGAATCATCATCATTTTCAGATCCTTGGCTATTCCTGAAATTAGGAACATTTAGCATAATAAAGTCATGGACATATTGACTGCACTTACTCTCCAAATGATTCTTCATAATTGGAAATCTTCATCTTTCCTAAATACTACTTTTTGGTGGTCTATTGTACTTATGATTCACAAATATGTAAGGCTGCAGAATTCACTTTATGTTTTAAATCTATTCAAAAGATTTGGTCTCCAATTTATGGTTTTGATAATATATAAATATACTGTTATGCTGTATATCTGTTGCCTGTTTTCCCCGTCATCCTCCCCCTTTTTCCCCTCTCTTTACACTGAGAATACCCTCTACTCTATATAATTTATCTACTGCTACTCCCCTGACAAAATTGTTAATAATGGTATTATCATATTTGACAATTATTGTTACTGT
Organism: Microcaecilia unicolor; assembly: GCF_901765095.1. Taxonomy (NCBI): domain Eukaryota; kingdom Metazoa; phylum Chordata; class Amphibia; order Gymnophiona; family Siphonopidae; genus Microcaecilia; species Microcaecilia unicolor. Next base: position 13,659,044 of record NC_044043.1, on the reverse strand, counting down.
TGTAATATGTATTTTTGGTTCTTTTAAAATCAATAACATTGTTTTGAAACTATAATAAGTGTTTGACCTGCCTAAATTCATAATCTGGTTGTATGTTCCATTGTTTTGTTTTAAAAGGTTTCCAGTGATTCTTGTTGTATTCAGGAGGATGATTTCTTTACACCATCAATATGAGAGCTTTGTTCTTTTGGTTCTGCTGTGCGATTCATAAGCATATATAGGTATTCTTCCCATTCCCCTTTCTCCCTTCAGGTGATCAGTTAATAATAAAGGTCAACAGTAGAAAAAAAACCCAATTCAAGCTATTATTTCAACACCCCCCCAAACCCCTAAGGTATCATACATACACAATAAAAGATTCCAAATTTTTATTACAACTGGAAAAAAAATATATTAGTATTGCATTTTCAAACAAAGCCTGGATAAACATACAGAAATGTTTACATTTAAAAGTTAAAAACCAAGGATTACTTATTGCATAATAAAGCCCCTTGTAGTGTGTTAAGTTAGGTAGTTTAAAATATTCTTGATCTCTCAAGTATTGTGTGCAAACTCTAAAAAGCAAACAGTCCACCAGAAAAGTGTTTCCTATACCCCTCAAAAACCTGACTTTCTTCAGCAACATAGATCACTAACTGCACAGTGTGGCTTGTTAAGTCCATTTTAAAATCCTCTCCCAATGCATTTTGGGTTTTGTAGTTTTGTAGTCTCTCTCTGTGCATAACATAAGGAATAACACAATAATTAGGGTAAAGGAATCAGGGTTGAAGGTCAAGTTACATAATTAGTCAAAGGTGAATTAAATTACAGAAGCCTGAATTAAAAATTGAAGTTGGAAAGGGGATGGCCCCATCTACATTGATGCATAACATTGGTATAAACTGCAGGGGCATATATGGTTGAGCATGTTTCAGGGTCAAGTGGTTTTCAGAAGTCAAAATAATAAAAATAAATATTTTCTTTCATGCAGATCTCTCATTTTCTTAAACATAAATAAATGGGCTATAAACCCCTAATGCGGTCCATTGGTTTTCTTACATTTTGTCCTTTTGATGACTTATACTGTGCCAAAACCTGCCCCCTTCCCCACCACCAATGCTGCCGCAGTAATGCCGCCACCCCCCCTCCTGCATACTACAACCCCCTCTCTCTCATACACTACAACCCTCCCAAGAAGACCTACCTTGATCTTAAATGCCACCCTGGTGGTGGTGTAGTGACGACTTCTGTAGCTGCGGGGACAGGAAAGAATCCCAGTCTTTCCTGCCCTCTGCTGCTCCTCAGTGTGGGCGCCGCTGCCGCCGTATTTTAAAAATGGCTGCCAAGGCTTCTGGCGGCAGGCTCAAAGGCCACTACACCACCAGGGCGGCCTTCAAGGATCAAGGTAGGTCTTCTTAGGCTGTAGTGTAGCGCAGGGTAAGTATGGCAGTTTCTGGCACTCCTTGAATGTTGGCGCCCCCTTGCCATGCATACCCTGCTACCACTGACCCTGCTAACACCACCCTCAGTACATATATCTCAATGTAACTTCTCCATCTACACTTTTTCTGTGCTCCTTCTAAGACCAGGGTTCTCAACACAGCTCTCAGGATACCTAGCCAGTCAGGTTTTCAGGACAACCACAATGAATATGCATGACATAGAATGGAGAATTTCTCTCATACATATTCATTGTGGCTGCCCTAAAATCCAGACGACGTTTGTGTCCTCAAGACTGGCTTGAGAACCCCTGTTCCAAGATAGGATCACCAGTGTGGAAGGGCAGTGGGAGTCAATAAATAAGGTGAACTGAAGTACAGCACTGAAAAAATAGAAAAATAATCTTATTTACTGACTTCCCTTCCCAAAAATGATCAGGAGGTATTAACAAAAATATATATCTCAGCTCGAATCAAATAAGAGCTAGGGGCAGAGGCAGCCAGTGAGACACAGAAGCCATGATCAGCTGAGCTCAGGACAATTCAGGGCATGACAACTACAAAGCAAACAATGGGCTTCTGAACCCTCTTGCACTACCTTCTCAGCACACATCAAATGCAGTAAAACTCAGTCTCCAGCAATTAAACATTCTTCTTGGTCAAGTTATTATGCTTTCAGTTCCATAAAGCTCCTCCTCTGTCACCTCTGGGCACTAGTAATCCCCAAAACAGTGTCACACATGAACCACACAGACTGGATTGGTTCATGCAGGATGTAAGGTCATTTTTGATATCACACCTACTATAGGTCAACTGACTCCACGTATATGAAGTAGTTAGTTCTGAACCACAGGATAAAAGGACTTAGCCAGTAAAATATTCAGCTGATTGAAGAGCAAGGTCTTATAGCCTGATGGATCATGGAGACAATTCGGCTAGGAAGCCTTTTATTGAACCAGCTTAAGTGCTACAGTCAAATGGGGATCAAAAGAATGGGACGAATTGTTTTGATTGTATTCCTGGTCGCAAAGACTTTCTATGCGAATAATTATTCTGATATGATTGCATAGTGTTAAAAGAAAGAGCAACAAGGATGCAGAAGGACATTTTCTACAACAGTGTTTCTCAAGGCAATTCTAGAGTATCCCATAAGCAGTCTACCTTTCAGGAGATCCGCAATGAACGTGTGTGAGATTTGAATACAATGGAAGCAGTGCATGCAAAATTTATCTTATTTTCACTCGTTGTGGATATCCTGAAAAGACTGATGGGTGTGTCCTGAGGGTTGGGCTAAGAATCCCTGCTCTGAATTATACATACGTTAGTACAACAAGTCTTATCCCACTCTCTACAGAACTGAAACTGGCAGAAGCTGAGCATCTCTACTAGCCCGAAACACTCCACAAGCTACCAGGGTAGTCACAGCACAACTGAAGTAACAGCCACCAAAAATATGACTTTCCAGGTCAAGTATTTCAGATGACAGGAAAGTGGCTCAGAAGGAGCTTTTATCAGCTGGGTGAGAATGACACAGGTGGAGATATGACAGGGGGCTTTGTCAACAGCAAACCTCTCATGAAGTGAACAATTAGAGGCTGTCCAGAAATGGGCTTACCCTCTGCATGTTGACAAGCACTAACTGCACCGAGGTGAATCCTTACTGAGTTGGTCTTGAGACCAGACTCGGAGAGGTGCACATGGAATTCAAGCAGGGTCTGTGTAGGGCAGGAAATAGGATCTAGGGCCTTGCCCTCACACCAGATGGTAAACCTCCTCCATTTGAAAGATTAATCTCTTAGTGGAATCTTTTCTGGAAGCCAGTAAGGCCCTGGAGAAACCCTTAGAAAGATGCTATGAAGCAAATTCTAAGCTCTCAACATCCAGGCTGTGAGGGCCAGAGACTGGGAAGCAGAAGAGACCTCTCATTCTGCATGATGAGGGGTTCTACGGAGGATAACTCCAGAAGAGAGAACCAGATCTGCCAGGGTCAGCAGGAAATGGATCAAGATCATAGTCCCATGGTCTTGCTTGAGTTTCAGCAAAAGTCGTTCCCAAAAGAGGAATGGGAGGATATGCATACAGAAGTCCTGTCCCCCCAATCAAGAAGAAAGGCATCAGATGCTAGTCTATCATGGGCATGAAGCAGAACTGAGGGACTTTGTGACTGGACCAAGTGGCAAAGAGATCCACCAAGGGGGTGCCCCACGCTCGGAAGATCTCGTGGACAACACCCATGCTGAGAGACTGCCTGTGCATTTGCATGATCCTGCTCAGTCTGATGGCCAGGCTGTTGAATTTTCCCGCAAGTAAAGTGGCCTTGAGCAGCATCCTGTGCTGGCGTGGCTAATACCACATCAGGTGCCTCCCTGCTTATTCGTGTAGTACATGGCAACCTGATTGTCCATGTGAATGAGTATAATTTGGTTGTTCAGAGATCCCTGAAAGTCTTTAGTGTGTTCCAGATCGCCCAGAGCTCCAGAAGGTTGATTTGGAGATCTGTTTCCTGGGCTGACCAAGCACCTTGAGTGTGAAGCCTGTCTAAATGAGTTTCCCACCCTATGCGGGATACATCTATCTTAGCTCTTTTGTAGGCTGTGGAATTTGGAATGGGAGTCCCAGAGTCAAAATTGATCGAATTGTCCACCAGAGTACGGACTGAACCAGCTCTGGCAGAACTTGGACGACATCATCTAGGTTCCCTGTGGACTGACGCCACTGGGAAGCTAGGGTCCACTGGGCAGTTCTCATGTGAAGACGTGCCATGGGCGTCACATGAACATTAGAGGCCACATGGCCCAACAACATCAACATCTGCCGCTGTGACCTGCTTGGACTGAAGTGGGAGGTCAACAAGAGCGTCTGCCCATGCCACAGTGAGAAGTAAGCCCAAGCCGGCTGAGTATCTAGCAGGGTTCCAATGAATTCCAAATCACTGGACAGGGAGCAGATGAGACTTAGGGTAGTTTAAAACAAATCCTACTAGCTATTACTCCTGAATAGTCCTTCACGTAGACTCCTGAGCACCATCCCACAATGTGCTCTTCACCAGCCAGTCGTCAAGATAGGGGTACACATGAACGCCCAAGTCTGTGCTCCTCAATGGTATCAGCCAAGATCTCCTGATGAGAGGGCTGAGACCGAGCCCACCTCGACAAAGAAGTACCATGACCCCGAGAGAGGATTCCTCCACCGACATCAAGGGTGTGCCAACACGGGTAGCAATCGATGCTGAGACCACAGGCTGATGGCCAAGTGGGACTGTAGCAATGACATGAAAGGAAAACCAGCTGTGGCCATACAGATGACTCAATGATGCTTAAAAAAAAAAACAGAAAATGGAAAAACCCAATCACAGCTCAAGCCTAAATGTGGCCTAGTGAGTGTGGTAAAACAAAGAAAACGTAGGGAAAAAAAAAGACAAAAATAATCTTTAAAAAACTATGGGGAAAGAATAAGGTAAGATAAACCCCGAAAGAGATATTAAAAAAAAAGAGAGAGAGAGAAAGGAAGGCACAAGACGACGAAATCCGAACCAGCTGTGAGGCATGGATAATGAACATGTGCTCTCCTCGACACAGAAAAGAGAACTACTAGTCCCACGCTCTCGCAGCAAGAGGGAAGGCACTCACACATGTGCGATGGAGCACGTCTCTTGCCAAACAGATCCCCAATATGCAGGTTGCTGCAGATATTCAGCTAGAACCTACATAAAGTTCTGGCAGTCAGCACATGTCCAATCATACTCAGTCAATGCTGGTGCCCAGACATGGCCTGGCACTGAAGATCCAGGTCTAATTTAACTAGCAACAGTAAGCACTTAAAACCCATCGCCTGCCTCTCTCCTCAATGCTAAGCCAAGAACGAACTTATTTCTTTTACTCCTTAGCAAATTAGAAAAGTCTTTAAAAAATTACCTTCTTTTTGGATGAAAGGGAGGGAGATATTAGATAAGGGGTTAACCGCGACACAAATACAAGTTATTATTCTTGGAAAGTGCAGATAGCGGATAATGTTTATGGTTGTTTATTGCTCTATTTTGATACAAGGATTAAGTTAAAGACAGTATTAAGGGGGGGAAGGGGGGAATTGGGAAGGAAACTGTAAATCAAATTGGATGATAATGACCGCGGATTAGTGTACATATGATTGACAAAGTTAAAACTGTTATGTACTTAATCAAATGATTGTGTTACTCTGTGGCATCATCAATAAAAACTTTGAAACATAAAAGTAAGGAAATAAAGAGGTGAGGTTAAAAGGACAGGGCAAGTGAGTAGTGGTTAGGAGTCAAAAGCACTGGTAAAGAGGTGGGCTTTAAGTTTGGACTTGAAAATGGCCAAAGACGGGGCTAGATGTACATGCTCGTAAACTACACTGGCTCCCCATGAAAGACCGTATCAGCTTCAAAGCTGCCTGCTTGATCTTTCAAATCCTATACGCAACTACCTCAAGCCTATTCATCGACACACTGTCACTAATCCTAGCCCACTCCTTGAAACTGAGTATTCAGCTGTTAATTTTCCTCACAACCCTGAGCAAATTAAGTTGTGGAAAACCTTCAGCTCTCTCTTCCCTGTAGTTGGAACCTTCCTAACTGTCAAAATTAGGACAGAGAAAGATTGCTTTAGTTTCCGAAAGAAACTAAAAACTCATCTGTTCTCTAACCCTTCTTAACTTTCCTTCTTAGCCTGGCTTGAATTTCTTTCTATCGCTACCTCATCCATGTAAACCTCGCTGTAGGTGAAGACCTCACTTGAAATTGAAATTCTAAAACTGCTGCATGTTTTGTTTCACCTTTATACCAGTAATGTCTACTCTGTAATGTGATATTTAGCTTCTTTCTGGATTTTGTGTCTAATAACTGTTTGATTGAATTCTGCCTTGTCTCCCTCCCTCAACTGTAGACTTTAAGAAAAAGTCATTTTTCCCTGATAAGGATTTTTTTTCTTTTTAGTTATATTTCTTTTTGATATTACTTATGTATAATTACTTTTTATTTTCTGTAACAAGATGTTTATTGGATTGTTATTTTTTAAATAGCTGAAAATAAAAAAAATTAACAAGAAAATTACCTTCTTTTTAAAACCATTAAGCATTTAGACATCCCTAATGTTTCTCAACCTTCTATCGGAAGCACACCTAGCCAATCAGGTTTTCAGGATTACCACAATGCATATTCATGAAATATGTTTTCAAACAACGGATCTCCATCACATGCATAGCGGTAATCCTGAAAACAAGTGGCTTGGTATACTGTTAAGAAGCACTAAAATTTGTCTCATCATTTCCTATTTGTCAGGCATGTCCCATAACCCCCCCCCTCCCCGTCTACAATTAGCCATCATGCTTTGAATCCACCCTAAGTTAATGACATGCCTCAGGGAACAAGTCATTCTGTACAATGAGACCTTTAAGCTGACTGCATGAACAGCCACGTACTTTTTCCGAGACCTATCTGCTGAACTCCAAATTTAAAATCTCTTTGGAAAAACAATTCAAGTGGCAAGACTGTACCGAGTCTAGGGAGAACTTTTAAGAGGTGACATCAACTAATACCCAAACAATGACTTAAGATTGTACCACGGGAGAGGACTGCCCAACCTTTATGACTTCATTTTAAAGCACCGTTTATCTCTGTTACTCAATGACACAGCTACTCTCTAACCAGCAGCTAGTCGGTCATGTTTCGAAATTGAACAGCAAAAAACAAAAATATAACACCCTGTAAATTCATATCATAAAGTGAAGACAGGACAGGTCTAGGGAACTCAACTCTCAAGAATAATCATTAGAGGGATGGATCTCATTTCAGCATGGTGAAGCCACCAAAACTCGTCTCACACGTAGGAAGTGTCACAAGTTTCGCCTAAAAGTAGCCCACTTCGCAATCTCTTCCCAAACAAGAAATCACAACTAAGGCATGAACGATCAAGGCTGAAGTAAACTAGTGTTTTCAGGATTTCTTCTGAAACTGCTGAAGATTTCACATGCCATCAACTTCCCTACTGGGTGTCATTTGCAACAGTAACAGATGGTGCTCTTGGCTAAACACATCCACAGATCACAATGTTGAGGCTGTTCATTCTGCCCCATGCAAGCTGCCATCTGCCACTGTTTTTATACAAGATTTTGTACAACTGTTTTCAGTCTGTCTACAGAAACTGGTCAGTGTTAAAGAGAACTCTTCTGTAGATGTGCTTTTATAAAATGCAAATGTAGTACTGTTAAAAAAATAGAGAGAAAGGGAGGAAATCCCCCAGAACCTCTGTCAGTCCCTGAAAGCTGAATGGTGCCCAAGCTGGCGGTCATCATATGTGCTGTATCTTTTCACATGGATCCGACGCACACGATCACGCAGCTCAAAGCCCTCGTCATCTTCACTGTGGGACGCTTGGCTGCGACTACGGCTGGTGGCTTCCAACAAAGAGTTATCTGGAATCCGGGGTGTTTCATAAAGCAATACATTCAGCGTTTCCTCATAGATACGAGCCTCTGGAAACTCAACCTAGGAATTACAGTAGAATTACCGTTACTGGAGAGAATAGACAAGACTTCAGCAATGTTACCTGAGGAAACTAGCCAGTTATCTGCTAGATAAGGTTAAAGAGAATGCCACACTGCCCCAGATCACTGTAGGTACTATGCTTTGGTAGTAACCTTGGGACATGCCCCAGACCACTGCTACTGCTGACAGACTGCTCTCTTCCCTCACAGAAGAACAAGAAGGGTGTGGGAAACTAAAAAAAAAACCAAAAACATTTTAATAAATGGACACAATCCCCACCCCAAAAAAGTGATAAGGAAAGTGGAGGAGTAGCCTAGTGGTTAGTGCAGTGGACTTTGATCCTGGGGAACTGTACTGGCCAATCAAGCCATTGTGACATCACTGATGAGGTTGGCTCTTATTGGTGGAATGAGTGGAGGAGTAGCCTAGTGGTTAGTGCAGTGGACTTTGATCCTGGGGAACTGAGTTTGATTCCCACTGCAGCTCCTTGTGACTCTGGGCAAGTCACTTAACCCTCCATTGCCCCTGGTACAAAATAAGTACCTGAATATATGTAAACCGCTTTGAATGTAGTTGCAAAAACCTCAGAAAGGCAGTATATCAAGTCCCATTTTCCTTTCCCCCTTTCCCTTATGACATCACAATATCAGAAGTGAGCCAAGTATCGGGCAATCAAGTCATTGTGACATCACTGATGAGGTTGGCTCTTATTGGTGGAATGAATGGAGGAGTAGCCTAGTGGTTAGTGCAGTGGACTTTGATCCTGGGGAACTGTACTGGCCAATCAAGCCATTGTGACATCACTGATGAGGTTGGCTCTTATTGGTGGAATGAGTGGAGGAGTAGCCTAGTGGTTAGTGCAGTGGACTTTGATCCTGGGGAACTGAGTTTGATTCCCACTGCAGCTCCTTGTGACTCTGGGCAAGTCACTTAACCCTCCATTGCCCCTGGTACAAAATAAGTACCTGAATATATGTAAACCGCTTTGAATGTAGTTGCAAAAACCTCAGAAAGGCAGTATATCAAGTCCCATTTCCCTTTCCCCCTTTCCCTTATGACATCACAATATCAGAAGTGAGCCAAGTATCGGGCAATCAAGTCATTGTGACATCACTGATGAGGTTGGCTCTTATTGGTGGAATGAATGGAGGAGTAGCCTAGTGGTTAGTGCAGTGGACTTTGATCCTGGGGAACTGTACTGGCCAATCAAGCCATTGTGACATCACTGATGAGGTTGGCTCTTATTGGTGGAATGAGTGGAGGAGTAGCCTAGTGGTTAGTGCAGTGGACTTTGATCCTGGGGAACTGAGTTTGATTCCCACTGCAGCTCCTTGTGACTCTGGGCAAGTCACTTAACCCTCCATTGCCCCTGGTACAAAATAAGTACCTGAATATATGTAAACCGCTTTGAATGTAGTTGCAAAAACCTCAGAAAGGCAGTATATCAAGTCCCATTTCCCTTTCCCCCTTTCCCTTATGACATCACAATATCAGAAGTGAGCCAAGTATCGGGCAATCAAGTCATTGTGACATCACTGATGAGGTTGGCTCTTATTGGTGGAATGAATGGAGAAGTAGCCTAGTGGTTAGTGCAGTGGACTTTGATCCTGGGGAACTGTACTGGCCAATCAAGCCATTGTGACATCACTGATGAGGTTGGCTCTTATTGGTGGAATGAGTGGAGGAGTAGCCTAGTGGTTAGTGCAGTGGACTTTGATCCTGGGGAACTGAGTTTGATTCCCACTGCAGCTCCTTGTGACTCTGGGCAAGTCACTTAACCCTCCGTTGCCCCTGGTACAAAATAAGTACCTGAATATATGTAAACCGCTTTGAATGTAGTTGCAAAAACCTCAGAAAGGCAGTATATCAAGTCCCATTTCCCTTTCCCTTATGACATCACAATATCAGAAGTGAGCCAAGTATCGGGCAATCAAGTCATTGTGACATCACTGATGAGGTTGGCTCTTATTGGTGGAATGAATGGAGAAGTAGCCTAGTGATTAGTGCAGTGGACTTTGATCCTGGGGAACTGAGTTCAATTCCCACTGCAGCTCCTTGTGACTCTGGGCAAGTCACTTAACCCTCCATTGCCCCTGGTACAAAATAAGTACCTGAATATATGTAAACCGCTTTGAATGTAGTTGCAAAAAAACCTCAGAAAAGCGGTATATCAAGTCCCATTTCCATTTTATCCTGGCTCCTACAGTTTTTAAATCTAGAAGCCCAATACTGAGCTAGCACAACTGTATTAAATGCCAGTATTTACATTAGAACATAAATTCATTGTCATTGTATGTATAAGCAGCAGTGCCTAAACATGTACATTATCCAGACAGCAGCTGAATATTGCTGCTATCCAGATTTACTGATCTCACTCCAATCCGCTCTTATATGGCTAGGGTTAGGCCATTCAGATTTCACCCTGATACTATCTGTGTAAGAGCTGAAAATTTACAGATAATGTGCGAGTGTATAATTTTATTTGAATACTAGTAAAAAAGGCCCGTTTCCGAAACCAATGAAACGGGCGCTAGCATGTGGCTTTTTTTGTGTGTGTGTGTGTATGTGTCACAGAGTTATTTTGTGTGTGTGTGTGTGTGTGTGTGTGAGGGTGCGGTGTGTGTGCAGGTTGTTGATGTGTGGTTTTTTTTTGTTTTGTTTTTTGCTTGGGGGTTGGGGGATGTGCTGTGCTGTCCTTGGTCGCTGTTTGCTGCTGGCTGGGTCGCGGGTAATCCTTCCAGCTGGGCCGCAGCTTGTCCTGCTCGCCCACATCGTGACGGGCACGTTGTTTTCCGGCTCCTCTGACTCCATGTCAAGCGATCCCAAATATAGTCTGTGCTATAGGCCCTCTGGCACTCTTCAGTACTGGCATTAGGCATTTAAAAATTTATTTCCCCCCACCCCCCGGTCTATTTTTGCATATACCCACAGCAGGAATATTCTTCTCTTGTTCCAGCGGTGGTTCTGTGCTCTCCGTGCTGCACAGATAAATGAGCCATTCTGCTGGGGAATGCTCCTCCCTTATTGTCACGTAGTTTCCTCTGATTGGTCCGTCTTACGTTGCCTAGTGTTGCCTGGGAACGGTGTTGTGATGGTCCTTTGTGTTTCAGAATGTTGAGGGTGTTTTTTCTGATTGGTCCGTCATGCGAGGGCGGGGCAGAGAGACATGGTCAGTGTTGTGGCTTCACCACCATGAATCCATGAACCCTTCAGGGAGTGACTGAGTGACTTCAGAACGTTGAGGGTGAGTTTTATTATAGTAGATTAGCCTGTATAATTTCACTATTGCTTTACAAGGATTGTGGGGGGGTGGGGGGCAGGGTCCACTAGTGTAACATAAAAGCCCAGGCAGGAAAAAAGCATACAAGGGTTCAGGCAGAAAGCAAGATCCCAGCTCAAAGGGGAAAGCAGCAAGCTAGGGACACATTTCAAGTACAGTATTGTATCACCTATTCTCTCCCAAAGAAGCACACAGCTTTCTACAGAGATCTGCAAGGGAGAACATGAACTGAATCCATGTACAAAATTCATGTTATGTTATCTTTCCAATTCTTACTCAAAATGTATATATGTCACAGTAAAACATATAAAACAGGATACAAACTGTAAAGGAAAAAAAAAAAGAAATCATAAGTACATAAGTAATGCCATACTGGGAAAAGACCAAGGGTCCATCGAGCCCAGCATCCTGTCCACGACAGCGGCCAATCCAGGCCAAGGGCACCTGGCAAGCTTCCCAAACGTACAAACATTCTATACATGTTATTCCTGGAATTTTGGAGTTTTCCAAGTCCGTTTAGTAGCGGTTTATGGACTTGTCCTTTAGGAAACCGTCCAACCCCTTTTTAAACTCTGCTAAGCTAACCGCCTTCACCACTTTCTCCGGCAACGAATTCCAGAGTTTAATTACACGTTGGGTGAAGAAAAATTTTCTCCGATTTGTTTTAAATTTACTACACTGTAGTTTCATCGCATGCCCCCTAGTCCTAGTATTTTTGGAAAGCGTGAACAGACGCTTCACATCCACCTGTTCCACTCCACTCATTATTTTATATACCTCTATCATGTCTCCCCTCAGCCGTCTCTTCTCCAAGCTGTATAGCCCTAGCCTCCTTAGTCTTTCTTCATAGGGAAGTCGTCCCATCCCCGCTATCATTTTAGTCGCCCTTCGCTGCACCTTTTCCAATTCTACTATATCTTTCTTGAGATGCGGCGACTAGAATTGAACACAATACTCAAGGTGCGGTCGCACCATGGAGCGATACAACGGCATTATAACATCCTCACACCTGTTTTCCATACCTTTCCTGATAATACCCAACATTCTATTCGCTTTCTTAGCCGCAGCAGCACACTGAGCAGAAGGTTTCAGTGTGTTATCGACGACGACACCCAGATCCCTTTCTTGGTCTGTAACTCCTAACGTGGAACCTTGCATGACGTAGCTATAATTCAGGTTCTTTTTTCCCACATGCATCACCTTGCACTTGCTCACATTAAACATCATCTGCCATTTAGCCGCCCAGTCTCCCAGTCTCGTAAGGTCCTCTTGTAATTTTTCACAATCCTGTCGCGATTTAATGACTTTGAATAACTTTGTGTCATCAGCAAATTTAATTACCTCGCTAGTTACTCCCATCTCTAAATCATTTATAAATATATTAAAAAGCAGCGGTCCTAGCACGGACCCCTGAGGAACCCCACTAACTACCCTTCTCCATTGTGAATACTACCCATTTAACCCCACTCTCTGTTTCCTATCCTTCAACCAGTTTTTAATCCACAATAGGACATTTCCTCCTATCCCATGACCCTCCAATTTCCTCTGTAGCCTTTCATGAGGTACCTTGTCAAACGCCTTTGAAATCCAGATACACAATATCAACCGACTCCCCTTTGTCCACATGTTTGTTCACATCCTTCAAAGAATTGAAGTAAATTGGTCAGGCAAGATTTCCCCACACAAAAGCCATGCTGACTTGGTCTCAGTAATCCATGTCCTCGGATGTGCTCTGTAATTTTGTTTTTGATAATAGCCTCTACCATTTTCCCCGGCACCGACGTCAGACTCACCGGTCTATAATTTCCCGGATCTCCCCTGGAGCCTTTTTTAAAATGGGCATTACATTGGCCACCCTCCAATCTTCCGGTACCACGCTTGATTTTAAGGATAAGTTGCATATCACTAGCAGTAGCTCCGCAAGCTCGTTTTTCAATTCTATCAGTACTCTAGGATGAATACCATCCAGTCCAGGAGATTTGCTACTCTTCAGTTTGCCGAACTGCCCCATTACGTCCTCCAGGTTTACCGTGAAGTCAGTAAGTTTCTCTGACTCGTCCGCTTGAAATACCATTTCCGACACCGGTATCCCACCCAAATCTTCCTCGGTGAAGACCGAAGCAAAGAATTCATTCAGTCTCTCCGCTACGTCTTTGTCTTCCTTGATCGCCCCTTTTACCCCTCGGTCATCCAGCGGCCCAACCGATTCTTTTGCCGGCTTCCTGCTTTTAATATACCGAAAAAAAATTTTACTATGTTTTTTTGCCTCTAATGCTATCTTTTTTTCATACTCCCTCTTGGCCTTCTTAATCTGCGCCTTGCATTTGCTTTGACACTCCTTATGCTGTTTCTTGTTATTTTCAGAAGTGAGGACACGCCCAAGCCACGCCTACTTGCTGCCCAAGCCACACCCTCTGCCCATCCACTTTGATGACATCACTGCCCAAACTCCTACTGGTAGGGAGGGGCAGGGTCTAATTGCAGCTGATCCACATTGTGAGGCTCTGATCCTACACACAAAAAAGGGAGGGGGGGGGGGGAGAGCGCGGTTGAGGATTGAGAGAGGCTGCAGACTGATCTCGCAGAAAGTACGGCATGCCTGCCGAAAGCTGAGAAGGAGCAGGAGAGGGGGAGCTGGCACCGTTACTCTACTTTAAAGGTAAGAGAGAAAAATAAAACAGATGCTGTTCTTTGTGTTGTTAACCACCACTTTTAACAGACAAACTTGTAAACTGTGAAATAAAATAGCTACAGTTTCTTTTTTTCTCTTTTATTTTTAGGGGCTTGTCTTAAAAGCAAACAATGCCTTTTTCCTTTACTACAAGAAAAAAACGTCTGCCTGACACCAGTACTCAGGGATGCCAAGAGGTTGGGGGGGGGGGGGGGGGAGAAATTCCCCAGGCCCGGACTCCGGGGGAGGGAGGCTCGGGCCTGGCAAGCTTCTTCCTTGCTTCCGGGTCCGAACTCTCCTGCACCTGCCCAGAGCCCGGATGAGTACATTAAAGTGATATCACAATCACCCGGTCCCGACTCCTCCCAGAACACAGCACTAGAGCAGGAGAGGACAGAGTGACTCAGCAGTGACTCAGACAGCAGGGGACAGGGTGCATGCACGGCAGTCCAATCCTGGCCCGGATGTGTCTCTCAGCGGCCCTGCCAGGAGGAGGAGGATGGGGTGGGGTGGGGGGATCTAGGATTGAGCCTTTCAGATTACAAGTCAGCATGGATTGAAAGTCTGATAAACCACACCACACCCCCTTGTGGTTCCTTGTAAAAATTCATCTTAAAATAGCTTTGCATCTACTGCTTCGTGTTATGAAAAAACAGATCCTTTAGAAAGAAAAATTCTGAAGGCTAAAATGCTTATTTTCTTTCCTGTGAGAAAAAAATTAAGGTGCACACATTTCTCCAAGGCTGTAGAGGGCGGTGTCAGGGCATTGATGTCACTTCCTGTCATGCGACACCCTCCCCCCCCCCCCCATCCAAGATGGCAGCATATAGTAGAAACAGGAAGTGTAGTGTGTCCAATAGAGAGTAGTTACTTACCTGTAACAGGTGTTCTCCGAGGACAGCAGGCTGCATATTCTCACAAGTGGGTGACGTCACGTCGGCCCCGGAGGATTTTAAAGCAAAATCTAAAAATCTCTTTAACGGCGTTCCGTCGCGCGAGCGATCGCACCGCGCATGTGCGCACACATCTTCCCGCTCGCCGTGCGGACACGCCCCTCAGTTAAATCCAAAAGATGAAGGAGACAACTCCAAAACGGGAGGTGGGAGGGTTTATGAGAATATGCAGCCTGCTGTCCTCGGAGAACACCTGTTACAGGTAAGTAACTACTCTTTCTCCGAAGACAAGCAGGCTGATATTCTCACAAGTGGGGTATCCCTAGCTTCCAGGGTTACACAACACAACAAACAGTGGTCAACTGAGTCTCGCAACGGCGAGGCCAGAATAAAAATTGACCTGAAAAGAACAAACATCTAAATGAGTGTAGCCTGGAACAGAACAAAAATGGGCCTAGGAGGGTTGGAGTTGGATCCTAAACCCCAAATAAGTTCTGCAGCCCCGACTGCCCAAACCGACTGTCGCGTCGGCTATCCTGCTGAAGGCAGTAGTGAGATGTGAATGTGTGGACTGATGACCACGCCACAGCCTTGCAGATCTCTTCAATAGTGACTGATCTTAGATGAGCCACCGACTCAGCCATGGCTCTAATTTTGTGAGCCATGACATGGCCCTCTAGAGTCAGTCCAGCTTGGACAAAAACGAAGAAAATGCAGTCTGCTAGCCAAGAAGAAATGGTGCGGTTTCCGACAGCAACTCTTCTCTATTGGCATTAAAAGAAATAAACAACTGGGCGGACTGTCTGAGGGGGCTCGTCCGCTCCACGTAAAAAGTGCGCAGCTTGCTTTCGCCAGGGCTTGTAAGATGAGGGAGAAAGAATGTTGGCAAGACAATTGACTGGATCAGATGGTACTCCAATACCACCGCCAGTAAGAACTTTGGCTGCATGCGGAGAACTACTCTGTTAATATGAAAAGTAAGGTAAGGCGCTTGAGCTACTAGAGTCTGAAGCTCACCGACCTTATGAGTTGAAGGAGCAGCCACCAAGCAAAATGACCATCCAGGTCCAATACTTCAGATGGCAGGAATCCAGTGGCCCGAATTGAGCTTTCAGCAGCTGGATGAAAACGACATTGAGACCCCAAGATACTGGAGAAGGATTGATAGGGGCTTTGACCGAAGCATAAGAGACCAACAGAAATGCCCCCCCCTAGACACATACAAGGAATTCTCTCAATATTGGGGGAGAAGTAAACCTCTCATGAAGTGGACAGCTAAAGGCTGACCTTCTACACGTTGATGATAAGCACTTATTGCACGAAGATGAACACTGACAGAGTTGGTC
Source organism: Microcaecilia unicolor (assembly GCF_901765095.1). Classification (NCBI taxonomy): domain Eukaryota; kingdom Metazoa; phylum Chordata; class Amphibia; order Gymnophiona; family Siphonopidae; genus Microcaecilia; species Microcaecilia unicolor. The sequence continues at coordinate 13,642,931 of NC_044043.1, read as the reverse complement.
TTGAGACCAGACTCAGACAGGTGTAGAAAGAACTCAAGCGAGGTCTGTAAAAGACAAGAGGCAGGATCTAGGGCCTTGCTGTCACACCAGACGGCAAACCTCTTCCATGAAAAAGAATAACACCTCTTCGTGGAATCTTTTCTGGAAGCAGGACTCGGGAGACACTCTCTGGAAGACTCAACGAAATTCACACTCTCAACATCCAGACCGTGTGAGCCAGAGATTGGAGGTTGGGATGTAGAAGTGCCCCCTCGTTCTGCGTAAAGAGAGGTGGAAAACATTCCAACTCCAGAAGAAGAGGGAACCATATCTGACGCGGCTAGAAGGGAGCGATCAGAATCATGGCTCCACAATCTTGCTTGAGAATCAGCAAGACTGTTCCACCAGAGGTATGGGAGGATACGCATACAGAAAGCCTGTCCTCCAAAGAAGGAGAGAGGCATCCGATGCTAGCCTGTCGTGAACCTGCAGCCTGGAACAGAACTGAGGGACTTTGTGATTGGACTAAGTGGCAAAAAGATCCACTGAGGGGGTGTCTCACTCCCGGAAGATCTTTCGAGCTACAGCCATGCTCAACAACCATGACTGTAGCATTATCCTGCTCAGCCTGTCGGCTAGACTGCTGTTTACGCCAACTAGATAAGTGGCTTGGAGAAAACATGCCGCGTTGGCGGGCCCACCGCTACATCTGCATGACATCCTGACTCAGAGGGCAAGATCCAGTACCCCTTTGTTATCGAGTACATCGCAACCCGATTGTTTGGTTGAATTAGAATAATTTGGTTGGATAGCCGACCCCAGGAGGGATGTAACCTTCGTCAGCAGCTTTTGTGGCTGAGGAAGTTGGACGGGATGCCCCAGAATCAAAATGGAGAGAATTGACCACCTCTGAAGGGAATTCCGAAAACTGGTGAACAGTTGGGTCACATCCTCTAGATACCCTGAACTTGATACCACTGGGAAGCTAGGATGCACTGAGCGGATGTCATGTGTAAATGTGCCATGGGAGTTACTTGAACTGTGGAAGCCATGTGCCTAGAAGTCTCAATATTTACTGAGCTGTAATCTGTTGAGACGGGCAATCATCGGGATAAGGGAACACATGCACTCCCAGTCCATGAAGAGACGCTGCAACAACAGCCAGGCACTAGGAAAACATACTCTGGACGCAAACTGGGTATAAGTATCCTGTAAGTCCAGAGAGCATAGCCAATCGTTTTCCTGAAGTATGGGAAGAAGGATGCCCAGGGAAAGCATCCTGAACCAAATATCTGTTTAGGCCCCTTATGTCTATGATGGGAAGCAACCCACAAGGAAGCACCTGGAATAGAATCTCAACCCTTCTTGCCCTGGTGGAACGGGCTCGACTGCATTGGCACTGAGAAAGGCGGAGAGTTCCTCTGCAAGTACCCACTTGTGATGGAAGCTAAAGGATTAAGCTCCCAATGAGCAATGTGGAGGGTTTGATTCCAGATTGAGAATGTATCCTAACTGGACTATTTGAAGAACCCACCGGTTGGAGGTTACAAGAAGCCACCTTTGGTGGAGAAAATTTAAACCTCCTCCCGACAGGCATATTGGCTGGTACGGACATTTTTTTATTTTTTTTTTAATGGTGGCTATGCTGAATTGGAGCCAGTCGAAAACCCGTCCCTGGTTTTTGCGGAGTAGCTGCAGGGGCCTGATTAGGTGCACGCCGTTGACTAGAACGAGCGTGCTGTGGCATAGCCTGAACCAGCTGTCGAGAAGCAGGAGTATACGTACGATCCCTTAAGGCACAAGGAAAACTTCTCTTCCCTTTAAAGAACTTCCGAGATGAGGAAGTGTATGCACAGAATATCTACAATTTTCTGCTGAGTCCCCTCTTCCAGGTGAGAGGCACGCAGTCATGAGAGTCTGCGCATCACTATACCCAGAGCAGAAATCTAGATGTTACATTACAAGTGTCGAAAATGCCCCTGGACAGGAACCTGCGACCACCTGGTGAAAAGGTTTAGCTTACTCCGGTGGGAATGCTCGTAAAGATCTGGCAGGACTCGATTTTGCCGTTCTCCCAAAAGAGGCTAAGGATGTATGCTCTGGCCCCGGGGGCAAGTTTTTAGAACTCCTATCTGTTCTGAGAGCAGAATCCACCACCGCAGAATCATGAGGTAACTGAGGCCTAATGAAACTGGGTTCCTCGTGGATCCGATACTGGGATTCAGTCTTCTTGTATCATGTGGTAGAAGACTTAGGTGAAGATGGATAGTCCAGGACCTCGAGCATCTGGGGCCTTGGGCTGATTCACAATCTCCACTGTAATGTCGAGACAGATAGAAGATCTAGAGAATTCTCAGCAGAGAAAACCCCATGACCTTCGTGTTCATCAGATGAGCCATCATTGAATTGAGCTAACAACTCAAACAGAGCAGCTCAGATCCAAACCCGTCCGACATGGAGGCGCGGTAACCTCTACGACGGGGTCGAGAAATTGACTCTCCAGACGACTTCAGTGAAGGAGAATCGACCCAGTAGGCTGCGAACACCAATACCGGAGGCAGCATTGGTGAAGGAGATCTAATCCCGGGTGAAAAGCTAGATGCCGCAGGAGGCACCAGCACCAATGACACCCGATGGTACCCATGGTACCGAAGCCGAGGGCAGAATCTGGAAATGCTGGGGAATCGATACCAGACTGCCAGATGACTTGCGTGTCCATAACAGAGATGAGACCGATGGTACCCATGGCACCGACGGTACCGATGGTGCCAATGGTACCCATGATACCCAGTACCAATGGTACTCATGATACCTGGTACCAATGGTACCCATGGTACTGATGGTACCTGGTACCGATGATAGTCATGATATCTGGTATCGATGGTACCCATGGTACCGATTATACCCATGATACCTGGTACCGATGGTACCCATGATACCTGGTACCGATAGCACCGACAGTACCCATGATACCTGGTACCGATGGCACCGACGGTACCCATGATACCCAGTACCGATGGTACCCATGATACCTGGTACCAATGGTACCCATGGTACTGATGGTACCTGGTACCGATGACAGTCATGATATCTGGTATCGATGGTACCCATGGTACCGATTATACCCATGATACTCGGTACCGATGGTACCGACGTCCGATGCCAGGATACCTCCATAACAGAGGGAGCAACGCTCTCGGCACTGACCGACGTCTGATGCCAGGATACCTCCATAACAGAGGGAGCAAAGCTCTGGGCACCGATGGTACCGATGTCCGCCGATGCGTCCGAATGACCTGCAAAGTAGGAGGCGCCGAGGCAGGTGGAGACCCACTCGATGCATCACTGTACCCAGCGTGCATCGGTCTTCTATTGGACTCAAAATTTGATCTCCTTTAGGCATCCCTGGCAAGTAGCATACGTCTCGTCATTTTGAGACACTACTTGCACTTCTCAGGGAGATGATCCGGCCCAAGACACGTCCGCCGATGCGCCCGAATGACCTGCAAAGCAGGAGGCGCCGAGGCGGGTGGACACTCACTCGATGCATCCGGTTGCAGCGGGTACAAGGTTTAAAGTCAGTGGTGTGCTGGAGCAGGCTCTCACAGCTCTCGAGAGCCATTTGTTAAGCTTTTAAGAATTTTGGGACTTTAACAAATGGATCCTAAAATATGGGCTTGGCCTCCTGAATTCTCTTTTACTTTGCTGGTGAGAGAGCCCACAGATAATTTACCAGCACACTCTTCTTTAATAAGAAAAAAGAAAAAAAGAAATACCTATAAGTTTTGATTCTCATTTCAGGCACAGCCCCTTGTGACTCTGGCAATTACTTAATCTTTCCTTGCCCCAGGTACAAAAAGTACCTGTATATGTAAGCCACAATGAGCCTGCCATGAGAAAGTACATGAAAAAATAAAGAACACCCAAAAGGGTAAAATAAAAAAGATTTAACTCCGAGGACCTGAAGAAAACACGAAGCACTAACGAACTCCGTGTCTCCTCAGACGCGGAAAAAGAAGAACTGAGGGGCGTGTCCGCACGGCGAGCGGGAAGATGTGCGCGCACATGCGCGGTGCGATCGCTCGCGTGACGGAACGCCGTTAAAGAGATTTTTAGATTTTGCTTTAAAATCCTCCGGGGCCGACGTGACGTCACCCACTTGTGAGAATATCAGCCTGCTTGTCTTCGGAGAATAGACACCATCTTGGGAAAAGGGGCATGTGATGATGTCACTTTCTGCAACATTACCAAAAGGGGTGGGGTGGGATATGTAAATAAGGCAGGACATATCCAGTGATGTCTAAGGGACTCTGGGTGGGGCTTGGCTAGGGCAGAGGGTGGGCATGTCCTCACTTCTGATTGGCTAAGAAACCAGAAGAGGGCATGTCACCTGTCAAAATCGATTGGTTTAACAAAAGCCAGTGAGATACACTACTCATAAAACATACTTTGAACATTTCTAGGGCATGTATAAAGAATTTAAAAAAGATTCAATTATTTAAAAACATCTAAATCACACAAACAACAATCAGAGCCCAAAGTCTCTTTGGTTCTGCATCACTACGTCAATATCATTCTTTTGCCTCAGTTTCTATACTGTTTTACTTTGCATGGGGTTGTTTCCTTCTTCTATATACCACAGTAAAATATGTACTCTAGGTCAGAATGACTTAATTACTCCTGGGGGAATTCTGTACTACTGTACAAATGCAGAATTTCCCTCCTCTGCACAATTCTGTACAGTCTGCTTTTTTGCCCTACAGCACAGCACAACACACCCTCCCTTCCATGTACACTTACCCTACATTATGGCAAGAAGAGCAGCCCAGCTGCATCTCGGGCTACTTCCTGCTCCTCTGCCAATTTGGTCCCTGGCAGTTCCTGTCACATGTCTAAATGGAGGTCCACACGGCTCAAAAGAACAGTCAGGTCCAAGACGGCAGAGGAACAAGAAACAGCCTGACGTGCTGCTGGGAGTTCCTCCTCATGCCATGCTGAAGCCGGTGAGGGTGCAGGAAGGGAGGTAGGGGCTGGAAAAAAAGGTGGCCGGTGTGTGTGCAGGGTGGGGGCTGTAATCAAGATGGCGTGAGTGAGGAGCACAAGGAGGGGGGCTGGCAAAAAAGGTGGCTTGTGTGTTAGTGAGAAAGGGCTGTAAATTATGGCTGGAGTTGGGGGGGCTGTGAAAAAAAGGTGGATAAGGCATGTGGGGGGCTAGAAAAAAAAGGTGATGTGTGTGCAGGTGGTAGGAGGGGCTGGTAAAGGGGTGTGTGCCATGAGAATGGGGTGGAGGTCTGTAGGAAGGTGCATGGTAAACTGCTGCTGCAGTGTTGGGGTGGGGGTGGTATTTCATGCTGAGGAGGGAGATGCCAGCCCTTATAATGGGGAAATTCTGCACAAGAAAACTGCAAATAAAGTGTGCAGAATTCCCTCTGGAGTATCTAATTAAGTGAAGAAATGAACATTTTATTATATAGCCCCTTCTAATGATGATCACACTCTCTTCACTCTCTTCTGCAAGAAAGCAGAAACCTCCCAGTTGCGTGTACCTTTTTTGCCATTAAAGGGGGTTCACCAAAGACTAGCGTAGTGGCTCAACTCGTCCTTCCCTACACCCCTTCCCGTGCACTCCGCTCCATGGATAAATCCTTCTTATCTGTTCCCTTCTCCACTACTGCCAACTCCAGACTTCGCGCCTTCTGTCTCGCTGCACCCTACGCCTGGAATAAACTTCCTGAGCCCCTACGTCTTGCCCCATCCTTGGCCAACTTTAAGTCTAGACTGAAAGCCCACCTCTTTAACATTGCTTTTGACTCGTAACCACTCGCCTCCACCTACCCTCCTCTCTTCCTTCCCGTTCACATTAATTGATTTGCTTACTTTATTTATTTTTTGTCTATTAGAGCAGGGACTGTCTTTCTTCTATGTTTGTACAGCGCTGCGTATGCCTTGTAGCGCTATAGAAATGCTAAATAGTAGTAGTAGTAGTAGCAACTTTCCATGTAGAATCTCAGAATCTCAATAGTAGCAACATTCCATCTAGAATCTCCAATAGTAGTAGACTTTGCGCCTTCTGTCTCGCTGCACCCTACGCCTGGAATAAACTTCCTGAGCCCCTACGTCTTGCCCTTTCCTTGGCCACCTTTAAATCTAGACTGAAAGCCCACCTCTTTAACATTGCTTGTGACTCGTAACCACTTGTAACCACTCGCCTCCACCTACCCTCCTCTCTTCCTTCCCGTTCACATTAATTGATTTGCTTACTTTATTTTTTGTCTATTAGATTGTAAGCTCTTTGAGCAGGGACTGTCTTTCTTCTATGTTTGTACAGCGCTGCGTATGCCTTGTAGCGCTATAGAAATGCTAAATAGTAGTAGTAGTAGTAGTCAACAACAATGCTGTGGACTGCCATAGTAATGAAACCCAATTCAGACTTCTGCGCCCCAAGCCAGATGATGTTGGGAATGAAGCAGAGGCAGCACTCACACCCTGGGGGAAAGAAATCTCAGCTGCTACTCCATGGTGACATTTAGAGCACTATTAGGTAGCTGCAGTTTATGAGGGCCGGACTGAGGACATGATCAATATGGAAACAGAAGAAAAATCCAAGTAGGTGAGAACAAAGGCTCAAAGTATCAGATCCCAGGCCTTGGTTCTGAATGAGGAGGAAGAAACTAGCAGGTACCAAATCAATAAATACTCTCCAGAGAAGAAAGAGCAGACACCTTCTAAATGTGCAACCAACACTAAAAAAAAAATAAAAATTACAGCAACCAGACCCTGTAGCTATTCAGTGTCACAGCACTGAAGTAAACTAGCACCAATTCCAATCACTTGGATTGTGAAAAATTACAAGAGGACCTTACGAGACTGGGCGGCTAAATGGCAGATGACGTTTAATGTGAGCAAGTGCAAGGTGATGCATGTGGGGAAAAAAGAACCCGAATTATAGCTACGTCATGCAAGGTTCCACGTTAGGAGTTACGGACCAAGAAAGGGATCTGGGTGTCGTCGTCGATAACACACTGAAACCTTCTGCTCAGTGTGCTGCTGCGGCTAAGAAAGCGAATAGAATGTTGGGTATTATTAGGAAAGGTATGGAAAACAGGTGTGAGGATGTTATAATGCCGTTGTATCGCTCCATGGTGCGACCGCACCTTGAGTATTGCTTTAGAAATGTCAGTTAGTAGTAGTAGTAGTATTGTGTTCAATTCTGGTCGCCGCATCTCAAGAAAGATATAGTAGAATTGGAAAAGGTGCAGCGAAGGGCGACTAAAATGATAGCGGGGATGGGACGACTTCCCTATGAAGAAAGATTAAGGAGGCTAGGGCTATTCAGCTTGGAGAAGAGACGGCTGAGGGGAGACATGATAGAGGTATATAAAATAATGAGTGGAGTGGAACAGGTGGATGTGAAGCGTCTGTTCACGCTTTCCAAAAATACTAGGACTAGGGGGCATGCGATGAAACTACAGTGTAGTAAATTTAAAACCGATCGGAGAAAATCTTTCTTCACCCAACGTGTAATTAAACTCTGGAATTCATTGCCGGAAAATGTGGTGAAGGCGGTTAGTTTAGCAGAATTTAAAAAGGGGTTGGACGGTTTCCTAAAGGACAAGTCCATAAACCGCTACTAAACGGACTTGGAAAAATCCAAAATCCCAGGAATAACATGTATAGAATGTTTGTACGTTTGGGAAGCTTGCCAGGTGCCCTTGGCCTGGATTGGCCGCTGTCGTGGACAAGATGCTGGGCTCGATGGACCCTTGGTCTTTTCCCAGTATGGCATTACTTATGCACTTATGTACTTCCATGCTTTACCCTTTCACGTTAGGTAAATTGTAGTACCTGGCCTACATTTCAACCCTCTCGGCCTGCAATCTTCCTGCTTGTAGAAATGATTGAGAGAACTTCAGTAGTCCTACAAGCTTGTTGCCAAATATCCATTAATGCCTTATAAAAAGTAGTCATCTCCAGCCAATTACTTTCCTCACTTTCCTTTAAGTATTGGCAAACTAAACTAAGGAATCTGGATGGCCTCTTTGTACATTTTCAAAAGCATCTCTGCTGATCCTCCATCTTTCTTCAGTCTTTATGCACAAGCATTAACTGCACTCTGCCCTATGGAATTTAATAGCCTTTAGCATTTAGATTTTGTGGGATTGAGACACCCTGCAGTTCCTGATATTGTACTTCAGCATCTCCAATTAATCGTCTTCTTTGGAACGCAAGAGACTTTTTCCCATGATGTATCCAGTTGTATCCAGCACCGCTCACTATTAACAGGAGAGATAATCTTTATAAAAAGCTGCTTTGTCTCTACTGATATACACTGGCAGAAGTCAGTGCTTTTGAGATTTTATTCTTTGGTGCCTCTGTCAAGCATACACGCAGAAGTATGCATAGAGCTAGTATGAACTAAGCCCTGGCAAAGCACACTTAGTTGAGGTTAGCGTATCTGGGTTAAAAAAAAAAAAAAAAGTTTGGACAAGTTCCTGGACAAAAAGTCAATAGTCTGCTATTGAGACAAACATGGGGAACCCACTGCTAGTCCTGGCTTGGCAGCATGGAATGTTGCTACTATGCGTTTCTGCCAGGTACTTGTGACCTACATTGGCCACAGTTGGAAAAAGGATACTGGGCTGGACATACCATTGTTCTGACCCAGCAAGGCGAGCTGGGATTGAGCACACCACAGATGTGATAAGTTTGACCCTGGGAAATAGGAAAGACAACTGTCACTACCATGATGCGCTGTCCGCAACAAATATGTACTGAAAAACTGTCTCAAGGGAAACGCCCCTGCCTTCAGGGCAAAAGAAAGCAAACAGGACAGCAATTCTATGAATTAAAAACAACTGCAGCTATTAAAATGCATCTCAGTAAGTTTGTGAACAAGTGACAACAATTGTTTTGGACCAGGAGTCTCCAGTCATAAGTACCCAAGCTCACCTCCTGCCCCCAATGCACCCCTAGTGATGGTCCTGCGCTGGGAGATGTAACAGAGCTCCTTCCAGAACCCAGTAATCCTGGGCCTTGAATTTTGCCATTAGTGTCACCCTTAAGCAATGACTAACTCTTTCCTCCCTTTCAGGCACTGTGAACACTGCCTCTGCAATACTTCCAGTCAACCCTAGGAGGCAAAAGACCTGACTCAGGGCCAGGTGCACAAAACCTAATGAGCCAGCAACGTGGTTATTTACACTGGTTCTAGCCGGTTTAGCCAGAACGGAGTTCAGCAACACGTGCACAAAAGGGTTCTGCAAGCTCTTTTCCTGTCACGGTAGCAGTTAAAGAAAATGGAATGCAAAATTATTATAATGAGCTAATTACTATACAAATGTGCATGCACAGCCGTTTTCCGACCAATGCACAGAAGCAGCCCCTACCTTTACTGTTGAAAATTTAATGGGAGGTCTGGAGCTGTCGATCCTGACAGTTAGGGGTCCTCTATAGTGGCAGAAATAGAAAAGTTGTTGGGGAAGAGGATGGAAAGGGGAAAAGAGCATTCCTTATTCATGCCTGCGGCTCCTCAATGTACAGCAAGGTTGCTGCCAAATTTCAATCTTCATACTGTCCACGGAAAACGCAGAATACACATGACAAAGGAGAGAAGTGATTCAGAAAAAAACCTGCCGCTTTGCTTCTCTCTCCCCCAAATCAGTAAGTGGGGAAAATAAAGCTGCATCACTGAAATATTACACCTTGTTGTTTTTTGCCATTTAAATATGCTGGGAGTGTAAGTACTCACAGAACTGAAAATAGAGCCGTCAATGATGGTATGTATTATAGAAAAAAGAGAAAAACATGTCACAAAATGCCTAGCCACCTGCCTGGGGCTACCCCGCGGCCATTTAGAGGGTCTATCTCTGGCACAGCTCAGGTCTGCCTGCACCTGCTGCTTGTGCTCTACATTAGCACCCTCCCCCCACCGACTGGGTCACAACCACCTCTGGGCGAGTCTCCCACTCTCAAATTATCCCCAGTGATTTCTAAGTTACTGGAGCCACACTCCCAGTGGTCCCACAGTTCCCAGAAAGCATCCACAGACCCAACACACAAACCACCAGGATTCTTTATCAGTCCAGACAGGAACAGGCAACAAACTCATAGTGTTTATGGTCATAAAAATATTGAACAGTGAAACAGAAGAAGTGCAATCAGCAAAACAACAAGTAACTGAAATATGGATCAATTATAAAACTATCTAAACATTGTTTACTTTCTAAAAAGTACCTGGGGAGATCAGGAAATATGCTGCTCACAGATATCAAATATAACTGATCACAGGGCCTCAGCAAAGAGATCTGTCTCTCTCTTCTCCCTGGCTAAGACTGCGGCAAAACCCAGTACTTTCCAAATAAAATTGAGCCCCTGGGCCATTCAGAGTCCAGAACAACAAGTTCGAATATATACTGCAGACTGCCTTTCCAAACGGCTTAAACAAAGAAAACAGTCTTGGTTCTGCAGCAGCTTCAAAACAAACATGCACCACCTGCTGCCCAAACTAGAGAAACTAGTAGTAGAAATACATTTCAGCAAACACCCAATACACTTTACAGGCTTAAGACACACTGTTCTGGCACACAACAGTTATAAACAAGAATCAAATATGAAGCAATACAGCCATGAATGGGACAAGCTGTTTTCAAGACATCTAGCCTCACACTGCACTCCTTTAAAACAAACTGAGAGGAGAAAACTTCTCAAGACGTTAAATGCTGGAAATTCCCTACAGGTCACAGGGAATGTGAAATTCCATACTGGAGTAAAAAGAGGCAAATCGCCCTAGTAAATCATAAGCTTGGCATATATGCATAAGGCATGAGAGCAAAGCGCTATATAACCAGCGAACTGCTCTAGGCGAGTCCCCAACTTTTTCAGGCTGCAGTGACCCTTGTCCTTCCATACAGACACTATAAAATGACGACATACCTGAGAAAATTCTCTTCTTTAAGATCAGGGGTTAAAAAAAAAAGCTGCAAACTGCTTTCTGTATGAAAGCTGTCTGTAGCATTCGCAGAGCACCACACTTAGCGACTGGCTGCTTTGTGCATGCTGGGCAGACCAACTGGCTCCCCACCCCCCAATGAGCTGCTCGCTGTTTTTGTGAGCAGCTCATTTGCATGTGCATGGCTGGCTTTTTCAGAATCGGTAAGCTGCAACAGGGATCGAACAGGTATGGGCTTTTTGCAGGGAGTCTAATGCATCTGGGTGTCAAGGACTGAACTGTGGTCCTTCTGCATGGCAGCTCACAGTTCTGCCACTAAGCTGGCCCTGAAATAAAATTCAAAAAGATAGATAAGGTAGAGAATAACTGCAAATAACGGGCTGTCTAGTAACCAGCTGGTTTCACAGAAAGTTTTCACTCTTAAACACTGACACAGACATAAGGTATTTTACAGTTAAAAGCATATCAGAATGTTCACACATGTGTGCAGAGGAAAAATAAAATAAAAAAGAGCAAGAATGGAAGGAGATGTGCCTAAGTGCCTCAGGTTTTCCCCTCCTACCTTGGTTTGTTTTTTTTCCGTTGCATACACTATGGAGGTGCAGCAGACTTCAGCCAGTTTACAGCCCTGCCCATAGAAAGACCAGCAACAGATCTCGTCTCCAATCACGTCCTTGATGAAGAGCACTCGGCCATTAAAACGCAGGGAGAGTTTATCAAACAGTTCAATGTTCTTCAGCAAATTATCATCCGAATTGCTTGAAAACAGAAGAAAGAAACGGGTGATCTAGGATCTACGAATTGTAATGTCGCAAACTCCACCATAAATAATTCAAGCGGCTTATGTGGCTCCATAACTAGTCACTGGTAGTATCTTACGGTGAATGTGGCCAATCATATCCTGCGTTACCAAGCTATCCCACTTGCTTTGACTGTTATGAATCCCAGCCCAACTCCTTCCAGTATCCTTAGCATGCTCAGTACCTGAAGATTTAGCCATTTCCCCATACTTTGTTAAGGCTTCAGAAAGTATCTGATGTTTAAGAGTGATGAAAATGAAATCTAATCACAGTACGTGGCAGTCAAGTAAAATCTCTTCCCTAAGGGTTATCAGGACATAACATTTGTGCTATCCCTATCTTTAGACGCTAGCTCTATTGCAAGGGATAAGGAGTAACAAAATGACTTGTCAAGCACTCAAATACCAGTACAAGGACCACTTTGAATAAAAACAAGAAGTTCCACTCAGAACTCGGGATAGGTGGGATATAAGTACATGTTATTAGAGAGACATATTGATGCATAGACACTGCAACCTCACAAGCCTTCTCCCCTTTGCAAAGCAGGTTAAATTAAACTCAAGTTATCAGTAGGCCTCACAGACTATATAATGGGGGAGACTGTCCTAATATCTTAACATATATTATTGTTATTTGATGCAGGATAGAAAATTGGGGGTGGGGTGGGGTACTAACGTGTTGTAAGGCAATAGCAAAGGTTCAGTTTAGGTTATTGTACGCTATGATAAGATACAAAACATGCAACATGTCTTTTCATGTAAATCAATTAACAATTTGTGGTGGATTTTGCAAACTGCATTTTATTTTTCCTGCTCAGGAGCATCATGCTGCTAATACACAGTCCAATGTCCCCAGGGACCATCCTTAAAAAGGCCAGTGCAGGAAAAAATGAAGCACCTCCCCTCCCCGTCTCTAATCAATAGTCTCACAGCCGCCATTTTGAACCTGGCACCTTTACGGACAGGAGTGACTGGGAGCCGCTCCTGCCTGGCCTAGACTACCAGGGATGACTTAAGGTAGCTTGTCAAGTTTAATTACAAGTTGCATTATTCCTGTATCGTAGGAGTCACTAACCTACAGAACTGTGTTAATGCAAGTTAGTTCCTCCCATGGTAAATTAAGCTGTCATTAAAAGGCCAACTTCACCTCTCTTTTACAAATTCTGGTCACAAGCGATAACCACAAATGCTCAGTCTAAGCAATAAAGTTCATGACCTGCAAGACCTGATGTTAGAGGAAGACTTATTGTTGCAATCATGGAGACATGGCTCAAAGATTCCCATGAATGGGATGCAAACATACCAGGCTATAATCTATTTAGGAAAGATAGAGATGGTCGTAAAGGTGGAGGAGTAGCTCTGTATGTGAGAAATGATATCGCAGCAACTGAAATAACAGGGGCCTGGGGAAAGGAATAAGCGATATGGATCACCTTAAACAGAGATGATGGAACCTCTGTCCACATGGGTGTTGTCTACAGACATCCGACACAATCGGAGGAACTAGATAAAGATCTGGTCAGATATCCAAAAGTTGGGAAAGAAAAGAGAGGTGCTGTTGATGGGAGATTTCAATCTGCCGGCTGTAGATTGGAAAGCTCCATCTGTGGAATCGTAAAGAAATAGAGATATCATGGAAGCTTTTCAAAGTGCTCTACTCAGACAAATGGTGATGGAACCCACAAATGGGGAAAGTATGTCAAATGTCCGAGTGGATGCCCACCTGGGCAGCAGTGACCATCAAAACGTTTGGTTTGATATATCAACTGAAGTGGAGGGCAGTCACTCAAAACTCAAAGTCCTGGATTTCAAGCATGCTGACTTTAGCAAAAAGGGGGAATACCTGAGGAAGGAGCTGATGGGCTAGGAGAACATACGAGAAGTGGAAGGGCAGTGGTCCAGGTTGAAAGAAGCTATAAATATGGCCACAAACCTTTATGTAAGGAGAGTAAATAAAAGCAAGAGAAAAAGGAAACCGATATGGTTCTCCAAGCAAGTGGCTGAGAAAATAAAGGCTAAAGAGTTGGCATTCATGAAATACGGAAAAACTCAAGAAGAACACAGAGAGGAATACTGTATGAAACTGGAAGAAGCCAAGAGATACGTCTGACGAAAGCGCAAGCAGAAGAACAAAATTGCTAGAAATGTAAGGAGGGGCGACAAAAATTTCTTCAGATATATCAGTGAAAGGAGGCAGACTAAAAATGGAATTGTGAGACTGAAAGATGATGTGAACCGCTCTGTGGATAATGATGAAGAAAAAGCAAATGTGCTAAACAAATACTTCTGTTCTGTTTTCACTGAAGAAAATCCTGGAGAAAGACCGCAATTGACTGGCAAAAATACTTATGAGAACAGAGCGGATATAGCACCATTCATGGAAGAGAGTGTTTATGAACAACTTGAATATCTAAAGGTGGACAAAGTCATGGGACCGGACAGGATCCATCCCAGGATACTAAGGGAGCTCAGAGAGGTTCTGGCAGGTCCTCAAAGATTTTTTAATACATCCTTGGAGACGGGGGAGGTTCCGTGGGATTGGAGAACAGCGGATGTGGTCCCTCTTCACAAAATGGCGATAGGGAAGAAGCTGGAAACTACAGGCCAGTAAGCCTCACTTCGGTTTTTGGAAAAGTAATGGAAGCGATGTTGAAGGAAAGGATAGTGAATTTCCTGGACTCCAATAAGTTGCAAGATCCGAGACAACATGGTTTTAGCAACGGTAAATCGTGCCAAACGAATCTCATTGAATTCTTTGACTGGGTGACCAGAGAACTGAATAAAGGACATGCTATAGATGTAATCTACTCAGATTTCAGCAAAGCTTTCGACACGGTTCCCCACAGGAGGCTCTTGAATAAACTTGACAGGCTGAAGATAGGACCCAACGTGGTGAACTGGATTAGGACCTGGTTGATGGACAGACGCCAGAGGGTGGTGGTTAATGGAATTCACTCGTATGAGGGAAAGATGAGTAGTGGAGTGCCTCAGGGATCGGTTCTGGGGCTGATTCTGTTCAATATATTTGTGAGTGACACTGCCGAAGGGTTAGAATGTAAAGTTTGCCTTTTTGCGGATACCACCAAGATTTGTAATAGAGTGGACACCCCGGAGGGAGTGGAAAACATGAAAAGGATCTGCAGAAGATAGAAGAATAGTCTAAGGTTTGGCAATTAAAATTCAATGCAAAGACATGCAAAGTGATGCACTTAGGGAGTAGAAATCCATGGGGGACATACGTGTTAGGCGGTGAGATTCCAATATTTACAGGCAGGGAGAGGGATCTTGGGGCACTAGTATCCGAGTATTTGAAGGCGACGAAACAGTGTGACAAGGCGGTGGCGGTAGCCAGAAGGATGCTAGTATTTATAGAGGTGTAACCAGCAGAAGAAAGGAGGTGCTGATGCCCCTGTACAAGTCGTTGGTGAGGCCCCACTTGGAGTACTGTATTCAGTTTTGGGGGTCGTATCTTGCTAAGGATGTAAAAAGATTTGAGGCAGTGGAAAGAAAAGCTACAAAAATATTTTGGGATTTGCGTTACAAGACATATAAGGAGAGACTTGCTGACCTGACCATTTTTCCCTGGAAGAAAGGAGAAACAGGGGTGATATGATACCTTTCAAATATTTGAATGTCTGTATTAATCCACAAAAAAATCTTTTCCAGAGATGGGAAGGCGGTAGAACAAGAGGACACGAAATGAGGTTGAAAGGGGCCAGACTCAAGAAAAATGTCAGGAAGTGTTTTTTCACGGACAGAGTGGTGGATACTTGGAATGCCCTCCCCTGCAGGAAAAAAATGTGTGGGATAAACATAAAGGAATCCTATTCAGAAGGAATGGATCCTCAGAAGCTTAGCAGAGATTGGGTGGCAGCACCGGTGGTTGGGAGACGTGGCAAGTGCTGGGAAGATTTCTACGGTCTATGCTCCGAAAATTGCAAGGATAAATCAAGGTCGAGTATACATATAAAGCAGCACATACGAGTTTGTCGGGCAGACAGGATGGACCGTACAGGTCTTTATCTGCCGTCATCTACTATGTTACAAGCATTCTCGCTGCTCCCATGGCACCATGTAGAAGGCCCTTAAACCACAGGCCGATTCCACAATGTTATTTATTTGTGCTTCTTCACACGTACCTAGTATAGGAATACTTGTTATTACTTCTGTTATACAGCAGCTTAACCACGGGCTATTAAGACAGGGAAAAACAAAAATGAAGAGAAAATAAAGTTATGGGTTTGTTTGGTTTTTTTGCAAGATTCATAGTTTTTCAGGAAACGTGTGCTGACATTACTTTGGCAGATGATTCAATGAGTTTTTCCTCTTCTTTCAGAGAGGTTACAATGGGGATGCTGCAGACTGGCTCACAGGTTTCCTTCTTGTCCTGAGGAGATGAAACCAAATTAAACAGTCATTTGCTGGAATAAATTTAAGCGCCACAGTCCAGTAATATTTTTACAGACAGTAACTCTTTTCCACCCTCCACTTGAGCCAACCAACACCAGTCTTCAGGCACAGAAGAGCAAGAGGTCATTACAGCAACCAGATCCTTAATCAGAGCAGAGTCATACAAATGCTACAGACGTCTTACTTTTAATCAGAGAGATCAAAGGCATATAGTAAACCTGAAAAAGCATGTTACAAAAGCATTATTTACATAGCTGGACAGATCTCTGTTGCTAGAGACTGGCAGAAAGGAAATGACTTATAAAAAAGTTTTTTTTATAAAGCTGCATTTAGTAGCATATCAGGAATCCATAAATTTAATTTCTCAAATACTTATATATTTTCTGCGTGTTTCTGCATCTTCTCACCTGTAAGGCTGCATGACACATATCAACTAGGCCCTGGATGAGGTAGTACTTGGCTTCTGCCATCAGTTCTTTAATCTCTTGCTGGCTTTTTGGCAGTACAATAGTACCATCTCGGAGGTAATTCAAAATGCTTCCAAAATGTTTTCCACAACGATCGATGAGGATCCAACCTATAAATGCAAGCCAGAAATCAACAAGAAGTTAAAAATTGATTAACCAAGGAAGTCTAGGGATATTTTTCACCTCAAAGAGGCCAGCCCCATATAGGTTTATCTGGCCCCGAGAAGGATCCTTGATGTTAAAAAGGTTTCCACAATGATCGCAATCCAACGCAAAGGCTTACCACCGTTGCTACTGCATGTAGACTCAGTGTTTTCAGCTGTGCAAGATAAAGTACATAGGTTGACTTAAAGAGATGCTACATGTCAACCCACACAGAACTTTTTGTTTCTATTTTAACAACTAGTAGCTTTGGCTCATAAAAATAGATTAAAATCTCCACAGCATGTCACCAAGTCTGGTAAAGAGACTTAACGTTACACCAAGATGCATGGCAGAGGAAAGGAAGTGGAGGAGTGGCCTAGTGGTTAGGGTGGTGGACTTTGGTCCTGGGGAACTGAGTTCGGTTCCCGGCACAGGCAGCTCCTTGTGACTCTGGGCAAGTCACTTAACCCTCCATTGCCCCATGTAAGCCGCATTGAGCCTGCCATGAGTGGGAAAGCGCGGGGTACAAATGTAACAAAAAAAAAATAGATACTATTGGAGATTCTACATGGAATGTTGCTACTATTGGAGATTCTACATGGAATGTTGATATTGGAGATTCTACACGCAAACTATTGGAGATTCTACATGGAATGTTGCTACTATTGGAGATTCCATATGGCATGTTGCTATTCCACTAGCAACATTCCATGTAGAAGGCTGCGCAGGCTTCTGTTTCTGTGAGTCTGACGTCCTGCACGTACGTGCAGGACGTCAGACTCACAGAAGCAGAAGCCTGCGCGGCCACATTGGTGATCTGCAAGGGCCGACTTCTACATGGAATGTTGCTACTGTTGGAGATTCTACATGGAATGTTGCTACTACTGGAGATTCCATATGGCATGTTGCTATTCCACTAGCAACATTCCATGTAGAAGGCTGCGCAGGCTTCTGTTTCTGTGAGTCTGACGTCCTGCACATACGTGCAGGACGTCAGACTCACAGAAGCAGAAGCCTGCGCGGCCACATTGGTGATCTGCAAGGGCCGACCTCTACATGGAATGTTGCTACTATTGGAGATTCTACATGGAATGTTGCTACTATTGGAGATTCTACATGGAATGTTGCTACTGTTGGAGATTCTACATGGAATGTTGCTACTATTGGAGATTCCATATGGCATGTTGCTATTCCACTAGCAACATTCCATGTAGAAGGCTGCGCAGGCTTCTGTTTCTGTGAGTCTGACGTCCTGCACGTATGTGCAGGACGTCAGACTCACAGAAGCAGAAGCCTGCGCGGCCACATTGGTGATCTGCAAGGGCCGACTTCTACATGGAATGTTGTAACATTCCATGTAGAATCTCAAATAGTAGCAACAGTGGAGGAGTGGCCTAGTGGTTAGGGTGGTGGACTTTGGTCCTGGGGAACTGAGTTCGATTCCTGGCACAGGCAGCTCCTTGTGACTCTGGGCAAGTCACTTAACCCTCCATTGCCTGCCGCATTGAGCCTGCCATGAGTGGGAAAGCGTGGGGTACAAATGTAAAAAAAAAAAAGTCTCCCCATAGGAATCAGAAATTAAAGTCGGAACGTCTGCTTGTGCAAAAAAGGACAGTCCTAAAGAGATAGGATAAACTTGACCAAAAGCAAATGTCCCCTACATCAACCTTTTCAAGCCCAAAGCACACTTACATTAACAGAAATACTGTGTGGCAGACCAGAGAAGACTTGGAAGGGACAGTGCAATACAGAAAGCCCCACTCATCTCTCTTCTGCATTAAAAAAAAAAAAAAAAGAATGGAGAAGACATATGTAAACCCATCACAATGGTCCAGCTCCCCAAGTGCAATAGAAGAAAAGTGCCACAGCTGCAGCGCCAAACATTCATAATGAAACACATCCAGTGCTCATGGCATATTCTCCTTGTTTACCTCAGTCTGGGGACAAGAAGCTTGAAAGACTCAAAAGATGTAGAAAGGCGGAGTTGTGTTTAATACTAGTAAAAAAGGCCCGTTTCTGTCAGAAATGAAACGGGCGCTAGCAAGGTTTTCCTTGGAGTGTGTATGTTTGAGAGAATGTGTGTGAGAGTGACTGTGTGTGAGTGAGAGAGAGAGTGAATATGCGAGTGTGTGTGTATGACAGAGAGAGAGTGAGACTGGGTGCGAGTGTGTCTGTGAGAGAGTGTGTGTGATTCTCCCCTGTCCCCCGTGGCAGCCACCCAGCGATTCTCCTGTCTCCCCTGCCCCCCCCCCCCCCAGTGATTCTCCTCTCTCCCCTGCCCCCCTCCAACCACCCAGCGATTCTCCTCTCTCCCCTGCCCCCCTCCAACCACCCAGCGATTCTCCTCTCTCCCCTGTCCCCCCAGCCACCCAGCGATTCTCCTCTCTCCCCTGCCCCCCTCCAGCCACCCAGCGATTCTCCACGCTCTCCTGCCCCCCTCCAGCCACCCAGCAATTCATCTCGCTGTCTTGATTACCTCCGTCGAAGCGGCCGAGTCATTGAAAGCCCTGCCCGTCTGTAGCCTTCCCTTCGAGTTCGTTCCCTCAGAGTCCCACCCTCGCGGAAAGAGGATATGACGACAGAAGGCGGGACCTCTGAGGGAACGAACTCGAAGGGAAGGTTGGAGATGGGCAGGCTTTCAATGACACGGCCGCTTCGATGGATGAATCGCTGGGTGGCTGGAGGGGGGGCAGGGGTCAGGGCTGTTCGGGACAGAGTAACATTTGTTTGCAGGTTGCTATACAGCCTTCCCTTTCCTCTGAGGGCAGGGCAGTGAGAGCGAGTGCGATTGCCTGCAGTTGGTTCCTTCTCCTTCTGACGTCGCGAGGGCGGGGCAATTATGAACCCCAGGAACACTACACGGCTTCACTGCCACGGAGTCAGCTTCAGAACGTTGGAGGTGCGAATTATTATATTAGACTAGGAAAAAATGCCCGTTTCTGAGCGCAATGAAACGGGCGCTAGCAAGGGGCCCCCTCCCTCCGAGCTAACTTGCCTTGTTGGGGGTTGGCGTTCGCCTCGCGTTTTGGCCCTCCGAGTGTTATAGCTCCACCCTCGACGTCATGACGTTTTGACGCGAGGGCGGTGTAGACCCACCCTCCGTCCCATTTGCGTTGTTCAGGGTTGGCGTTCGCCTCGCGTTTCGGCCCTACGAGTGTTATAGCTCCACCCTCGACGTCATGACGTTTTGACGCGAGGGCGGTGCAGACATTCCAGGGCACACCGGATATCTCGGGCGCCTCAACTTCCGTGGAGGCTTCAGAACGTTGGGGTTGCCTTTTATATAGAGAGATACTGCCTTTCCTCAAGGACAAAGTGGTGTACAATAAAAGTTATTACAATTAAAATATACTGAAAAAAAAAAGAACGCCATTTACAACAGGAAAGGGCAGAAAGCATGAAAATAGAGGGAAGGAACAAGTAAAGGGTGGGTGTAATTTGGACTACACAAAGCAGGGCCCAACTATCCAGGCCTCACACCCCGAGGGCTCATGCTGCAGCTAGGAAGGAGAGGCATGAATGAGGTCCTCTTGTTGTGAGACAAGAGCAGAGCTTATGTGCTGGTCTCAATCTGAAGAACAAAGTCACAGCGAAGGAGACAGAATGGACGATGTCAAAAAGCTTCAACTGGACTCAACAAAGTTCACAGCAAAAGATTTATTCTTAAAGAATGTGGACTCGACACGAGTCGCCTTTCAGCCGCTCAGGCCTGCCTCAGGAGTCCCTAAAGAGAGTACATGACATAAATATGACAAAGCATAACATAAATATAATGAAACTTGTAAACTACACAAAACATATGTATGACAAAGTCTCATAATAATCAAAGTCTACTTGGCATATGTCTCATAAAATGATTTAACTTATTGCAAAGACCAAACAGAAATTGCAAATCAGTACAATCATAAAATACAAATATATTAAAAAACAAATGATAAAAACTAGTGTACAAACAATATAAATAAAATACAAATCATGTAAAGACTAGTATGTACACAGTATTATAATCAAACTGATTAGACTAGGACATGTATAATCTTACACAGGAGAAAACACGTGTATTCTGACAGAAATGATATAAAAAACAATATAAAAAAATATAAAACAACCTTTGCATATATAATGAATGCACCAAACATGCTCCAAAATCAAATACATATAAAATCTTAAGCAGATGGACTTGGGGAAAATCCACTATTTCTGGGATAAGCAGTATAAAATGTGTTGTACATTTTTGGGATCTTGCCGGGTATTTGTGACCTGGATTGGCCACTGTTGGAAACAGGATGCTGGGCTTGATGGACCTTTGGTCTTTCCCAGTATGGCAATACTTATGTACTTATGATGTAAAACTTAAAAAAATTTTTTTAAGACTAATTGCATAAAGACTAGTAACTGAAAACTATAAATAAAAAAAAAACTAATTGCATAAAGACTGGTAACTAAAAACTGTAACTCAACTAATGATAAACTTAATTGTCTGGGAGGTACCTGCATGTTATTGCTAAACTGATTTATAAGCCTGTGACTCTGGAATCTATCAGAAATTGATGAGCCTGCATGATACCCTTACGAGCAAGCAGGCTTGGGAAAGAAACTAGTATAAACAACAGGAAGAATGTGGTGTAACGTGTTAAGGAAAGCAGATGGTGAGAACCAGATAATCTATGAGAGGGATAATTTGCAGAAAAAGTCTTGTAAATCATTGTCTGAAACAAACGATATAAGCAGCTGTATCAGAACAGTATTTTAGAGACGCAGTCACAGTGAACATCTCTTTATGTAACTGTACTGAACTCTCATGAGAAACTATTAATTGTATCTGTACTTGGTAAGTAAATAAAAAATTGTATTTCTCATATGCACGTAGCACTGGTTTCTTTTAACCCCCCAAATTGTGGATGGCTGGTACATGCTAATTTGGGAAGTGGTACAAAGGGCCTAAAACATGTCTTAGTAAATGTAATAAATTCACAAAACAAACCTGAAGGTAAGAAAATCTAAATTTTTGGCACTAAAATAGAAAACCTGGACAAAAATATATCTATATACATACATATACACATCTATATCTATATATATATATCATACACACACACATACAGTGTCCGGAAAATAAAGTGAACCCCCTAAACATTTTGCAACCTCCTCAAACCTGCACCAAATTAAAATTTTACATACACAAAGTGACATCTATTTGCGTCATCAATGCCAAATTACATAGGAACTCCTCATCCCGTTTGAGATTTTTAATTTTTACAAACTTCTGTCACAAATCTCAGTTTCCGACATGACTTAATTACTTACTTGCTGATGTCATCTGCATGTTGATAAACGAACAAAATGTTGTCAAAAGAAGATCAAGTTTTAATTAAAAGTCTCAGAGTTGAAAAAAAGATATGGTGCTAAAAGATTAATGGCTGAATTTCCGAGAAAAACTGGTCTCTTGCTTCTGTGAACGCCTACTACACCAGACTGATACAAGTCTGAACACCACAAACCAGGCAGTGGTCAACGTTGCACTAGGCACACTGATGAGAACATTAAACTTGTTGAACAGCTTGCGTTGAGTCAAGATAATATGCCAGGAATATACAGAACTGTGCGCCAGATCGCAAGAGAAGCCGGCATTGCAAAGTCATCTGTTCATGACATCATTTATGGTGATCTGAAACTCAAATGCTTCAAAAATGAGCTCAGGACTTGACCGAGGCCACAAAGAACAAACGTCTCGTCTGTGCGAAGCAGTTGCTCAAGAGGTAGCCTGAACACTCCATTTTATTCATATGGTTCACTGACAAAAAAACAAAACTGTTCATTGCTGCTCCACGTCAACCTTCAGAATGATCACCTGTACACCAAGGCCGGAACCCGAACAACTCCAAGCTGACTGGCTTCTGCGTAAACATTCAACATTTTCCAAATCAGTAATGGTATCTGCTGGTGTGTCATCACTTGGGTGTGCCAACCTGATTTTCATTGATCCAGGTGCAAAGATAAATGGTTTGAATTACCGAGACAAGTTGTCAAGACAACACCTCCTGCCAGCCATTTGTTCTGTGACCGGTGACTTCTATCACATTCCAGCAAGACAGCTCCCCAGCCCACCATGCCCGCAAGACTGACGCAGTGCTGTCAACAGAGGCCCTCGTTTTCATCAGCCCACTGCAGTGGCCAAACAGTTCGGATCTCAATCCAGTGAACCACCAAATTTGGGGGACTTTGCAGGAGCGAGTCTACCGCTGCCAGATCGATGACATCGACCATCTGAAAGAACAATTGATTGAAGAGTGGCACAGCTTGGATCAGAGTATCATTGACAGGACAGTGAACCAGTGGTGGGATCAACTGCGTAAATTTGTTTGTGTGAAACGGGGACACAGATTTAAACATTTGGACTGTTCATGTTGACATTAACAGCGTTAGAAACTAACTTTTGGGTAGTGTTATTTAAAATTTCACCTCTCAGTAACACGAAGGTGGATTTCTACGGAACCACACAATATTGTTTGAAATAGATGTCACTTTGTACATGTAAAATTTTAGCTCCTATTACTTCCCTCACCCATAACTGTCTTGTCTGTCTGTATTATTTAGATTGTAAGCTCTTTTGAGCAGGGACTGTCTCTTTGTATCAGGTGTTCAGCGCTGCATGCATCTGGTAGCGCTATACAAATGCTAATAATAATAATTAAATTTGGTGCAGGTTTGCAGTTGTTACTGCAAAATGTTTAGGGGGCTAACTTTTTTAAAAAGGAAGCACAAACTCCTAAAAGGTGAAAGATAATTTACTAGGAGCCAATGCTATTCCTTTAAGAGAGGGGTCATGTGTCCTTCAGGAAAGCACTCAAGACCACCTTATTTGGAATAGCTTACGCTAAAGTCCCGCCGTTGCATCCCTAACTGTTGTACTGTACCTATCTTAAAGACATCCTCCACTTTCTTACCCCTTCCCTGTAATTACTTACTGATCACTCCTACTTCCATGTATTTGATTGTTTATGCCAAATTAATGTATGCCTTTTTCAGCCCTTTACTGTTTAAGCCACATTGGGCCTGCCCGCGGGTGGGAAAATGTGGGATATAAATGCTATAAATAAATACCTTGAACCTCCAGTAATAATTCTGGCTGCAGAATTTTGTGCCAGTTGAAGTGGATGTTATTACAATATTGGTAAACCAGTATAGACAGAATTACAGCAGTCAATATACGGGAAAAGTCAAAGCCTGTACCACCAATCTAAAACCAGGAAGTTCAAGATAAATCTACACATGGCTCATAATTTAAAGAAAATGGTCTTAACCACCTCTGTGATGAGAGGATGCAAAAGCAGATGGCCAGCTCACAATGACATTAGAGACAGAACGTGCATCAGTAGAGAGTTAAGACAATAATGGAGCCTGTGGGAAGAGTCATGACTGCTTCTGCTCCTCAGATCAGGCTGCAGAGGCCACTGACGTAACCCACTCACAGCTCTCAATGCAACCTTTGCATCAAAAAGGGTTTACCTACCCCTACTCTACAATCTCTCCTGAGCCAACCAGAAGAGAGCCGCTGAGTAGAGGATATGTACAAAACAATAAGATTAACTTTCTTTTTTAATCAATTTCCTCTTAACTTTTCATATCCCTGTAATCACTTTTATATGTATCAGCCAGCTAGATCCTTGAGATCTGTTACAGCCAATTCATTTTGATCTGACTACTCCTCGGGTGGTGCATCTTCAACAATACTGAGCCGAAATTTTTTATATTATGGGACCCGGATTGTGGAATAAGTTAAGCCCAACAATGAGAATGCTTAAATCCTTAGATCAGTTCAAATGAATGTTAAAGACATATCTTTTCTAGTGTGCCTTTTCAGATTATTTTAGAATTTAATGAGGTTGAAGAATGCGCCATTTTGTTAAAGTCAGGTTGGTGATGTGAGATATAGAACTATAATAAGAAGGGAACAGTTGTCCGTTTTATGTATTTTACTAGACTTTGAGCCCGTAAAAACGGGCTATTATAGGAAGGGGGGGTTGAAAGGGCCGCCCCCACCGTCGAGTTCGCCGCTGCCCCCACCGAGCCGTCACCACCCACCTTCCACCCGGCCGGGCCCTCGCTCCGCTATTGAGACAGCGAGGGTCCGGGAACGCAGCACTGAGCTCTGCTGAGCTGCCGACGTCGGCCTTCGTTCTTCTTCTCTGCCTGTCCCGCCCTCGTGTGACGTAACGTCGTCGAGGGCGGGACAGAGGCAGAGAAGAAGAACGAAGGCCGACGTCGGCAGAGCTCAGTGCTGCGTTCCCGGACCCTCGCTGTTTCAATAGTGGAGCGAGGGCCCGACCGGGTAGAAGGTGGGTGGCGGCGGCGACTCGGGTGGGGGGAGCGTTAGACGGCGGTGTCCCTCCCTCAGCAATGCGCAGTACAGACCCTCTGTGTTCCGCCCCCCCCCCCCCCCCCCCGTCATCACGTATTGACGTGGGGGCGGGGCAGAGAAGGTCTCTACTGCACATTTGCGAGTGAGTACGGTCACTCGCCGTTTATATGTTTGATATGGTCTTTGATGTATACAATGATTTTGTATGTTTTACTGTACACCGTCAAGAATAGTAGATAGATATTTCTATACTGCACAAACACCTTGAACACTGCCTACATTTGGTAGTGCTATACAAATAATAGTAAGTAGTAGTAGTAGTAACACTTCCGAAAAACACTCAGCCTGTGATGTATTATAGGACAACACGCATCCAGTGTCCAATGGCACAGCAAAAAGATCAAGACTCGGGCCACAGATGACAGACCTGGCCCTAATAATTAGGCATCTTAGCTCATCTCACCTTCTTTATCTGTGAGCACTTCCATTCTGCCACTGAACATGGCTTTCAGCATGGTATCGAGCCTCGTCAGCACCTGGACAGTTGTGTAGTACAAAGAGCCACCCACGTTCAGACGCACATACTTATTGCCTAAGCTGCTCCCTTTGAAGTAGCAGGTCTGGGGCTTAGCTCCCTGAGTAGGGCACACGGCCGTGAGGCAGGTATCCCCTGACATCTCTCGCTGCAGATAAATCACAACTCTGCACACTGTGGACCTGATGTCTGCCGCCGTGGTGGAAAATGTCAGGAGAGGTCACCAGCGGATTGACCACCTCATAATCTCCAATGCAAAGCACAGCCTGAAAGAAAGCAAACAACAACAGAATTGGCAAGGATCTAAAATTAATTCTGTTTTGTTTCACATGAAACTGAGCATGAGAACAATACTGAAAACATTAAACCTTGTGGCATAAAGCGCGTTACACATCCATTGTATTTTATTCCCTGGGCTGGAATGTCTATACCAAGATTTAACTGTAAGACTCTTGGGCTTACATTTATAGTCAGTAGCTTTTTACAGTACAGCCCTCTTTACAGCCTGATCATACAGTGCTATAAAAGTTTTTAAGCAGGTCCCTGGGGCTTCTACAATTAGTAAACTCAGAATTGTGATGGTCCAGTGCAAGTCTTCCAATGCCATCAGCTATCAAACACAAGGAGGCACTTTTAGACTTTCAAACTCTGTTTTGGCCTGTATTTAAACTGTAAACAAGTTTAAATTTTAAAAAGCATAAACAAGATCAATCTCCAAGGACTCCCTAATGCTGGCCCCACAAGTTAGGCCTTAATGCAGTGCTCAAGGCTCAAGTCTAGTGTCCAAAGTAGGTGGCAATGCTTGCTTAAATGCATCACCGAGGTGATAAGTTCAAGACCAGGGTGGGAGGGAAGTGATGCTGAGGAGACAGACTCAATTCAGAAGAGGTGCTGTGAGAACAATTCCTGAAAAGGAGACATCTTGATTGGTCAGAATTTGCTGAGAAATTGTTTTTAAACTTGGGGAAAGACAGACTTAGAATTAAATAGGTAACCTCAGGGACCTTATTTTTTTAGTTATTCTGCTCACTTGGTAAAGGAATTTAAGGAATAGTTTTTCTTAGCATATAATGTACCTATTACAGTTCCATAGTGTAGGAGTGGCCTAGTGGTTAGGTAGGTGGACTCTGGTCCTGGGGAACTGAGTTCAATTCCCACTGCAGGCACAGGCAGTTCCTTGTGACTCTGGGCAAGTCACTTAACCCTCCATTGCCGCATTGAGCCTGCCATGAGTGGGAAAGCGCAGGGTACAAATGTAACAAAAATAAAATAGATACTATTGGAGATTCTACGTGGAATGTTGCTACTATTGGAGATTCTACTTGGAACGTTGCTACTATTGGAGATTCTACACGCAAACTATTGGAGATTCTACATGGAATGTTGCTACTATTGGAGATTCTACATGGAATATTGGAGATTCTACATGGAATGTTGCTATTCCACTAGCAACATTCCATGTAGAAGCCTGCGCGGCCACATTGGTGATCTGCAAGGGCCGACTTCTACATGGAATGTTGCTAGTGGAATAGCAACATTCCATGTAGAAGCCTGCGCGGCCACATTGGTGATCTGCAAGGGCCGACTTCTACATGGAATGTTGCTAGTGGAATAGCAACATTCCATGTAGAATCTCAAATAGTAGCAACAGTGGAGGAGTGGCCTAGTGGTTAGGGTGGTGGATTTTGGTCCTGGGGAACTGAGGAACTGAGTTTGATTCCCACTTCAGGCACAGGCAGCTCCTTGTGACTCTGGGCAAGTCACTTAACCCTCCATTGCCCCAGGTACAAATAAGTACCTGTATACAATATGTAAGCCGCATTGAGCCTGCCATGAGTGGGAAAGCGCGGGGTACAAATGTAACAAAAAACAAAAAAAGGCTAGCATTTAAGGGGGCTTTTTTTTACAGTTACTATAGTATCAGTATAAAACACAGCTAATACGGACAGAAAGCCTCAGCTTATACTCTTAATTTGAGTCATTTTAGGTATATTAGAAGCAAGAAGCCGACGAAAGAATCAGTTGGACTGCTAAATGACTGAGGAGTAAAAGGGGCACGCAGGGAAGACAAGGCCATAGCGGAGAGATTTGCTTCAGTCTTCACAGAGGAAAATGTGGGAGAGCTATCAATACCAGAAATGGTATTCAATGCTGACAAGTCAGGGAAACTGAATCAAATCTCTCTAAACCTGGATGATGTAATGAGGCAATCTAACAAACTGAAGAGTAGCAAATCTCCTGGACCGGATGGTAAACATCCCAGAATACTGATAGACTTGAAGAATGAACTTACAGGGCTATTGTTAGTAATATGTCATTTATTTTTAAAATCATGCCTGGTACCGGAAGATTGGAGGGTGATCAATGTAACGCCAATTTTTAAAAGGGGTTCCAGAGGTGATCTGGGAAATTATAGACCGGTGAGACGGACATTGGTGTCCGGCAAAATGGTAGAGACTATTATAAAGAAAACAAATTACAGAGCATATACATAAGCATAGATTAATGAGACAAAGCTAACATGGATTTAGTGAAGAAACGAAGTAGTGACCAAACGTGGATAAAGGTGAGCCAGCTGATATTGTGTATTTGGATTTTCAAAAGGCATTTGACAAAGCACCTCATGAAAGACTCCTGAGGAGCTCAGAGAGTCATGGGATAGGAGGTAATGTCCTATAGTGGATTAAAAACTGGTTAAAATATAGAAAACAGGGAGTAGAGTTAAATGGTCTGTATCTCTAAGGAGAAAGGTACATAGTGGGGTTTCCACAGGGGCCTGTGCTAGGACTGCTGCTTCTTAACTAGAGATGGAAATAACTAGTGAGGTAATTACATTTAATGATGACACAAAGTTATTCAAAGTTGTTAAACTGCAAGAGGATTGTGAAAAATTGCGGAAGGACCTTACAAGACTGAGCATCCAAATGGCAGATAACATTTAATGTGAGCAAGTGCAAAGTGATGAATGTGGGAGAGAGGAACCCAAACTATAGCTATGAGATGCAAGGTTCAACATTAGGAGTCACCGATGAGGAAAAGGATCAAGATGTCATCGTTGATGATACATTGAAACTCTCTGCTCAGTGTGCAGCAGTAGCTAAGAACGCCAACAGAATGTTAGGAATTATTAGGAAAGGAATGGAAATGAGGACGTTATAATGCCTTTGTATCACTCCATGGTGCGACTGCGCTTTGAATACTGTGTGCAATTCTGGTCGCCACATCTCAAAAAAGACATAGAGGCATATTTTCAAAGCACTTAGCCTTCCAAAGTTCCATAGCCTCATAGTGGAATCAGAAATGGTACAGAGAAGGCCAACAAAAATGATAAAGGGGATGGGACAACCTCCTTATAAGGAAAGGCTAAAGTGACTAGGGCTCTTCAGCTTGGAGAAGAGACGGTTGAGGGGAGATATTTTATAGAGGTCTATAAAATAATGAATGGAATGGGTGGATGTGAATCACTTGTTTACTCTTTCCAAAAATACTAGGACTAGGGGGCACGCAACGAAGCAATTAAGTAGTAAATTTAAAACAAATCGGAAAAAATATTTCTTCACTCAACGAGTAATTAAACTCTGGAATTTGTTGCCAGATAATGTAGAAAAGCAGCTTAGCAGGGTTTAAAAAAGGTTTGGATAACTTCCTAAAAGAAAAGTCCATAAGTCATGACTAAAATGGACTTGGGGAAAATCCACCGCTCATTTCTAGGATAAGCAGAATAAAATCTATTTTACTGTTTTGGGACCTTGTCAGGTACTTGTAACCTGGATTGGCCACTGTTGGAAACAGGATACTGGGCTTGATGTTTCACCATCTTACCTTGAGTATGTACTTAAACTCTAGAAATGGTGAGCCAGAAAATTTTTGTCTTCTGTCCTTTCCCGTGATGATTACGAGAATTTATTTGATTTGGGGTTTTCTATTTTGTCAGTTTCCAATAATATGCACACTATGAGGAAAGAGAGCAAACTATTATAGTTCACCCATGCACACTAGTTTGTAAATGTGCGGTGGTTCCACTATCAGAAAAGGGTGTGCACTCTTTCAACATATTGCGCACTATTACGGGCAAAACACGTTTTCTTTAGAAATGCCAACAGCAAATTCTATGTTGCAGCAAATGACAACCAATCCTCATTTATACTCCCTCTAGGAAGAAACATCCTAGCTGATAGTCAGCCAGGGTGGTCAGCATTTTTTCTTAAACACCAGTCACCGCAGTTGAATTAAATCTAGATATTCAGAGCCATTTAAAAAGATCTGTTGGAGTACACAGCATAACACATCTGGTCAGAAGGCTGCTGTTTCACATTTTAGAATCTGAATAAAAACAACAGGATTGTTAAGTAATTCGTTCAAGGTCATAGCAAATTGTGGAGTCAAGTCTTTTTTCCATCTCGGTTTGCTAACCACTATTCATAAACCTCAATATGTATACTTCAGAAGAAAGTCGAGAAAAAAGAAGAGAAGGTTGAGATTTAAATATCTCAGTGGCATGAATGCACAAGAGGCAGGTCTCTTTCAACTGAAATGAAGCTCTGGAGTGAGAGATAAGGGGACAGACTCAGAAGTAATCTAAAGGAATATTTCTTTACAGAAACGGTGGTGGAGACAAGGACTGCATCTGAATTCAAGAAAGCATGGAATAGGCCAGTGACGGGCAACCTTTTGAGCTTGGTGTGTCAAAATTCGCGAAAAAAAACGAGCATAACTCGGGTGGTGTGTCACTTCGAGAAAAATCTACTAGGACCGCCCCCGGGCCCCCCTACCCGAGATCGCTGCCCACCCCTCCACCTGCTACCGGGCCCAGAACTAACCTTAAAGCCTCCTTTCACGTCGCAGCAAGCAGCAGCAGGGCAGACCTCTCCTCCTTCCTTCTGTGCTCTGCCCTCGCGGACGTTACGTCAGGCGAGGGCGGGACACGGAAGGAAGGAGTGGCCTGCCCTGCTGCTGCGACGTGAAAGGAGGCTTTAAGGTTAGTTTCCGGGAGCGAGGGCGGACCACACTGCGGCGGCGCCGCGTGTCATCAAAAATGGCTACGCGTGTCAGTGCTGACATGCGTGTTATAGGTTCGCCATCAGGGGAATAGGCATATAGGATCTCTTAGGACAGGGGGGGCAACCCAAGTCAGCATTTCCCCAATGAATATGCATGAGATCCAACTGCATACAATGGAGGGCAGTATCTGCAAATAGATTTCATGCATATTCAGTGGGGAAATCCTTAAAACTTGACCGGGTTGTGCTCTCAAAGACCAAGGTTGCGCCCACCCTTGTCTTTGGGGGAAGAAAAGATAGTGACCTTTGTCTGCCGTCATTTTCTCTGTTTGTATATCACTTTCTTTCTTAAAGATACATTGCAAAAGGTTATGGTCCCTAAAACATTCCACAGAAATTAAACCAACATTTTTGTTTCCCAGCTGCTAATCTATACAGGCAAACAACACAGTGATGCTGATACAGTTTCTGCTCTTCTTTCACAACAGTCCCTTTTTTTTGTCCACGGTCATCTATTTAATCACAACCTCCTAGGACTGATCCAAAGGCTGTGTCACCTATTACCTTAACGCAGGGTTTTCAACCCAGTCCTCAGGGCACACCTAGCCAGTTGGATTTTCAGGATACCCACAATGAATATGCATGAGAAACATTTGCAGGCACTAACCTCCACAGTATACAAATTCTTCTCATGCACATTCATTGGGTATCCTGAAAACCTTACCACCTGGGTGTGTCCTGAGAACTGCATTGAAAACTACTGCCATAAAAAGGAGAGGAAGATTTGATATACCTGCTTTCTGTGGTTACAATCAAAGCCATTTCAATATTATACACAAACTAGTAAAAAAGCCCCGTTTCTGATGCAAATGAAACGGGGGCTAGCAATGTTTTCTTCTGTGTGCATGTGGGAGTGTGTGTGTCCCTGCCCTCCCCCCTCTGAGTCCTTCACTGTTACAGAGCCAGCGATTTGATTTCGTGCTCTGCTGTTTTCCTTCACTGACTGTGTTACAAAGAGGGCGGGGCAGACACTCATAGGGAAACCGGATATCTCGCCCCCTTCACACTTCCAGCTGGAGGCTTCATAGAACGTTGGTGTTGCCTTTTATATAGAGAGATAGTAAAAAAGCCCCGTTTCTGATGCAAATGAAACGGGGGCTAGCAATGTTTTCTTCTGTGTGCATGTGGGAGTGTGTGTGTCCCTGCCCTCTGGCCTCTCTCCCCTCCCCCCTCTGAGTCCTTCACTGTTACAGAGCCAGCGATTTGATTTCGTGCTCTGCTGTTTTCCTTCACTGACTGTGTTACAGAGAGGGCGGGGCAGACACTCATAGGGAAACCGGATATCTCGCCCCCTTCACACTTCCGGCTGGAGGCTTCATAGAACGTTGGTGTTGCCTTTTATATAGAGAGATTGGTGCTGCCTTTTATATAGAGAGATAGTAAAAAAGCCCCGTTTCTGATGCAAATGAAACGGGGGCTAGCAATGTTTTCTTCTGTGTGCATGTGGGAGTGTGTGTGTCCCTGCCCTCTGGCCTCTCTCCCCTCCCCCCTCTGAGTCCTTCACTGTTACAGAGCCAGCGATTTGATTTCGTGCTCTGCTGTTTTCCTTCACTGACTGTGTTACAGAGAGGGCGGGGCAGACACTCATAGGGAAAACGGATATCTCGCCCCCTTCACACTTCCGGCTGGAGGCTTCATAGAACGTTGGTGTTGCCTTTTATATAGAGAGATTGGTGTTGCCTTTTATATAGAGAGATAGTAAAAAAGCCCCGTTTCTGATGCAAATGAAACGGGGGCTAGCAATGTTTTCTTCTGTGTGCATGTGGGAGTGTGTGTGTCCCTGCCCTCTGGCCTCTCTCCCCTCCCCCCTCTGAGTCCTTCACTGTTACAGAGCCAGCGATTTGATTTCGTGCTCTGCTGTTTTCCTTCACTGACTGTGTTACAGAGAGGGCGGGGCAGACACTCATGGGGAAACCGGATATCTCGCCCCCTTCACACTTCCGGCTGGAGGCTTCATAGAACGTTGGTGTTGCCTTTTATATAGAGAGATAGTAAAAAAGCCCCGTTTCTGATGCAAATGAAACGGGGGCTAGCAATGTTTTCTTCTGTGTGCATGTGGGAGTGTGTGTGTCCCTGCCCTCTGGCCTCTCTCCCCTCCCCCCTCTGAGTCCTTCACTGTTACAGAGCCAGCGATTTGATTTCGTGCTCTGCTGTTTTCCTTCACTGACTGTGTTACAGAGAGGGCGGGGCAGACACTCATAGGGAAACCGGATATCTCGCCCCCTTCACACTTCCGGCTGGAGGCTTCATAGAACGTTGGTGTTGCCTTTTATATAGAGAGATAGTAAAAAAGCCCCGTTTCTGATGCAAATGAAACGGGGGCTAGCAATGTTTTCTTCTGTGTGCATGTGGGAGTGTGTGTGTCCCTGCCCTCTGGCCTCTCTCCCCTCCCCCCTCTGAGTCCTTCACTGTTATAGAGCCAGCGATTTGATTTCGTGCTCTGCTGTTTTCCTTCACTGACTGTTTGTGTTACAGAGAGGGCGGGGCAGACACTCATGGGGAAACCAGATATCTCTCCCCCTTCACACTTCCGGCTGGAGGCTTCATAGAACGTTGGTGTTGCCTTTTATATAGAGAGAAGAGAGATACTTGGTTGGAAGAGGATATATAATAGGGTAAAAAGCCCCTAAGTAGCTGGAAACAAAAGTTTGCAATGCCAGAACCCAGGCCCATAACAGGCTTGAGCTGGAAGTCTAAAGAAGCAAAAGGCAGCTACCATACTAAAAAAAATTCCAAACCACCAAGTTCCTGTAAACTTTTCAGCTGAAATTTGCGAGACTAAACAGACTGGCCTTTATGTTTTTATCTTTTTTTCCATAAGCTACTTCCTTACCAAAAGGTGCATTCCATCAATACCTGCTCCATTACCCGGGCTAACCTAAACGCACAGATAATTTGAGGTCCCCATAAAGTAATCCATAATTCCAATCAAAACCTTTCTGCCTGAACCCTAACACCTACTGCAAGGACCAAAACACCTGAATTCACACACACTATAGAAAAGCACCAATTCAATCTCTTCTGAATTCTCTTCCCCATACTTTCACCACACTTAAAACCACCCTTACAGATAAAACTGTTTGTTTTGGTTTTTTTACAATTTCTACCCTGCGCTTTCCCACTCATGGCAGGCTCAATGCGGCTTGCATGGGGCAATGGAGGGTTAAGTGACTTGCCCAGAGTTCCACTATCAACATTCCATGTAGAAGTCGGCCCTTGCAGATCACCAATGTGGCCGCGCAGGCTTCTGCTTCTGTGAGTCTGACGTCCTGCACGTACGTGCAGGACGTCAGACTCACAGAAACAGAAGCCTGCGCAGCCTTCTACATGGAATGTTGCTAGTGGAATAGCAACATTCCATGTAGAATCTCCAATAGTAGCAACATTCCATGTAGAATCTCCAACATTCCATGTAGAATCTCCAATAGTAGCAACATTCCATGTAGAATCTCCAACAGTAGCAACATTCCATGTAGAATCTCCAATAGTAGCAACATTCCATGTAGAATCTCCAATAGTAGCAACATTCCATGTAGACTCTCCAATAGTTTGCGTGTAGAATCTCCAATATCAACATTCCATGTAGAATCTCCAATAGTAGCAACATTCCATGTAGAATCTCAAAGAGTAGCAACAGAACCTCAAATAGTAGCAACATTCCATGTAGAATCTCCAACAGTAGCAACATTCCATGTAGAATCTCAAATAGTATCTATTTTATTTTTGTTATATTTGTACCCTGCGCTGTCCCACTCATGGCAGGCTCAATGCGGCTTACATGGGGCAGTGGAGGGTTAAGTGACTTGCCCAGAGTCACAAGGAGCTGCCTGTGCCTGAAGTGGGAATCGAACTCAGTTCCTCAGGACCAAAGTCCACCACCCTAACCACTAGGCCACTCCTCCACTCCAGTGTTACACCCTAATATCCTTCGTTATTGTCCTATCGCCCTATCAGTTCCCACGGTCAGATTCCATTGTTTCTATTCCTAGATGATATTTCGACTTTGACTTTGTCTTCCCACAACTCTTCACAATGTACCCATAATCGTATTATGACCATTTGTATTGCCAGTATTCAAAACGTATTGGAAGCCACACTGAACCCGCAAATAGGTGGGAAAATGTGGGATACAAATGCAATAAATAGAACAAAGAGGACGGGTACAGGGTCAGACAGCCATGAGATCAGTGGTGAAACGCCTTCAGAGCCAGCAGCCCCCGATATTCAGCAAACTGAGTGGCGCCCCCAATCCTTTGGATCTTGCCCATATGTCCCAGTGAAGAGGACACAAGCACAAAGCTGGCCTCTGCCGCGAAGGTGAGAGAAGGGCACCGGGCCAGGGGCTGGCAACCCCCGGAAGAGTCTCGTGTTTCAGTGACGGCGCTCCGTTTCACTCCCCACAAGAAGACTTACACGATACTACTGGCGACCGCGGTTCCGCCCCTCGCACGGCGGCCATTTCCCGGTTACCTTGTAGCACCGCAAAGCATTGTGGGATACTCTACTAAAACCTTAACCCTCGGCGTGCTGTGCCCCATCGATGCTTCTGTTTGTTGCTACAGCCCTTGGTTGCCATGGTAGCCGACCTAGGTGGAAGTCGTGTTGCCAGGTGGGCGGTTTTCCCGCCCAATTGGCCGGTTTTCCGCGACCCGCCGCAGGAAATTTTTGCCCGCGGCCAGGTGGAAAATTTTTTTCCCACCCAAACCAGCCTAAAACCCGCCCAAACTCAAACCCCGCCACTGACACCCCCACCCCCGCGTCATCAACCCCGCCTCCCCGTCATCGGCCCCGCCCAGAACGTCACTAACCCCGCCCAGAACATCACTAACCCCGCCCCCCGCGGCCGAAAAAACCGCCCAAAATACAAAAAAGAAGCCCAAAAAAACCGAAACCGGCCGCAGGTAAAATTTCCCGCGGCGGGTCGCAGACACTGCTTCTTTTGTGTCTTTTGGGCGGTTTTTTAGGCGGTTTTTTTCAGCCGTGGGGGGCGGGGTTAGTGACGTTCTGGGCGGGCCGATGACGGCGGGGGTGATGACGCAGGGGTGGGGGGTGTCAGGGGCGGGGTTTGGGTGGGTTTTGGGCTGGATTTGGGCTCCTTTGGGTGGGAAAAAAATTTTCCACCTGGCAACCCTGAAGAGGAGAAGAGGGTGGAGGGCACGCTAGGCACGCGAGCCCCACCAGCCAATAAGTAGACTGCCAACCACCACTCTCCGCTGCTTGGCTCTGAAAATGAGCAGCATGGCTGGGTGCAAGAGAAGTCCCAGCCTGCTGATCTGACCTGGAAACAAGGAGCGGGAAGCAGCAGCAGTCTAGTTACTTGGGGCGCAGGGTTCGGCTTCCCTGCCAGCTAAGTAATAGAGAATGCAGGAGGGAGCCCATGCCCACATTTTGGGAGCTAGTTGTTAAAGTAGCGGGAGGGGGGGGGGGGGGGGCTACGTGCGGCTTTGCCCGGGGCCCGTCCCAGTCTCGTCTCTTGGTGGCCCCGGTGTCGTTATGCTCATATTAGCCCTCTCCTCAAGTCACTTCACTGGCTTCCTATCCGTTTCCGCATACCAGTGGCGTAGCCAGACCTGACATTTTGGAATGGCCCAGAGCTAATATGGGTGGGCACTATGTATACAAGTATGAGTAGTATTTCATGAAGGATTTCTAAGTATATAATTTGCCCAACAGTTGTCCTGTTTCAACATAAACCGCATACATACTTTACGGAACACCACCATTTAAAAATTTTCTATCCTGCACAATCCCACAATTCTAGGCAATTACTGGACAAACAGCACTTAAACCTGACCAGACATAAGTCTACTATAATGGCAAAGCTCTCAACACACATCACAGTATCCTGCAAAATAATTATAGCAATGGCACATATCCATCAAACTGTGTTAAAACCTCCTTTTCTAAAACTTTAGATAAAAATGGCAAACTGGACACCAGCCTAAAAATATTTGGCAGATCTGTCATAGTGCACAGCTAAGATGTTTCCTCTTACAGTTTTCCATTGAAAAAAAGTGTATTCAAATTCTGGTAGGACTTCAGTAATAGTAACATTGTCAAAATCCCTTCCCTTCCAGATTCTTTGTGAAGTAACATTAAATCTTATGAAGCTTCTTAGAGCCTATGTAGCAAACCTTTACACCATCAGTTCTGAACACACAATTATCAGTAACAGTACCTTTAAAAGGGCGGCAGTGAATATACACAACAGCAATATATGTCCCATTGTAAAAGCCAGACAAGTCAGATTGATATAGGTCCCCACACAAAGCACATGCCAAAACACAGAACAACTCTCACCAATTACAGAATAAAGGATCAAAAATTAGGAAATGTCCTCTAGCCCAGCATCAGCCCCAGAGATGCCAAGTTACCCAGTTCCAGGCTGGAAATTTTGGGGCAGGCCTGGATTTATGCCCACTCCATGCTGTTGCATTATGGGACTCGAAGTACACAAAGGGCACTACAAATCCCACACTGTTTTGGGATACAAGTTCAAAACCAGGACTGCCACAAAATCGCCAGCCTGGAACTGGATAACTTGGCATCTCTGCAGCCCTGCCCTTCCCTACCCTTCATACCCCAGCATCAGCCCTGCCCTTGCCTACCCCTTTCCCCATCCCTCCTTGTAGCTTGACATCAGCCCTGTCCTTCCCCTTCCCCATCCCCCATAGCTCAACATCAGCCCTCCTCTACTCCTCATAGTCTGCCCTTCCTTCCCCGTTCCCCCATAGTCTAACATCTCCTCTTCCCTTTCCAATCATCCACCCCCACCCAGAAGCCCAACATAAAATATATATATATGTATTTTACCTGGCCACTGCAGAGCTCACCCCCCACCCAGAAGACCACCAACAGGAAATATACAGCTTTTCTTTAAACCGAACAATGTGAAGCCCACCACCATTAAATATAAAACTGCTTTTCTTTTCTTTTTGTACCAGAGTCCAACGCTGAGAACGTTTCCTGTAGGTTTCAGAAAAGTCTATGATCTCGATTCGAAGAAGAACCTTTCCCAATTCCCACATTTCCTCAGGGCAGGGCCAGGCTGAGGCTCGCAGCCTTGCACTAGCTTTTAAGCCAGGTATTGTAGGGAAAACAAATTTTCAAGACTAAAGTTGGGACCCAGAAGAATTAACCCGAAACATTTACACTTTCACTATATACTGATAGATAAATCACTGCTTGGCGTCAGGAAGACTAACACGTTGTTCATAAACAGCAGGTAGAGCCAAACGCTCCCAACTCAGCAAGCCTCTAATACTCCCAACACGGACACAGGAAATTCTTGAATTCATTTCAGCTGTTGCCAAAATATTAAAGTGTATAGTCTCAGCATTTAATTGCACAGGTTGTAAAAGAATGCAATTTGTAAACGGGTTGAGGAGGTCGCAATACAGGAAGTTCTTCAGATTTTGGATAAGGAGATTTTTTTTTCCTTCCTTCCAGACTCTGGCAAGTTTTGCAGCCGCCCTCTGGCCGTGGTTTCCCCCTGCTGCATCAATGACATTTTGCGCACTCTGATCAATAAATACATCCCTTACCTAGAACCGCTATTCCCACTTCCCTGTATGTCAGACTATCCCACTCTCTCAGATGCAGAGGTCAACAAGCAGTGTGGTTTCGCCCCCCTCACGACACCCCTTTTGCTGTCACGTTCCCAAAAGTTAGAACACTCAACCCGGCCTGCGTGCACGACACGTGCAGCTATTTCTTTAGTCTGCCCTCAGAGCCGAGGAGCGGAGCGAGAGTGAGGCTGAACACGCCGCCGCGCACACACAGCCACGTCATCATACAGTACCGCTACTGAAGGATGGATGGAGGAAACAACGATGCGACCTGCTGCAAGTGCATTTTTCAGCGCTGAGCCGAAGGTAGGCGGGCTGATGAGCCTGGAGAGATCAGCTGAGCCTGAGCGGGTGCCCGCGATGTGCTGCTGCACTGTGTGCACTTGGGTGGGCGGGCCTGAGCCTGGAGAGATTAACTGAGCCAGAGCGGGTGCAGTTTCTGCCATGGTCGCTAGGCTGCTGCAGTGTGTGTGTGCTTGCCGCTTGGGTGGGCGGGCCTGAGCTGAAATTGGGTGGGCCCAGGCCCACCCATAGCTACGCCCCAGCCGCATACAGTTCAAACTCCTCTTATTGACTTACAAGTGCATTCACTCTGCAGCTTCTCAGTACCTCTCCACTCTCATCTCTCCCTACATTCCTCCCCGGGAACTCCGTTCACTGGGTAAATCTCTCTTATCTGCACCCTTCTCCTCCACTGCTAACTCCAGACTCCGTTCCTTTTATCTTGCTGCACCATATGCCTGGAATAGACTTCCTGAGCCGGTACGTCAAGCTCCGTCTCTGGCCGTCTTCAAATCTAAGCTAAAAGCCCACCTTTTTGATGCTGCTTTTAACTCCTAACCCTTCTTCACTTGTCCAGAACCCTTATTTTATCATCTTCACTTTAATATTCCCTTATCTCTTGTTTGTCTGACCTAATTAGATTGTAAGCTCTGTCGAGCAGGGACTGTCTCTTCATGTTCAAGTGTACAGCGCTGCATACGTCTAATAGCGCTATAGAAATGATAAGTAGTAGTAGTAATAGTCTTATGCCCCCACTAATTAACTTTCAGATCCCTAATCTGCCCCACCACAATACATCATACTTTTAAATAGTACCCTTTGGTGTGTGTGTGTGTGTATATATATATATATATATATATATATATATCTATCTCTATATAAATAAAATCCCCCTCAGACGTTCTGAAGCTCACCTCACTCCAACTGTGGCTCCTGACCTAGGCTATTTGGACTCCCGCACTCAGCCACGCCCATCTGCGCCCTAGGCCACGCCCCATCTGGACATAAAAACCACTCTCAACGTTCCATTGACCACTGATGTCAATGAAGCCAGTTCGTTTGTTCGAAGCTCTGTAGCACAGTCTGTGGGCCCCGCCCTCGCGTCAAACGTAATGACGTTGAGGGCGGAGCACATTCAAGGCGCCAATCAGTAGCCGAAAGCAGGAGAGAGGGCGGAACGACGAAGAGGAGGCGGGTTCGAAGCTCTGTAGCACAGTCTGTGGGCCCCGCCCTCGCGTCAAACGTCATGACGTTGAGGGCGGAGCACATTCAAGGAGCCAATCAGTAGCCGAAAGCAGGAGAGAGGGCGGAACGACGAAGAGGAGGCGGGAGAGAGGGCGCAATGTGGAAGAGGAGGCGGCCCGGCAGCGCTTCTACACACTACGAGGAAAACCTGGCTAGCGCCCGTTTCATTTCTTTCCGAAACGGGCCTTTTTTACTAGTATATATATA
This sequence comes from Microcaecilia unicolor, assembly GCF_901765095.1. Taxonomy (NCBI): domain Eukaryota; kingdom Metazoa; phylum Chordata; class Amphibia; order Gymnophiona; family Siphonopidae; genus Microcaecilia; species Microcaecilia unicolor. The sequence continues at coordinate 13,602,925 of NC_044043.1, read as the reverse complement.
AAAGGCACCACCAACGTTCTAAATGAAGCCTCCAGCCGGAAGTGTGAAGGGGGAGAGATATCCGGTTTCCCCATGAGTGTCTGCCCTGCCCTTGCTCTCTCTGTAACACAAACAGTGAAGGAAAACACAACAAAGCACGAAATCAAATCGCTCTCTCTGTAACAGTGAAGGACTCAGAGGGGGGGAGGGGGAGAGAGGACAGAAGCCCTCACTATCTCTGTAACACAAACACAGCACAGCAGGAATCTTAACACTGAAGGACTCGACTCCGAGGGGGGAGGGGACAGACAGCACAGGGGAAGGGAGAGAGGGCAGGGACACACACACTCCCACATGCACACAGAAGAAAACCTTACTAGCCCCCGTTTCATTTGCATCAGAAACGGGGCTTTTTTACTAGTATATATATATATATATATATATATATATATATATATATTACATACACACAAATAAGGGCAATTTCCAAAATAACATACATAGTAACATAGTAAATGACAGCAGATAAAGACCTGTAAAGTCTTACTTAGTTGCACAGTTTATGGAAAATAGTCCATGTGAAAACTGCTCATCTTCCTGCAGGTAAAAGTATGCATTGTTGGTTGAGTGTATGTGGCTGTCAGGATCTATTGTTTTGCTTTGACTGAGCTGCTCTTTGCTATCCCCTCCCCCCCCCCCTCCAAAGCTGCTGTCCTAGGTGACCACTTAAGTCTTGCCTAATGGTTGGGCTAATCCAGATTGTTGTTAAATATGTATGTGAAGGGGAAGGGTTAGGTCAGTGGTTCCCAAACCTGGTCCTGGAGGCACCCCAGCCACTCAGGTTTTCAGGATATCCACAATAAATATACATGAGAGAGATTTTAATGCACTGCCCCCACTGCATGCTAATCTCATGAATATTCACTGTGGGTATCCTAAAACCCTGACTGGCTGGTGTGCCTCCAAGACCAGGTTGGAGAATCACTGGGTTAGGTGTAAGGAGAAAATGGGGTGCGTTGCTTTTATGAGTGCATGGGGGTGCTCATAGGCAGTGGAACAGGGTGGCCTGCTGGGGCCATGGCCTGACCAATACTGTGCCCAACACATCAGCAATCTGAGAGTTAGAGACAGGACTTATTGGTTTGGCTGGCCACTCCTTTGTTTTGCTGCCCCTGGGGGTGCTGGTGAGGAGACATTATATCCTACAGTTTTGCACCTTATCCACTTCCCTTTACCCGATGATCTCTCCCCCAACTTCACATACTCTCTACAAGCTCTTTCTGCTACTCCCACTCACTGTACGTTTGGGAAGCTCGCCAGGTGCCCTAGGCCTGGATTGGCCGCTGTCGAGGACAGGATGCTGGGCTTGATGGACCCTTGGTCTTTTCCCAGTGTGGCAATACTTATGTACTTATCCCCTCAACCGCTCTACTTCCCTACACTTACCTCCATGCTTTCTCCTCCCCACCCACACACTCTCAATCTCACTTGCCTTCACTCACCCACCATGCTCTACACTCCCTAATCACTCACTCACTCCAAGGATCTCTTACCTTCACATGCACACCACCTGGCTTTCTCCCCCTCCTAGTCAGCTACCAGGGCAGCTAAGGGGCACACAGTATCAGGGTATAGCAAATAGACAGCTAATTCCCTCCCTCCCCCCTCCTGTGCAGGAGTTACTGAGGTGCTTTGTGGTGTTGCAACATAGCTGGAAAATGGCAGCCATGTGAGAGGTAGAACAGTCAGAGCAGAGCTGAGAATCACAACCTGAGTCCCATACTGGTCTGAGGCAACCTGGGAGCAGCAGAGCTGTGAGCTGAGAAGCATCTTCTGCCATCACTAAGTATCCTCGGGGTGGGGGGTCCTCAAACCTTGGCCAATCAGTATCCAGGCTCTGAAGGTAAAGATCGTCTCAGCACAGGAGTAAAGTAAACCCTCATGATTTAGTACTGCAATGCCATGGTTCCTCCGGGTTCTTTGGCTAGTAGGGCTTGGGGATCTGCCTGGCACTCTTTCATTTTTGCAGAACTAGTGAAACAGGCTGCTGGCATTGCTGTCATTTTGCTGGGTAAGTGGTGAGGGCAAGGGAGGGGAGAATTAAAGGTAGGACAGTTTAACTCAGATCTGGTTATCTGGCTACCCTAAAACAGTCCTCCAACAATGTAACAACATTAATAGTCTAGGTGGAGTGTTGTAAAAGCTTAATGCACACAGCAATAGTATTAATAACAGCATAACTAAGATTGAACGGACTCTCTGCAAAGGAATTCATATAAGCCCCATAATACCATGGGGTCACGTCCCTCTCAGAGCCCCAATCAGAGTGGGAGATGGGGGTTATGGAAATTGAGGGGTTTCTGGGGCAGAATATGTGTATGGGTGAGTACTGAGGATAAAAGTAATGTGTGGGCTAGTGTCTACCACAGGAGGTGTATCTAGAGGCAAGTGTAAGGTGTGTAGGGCGGGACAATACGTGTGGGGTACGTAAGGGGGTCTCTGAGATAGTAAGGATTTGTGGGGGGTGGCTTCTACAAGTGAGATTCTGAGGTTGTTGAAGTTGGGGTGTGATGTGTGTAGGTGAGGTGCATCACGAGGGTCTAAGGTAGGATGAGGACAGAGTATCAGGTGTACAATGAAGATGTCACCTCTCGTTTAGACTACATAGTAACATAGTAGATGACGGCAGAAAAAGACCTGCACGGTCCATCTAGTCTGCCCACGATAAACTCATATGTGTATACCTTACCTTGATTTGTACCTGTCTTTTTCAGGGCACAGACCGTATAAGTCTGTGCAGCAGTATTTCCCGCCTCCCAACCACCAGTCCCGCCTCCCATCACCGGCTCCGGCACAGACCCCGTATAAGTCTGCCCTCCCCCATCTTAGCCTCTCAACCACCAACCCCTTTTCCCCCCCGCCACCCAATTTCAGCTAAGCTTCTGTGGATCCATTCCTTCTGCACAGGATTCCTTTATGCCTGTCCCACGCATGCTTGAATTCCGTTACCGTTTTCATCTCCACCACCTCCCGCGGGAGGGCATTCCAAGCGTTCACCACCCTCTCCGTGAAGAAATACTTCCTGACATCTTTCCTGAGTCTGCCCCCCTTCAATCTCATTTCATGTCCTCTCGTTCTACCGCCTTCCCATCTCCGGAAAAGATTCGTTTGCGGATTAATACCTTTCAAATATTTGAACGTCTGTATCATATCACCCCTGTTCCTCCTTTCCTCCAGAGTATACATGTTCAGGTCAGCAAGTCTCTCTTCATACGTCTTGGAACGCAACTCCCATACCATCCTCGTAGCTTTTCTTTGTACCGCTTCCATTTTTTTAACATCCTTCGCAAGGTACGGCCTCCAAAACTGAACACAATACTCCAGGTGGGGCCTCACCAACGTCTTATACAGGGGCATTAAAACCTCCTTTTTTCTGCTGGTCACACCTCTCTCTATACAGCCTAGCAACCTTCTCGCTACGGCCACCGCCTTGTCGCACTGTTTCATCGCCTTTAGGTCCTCAGATACTATCACCCCAAGATCCCTCTCCCCGTCCGTGTCTATCAGGCTCTCCCCACCTAACACATATGCCTCCCTTGGATTTCTACTCCCTAAGTGCATCACTTTGCATTTCTTCGCATTGAATTTTAATTGCCAAACGTTAGACCATTTTTCCAGCTTCTTCAGATCTTTTTTCATGTTTTCCACTCCCTCCGGGGTGTCCACTCTGTTGCAAATCTTGGTGTCATCCGCAAAAAGGCAAACTTTACCTTGTAACCCTTTGGCAATGTCACTCACAAATATATTGAACAGAATGGGCCCCAGCACCGATCCCTGAGGCACTCCACTACTCACCTTTCCCTCCTCCGAGTGAACTCCATTCACTACCACCCTCTGGCGTCTGCCCGTCAACCAGTTCCTAATCCAGTTCACCACTACTGCAATCTGCTTCTTGCTGGCCTCCCACTTAGTTACCTCTCCCCTCTCCAATCGGTTCAAAACTCTGCTGCCCGTCTCGTCTTCCGCCAGGGTCGCTTTACTCATACTACCCCTCTCCTCAAGTCGCTTCACTGGCTCCCTATCCGTTTTCGCACCCTGTTCAAACTTCTTCTACTAACCTATCAACGTACTCACTCTGCTGCTCCCCAGTATCTCGCCACACTCGTACTTCCCTACACCCCTTCCTGTGCACTCCGCTCCATGGATAAATCCTTCTTATCTGTTCCCTTCTCCACTACTGCCAACTCCAGACTTCGCGCCTTCTGTCTCGCTGCACCCTACGCCTGGAATAAACTTCCTGAGCCCCTACGTCTTGCCCCATCCTTGGCCACCTTTAAATCTAGACTGAAAGCCCACCTCTTTAACATTGCTTTTGACTCGTAACCACTCGCCTCCACCTACCCTTCTCTCCTCCTTCCTGTACACATTAATTGATTTGATTACTTTATTTTTTATCTATTAGATTGTAAGCTCTTTGAGCAGGGACTGTCTTTCTTCTATGTTTGTGCAGCGCTGCGTACGCCTTGTAGCGCTATAGAAATGCTAAATAGTAGTAGTAGTTGGTCTGGAGCACTTGGAGATTAGCCCAGAAGATATTGTATTTACCTCTAGCAATTATTTCCATGCTGCCTCATCTTCTTGTTCAATTCCTGATGCGGCCAGGCAGCAGGAGAAGCGTCAAATCCACTGCCGAATCTATAACAACCCATCTTGAAATAGCCTCAATCAGAATTTATCATAAAACCCTGCTCGACCACCTGAACTGTGTCCTGTTTTACACACCACCATGTAACTGGAACAAAAGCCAGTCAAACATCATGGACTTCATTTCAAATACTTGTGTATCCATCTCCAATATACTAGTACTAGGAGACATTAACCTTCACCTAGAAGACCCAAACTCTATCAACGCCCGAGAATGCAAGGACTTCCTTCATTTATGTGATCTTACATGGCCACACATGCAAACAACCCATGCGAAAAGGCACACACTCGACCTCATCTCACACAAACTGTCCACTGACCAGAACCTAATAATAACACAAACTAATTGGACAGAAACGCCAAGGACCAATCATTACAAACCAAACCTATCCCTAAAATGGCGGAAAAGGGGTTCTCTCCACATGCGAGAACATACAACCTACACCACGAGAGGCCAAACAGACTCGGATACATTCTGGTAACAGATATGCAATAATGATTGGACAGCACAAACGGACTCCATATACTACCTCTCAGAATGGGACAAAAGATGTAGACACATACTAGACGAAAAAGCACCCTTACAAACAAGAACTTCACGCAGACACAACTCGATACCGTGGTTCAATGAAGAACTGAAAAAATTAAAAACACAATCCAGGAAACTGGAACGCGCATGGAAGAAAATAAAAGATGAACACACACTCAACGCATGGCAACAAATACAAATACGCAATAAGATAGACCAAAAGGTCATACTACAAAACTAAAATAGGGCCGGATTACAAAAATACCAAGAAACTATATCATCTTGTGAATAAACTACTAGACACAACGCCGGTCACCTCAACCAACATAGACATCCGAGCTGCAGACAACCTTGCTAAATACTTCAACAAAAAAATTGCAAACCTATGCAAAACTCTACCTGAGGACAACACGGACATCAAAAACTTCATCAATGGACTAGACCCAACTCCTGGTGAATACCCAGCGGACCGAATCTGGTCGAATTTCGCTCTCCTCACCGCCGATACAGTTATTTATTTATTTCATTAGGCTTTATCGCCTTTTTGAAGGAATTCACTCAAGGCGATTAACAGGTACTCCAACAGCCATTGTCAATTGGATACCTGCCCCAGCTACTTAATAAAATCCGCCCCCCCCCCACTGCTTCATAACAGACCTAAACTTCATGCTTCAACAAGGTATCTTCCCTAAAGAAAAAGGCAACATCCTACTCACCCCAATACCAAAAGACACCAAAAAAAAAACCCCACAAATGACATCACCAACTACTGCCCAGTAGCATCTATCCCATTTGTAGTTAAACTAATGGAAGGCTTGGTAACCAAACAACTTAATGATTACATAAATAAATTCACAGTACTACATGACTCACAATCAGGATTTCGCCCATACACCGCACCGAAACAGTACTAATTACTCTCCTAACTAAATTCAAGCAGGAAATAGCAATAGGTAAAAGCATACTTCTCCTCCAATTTGACATGTCCAGTGTGTTCGACAAGGTCAACCATAATATACTACTAAGACTTCTAGAGTACTTCGGAATCGGTGGAAACACACTCAAATGGATCAAAGGTTTCCTAACCACCAGATCATATCAAGTGAAATCAAGTACAAACATATCATCACCTTGGAAACCAGACTGCAGAGTACCGAAAGGATCACCACTATCACCGATCCTTTTCAACCTCATGATGACCCCACTAGCCAAGACCTTATCCACCCAAGGCCTTAACCCATTCATCTACGCTGATGACATTACAATATTCATCCCCTACAAACATGATCTGACAGAAATCACCAATGAAATCAAGCTCAGCCTAAATATCATGAACTCATGGGCAAATGCATTCCAACTAAAACTCAACACAGAAAAATACACACTGTCTCATCATCTCATCCCAATACAATACATACAAACCCACAAACATCAACACCCCAGGTTACACCCTCCCTATCTCAGACAGCCTGAAAATTCTCGGAGTAACAATCGACCGGAACCTCTCACTAGAGAACCAAGCGAAATCCACCATAAAGAAAATGTTTCACTCAACGTGGAGACTCAAACGCGTGAAACCATTCCTCTCAAGGGAAGTATTTCGCAACCTGATACAATCAATGGTACTAAGCCACGCAGACTACTGCAATGGAATCTATGATTTGTTCTTTGCATCCCGTATAAAGAAACTTCAAACTTCAGACCGCACAAAACACAGCAGCCAGGCTTATATTTGGAAAAACACATTTTGAAAGCACCAAACCCCTACAACAAAAACTGCACTGGCTCCCAAAGAACGTATCGCTTTCAAAATCTGTGCAATAGTTCATCAAATTATTTATGGAGAAGCCCCGGGATATATGACAGACCTCATTGACCTGCCAACTAGAAACACCACACGATCAGCACGTTCATACCTAAATCTCCATTACCCAAGCAGCAAAGGACTCAAATACAAATGAACTTGCGCATCCACCTTTTCCTATTTAAGCGCACAACTATAGAACACACTGCCTAAAGTAGTAAAAACTACGGTCGACCACTTAAATTTCCGAAAGGTCCTAAAAACTAACCTGTTCAGAAAGGCATACCCCACCAACCCAACATAAATAACCTGGACACTTGCAACATAACGAAACCAAAGAACGTAATGGACATATCCTAACTCTTCATATTTCTCTCTAAGTTCCCCCAATGTATTCACCATACTTGAACCTCTTTCTACCATAATATCACCTTGTATTTATTCATACCGGAACTGCAAATGCTGTTACGGTACTATGTAAGCCACATTGAGCCTGCAAGTAGGTGGGAAAATGTGGGATACAAATATAACAACCAAATAAATAAATAAAATTTAAGCACCTTTTGAAATAAGATCTACGAGATCACTCGGCTCATAATGTCACACTTGGCCACACAGGAGCAGGGTATGAGCAACTTAAGCGCTTCTCCTCTGCCCGGTCACATCAGGCTCAGAGGCAATGCAGTGACAATGCCAAAGGTAAGTACAATGTCTGTCATGTTAAACTTGCACCACACTGCCACTGCTGTTCCTGTTGGCCCTCAAATTTTGATACCGCTGCAAACGAGGCATCCCGACAATGAGTTCCTGAGTGTCAAAGGTGGGTCAGCACATGCTTCAGCCTAAGAATTCAATCAAAATAATGTTTACAGACCTATGCCGCATTTAGCTAATCACCAAAGCAGAAATTCTGCAGCTGCTCAAGCTAAGGAAACCTAAATTGCTTTTTATTTTATCCCAGAGCAAGAGAAAATCATGCAATTTCACCTTTATCCACCCTCAAAATGGAAACTGAGTGAATAAAAAGTGGGCCAATAGCTGCTCTGTTTCTTTGTAGTTTAACCACAAACGTTAACCAGGACCATAAAACTGGAGTTTAACACTGCTTAAATCAAGAAAGGTCAAAACCAAACCTCAGCACCTGTCCAGCAATTCCGACGCCCAATCCTCCGATCTTGTAACCTAAAATCTCCCTACACAAACAGAACTTTCACTCATGCTTCTAGAACAATATATATTTTTTTTCTCTTTTTAGCACTGGCATGAGCTCATTTCCTTCCTCAGAACAGAAAACAAGCTGAGTTATAGCAGGAAAATCCTGAGCCTTGGTGCTTTCCAGCAGAGCAAAGTATGCTGGGCTTGGCAGTCCAAAGGGACACTTTCAGTTTATGAGGAACAGACTGGAGGGGACTACAACTCTCATAATGCAAAAGTAGATTGAGATTAGTGGTGGGGTTTCTGAGCTCAGACTTTGCTAGGGGAAGCTCAGCTTATCATCAGAGTATTCTCTCTATATAAAAGGCAACACCAACGTTCTATGAAGCCTCCAGCCGGAAGTGTGAAGGGGGCGAGATATCCGGTTTGCCCAAGAGTGTGTGCCCCGCCCTCGCGTCACAACGTGATGACGACGAGTGCGGAGCAAACACACTCCACGAAACGCCATCTCCCCCTGCCCCTCGCTGGCCATTTTTCACATGCACACCGCATCGCGGAGCGCCAACGACAGCAGCGGACAGGTCCCTGGAGGGGGGGTTGGGGTACAGCTGGATCCCTGGCCATGGGTGGCTGCAGGGGGGGGCCGAGGGATGGAGCGCCAGCGACAGCAGCGGACAGGTGCCTGCCTGGAGGGGGGTTGGGGGACAGCTGGGTCCCTGGCCATGGGTGCCTGCAGGGGGGGGCCGGGGAACAGGACGGTCGCTGGACACAAAAACCTTGCTAGCGCCCGTTTCATCTCTCAAAGAAACGGGCCTTTTTTGCTAGTTTTTTATAAAAACAATCAGCCCTATACACTATGCCTTTTTTCATCAGATTCAAACTGGCAGAAAACCTTTAGTACATAGTGCCCCCCGCATAAAACTGAAATTTAAGGTTCAAGTTGCAACGCAGCCATGTTAACAAATTAAAAGCCGTCACAGCCACGTTTTGCCAACTGTCTGCTTCAGGGGTGTCACAATTCATCGTAAACAATATATAAACAAATAAAACATAGAGAAGGGATGAACAGAAACAAATGGTTTCTAGAATCATACAGAAACAGTACTTGACAACCATAGTGCATAAAAATCTATAGATACATAACAGCGTTTGATATCCATAAATCATGTTTGTTTATTTAAGACATTTATATCCCACATTATCCCAAACAAGTTTGGGTTCAATGTGGCTAACAGGACACAATGTTAGTTCCTTGTCAAATATCTTTAATGCCATCTTAAAACAAATGATTGAATTGCTATTTCTGATGTGCGCAAAACTCAGAATGGGTTGGTTGGCAAGATGTTAAGATAATCTCTGATAATACAGCCAGCTTTACCTCCTAGTGTAGTTATATAAGCTTTTTGCAATGAAACAGCAAATGGTTTATAAGATCCCTCTCCCTGCCTGTACATATCAGACTCTCACCGCCTAACATATATGTCTCCCGTGGATTTCTACTCCCTAAGTGCATCATTTTGCATTTCTTAGCATTGAATTTTAATTGCCAAACATTAGGCCATTCTTCTAGCTTCTGCAGATCCTTTTTCATGTTTTCCACTCCCTCTGGGGTGTCCACTCTATTACAAATCTTGGTATCATCCGAAAAAAGGCAAACTTTACCTTCTAACCCTTCGGCAATGTCACTCACAAATATATTGAACAGAATCGGCCCCAGCACCGATCCCTGAGGCACTCCACTACTCACCTTTCCCTCATCCAAGTGAATTCCATTAACCACCAACCTCTGGCGTCTGTCCGTCAACCAGTTCCTAATCCAATTCACCACGTTGGGTCCTATCTTCAGCCTGTCAAGTTTATTCAAGCCTCCTGTGGGGACCCGTGTCAAAAGCTTTGCTGAAGTCTAAGTAGATTACATCTATAGCACGTCCTTGATTCAACTCGCTGGTCACCCAGTCAAAGAATTCAATGAGATACGTTTGGCACGATTTACCTTTGGTAAAACCATGTTGTCTCGGATCTTGCAACTTATTGGCTTCCAGGAAATTCACTATCCTTTCCTTCAGCATCGCTTCCATTATTTTTCCAATAACCGAAGTGAGACTTACCGACCTGTAGTTTCCAGCTTCTTCTCTGTCATCACTTTTGTGAAGAGGGACCACATCCGTTCTTCTCCAATCCCACAGAACCTCGCCCGTCTCCAAGGATTTATTAAACAAATCTTTAAGAGGACCCGCCAGAACCTCTCTGAGCTCCCTCAATATCCTGGGGTGGATCCCGTCTGGTCCCATGGCTTTGTCCACCTTTAGATTTTCAAGTTGCTCATATATGCTCTCTTCTGTATATCAACTCCATTCTCATATGTACTTTTGCCAGTCAATCATGGTCCTTCTCTAGGATTTTCTTCAGTGAATACAGAACAAAATTATTTGTTTAGCAAATTTGCTTTTTCTTCATCATTATCCACATAGCGGTTCGCAGCATCTTTCAGTCTCACAATTCCATTTTTAGTCTTCCTCCTTTCACTAATATACCTGAAGAAATTTTTGTCGCCCCTCTTTACATTTCTAGCCATTTGTTCTTCTGCTTTCGCCAGACGTATCTCTCTCTTGGCTTCTTTCAATTTCATCCGGTATTCCTCTCCGTGTTCCTCTTCTTGAGTTTTTCTGTATTTCATGAATGTCAACTCTTTAGACTTTATTTTCTCAGCCACTTGCTTGGAGAACCATATCGGATTCCTTTTTCTCTTGCTTTTATTTAGTCTCCTTACATAAAGGTTTGTGGCCATATTTATAGCTTCTTTCAGCCTGGACCACTGCCCTTCCACTTCTCGTATGTCCTCCCAGCCCATCAGCTCCTTCCTCAGGTATTCCCCCATTTTACTAAAGCCTGCACGCTTGAAATGCAGGAATTTGAGTTTTGAGTGGCTGCCCTCCACTTCAGCTGTTATATCAAACCAAACTGTTTGATGGTCACTGCTGCCCAGATGGGCACCCACTCGGACATTTGACACACTTTCCCCATTTGTGAGCACCAAATCCAGCATCGCTCCCTCCCTCGTGAGTTCCGTCACCATTTGTCTGAGCAGAGCACTTTGAAAAGCATCCACGATCTCTCTACTTCTTTCCGATTCCGCAGATGTAACTTTCCAATCTACATCCAACAGATTGAAATCTCCCAGCAACAGCACCTCTCTTTTCTTTCCCAACTTTTGGATATCTGTAATCAGATCTTTATCTAGTTCCTCCGATTTTGTCAGAGGCCAGTAGACAACACCCATGTGGACAGAGGTTCTATCATCTCAAATACATGTCCTGTAGTTCTACCACCTTCCCTCCTCTGGAAAAGGTTTGTTTATATATTAATACCTTTTAAATATCTGAATGTCTGTATCATATCACCCTGACTCTCCTTTTCTCCAGAATGTACATCTTCAGGTCATCACGTCTCTTCTTATATATCTTGTGTCACAAACCCCCTACCATTTTTGTCACTTTTCTCTGCTTTTTACATCCTTAGCAAGATGCATCCTCCAAAACTGAACACAATACTCCAAGTGGGACCTCACCAAAGACTTGTACAGGGCATCAACACCTCCTTTCTTCTGATGGTGAAGGGGAGGGATACCTTGTCCTCATTTGGATTCCAGGGCTCTGTCCTTTCCTGGTTCTCTTCCTACCTCTCCCTCCGCACCTTCAGTGTTCCCTCTGGTGGATCGTCTTCTACTTCTATCCCTCTGCCTGTCAGCGTACCTCAGGGTTCTGTTCTTGGTCCCCTCCTCTTTTCTATCTACACTTCTTCCCTTGGTTCATTAATCTCATCCCATGGCTTTTCCTACCATCTCTATGCTGATGACTCCCAAATCTACCTTTCTACCCCGGATATCTCACCTTGCATCCAAACCAAAGTTTCAGCGTGCTTGTCTGACATTGCTGTCTGGGTGTCTCAACGTCACCTGAAATTAAACATGACCAAAACCGAGCTTCTCATTTTTCCCCCCAAAAGCACCTCCCCATTCCCCCCATTTTCTATTTCTGTTGATGGCTCTCTCATTCTCCCTGTCTCCTCAGCTCGAAACCTTGGGGTCATCTTTGACTCTTCTCTCTCCTTCTCTGCTCATATCCAGCAGATCGCCAAGACCTGTCGTTTCTTTCTTTACAACATCCGTAAAATCCGCCCCTTTCTTTCCGAGCACTCTACCAAAAACCTCATCCACACCCTTGTCACCTCTCGTTTAGACTACTGCAATCTGCTTCTTGCTGGCCTCCCACTTAGTCACCTCTCCCCTCTCCAATCGGTTCAAAACTCTGCTGCCCGTCTCGTCTTCCGCCAGGGTCTCTTTACTCATACTACCCCTCTCCTCAAGTCGCTTCACTGGCTCCCTATCCGTTTTTGCATCCTGTTCAAACTTCTTCTACTAACCTATAAATGTACTCACTCTGCTGCTCCCCAGTATCTCTCCACACTCGTCCTTCCCTACACCCCTTCCCGTGCACTCCGCTCCATGGATAAATCCTTATCTGTTCCCTTCTCCACTACTGCCAACTCCAAACTTTGCACCTTCTGTCTCGCTGCACCCTACGCCTGGAATAAACTTCCTGAGCCCCTACGTCTTGCCCCATCCTTGGTCACCTTTAAATCTAGACTGAAAGCCCACCTCTTTAACACTGCTTTTGACTTGTAACCATTTGCCTCCACCTACCCTCCTCTCTCCTTCCTGTACACATTAATTGATTTGATTACTTTATTTTTTTGTCTATTAGATTGTAAGCTCTTTGAGCAGGGACTGTCTTTCTTCTATGTTTGTGCAGCGCTGCGTACGCCTTGTAGCGCTATAGAAATGCTAAATAGTTGTAGTAGGAGCGATGCCAGAGGTGGGAGCAGAAATGCTGGACCCAGGTAGGGGGGAGTGGATAGATGACAGATTGTGAGAGGGGAGGGAGCGATGCCGGAGGAGACTCTATACTCAGGTGGGGGGAGTGGATAGAGGATGGACTGTAAGAGGGGAGGGTGCAATGGCGAGGGGTGATATGATAGAGGTCTACAAAATAATGAGTGGGGTAGAGCAGACAGATGTGAAGCGTTTGTTTTCGCTTTCTAACAATAATAGAACCAGGGGACACAAGATGAAATTAGGATGTGGTAGGTTTAAAACAAATCAGAGAAAGTTTTTCTTTACTCAGCGCGTGGTTAGACTCTGGAACTCATTGCCGGAGAAGGTAGTGACGGCAGCTGGCCTTGCTGAGTTTAAAGGGGGTCTCGACTGATTCATGAAGGAAAAGTCCATTGATCGTTATTAAATTTTGGGTTTTTGCCAGGTTCTTGGGGCCTGGATTGGCCGCTGTCGGAGACAGAGTGCTGGGCTTGATGGACCTTTGGTCTTTTCCCAGCATGGCAGTGCTTATGTACTTATGTTTTTACTTGATAAATTCTGGTGGTTAGAAAACCTTTAATCCAATTAAGTACATTTCCTTTAATCCTGAAGTGGCTTAGTAGTAGTATGTTGTCGTTTACCATGTTGAACTGGAGGAGGAGTATGCTTTTACCTATGGCTATCTCCTGCTTGAATTTGGCCAGGAGGGTGACTAGGACAGTTTTGGTACTATGGTGGGAGTGGAATCCTGATTGTGAATTATGTAGTATTGAGAACTTGTCCAGGTATTCCGTGAGCTGTTTAGTCACCAGACTCTCCATCATTTTTACTACTAGTGAGATAGACGCAACTGGGCGGTAGTTGGTGAGATCGTTTGTGCTTTTCTTGGCGTCTTTTGGTATTGGAGTGAGTAGGATGTTGCCATATTGCTCAGGGAAGAAACCTTGTTGTAACATGAAATTTAGGTGGGATGTGAGGTCTGCTATGAAGCGGTCGGGGGCGGATTTTAGTAGATAACTGGGACATGTATTAATAGAGTATTAATAGAACTAAAAAATGAACTTGCGGAGCTACTGTTAGAAATATGCAATCTGTCCCTAAAATCGAGTGTAATACCGGAAGACTGGAGGGTAGCCAATGTTACTCCGATTTTTAAGAAAGGTTCCAGAGGAGATCCGGGAAATTATAGACCGGTGAGTCTGACGTCGGTGCCGGGCAAGATGGTGGAGGCTATTATTAAGAATAAAATTGCAGAGCATATACAAAAACATGGACTGATGAGACAAAGTCAGCACGGATTTAGTGAAGGGAAGTCTTGCCTCACCAATCTAATGCATTTTTTTGAGGGGGTAAGCAAACATGTGGACAATGGGGAGCCGGTTGATATTGTATATCTGGATTTTCAGAAGGCGTTTGACAAAGTGCCGCACGAAAGACTCCTGAAGAAATTGCAGAGTCATGGAATCGGAGGTAGGGTATTATTATGGATTAAGAACTGGTTGAAAGATAGGAAGCAGAGAGTAGGATTGCGTGGCCAGTATTCTCAGTGGAGGAGGGTAGTTAGTGGGGTCCCGCAGGGGTCTGTGCTGGGTCCGTTGCTTTTTAATGTATTTATAAATGACCTAGAGATGGGAATAACTAGTGAGGTAATTAAATTCGCCGATGACACAAAATTATTCAGGGTCGTCAAGTCGCAGGAGGAATGTGAACGATTACAGGAGGACCTTGCGAGACTGGGAGAATGGGCGTGCAAGTGGCAGATGAAGTTCAATGTTGACAAGTGCAAAGTGATGCATGTGGGTAAGAGGAACCCGAATTATAGCTACGTCTTGCAAGGTTCCGCGTTAGGAGTTACGGATCAAGAAAGGGATCTGGGTGTCGTCGTCGATGATACGCTGAAACCTTCTGCTCAGTGTGCTGCTGCGGCTAGGAAAGCGAATAGAATGTTGGGTGTTATTAAGAAGGGTATGGAGTCCAGGTGTGCGGATGTTATAATGCCGTTGTATCGCTCCATGGTGCGACCGCACCTGGAGTATTGTGTTCAGTACTGGTCTCCGTATCTCAAAAAAGATATAGTAGAATTGGAAAAGGTACAGCGAAGGGCGACGAAAATGATAGTGGGGATGGGACGACTTTCCTATGAAGAGAGGCTGAGAAGGCTAGGGCTTTTCAGCTTGGAGAAGAGACGGCTGAGGGGAGATATGATAGAAGTGTATAAAATAATGAGTGGAATGGATCGGGTGGATGTGAAGCGACTGTTCACGCTATCCAAAAATACTAGGACTAGAGGGCATGAGTTGAAGCTACAGTGTGGTAAATTTAAAACGAATCGGAGAAAATTTTTCTTCACCCAACGTGTAATTAGACTCTGGAATTCATTGCCGGAGAACGTGGTACGGGCGGTTAGCTTGACGGAGTTTAAAAAGGGGTTAGATAGATTCCTAAAGGACAAGTCCATAGACCGCTATTAAATGGACTGGAAAAATTCCTCATTTTTAGGTATAACTTGTCTGGAATGTTTTTACGTTTGGGGAGCGTGCCAGGTGCCCTTGACCTGGATTGGCCACTGTCGGTGACAGGATGCTGGGCTAGATGGACCTTTGGTCTTTCCCAGTATGGCACTACTTATGTACTTATGTACTTATGTACTTATGTTTGCAGTGGGTCTTGGCGAACCTGTGAGTCGCTTGTGTAAGTGATTCGGTGTTGATGAGATTAAATGTTGTCCAGATACAGTCAGCTGGGTATCCGTCGGAGGTTAGGTCCAGATCGTTGAAGAAGTTTTCGATGTTGGTGTTGTGATGAGGAAGTGCGCTGCGTAATTTTATTATTTTTTCGTTAAAGTAATTAGCAAGTTTGTCTGCGGGTGGGATGTCTTTGTTGGTTGTGGTGATAGCGGTGGTGTCCAGTAACTTATTTACGAGTTGGAATATTTTCTTCATATCTTTGTAATCCAGTCCTAGTTTGGTTTTGTAGTAGGACCTTTTAGTTTGTTTTATTGCATACTAAAGAAAAAGGCCCGTTTCTGTCAGAAATGAAACGGGCGCTAGCAAGGTAATCTCATTTTGACATGAATGTTTTTAATGGAAGTTTTTTTTTTACATATTTCCTGTGATGCTAATGAATAATTTTCCAGATTGTTTTATGACTAATCTGATGCATGACAATGAGATATGTTTTTTGTGTTATGTATTGCTGTTGTTTTCATTCTTTGTGTTTGTGAGTGAGCTGTATGTATTGGTTGTTGTTGACCTGTATGTGTGTGTGGGAGTGTATAAACATAGAGAGCGCGTGTGTCCATCTATCCATGTGCTGTATCAGTGTGTGTATGTGCGAGTCATAGAGCGTGTGTGTGAGAGAGAAAGAGCTTGTTTTACACAGATTGAGAGATACTGTGTGTGTGTCATAAAGAGAGACATACAGCAAGTGTGTGTGACAGAGTAATAGTCAGTGTGTATGTGAGATACAGAGTGAGATTCAGTGTGTGTGTGAGATACATTGATAGTCTGATTGAGAGAATAGTGAGAGATGGACCCCCTCCCTCCCTGTTCCAGGGACCCCCCACCCTCCCTCCTAAAAGAGGCCAGTTTGCAACAGAAATGAAACGGGCACTAGCAAGGTTCCAGGGCCCCCTCCCTACCTTCCTCCCTCTGTCCTCTGAGTTCCAGTCCCCCTACCAGCCTCCCTCCCTGTCCTCAGAGTTCCAGGCACCCCTCCCCTTCGAGTTCTAGGACACCCCTCCCCTTCGAGTTCTAGGACATCCCTCCCTCCCTCCCTTCGAGTTCTAGGACACCCCTCCCTCCCTCCGAGTTCCTGGGCTCCTTCCGAGTTCCTGGGCTCCCTCCCTCTGAGTTCCAGGGCTCCCTCCCTCACTCTGTTCCAGGGTCCGGGCTCCCTCCCTCCGAGTTAGGGCTCCCCCTCCCTCTGAGTTCCATGGCCCCCTCCCTCTCTCTGTCCTCCGAGTTCCAGCCCCCCTCCTCTCTGTTCCATGCCCCCCCCTACCTACCTCCCTCCGAGTTCCAGGCCCCCCTGCCTGCCTCTCTCCCTCCGAGTTCCAGGGCCTGGCCTCCCTCCGTTCCTTCCCTCCCTCCCCTCCCCTCCAAATTCCTGGGCTCCCTCGGTCCCCTCCCTCCCTCTGAGTTCCAGAGTCCTTCCTCCCTCCCTCTGTCCTCTGAGTTCCAGCCCCCCTCCCCTCACTTCCATGCCCCCCCTACCTGCCTCCCTCCCTCTCTGCGAGTTCCAGGACCCCCTTCCCTGTCCTCCGAGTTCCTGGGCTCCCTCGGTCCCCTCCCTCCCTCCCTCCGAGTTCCAGAGTCCTCCCTCCCTCTCAGTTCCAGGCCCCCCCCTACCTGCCTCCCTCCCTCCGAGTTCCTTCCCTCCCTCCCCTCCCCTCCAAATTCCTGGGCTCCCTCGGTCCCCTCCCTCCCTCCGAGTTCCAGGGCCCGCCTTCCTCCCTCCGAGTTCCTGGGCTCCCTCGGTTCCCTCCCTCCGAGTTCCAGAGTCCTCCCTCCCTCTCAGTTCCAGGCCCCCCCCCCCTACCTGCCTCCCTCCGAGTTCCTTCCTTCCCCCCCCCTCCCTCCAAATTCCTGGGCTCCCTCGGTCCCCTCCCTCCCTCCCTCCCTCTGAGTTCCAGGGCCCCCTCCCTCCCTCTCTCCTCCGAATTCCAGCCCCCCTCCCCATAGAGTTCCATGCATGCCCCCCCTACCTCCCTCCCTCCCTCCCTCCCCCCCCTCTTCGAGTTCCAACCTACCCCTTCTTGTCTCTCAGCATCACCCGAAATCTTACCGTAGAGCAGACGCTCCAGTTCTACTTCCTCACTCACAGCTTATTGGTTGCCGGCTTTGGGTGACTGTTGCTGGGTTGGCTGGAGCGGGAGTGAGAGGAGTTCTGGGAGGGGCTGGGCGTAGCGGGTGACGTACTGTGCGGGGGGCGGGGCTGAGGGAGGCTCTATGACTGGGGCTGTGTGTAGAGATGACGTACTGTGCGGGGGGCGGGGCTGAGGGAGGCTCTATGACTGGGGCTGTGTGTAGCGAGTGACGTACTGTGCGGGGGGCGGGGCTGACTGGTAGGTGCATTTTCGCCTGGTCGGGAGGGAGTCGGTTTTCGAGGCTTGGGGGAGGAGCCAGCGGTAAAGGGCTGCAGACTGGTAGATTGTACGGCTCGCGGGCAGCCGCAGCGTTTGATCCAATCAGCCGGCGGCTTAGTTCGGAGCTCCTCCCCCCCCCCCCCCCCCCCTGGAAACAGGACGAGGTTGCATCAGAAGGACGGGTGGGGGGTGGACGCGTCACGGGGAAGGAAGAGGCTCCTCCGGGACCGGCCGCTGGCAGCCGGCGGCATCTACAGGTAAAAGATCTGGAGAAGGGGAGTCGTGTAGACGATGCCCACCTTCTCCGAACGTATCGTGAAATGATCACGGGGGGGGGGGGGGGGATGCCAGACCTGGGGTTGTTGGGTTAGGAAGGGGAGGGGGGAGGAGAGAGGCTGAACCCGGGGTGGTGAGAGATGTAGTCTTTCTCCAAATATCACAGATAAAGAGGGGAGATGTCAGATCTGCAGGGTGGGGGGAGTGGATAAATGACAGATTGTGAGAGGGGAGGGAGCGATGCCGGAGGAGAGATGCTGGACCCAGGTGGGGGGGAGTGGATAAATGACAGTGAGAGGGGACGGAGCGATGCCGGAGAGATGCTGGAACCAGGTGGGGGGGAGTGGATAGAGGATGGACTGTGAGAGGGGAGGGAGCGATGCCGGAGGAGAGATGCTGGACCCAGGTGGGGGGGAGTGGATAAATGACAGTGAGAGGGGACGGAGCGATGCCGGAGAGATGCTGGAACCAGGTGGGGGGGAGTGGATAGAGGATGGACTGTGAGAGGGGAGGGAGCGATGCCGGAGGAGAGATGCTGGACCCAGGTGGGGGGGAGTGGATAAATGACAGTGAGAGGGGACGGAGCGATGCCGGAGAGATGCTGGAACCAGGTGGGGGGGAGTGGATAGAGGATGGACTGTGAGAGGGGAGGGAGCGATGCCGGAGGAGAGATGCTGGACCCAGGTGAGGGGGAGTGGATAAATGACAGTGAGAGGGGACGGAGCGATGCCGGAGAGATGCTGGAACCAGGTGGGGGGGGAGTGGATAAATGACAGACTGTGAAAGAGGAGGGAGCGATGCCGGATGAGAGATGCTGGACCCAGGTGGGGGGAGTGGATAAATGACAGTGAGAGGGGACGGAGCGATGCCGGAGGAGAGACCCTATACCCAGGTGGGGGGAGTGTTTAGAGGGTGGATTGTAAGAGGGGAGGGTGCAGTGGCGAAGGAGAGATGCTGGACCCAGGTGGGGGGAGTGGATAGAGGACGGACTGTGAGAGGGGAGGGAGCGATGCCGGAGGAGAGACCCTATACCCAGGTGGGGGGAGTGGATAAATGACAGATTGTGAGAGGGGAGGGAGCGATGCCGGAGGAGAGACCCTATACCCAGGTGGGGGGAGTGTTTAGAGGATGGACTGTGAGAGGGGAGGGAGCGATGCCGGAGGAGAGATGCTGGACCCAGGTGGGGGGGAGTGGATAAATGACAGTGAGAGGGGACGGAGAGATGCTGGAACCAGGTGGGGGGGAGTGGATAAATGACAGACTGTGAAAGAGGAGGGAGCGATGCCGGAGGAGAGACCCTATACCCAGGTGGGGGGAGTGTTTAGAGGGTGGATTGTAAGAGGGGAGGGTGCAGTGGCGAAGGAGAGATGCTGGACCCAGGTGGGGGGAGTGGATAGAGGATGAACTGTGAGAAGGGAGGGAGCGATGCCGCAGGAGAGACTCTATACCCAGGTGGGGAGAGTGGATAGACGATGGACTGTGAGAGGGGAGGGAGCGATGCCGGAGGAGAGATGCTGGACCCAGGTGGGGGGGAGTGGATAAATGACAGTGAGAGGGGACGGAGCGATGCCGGAGGAGAGATGCTGGAACCAGGTGGGGGGGAGTGGATAAATGACAGACTGTGAAAGAGGAGGGAGCGATGCCGGATGAGAGATGCTGGACCCAGGTGGGGGGAGTGGATAAATGACAGTGAGAGGGGACGGAGCGATGCCGGAGGAGAGACCCTATACCCAGGTGGGGGGAGTGTTTAGAGGGTGGATTGTAAGAGGGGAGGGTGCAGTGGCGAAGGAGAGATGCTGGACCCAGGTGGGGGGAGTGGATAGAGGATGAACTGTGAGAGGGGAGGGAGCGATGCCGCAGGAGAGACTCTATACCCAGGTGGGGGGAGTGTTTAGAGGGTGGATTGTAAGAGGGGAGGGTGCAGTGGCGAAGGAGAGATGCTGGACCCAGGTGGGGGGAGTGGATAGAGGACGGACTGTGAGAGGGGAGGGAGCGATGCCGGAGGAGAGACCCTATACCCAGGTGGGGGGAGTGGATAAATGACAGATTGTGAGAGGGGAGGGAGTGATGCCGGAGGAGAGACCCTATACCCAGGTGGGGGGAGTGTTTAGAGGATGGACTGTAAGAGGGGAGGGTGCAATGGCGAAGGAGAGATGCTGGACCCAGGTGGGGAGAGTGGATAGAGGACGGACTGTGAGAGGGGAGGGAGCGATGCCGGAGGAGAGACCCTATACCCAGGTGGGGGGAGTGTTTAGAGGATGGACTGTGAGAGGGGAGGGAGCAATGCCGGAGGAGAGACCCTATACCCAGGTGGGGGGAGTGTTTAGAGGATGGATTGTAAGAGGGGAGGGTGCAATGGCGAAGGAGAGATGCTGGACCCAGGTGGGGGGAGTGGATAGAGGATGGACTGTGAGAGGGGAGGGAGCGATGCCGGAGGAGAGACCCTATACCCAGGTGGGGGGGAGTGTTTAGAGGATGGATTGTAAGAGGGGAGGGTGCAGTGGCGAAGGAGAGATGCTGGACCCAGGTGGGGGGAATGGATAGATGACAGACTGTGAGAGGGGACGGAGCGATGCCGGAGGTGGGAGGAGAGATGCTGGACCTAGGTGCTGGGAAATGTATTCCTTCTCCAGACATATCAAGTGAAGAGACTGAACCACAGGCAGGAGGAGTGGAGTGGAGAGGAAGATGTGCCAGACCTGGCATGGTTGCATTACGATCAGGGTGGGGGAGTGGAAGGGGATAGATGATGGACCCTGGGTGAAGGTGAGATGCTACTGGGAACACACTGCAGAATACATTGAAGAGGTGTGTTGGGCATGTGAGCCTATGATGGTAGCATAATGCTACTACTACTACTATTTAGCATTTCTATAGCGCTACAAGACGTACGCAGCGCTGCACAAACATAGAAGAAAGACAGTCCCTGCTCAAAGAGCTTACAATCTAATAGACAAAAAATAAATAAAGTAAGCAAATCAAATCAATTAATGTGAACGGGAAGGGTAGGTGGAGGCGAGTGGTTACGAGTCAAAAGCAATGTTAAAGAGGTGGGCTTTCAGTCTAGATTTAAAGGTGGCCAAGGATGTGGCAAGACGTAGGGGCTCAGGAAGTTTATTCCAGGCGTAGGGTGCAGCGAGACAGAAGGCGCGAAGTCTGGAGTTGGCAGTAATGGAGAAGGGAACAGATAAGAAGGATTTATCCATGGAGCGGAGTGCACGGGAAGGGGTGTAGGGAAGGACGAGTGTGCATGTGACTTATTTCTGATCAGCCTATCACAGCGATACTCATTTGAACTTTAAGTAAATGGCTCAGTATCACAAGAGATACTTATGTTACTAGGCCATTCAGATCATGGGGCCAATAGGCTAAACTGCAGGAACACCAGTGCTTATATGAGTTCTTTGGATGCTATAGAGGTAATACTTTCATTTATGTAAGTTAATGTATGCCTAGGCTGCCCTGATGGCACTTAAATTGTGGCCACCTCTACTCTGCCATTTTTCAGTTGCCTCCAGTCTGTGAATCCCTACCCCACAGTTACTCTGCTGATGTCATTGCTCAGAACCTGGAATCAAGGCATTACACCTCCACTGCATGACCTCCCTGATGTAGACATAGGAAAATTATAGTTAGCTTAAAAGTAGATAATTTAAGGGCCCTTTTTCTAAGGTATGTTAGGTTTTGCACTTAACACAGGAAATTATTGCACGGCAGTTGCCATATTAAAATGCCCATTAATGCATGGTACACAAGCTGGAGGCAGTAAGTTATCACCTAGCGAACCCGGAGGAATGGACCAATATTTGGCAACTAAGATTTAATGCTAAAATATACAGGGTCATGCACTTGGGTCGCAAGAATCCGAGGGAACGGTACAGTATAGGGGGGTGAAGTGCTTCAGTGTATGAAGGAAGAGCGGGACTTGGGGGTACATAAATAAATAAATAAATAATATTTAATATTTCCTGAGCATCTCTTTAGCTGAGATATTTTCCAAAGTCTCTGGGGTCCTTTTACTAAGCCACGTGTCTACGCGCGCCCAATGTGCGCCAAAATGAAGTTACCGCCCGACTACCGCGTGGCTCTTGCAGTACATAAGTAATGCCACACTGGGAAAAGACCAAGGGTCCATCAAGCCCAGCATCCTGTCCACGACAGCGGCCAATCCAGGCCAAGGGCACCTGGCAAGCTTCCCAAACGTACAAACATTCTATACATGTTATTCCTGGAATTATGGATTTTTCCCAAGTCCATTTAGTAGTGGTTTATGGACTTGTCCTTTAGGAAACCGTCTAACCCCTTTTTAAACTCTGCCAAGCTAACCGCCTTCACCATGTTCTCCGGCAACGAATTCCAGAGTTTAATTATGCTTGGGTGAAGAAAAATTTTCTCCGATTTGTTTTAAATTTACTACACTGTAGTTTCATCGCATGCCCCCTAGTCCTAGTATTTTTGGAAAGCGTGAACAGACGCTTCACATCCACCTGTTCCACTCCACTCATTATTTTATATACCTCTATCATGTCTTCCCTCAGCAGTCTCTTTATCCAAGCTGAAAAGCCCTAGCCTCCTTAATCTTTCTTCATAGGGAAGTCGTCCCATCCCCGCTATCATTTTAGTCGCCCTTCGCTGCACCTTTTCCAATTCTACTATATCTTTCTTGAGATGCGGTGACCAGAATTGAACACAATACTGAAGGTGCGGTCGCACCATGGAGCGATATAACGGCATTATAACATCCTCACACCTGTTTTCCATACCTTTCCTAATAATACCCAACATTCTATTCGCTTTCCTAGCCGCAGCAGCACACTGAGCAGAAGGTTTCAGTGTTTGGTCAACGACGACACCCAGATCCCTTTCTTGGTCCGTGACTCCTAACGTGGAACCTTGCATGACGTAGCTATAATTCGGGTTCTTTTTTCCCACATGCATCACCTTGCACTTGCTCACATTAAACGTCATCTGCCATTTAGCCACCCAGTCTCCCAGTATCTTAAGTTCATTCTGTAATTTTTCACAATCCTGTCGTGAGTTAACGACTTTGAATAACTTTGTGTCATCAGCAAATGTAATTACCTCGCTAGTTACTCCCATCTCTAAATCATTTATAAATATATTAAAAAGCAGCGGTCCTAGCACAGACCCCTGAGGAACCCCACTAACTACCCTTCTCCATTGTGAATACTACCCATTTAATCCCACTCTCTGCCCCATTACGTCCGCCAGATTTACCGGGAAGTCAGTAAGTTTCTCCGACTCGTCCGCTTGAAATACCATTTCCGACACCAGTATCCCACCCAAATCTTCCTCGGTGAAGACCGAAGCAAGGAATTCATTCAATCTCTCCGCTGACGTCTTTGTCTTCCTTGATCGCCCCTTTTACCCCTCGGTCATCCAGCGGCCCAACCGATTCTTTTGCCGGCTTCCTGCTTTTAATATACCAAAAAAACCTTTACTATGTTTTTTTTGCCTCTAATGCTATCTTTTTTTCGTAATCCTTCTTAGCCTTTTTTATCTGCGCCTTGTATTTGCTTTGACGCTCCTTATGCTGCTGCTGCTTCTTGTTGTTTTCAGACGGTTCCTTCTTCCGTTTTCTGAAGGCGTTTCTTTTAGCCCTAATAGCTTCCTTCACCTCACTTTTCAACCAGGCTGGCTGTCTTTTGGACTTCCGTCTTTCTTTTCTAATTCGCAGAATATGTATGGCCTGGGTCTCCAGGATGGTATTTTTGAACAGCGTCCACGCCTGTTGTACAGTTTTTACTCTCTCAGTTGCCCCCCTAAGTTTTTTTTTAATCGTTCTTCTCATTTTATCATAGTCTCCTTTTTTAAAGTTAAACGCTAATGTTATTGTGTCTGCTGACTTTAAAGCTTCCAAACAGGTAGAAAAAGCGATGGTCAAAGCCAGAAGGATGCTTGGGTGCAGAAAAAGGAGGTGATAGTGCCATTGTATAAGTCTCTGGTGAGGCCCCATTTGGAGTACTGCGTGCAGTTCTGGAGACCGCACCTACGGAAAGATATAAACAGGATGGAGTTGGTCCAGAGAGTGGCTACAAACTTAGTAAGCAGTCTTGAACACAAAAAATATAGGGACAGGCTTGTGAACCTCAACATGTATACGCTGGAAGAGAGGAGGGCGAGAGGAGATATGAAAGAGATGTTTAAATATCTCAAGGGAATTAATGTACAGGAAAGCTCTGGAATGAGGGGGCATATGATGAAGTTAAGAGGGAATAGGCTTAAAGTATTTCACGGAAAGAGTGCTGGAAGCGTGGAATGGCCTCCTGGTGGAGGTTGCGGAGGCGAGGACGGTGTCAGAGTTTTAAAAAGCATGGGATAAGCACGTGGAATCGCTTAGGAAAAGGAAGAGTTAGGGGTTCCAGAGGATGGGCAGACTGAATCAGCCATTTGACCTTTATCTGCCGTCATGTTTCTATGTTTCTATGTTTCTATTCATTAAGTGCTTGCTAAGTGCATCGTGCAAAAAGCCTTCCATGCCCATTCTCCACCCAGGCACCAGAAACACTTAGGTGTGCTAATAGTTAGGATGCCCATAGGAATATAATGGACTGCTTCGTCCTAAATCCATTAGTGCATCTTTAAAAAGGACCCCGTAATACACGGTTTAGCGCACAATACCTGCTTAGATACTGTAAAACCCCTTTACTTGATTGTACACTGGCAGTTACTATGCGTTTTAATTGCACATTAGTAAAAAGCCTATGTGTATTGGCATTTCTTAGAACAAGATGAGTATGCTCCAACATGCGTGGGATAAGCATAAAGGAATCCTGTGCCGAAGGAATGGATCCTCAGGAGCTTAGTCAAGATCGGGAGGCGGGGCTGGTGGTTGGGAGGCGGGGATAGGGCTGGGCAGACTTATACGGTCTGTGCCAGAGCCAGTGGTGGGCAGCGGGACTGGTGGTTGGGAGGCAGGGATAGTGCTGGGCAGTCTTATACGGTCTGTGCCAGAGCCGGTGGTTCGGAGGCGGGGATAGTGCTGGACAGACTTGTACGGTCTGTGCCAGAGCCGGGGTTGGGAGGCAGGGCTGGGGAGGTGAGGATAGTGCTGGGCAGACTTATACGGTCTGTGCCTGTGCCAGAGCCGGTGGTTGGGAGGCGGGGATAGTGCGGGGCAGACTTATACGGTCTGTGCCCTGAAGAGCACAGGTACAAATCAAAGTAGGGTATACACAAAAAGCAGCAAATATGAGTTATCTTGTTGGGCAGACTGGATGGACCGTGCAGGTCTTTTTCTGCCGTCATCTACTATGTTACTAAAAATGTTCCTTAACAAAGTTAAACACAGATTTCATTTAAATCTGAGATGAGCAAACCTTTTTGGCCTGGGGTCGGGGAGGATCCCCATCCTCAGATTATGTGCTGCTCATTCCTAATCTAGGCTCTGATTCTGTTCAATGGAGAGAACTTTTTGATCTTCATCTGACTGAGTGGTAGAGACTAAATGTTACTGAAATAGAAGACAGGAGGATCCGTGGTGAGGTAAAAGCCTGGCAGGAAAGAAGCCTCATCGAAAACTACTAAAATGTGTCACATATCCAGAACTTTGCATTTAACAGTGACAGTGCGGCTGAGGGAAGGCGTTCGTTCTAGTCACAGAGTTCTGTTATATTTGGAAGCAGTAACTGGTAAGAACATATGGAATGTGTTCGCTGAATAAGCCACGTGGACAGCCAGCCTATTGCATAAGATTCCTTTCACTTTTATGTTGTACAACACTCGATGCATGTTACCATTAGCAACTTAGGAAGGTTTACATTTCTGACCTTTGCTAATTACTAGGTATGTGAGCAGTATTGTGTAAACAATCAAGTGAATAATTTGTATGTCGAAAGCACTGAGTAGAGATAAACAAGGGGAAAAACGGAGAGTACTGCTGGCTGGATGTTGGACTGCGCAATGTTCTAAATTATTGTTATGCCTGACAAGTAAAATTCATTTTAGGCAGCTGGTTTCACTTCGGTTTAAAAACATAAAATTATTGATACAGAAATCCAAACAGTAATACAAAGTGTAATGGATGTGTTTGTGCATTCACTTCCCTTCGGTTTAATTTGCCACGTAGTCTCCTTTCTCTTCCACCCTGATACCAGATAACGATGGCCAAAGACATTCTGGGAGATGCGGGTCTGCACTTCGATGAGCTGAACAAATTGCGGATTTTGGATCCAGATGCTGCACAGCAAACGACAGAACTTAAAGAGGAATGCAGGGAGTTCGTGGACAGTAAGCTCTCAGATTTTCTCCTGCTTCTCTCATTTCCACTCTAATCCATAAAATGATGGGGTGTGACGAGATGAGAGTATGGGAAGTGTACCATGTTTTCACTTGTTGTACCTCAGAGAAATAATCATGCTGTGTCATCTAGGTTCATATATTTATTAGGAGTTATTTACCACCTGTTTGAAGGAATTCACTCAGGGGTCTTTTTACTAAGGTGTGCTGAAAAATGGCCTGCGGTAGTGTAGGTGCGGGTTTTGGGCACACGCAGAATAATTTTTCAGCTCACCTGTAAAAAAAAAAGGCCTTAATTTGCTGAAAATTGACATGCGGCAAAATCAAAATCGCCGCACGTCCATTTTGGGTCTGAGACCTTACCGCCAGCCATTGACCTAGCGTTCCAAATGCCACTTGGCGCTCATCCAATACGCGCAGCAGAAAATAAAAATTATTTTTCGGCCGCACATATCGGTTGCATGCCAAAAATGGCGTTACCGCAAGAGCCATATGGCAGCCGTGCAGTAACTCCATTTTGGTGAGTGTTGGGCGCGCGTAGATGCTAACGCGACTTAGTTAAAGCGCCCCTTAAAGTGGTGTACAGCAAATATGGATGAATACTCACCAAGTGTACTTTTTCTTTTATCTCCAGAAATAGGGCAGTTTCAAAAAATAGTCGGGGGCTTAATTGAACTCGTTGATCAACTAGCAAAACAAGCGGAAAACGAGAAAATGAAGGTAATAATCTGTGAATGTTTCTAGTTGAAATAAACATTCAGCTACAGAACACAGTTCCAGGTGGATGATATTTTTGTAAAAGGGTTCAGAGAGTCAGATGACAAGATGTTGACTCCTTCACCCTCCATTTTAATCAGGTTCTCACTCCCAACATGGAAGGCGCCTGACTTGGAAACGTATATTTGCTTCTTAGCCAGAAGGCAAGTCAACTCTAGGGGGTGGAAAGTGAAAGGTGTGCCATGGGAGAAAAACAAGCACCAGTTCTCCGGAAGTTTCTAGGCTGTCAAGCTACAGCACCTCAACACAGTATTAAATGTTCTACAGAGCAGAATCTAGTAGAAGAATCAGTCATAGATGTCCCAGAGAAATTTCTTCTTGGTTGTGGTACCTTTCACTGGACCAAACTAATTATATTAAAGAGTGCTATACCTGGCGTGCTGTCTCCTGTAGGCCAACCACAGCAAAAGCCTCTGTTTGTCATAACATATACAGAGAGATGCTACAGTGTACCGCTTTCCAGGAGGATTATCAAGACTGGAGAATGACAGTGGGATGGGGACAGAGCCCGTGAGGATGAGGACAAACTTTGTCCCCGTGTCACTTTCCACTTTGAAGACTGTTAATGAACTGGACTGTTATTTATGTTTGATACAGACAATATTTTTATTTTTTGGAAAAAGAAGCAAACATGCTGGCCACATGGGGGATCCTGTATATGCTGGCCTCCTGGGGGGCCACATTTGCTTGGGGGATCCTGTACATCTTGCTACCAGCACATCTTCTAAGACATCTTCTATTGCAAGAGGGACTGTGGAAGACAGGAGAGCTGGACAGAATCCTGAGATTGTTGATTTCTTATTCATCCACAGATTAACAGAGTGGATTAGGATTCCTTGGGGTAGTAGAAATCAGCTATTGTTTGGGTTGGAAGGGTAGAGGGTGGTGGTGGGAGGATTTATTATAGTTGCTCATTGTTATCATTGTTTTCTGTTTGTAATTTATATACAACAGTTGCACAGCATATTCCTTTTTATACTTTAGTAAAAAGATTTAAATATTAAATTATAAGTGTTCGAGGCTTCTGCAGATGAGAACAGAGCCCAGGGGGATGGGGCGGGGACGAAAACAGGAACAAATTTTAATCCTGTGTCATTCTCTAAAGGACTTGCCCTAGGACTAGTATTAGAGGGGGAAATTTGGTCAGGATCAGCCAGTCTGATTATTCAGAATACAGTCTCGCACACCAGTGAAGTTTTAAGGTTGTACAGAACAGATAGAAACTGAAGCTAAGAGTAGCTACCCTACTTTTTAGAGCTTTATATGCCAGGGCATTACAACCCTAGGCAAAATATTAATATTTCAGAAAAAGCCACAAACTAGAAGGAATGTTATTAGTGAAGACAATATTAAATTTGCTTCTGTTAAGTGTAAAAGAAAAGAAAAAAAACTGTGTTTATCTGTGTTCTGGAAATTTGTCTCCACAGGCGATCGGTGCCAGAAATTTGCTCAAATCGATAGCAAAGCAAAGAGAAGCACAACAGCAACAGCTGCACGCATTAATAGCAGAGAAAAAGATGCAGCTGGAAAGGTAAGGGAACATAAACGAGTCTCAGAGATCTCACTGCTGGATTCCCTCCTTCCGCCTCCTACTTTTGAAGTTCAAATGAATTTGCAAGACCAGCTTTAAGCAAACCAACCCAACTCTTGTAGGCAATTTTTAAATTGCTCTTCTGATGATCCCCTGAACATCTGGAACCAGCTATATCTGAAAACGTTACATGCTAACCAAATTAACCAATCAAATAGCAACTTCCAGTTTTTATTTTTGGGTGGTGAAAGGGAGTTTCTTGGATTCCAGCTCAATGAGAACTGGCTTTTGGTAGAGTACCATGAACATTTATTCACACTTACCCAGTATTTTCCTCTATTTTAATAGCCTCATCTTTTCATTCTCCCATTGAAATAATGGGCCTGGGCCTGGGGCCACAGAACATGACTCCCTCTGAAGCCCGGAACTGTGTCATTGAGCAGTGTCTGAAAAACCCTTCTCCCCAGATACTCCGAGCATCCTCCGCAGCATCCCCAACTCACCCTGAGAATGAAAGCCAGGTCCGGGACTTGATTTTAGATTCCTCTGCGTTGCAGTGTGCAGCACTAACACTAAGCTACTTCAGTAACTCATAGTTTCCAGCGCTTAAGGAATATTTCAGGCTTTAAAAAATGAGTAACTCGGCCCTAACATCATTTTCATCTGGCGGAAAGGTAGAATACTACATCCAAAGCAATCTGGATTTCGCTGCAGCAATAGTACGGAAACTTTTTTGACGCCTTTCCTTAGTGAAGTTTTCTTCTCACATTCACTTTACTTGATATACCACCTATATAAGAGTAGCCATAGTAACCAGTGGTCCATCTAGCCCAGTATCTTGTTTCCAACAATGGCCAAGCCAGGTCACAAGTACCTGGCAGAAACCCAGATCATGGCAACATTCCATGCTGCCAATCCCAGGGCAAGCAGTTGCTTTCCCATGTCTGTCTCAATAGCAGACTATGGACTCCTCCAGGAACTTGTCCATACCTTTTTTAAACCCATATATGCTAACCACCGTTACCACATCCTCTGGCAAAGAGTTCCAGAGTTCGTTGAGTGAAAAAATACTTCCTCCTATTTGTTTTAAAAGTATTTTCAGGTAACTTCCTTGAGTTTCCCCTAATCTTTCTACTTTTGGAACGAGTAAAAAATCGATTTACTTCTACTCGTTCTACACCACTCAGGATTTTGTAGACCTCAATCATATCTCCCCTCATCCGTCTCTTTACCAAGCTGAAGAGCCCTAACCATTTTAGCCTTTCCTCATACGAGAGGAGTTCCATCCCTTTTATCATTTGGTCATTCTTCTTTGAACCTTTTCTAATTCCACTATATCTTTTTTGAGATACGGCGACCAGAACTGAATGCAATACTCGAGATGAAGTTGCACCATGGAGCGATACAGAGGCGTTATAATATTTTCGGTCTTATTCGCTATCCCTTTCCTAATAATTCCTAGTATCCTGTTTGCTTTTTTGGCTGCCACCACACACTAGCAGATGATTTCAACGTATTATCTACGACGACACCTAGATCTTTTTCTTGAGCGCTGACCCCCAACGTGGACCCTAGCATCAGGTAACTATGATTTATTTGGATTATTCTTTCCAATGTGCATCACTTTGCATTTGTCCATATTAAATTTCATCTGCCATTTGGACGCCCAATCTTCCAATTTCCTAAGGTCTTCATGCAATATTTCACAGTCCGCATGTGTTTTAACAACCTTGAAATATTTTTTCAGTCAATGAATAGTTAAGCTCTGGAACTCTTTGGCGGAGGATGTGGTCACATTGTATCTGAGTTTTAAAAAGGTTTGAACAAATTCAAGGAGGAAAAGTCCATATAAAGGGGCATAATCGAACGGAAACGTCTATCTCCATGGGCGTTTATCTCCGAGAATGGGTCCGTGAAGGGGCAGACCGAAGCGTATTTTCAAAAAACATGGACGTTTATCTTTTTTTGAGCTGGGCGTTTTTGTTTTTCAGCGATAATGGAAACCGAAAGCGCCCAGCTCAAAAACGAATAACTCCAAGACATTTATTCGTGGGAGGGGCCAGGATTCGTAGTGCACTGGTCCCCCTCACATGCCAGGACACCAACCGGGCACCCTAGGGGGCACTTTTACAAAAAAAAAAAAAAACAAGGTAAAACAGCTCCCAAGTGCATAGCACCCTTCCCTTGTGTGTTGAGCCCCCCAAATCCCCCTCAAAACCCACTGCCCACAAGTCTACACCATTACTATAGCCCTAAGGGGTGAAGGGGGTCACCTACATGTGGGTACAGTGGGTTTGGGGGGCGGTTTGGAGGGCTCCCATTTACCAGCACAAGTGTAACAGGTGGGGGGGGGGATGGGCCTGGGTCCACCTGCCTGAAGTCCACTGCACCCCCTAATAACTGCTCCAGTGACCTGCATACTGCTGCCAGGGAGGTGGGTATGACATTTGAGGGTGAAAATAAAAAGTTGTGAAACGGCATATTTTGTGGTGGGAGGGGGGTTGTGACCACTGGGGGAGTCAGGGGAGGTCATCCCCGACTCCCTCCAGTGGTCATCTGGTCATTTAGGGCACTTTTTGGGGCCTTATTCGTGGAAAAACAGGGTCCAGGAAAAGTGCCCTAAATTCTCGCTAAAAACGCATATTTTTCTTCCATTATCGGCGAAAGGTGCCCATCTCTGATCGCCCGATAACCACGCCCCAGTTCCGCCTTCACCACGCCTTCGACACGCCCCCATCAACTTTGTCCGCATCCGCGACGGAGTGCAGTTGAAAACGTCCAAATTCGGCTTTTGATTATACCGCTTTATTCGTTTTTGTGAGATAAACGTCTATCTCCCGATTTGGGTCACAATATAGGTGTTTTTCTATTTCGATTATAAGCAGGATAGTCTACTATTGAGGCAGACATTGGAAACAACTGCTTGCCCTGGGATTTGTAGTATGGAGTGTTGCCACGATTTGGGTTTCTGCCAGGTGTTTGTGACCTGACTTGACCACTGTTTGGAAAATAGGATACTGGGCTAGATGGACCATTGGTCTGACCCCAGTATGGCTACTCTTATGTTCTTATGATTTTGTTTGACTCAATTCCCTCTTTAACATTTAGCGCAACTCCCCCCCCCCCCCCTCGCCCCATTTTGATCCCCTCTATCATTGCAATATAATTTGTATCCTGATAAAACAGTGTCCCATTGATTTTCCTTCTTCCACCCGGTCTCAGAGATGCCTATTATATCTACCTCTTCATTTAGTGCTATATACTCCAGTTCTCCCATCTTATTTTTTAGGCTTCTAGCATTTCTACATAGACACTTCAAATTGTGTTTTTTTTCGTTGCATCTACAAGCTGCTTAGAAGTTGATGGAGATAATTTGCATCCTTTACTCTGTTCTTCTAGTAAACACTCCTGGCTTTCTTTCACCTTTATTGAAACCTCTCCTCGCTTCTCATCTGGGCTATAATATTATTTATGCGGAAATAACTAAGTCTAATTTGAAAAGACTGCAGCGTTTACAGGACACAGCAGTACGGTTTCTCTGTAGAGCTAAGAGATTCAACCATGAGATTCTTCTCCTGATACAAAAACACTGGAAACTGATTTTCTTTCAGATCCCAATTTAATATTTGTCTTGGTTGTCCTTCTTACCTTTCCTCTTTAACCTGCACAGACACTTTATTCTTTTAGTGATCATTGCCTTGTTATTCCAGCCCCTCTAGCATTTGACCTTTTGTTTAGTCTTGCTTTGTGGAATTCTTTACCTCTGCATCTTTGTTCTGAGTTAATTTATGTTTGTTTTAGAGCGTCTCTGAAAAGCCTAGTATCTTTTCCATTCAGCTTATGTGGACGCAGGTGATGAGCTCTTGTGATTCACAATGCCTCACCTTGAGTATTTGTAGTTTTGTCATTACAGCTATATTACATAGTAACATAGTAGATGACGGCAGAAAAAGACCTGCACGGTCCATCCAGTCTGCCCAACGAGATAACTCATATTTGCTGCTTTTTGTGTTTACGTATACCCTACTTTGATTTGTACCTGTGCTCTTCAGGGCACAGACCGTATAAGTCTGCCCAGCACTATCCCCGCCTCCCAACCACCAGCCCCGCCTCCCAACCCCGGCTCCGGCACAGACCGTACAAGTCTGTCCAGCACTATCCCCGCCTCCCAACCACCAGTCCCGCTGCCCACCACCGGCCCTGGCACAGACCGTACAAGTCTGTCCAGCACTATCCCCGCCTCCCAACCACCAGCCCCGCCTCCCGATCCTGACTAAGCTCCTGAGGATCCATTCCTTCGGCACAGGATTCCTTTATGCTTATCCCACGCATGTTTGAATTCCGTTACCGTTTTCATTTCCACCACCTCCCGCGGGAGGGCATTCCAAGCATCCACTACTCTCTCCGTGAAATTGCATCACTACTTTTAATCATATACGGTTATTTTATGTAATTGTGATGTACTCCTGTCTTGAATGATTGTATTGTTTTTCCTATCTATAATTTTTGGAGTTCCTTTCTTTTTCAATATTTTAGTATTTGTAAACCGCTTTGACCTACCTGTTAGTAGAAGGCAGTATAATAAGCTTTTAATAAATGAGAACTATGCCAAGGATGCAGCTGTGTATCTAAATACTGTTGGATACCATTTAAAACACGGTGGTACCTTATTACATACATGTCACACTGAATGGTTTCTGATCTTTAAACAAAATAATATTAGACAATGAGGGGCATAATCGAACGGCGCCGGCCATCTTTGGGGCCAGCTCCGCAAAGGGGCGGAGCCAACCATATTTTCGAAAAAGATGGCCGGCCGTCTTTTCTTTCGCTAATACGGTTGGGGTCGGCTAAATCTCAACATTTAGGTCAAATGTTGGGATCGCCGGGTTTAGAGATGGCTGGCTTCGGTTTTCGGCCATAATGGAAACCGGGCCCAGCCATCTCAAACCTGGCGAAATGCAAGGTATTTGGTCATGGGAGGAGCCAGCATTTTTAGTGCACTGGTCCCCCTGACATGGCAGGACACCAACCGGGCACCCTAGGGGTCACTGCAGTAGACTTCAAAAATTGGTCCCTGGTGCATAGCTCCCTTACCTTGGGTGCTGAACCCCCCAAATCCTCACCAAAACCCACTCCCCACAACTGTACACCACTACCATAGGCGTAAGGGGTGAAGGGGGGCACCTACTTATGGGTGCAGTGGGTTTTGGAGGGGGGGTTAGAAGGCTCCCATTTACCACCACAAGTATAACAGGTAGGGGGGGGCCTGGGTCCACCTGCCTGAAGTGCACTGCGCCCATAAAAAAACTGCTCCAGGTACCTGCATACTGCTGTCAGGCAGCTGGGTATGACATTTGAGGCTGGGAAAAAAATGTTTAAAAAAGGTTTTTTTGTTTTTTTTGGGTGGGAGGGGGTTGGTGACCACTGGGGGAGTAAGGGGAGGTCATCCCCGATTCCCTTCGATGGTCATCTGGTCAATTGGGCCACTTTTTTGAGGCTTGGTTGTAAAAATAAATGGACCAAGTGAAACCAGCGAAATGCTCGTCAGAACCGGCCATCTTTTTTCCATTATTGGGTGAAGCCGGCCATCTTGTAACCACGCACCCGTCCTGCCTTCTGTACCCTGCCGAAATGCCCCTTGAAGTTTGGCCGGCTCTGCAATGGAAAGCAGTTGGCGCTGGCCAGAATTGGCTTTCGATTAGACCGATTTGGCCGGGTTCAGGAGATCGCCGGCCATCTCCCAATTTTTGTCGGAAGATAGCTGGCGATCTCCTTCGAAAATAAGCTGGAAAGTGAACCTGAGTAAACACATAACACAGTTTTTTTAAATTATTACAACATTTATTTAAGGAACAAAGTTATCCAAAATCCATATCGCCCGTTTGAAGAAGTAACTGCTCCCTAAACTTAATAACTGGCTACACCACCTTTAGCAGCAATAATTGCAAACAAATGCTTGATATCAGTCTTTCACATCACTGTGGAGGAATCCTACATCACTCTTCTTGGAAGAACTGCTTTAATTTAAACATATTCATAAGTATCTTCGTATGAACTGTGCATTTCAGGTCCTGTCACAGCATCTCTGTTGGGTTCAGATCAGGATTTTGACCAGGCCAGTCCAAAACTTTAATTTTGTTTCTCCTCAGCCATTCAGATATAGACTTTTTAAAAATGTTTTGGATCATTGGGATATGTAGCAAGACAATTTACAGTGCAGAAATCATGGTTCCTTCATTAATGGCAAATTTTCCAGATCATGAGGCAGCAAGGCCTCCCTGCACATCACACTATCACTGCCATGTTTGACGGCAGTATGAGGTTTTTACTGTGGAATGCTGTCATGCTTTATGCCAGTCGTAGTGGGACTTCAGGTGTCCAAAAGGTTCCTTTGGAATAATTCATCTGTCCGTAGACCATTATCCCAAAAGACCTGGGGATCATCCAAGTGTGTTTTTGCAAATGTGAGATGATTATTCTTGGATAGCAGTTTCTGCCTTCCTACTCTCCTTTGAATTAGAGATCTGAACGGGAATGGAGGTCATGGGATTCCCACAGGGATGGAAGAAGTTGCCATGGGATTCCCGTGGAGATGAAAGTAGGCGCTACAGGACTTCTGCAGGAGTGTAGTCAAAATCTCTGGTGACGCCAGAATGAGGCTTGGAATGCACTGACAGAAGCAACTGGAGCAACAGAATGAAGCTTGGAATGCACAGAGAGGGAGCCGGAACACCAGTTTGAGGCTTGAAACACTCGTTGGTTGAATAGTTAATACCATCAAAGAAACGCAGTAGGGGCTGTTGGGGTCAGGATGAAACAGAGGACTGTGAGAGAGTAAGTAATAGCATTGACTCTTGCTGGTATGGGTGGGGATGGACTGGCTCTTAGTGGGTATGAGTAAAATTCCAGCGGGGATGGAACAGGATGGGTGAAATTTCTGTTCCCGTGCAACTCTCTACTGTGAATCCCATTTTTGCCCAGACTCTCTCATTGTGGATTCATGATCATGACTTTAGCTGAAACTAGAGAGGCCTGCAGTTCTTCGAATGGCCTTCTGTGATGTTCTGTGACTTTCTAGATGAGTTGTCACTGTGCCCTTGGAATAATTTTGGCAGGTTTGCACTCCTGGGAAGATTCACCACGGTTTCAAGTCTTCTCCATTTGCAGATAATGATGCACACTATGGTTTGTTGGAGACCAAGAGATTTAGAAGTGACTTTGTAACCCTTTCTAGGCTGATATAAATAAACAACAATTTTTTTTCTCATATCTTTTGGAATTTTCTTTGATCATGGCATTGTGTTCTTGTACACACTTTGTGGTGACTATTTTACTCTTATGGTAAGGCTCAATATACAATGAGGTTTAGATTCAACAGGGTGGCTACAGTCAAGCCTGGCTGTGTTCAGTCAGCTGAACCTAATTATCAATTTGATCAATTGATTGATTAACTAAGGGGGCACTGGAGCAGGTACTTTTTACATGGGCGATTTAGGTGTTGTAAAACGTACAATAAAGAAATGACATAATTTAAAAACTGTTATGTGTTTACTAAGGTTCCCTCTGTCTAATATTAACATTTTCTTGAAAGATCAGAAACCATTCAGTGTGGCATATAGGGGAAATCAAGAGGGGAGAGGGCAAAATATTTCTCACATCATGTAGGAGAATTATGAAATGGGAAGCATAGCTATAACCAGCCTTGACACTGATACATCTAAGTAAAACACAAGGGGGAGCAAACCATCAAGAAATAGATCCACGGGGAGAGATTTTTCAAGCTGTGCAATCTTCAGTTTACCAAAGTCCATAATAATGTGAAAGTTTAGATTAGAGAGTCAGATTCTAGTATTCTTTTCGTCGCTGATGCTGGGAGAGTAGTTATTTTAATAGTTAGCTCATGATAACATTGTTAGTGCACAGTATTTGCTGCGAGGTCCATAGGAATAAAATGGGTCCTGTGGCTGGTAGTGTGCACAAACCATTATTTATTAGGATTTATTTACCGCCTGTTTGAAGGAATTCACTCAAGGCGGTATACAGCAAGAAGAACTCAAACATAAGCAACAGACAATTACAGCAGTAAAAATATAACAGTACAAAGTATGGCATAGTATACTACTTACAATGTCAACACAATATGTAATGGAACATTTTAATAGCGTAGGGTATAAGCATAGATGGAACATATAGATTGATAAGAGAGGGAGAGGAGTTAAAAAAATAAGGAACTAATTTAAAGCGAGGTGCATATGAGGTCAGAGAGATGGTTAAATATTATCTCTGCTAGGGTAGGAGTGGATAAACATGTCCTGCTGCTGTATGTGCAGCCCGTGTCACTCCTTGTGTGTGTGAATGAGACTGACAAGTTCGTTTCTTCTTCCATTAAAGTCCTGGTTGAAGAGCCAAGCTTTCAGCTGCTTCCTGAAGTCGAGATAGTCTTGTGCATTCCAGAGTGTGGGGGGGTACTCCAAAGAAGGCTCGCTTGCGGGTATCACATCGCGTAATGTCTTTTGGAGAGGGTGTGGTTAGTGATAGTCCTTGGGAGGACTTTACAGTCCTTTGGAGGTGTGTAGAGGATCATGCTACCACAGGTACTCGGGGCTGTTTCCCTTAAGGGCCTGGAAGATCAGACATATTTTAAATTTAGCCCCCAAAATGGTGTGATGGGGTCACATCACTTGCAACAGCATTCTGAATCAATTGGAGCTGGTGCAGACTGTTTTGTAGTCAGACCAGTGTAACCCTTGTGAGCTCACTAGGGACAGAAAAATTACCTGCATATAGAGATGGGTAGTAATGAAGTACTTGTACATTCAGGTACATTGGATATTTCTCTGTCCCAGGAGGACTCACAATCTTGGTTTGTACCTGAGGCAATGGAGGGTTAAGTGACTTGTTCTCTCAGATAGGGTTTCCCATTTCCAGACCCGCCCTTTCTTGCTGAAGTTTCTTGCGCGAAAGCATAGCATCGTAGCGATATAAAGACAAAACATTTACAAATGTAAAATTTAATCTATGGTTAAAAATGCTATGTATATAGCTATTATTTTTTTTTGTACACTTGATATACCACCACAGGCCTGCATATAGGCGTCAAGATGGTTTACAGACAATAAGGGTACTTGAAAGAAGGAGAAGACGAGGAGAGGGAAGAAAGGATAGCATGGTTAATATTGGGAAAAGAGGTCGAGAACAGATGGGTTTTTAAGGCAGAGAATATTGGTTGATTCCTAATGTTGAGTGATAAATTGTTCCAAAGTTTAGGGCCAAGTTATCTGAAGGTAGCGTTGCGGGAAATGTTAAGGTGTAGGACTAAAGATGAGGGAAGAGATGAGGGAAGAGTCGGGAGACTGTTGTCAGCAGAGCAAAGACAGTGAAGGGGGAGTAAGAGATGAGAAGTTTATTAAGGTAGATGGGAGCAGAAGGAGAATGAGATTTATTGACCAGAAGAATATTAAATTTAATGTAAGCAATGATAGATAGCCAGTGTTCATCGTGGAGAAGGGGGGGGGGGGGGGGGGTGATGTGATCAAATCAGTGAACATTGTGTATGAGCTTGACAACAGTTGATTGAACAAGTTGGAGGCATTTAAGGGAGTGCAAAGAGATGCCAGTGTAAAGGGAGTTGCAGTAATCAAGGTGCGATATAACAAGAGCAAGAATGAAAGGGCGAAGGAGAGATGCAGGAAGAAAGGGATATACAGAATGAGCACAGTGAAGCGCAAAAAACGAGCAAAGAATGTTGTCTATCTGGGGCTTAATGAGTGTCAAAAGTAATGCAAGGATCGTTATGGATTCCTTGAAAGGGAGTAGGTGACCATCAAGCAAAGGGAAAAGATAAGAAATACCACGGGAGGAAGGGAAAAGAATAGACTAGCATTTGGTAGCATTCAAATTTAGAAGATAAGTTCTGAGCCATGAGGAAACCTGGGTCAAGTAGGCATTGAAACGAGCGATAGAAGAGGAGTCAGAAATTCTGAAGAAGATTTGGATGTCAGCATAGCAAAAAGGTATGCAAGAGTGGCCTTGGATAATGGTGAGCAGGGTTGCAAGAAAGATATTAAAATGAGTTGGTGCAAGATTAGAGCCTTGGGGTACCCCGAAGAGAAAGTAGAGGAATAGTTAAAGCAGAATTGGTATGAACAACCATAGAGATAACTAGAAAACCATAAGAGAACAGTGCCTAAGATACTAATGAAACGAAGTTGCTGGAGCACTAGAGTGTGATTTACGAGATTGAAGGCAGATCTCTCCATTATTCTTGTTTCTCTTGAACAAGAATAACAGACCACTGCTGGTCAAAATAAGAATGGATGAGATTATATAGAGCCAGCAGTAAAGTCAAGGTGCTGTGGGGCAGAAACCTGATTGATATGGATGGAGAATGTTGCTATGTTCAATGTCCTAGACTAGTTGATGGTGAACCAGCTTCTC
This sequence comes from Microcaecilia unicolor, assembly GCF_901765095.1. Classification (NCBI taxonomy): domain Eukaryota; kingdom Metazoa; phylum Chordata; class Amphibia; order Gymnophiona; family Siphonopidae; genus Microcaecilia; species Microcaecilia unicolor. Next base: position 13,563,512 of record NC_044043.1, on the reverse strand, counting down.
CAAGACTTTGGAAAAAAAAAGATAGGGAGCTAGGATAGATCAGCGATCATTTGAAAATGTAAAACACAAAACCCCTCCCCTCCTCTCACAAATAAATTTAACAAGCCTGTTAAGAAGGTATCAATTTACATTTTTAATTTCATTTATTAAGTTTTTGTTCTATTGTACCCACAAAGATCTAAACAGATTACAAGTTGATAGGTACATAATCACAATACAGTTAATACTTGTAAACACTAGATTCTGTGGGCCAGTTTATTAAGAATACTTTTTACTTTGCAATAAAAAAAGTAGTTTTAAGAGCTGTACTTTTTTACTTGAGTAATTTTTTGGATAAGACTTTCTGCTTTTACTTTTTACCTAAGTACTTTTAAAAAAGTAATGACCCATCACTGCCTGCATATTGGTAAACTGTTTTGGTTGTACCACAGAAAGGCGGTATATCAAATCCCTTCCCCTTTCTCTTTCCCCCAGATATGCTAATATTTTAAATGTTATTGTATAAATAACGACCTGTTTTATATGCCTGATATTCTCCAGAACAGGCACGGCAACATTTGTTTCAATAATGGGCCAGGTTTTCTAAAAATATACTTGAAGAAGGCTGAGAAACATGATGAGAGGGTGAATCTCTGGTTTAATAATGCAGAGAGAGGGGTACTTTTGGGGCAACGTTTCCAAATGTTTTCGTTTTATGCACACTGTGACAGTAATGAACCTCACTCTTAAATCAGGCTATGTGGAGTACGATCTCAAGTCTCAAATTTACTGCTAACATTCGCCATAGCATTGTGCTAAAGAGAGCCTCCTTCAAGAGAGCATAAAATGTAGTGTAAATAGACAACCTATCAAGGTGTGCCTAAAAATTACTTGTAATCAAGGGTGTAGCACCCAAAAGAGGATCTCTCTCCAGTTTGACTACATCGGGATATCTAACTCCTAGCCACCGGCCTGGGGCTACCCTGCAGCCGCTTAGAGGGTCTATCCCCAGCACAGCTCAGGTCTGCCTGCACCTGCCGCTTGTGCTCTACACTAGCACCCTCCTCCTACCGATTGTTGCCCAACTTCCTCTGGGTGAGTTTCCCGCTCTCAAATTATCCCCAGTGAGTCCTAGGTTACTGGGGCCATACTCCCAATGGTTCCACAGACCCTAGAAAGCACCCACAGACCCAACACGCAAACCAGCAGGATTCTTAAGTCAGTCCAGACAAACAGAGGCAAAAAACTAAAAATGTTTTTGGTCATGAAAAATTAGAACAATGAACAGAAAGGGTGCAATCAGCAAAGCAAGAACAGGTAACTGAAATATGGATCGGTTATAACACTATTAAACATTTGTATACTATCTAAATAGTGCCTGTGGAGATCAGGACATATAGCTGCTCACAGGTTATCAAATATAACTGTTCACAGGGCCTTAGCAAAGAGATCTTTCTCTCTCTCTCTCTTCTCCCTTGCTAAGACTGGAGAAAAAAGCCAGTACATCCTAGATGAATTGAGCTCCTGGGCCAATTCGAGCCCAGAACAACCAGTTTTCAAAAGTATACTGCATCTTACTTCCTATCTGCTTTTAGACTAAAGGAAAAACGGTCAGTTCTCTGTAACAGCTTTAAACGTAAACATGCACCATCTGCTGGCTAAACTAGGGAAATACACGTAAAGAAATAATACAGTTTACAGGCTTAAAACCCGCTGTTTTGTCACAGTATGCATCATACCCTCAGCTGTGTTCCCCCCCCCCCCCCCCCCCTCCATTGTAAGTTGCTGCTTCCCCCGTTCTTGAGTTGGTGTCTCACCCAATGCTGCTTCATTCTCGGTGCTCCCATCCCATGTAATTTATCCTTAAAATCGAGCGTGGTACCAGAAGATTGGAGGGTGGCCAATGTAACGCCGATTTTTTTTAAAAAGGTTCCAGAGGAGATCCGGGAAATTATAGACCGCTGAGTCTGATGTCGGTGCTGGGCAAAATGGTAGAGACTATTATTAAGAACAAAATTACAGAGCATATTCAAAAGCATGGATTAATGAGACAAAGTCAACATGGAGTTAGTGAGGGGAAACCTTGCCCCATCAATCTACTACATTTCTTTGAAGGGATGAACAAACATGTGGAGGAGTGGCCTAGTGGTTAGGGTGGTGGACTTTACCCTATCTAATGGTCCACAGCAACATGGAGATCCAGGTGGAGGTACTGGTAGGTGCTGCTGCTCCTGACTCCTCTTCGCTTCTTTCTTACACTTTTCCAGTCTGGTCCCTGCACCCTCAACCACCCCTTCCCCCACTTCCAGGGCCACAGCAGAGTGCGACTTTGGGTTAAAAGAATCTCTTCCTCCTCCCCCCTCTGACGCTCTGGGCATGTGCTCAAGAGCTATGCTTAATACACAAGCCTGTGGTAGTGTGGGCACATGGGACACGCGCTGGACCATTTCTCCAGCATGTCTGGGGAAAACGGGGTTTTGGGGGGGGGGGGGGGAGCCGGGAAATGGACGTGTGGCAAAATGAAAACCAGTGCGTATCTATTTACATCCTAAGCCCTTAACGCCACCCATTGACTTAGCAGTAAGGGCTCACCTGTTACCCGCACAGTAACTGTCCAGCACACGCCAACTGGCAATTGCTGCTGGGAACGCCCCCGCAGTAGAAAATAGAAAATTATTTTCTACCGTGGGTTTTTGACGCACGCCAAACTCGGAATTACCACCAGATGCACATGCTAGCCAGGCAGTAATGCCGATTTGATTCACGCTGCACACACGTAGGTCCTCACTTGTCTTTGTAAAAGGGCCCCCAAGAGTAAATAAATATGAGCCCAAGACTCAACCCATGTATGACCAACCTCTCTATCCTCCAAACTTAGACATTGCCCTCCAGGCCACCAATCACTTACCTCTGTATCACTTTGGAGCCCTTTTACTAAGCTGTGGTAAGTACTAATGTGTGCTTACGGCAGGTTTAAAACCACAGGTGTGCTCAGGCAGCCTGTGGTAGTTTTGGCATCTGCGTGTGCTTCCCACACCCTAAAAAATACATTCTAATTTTTAGCACTGGGGCATGTTTGGGGGTAGAGAGTAGATGAGCCCAGCAGTAATCTGTTAGTGCAGCTACATTGCCACACACTAACCGATTAGTATGTGGTTAGTGCATGAGCCCTTAATGCCTAGATAATAGGTGTAGTTAATGGGAAAATTAGCGATTGGCCATTATTGCTAAAATGGAAAATGCGGCCTCAGAGCACGGGAAACCCAAGCGCTAGTTATAGTGCAGGCCGCTTTTTAGCGCAGCTTACTATGAAAGGGCCTCTTTGGCTGTTAACCTTAAAATTCACCAATTACCCACCTCAAAAAGTGCTTCACCTCGGGTGATGTTTTCTCTTTACCCCACAGTTACACAGGCCTGCATATACCATCTACAGCAGAAGTATCAGGCTGTCATAATATATATCCTGGAATGCACACCAGCCACCCCCATCCAGACTCCCATCTACGCAACTCTCAGGAAATAGCCCAGACTGCACTCTTTTTAAAGGTTATAAAATTTTAAAAGTGTAAATGCCTTCTGTAGTTATAATAATCCTGTGTATTAAACTGTATATATTTCAGCTTGATTTGTAGCACTTGCAAATATATCCCGACTGAATGTGATTGAGATATGTGGTGAAATCATCTAGCAGAGCTGGAGTTTGTATGGATTCCTGGCACAGAACTTTGTAAACAATTATTAGATAAGTAGAGCTTGGGGAAATCCATCGCTTATCCTCTGGAAAGAGCAATAGGGAACAGATTTACTGTTTGGGATTTGCTGAGAAATTCCTAGTGACCTGGATTGACCACTGTTGGAGACTCTCAATCTGACCCAGCATGGCATGTCCTGAATACCAGGCTGGCTTAGGATGAGGAGGAAGAAACCCAAGGAACATTTCAAACACTTTGTAAAGAAACCCGCATTTTATAATTAGAGTTCATATTAAAGCAGAAGTTAGTAGCTGCAGTCTAAGCTCTGCCAGAGATGTGAAGTTGGAGTCATCTCTTTCTAAGGATGAAAACCATAACCATTTTGGTGGTAAGAAATTCTCCATGTCAGCAGGGCCATGCCAAGGGTCTGTGGCACCCCCCTGCAGATGATCAGTTGGCGCCCCCCCCCCCCCCCCGTGAAGGTGATCGCTGCCCTCCCGCTCCCTGGGCCATGTCCCAACTGCCCGTCCTCTTCTCCCCCCCCCCCCAAGATCCCTTTTAAATTTACCTCCGGCAGCGAACAAAGGCGCAGCGTCAGTGAAGGAGGCGGCGCTCCCGACATCTCTAGTCGTCCCTTCGCTTTATGTCCCGCCTTCTTCTGACGTCATTTCCTTGACGTCAGAAGAAGGCGGAACACTGAGCGAAGGGAAGACTAGTAGAGACGTCAGGAGCGCCGCCTCCTTCACTGATGCTGCGCCTTCGTTCGCTGCCGGAGGTAAATTTAAAAGGGATCTTGTTGGGGGGGGGGGGGAGAAGAGGGCGGGCAGTTGGGACATGGGAGGGGGCGAGGTAAGCATGGCGTGGCGGGGCGCCCCCCAGAGGACGGCGCCCTCCTGCCGTGCTTACCTCGCTTACTGTGTTGGCACGGCCCTGCATGTCAGCCATTAAAATAGAGGTGGTGCAGCACAGGGAAAGAGTTTGGTTGTCCACAGTGGGAATGGCCAGAGTTAGGCTGAGGTCGCACAGATCACCTCCTCTCCTATGAGTTGAGTAACATAGCCCTATGTTCTTTACTGCAGCTGAAGCTTTTTGAAAGTGAACATTCTGGGTATTAGGAGTCATTTTATAACCAGTCATCTGTAAATACTTCCAAAAACACACCTTCTAGAAACATCCCGTTTAACAGACAAATTTACAGGAGCAACTGTGTATACTCGTGTATGTACTTGTGTGTCTTATAAAATGGACATGAACCTTACAATACTCTGCCTGAACATTGTCCGTGGGAATGCCTGTGCAAAAATATGCATGGCCGTACCTCGCGAGTGTTCAGTTTTGGAGGCCGTACCTTGCAAAGGATGTTAAAAAAATGGAAGCGGTGCAAAGAAAAGCTACGAGAATGGTATGGGATTTGCGTTCCAAGACATATGACCAAAGACTTGCTGACCTGAACATGTATACCCTGGAGGAAAGGAGGAACAGGGGTGATATGATACAGACGTTCAAATACTTGAAAGGTATTAATCCGCAAACGAATCTTTTCCGGAGATGGGAAGGCGGTAGAACGAGAGGACATGAAATGAGATTGAAGGGGGGCAGACTCAGGAAAGATGTCAGGAAGTATTTCTTCACGGAGAGGGTGGTGAACGCTTGGAATGCCCTCCCGCGGGAGGTGGTGGAGATGAAAATGGTAACGGAATTCAAGCATGCGTGGGACAGGCATAAAGGAATCCTGTGCAGAAGGAATGGATCCACAGAAGCTTAGCTGAAATTGGGTGGCGGGGGGGAAAAGGGGTTGGTGGTTGAGAGGCTAAGATGGGGGAGGGCAGACTTATACGGGGTCTGTGCCGGAGCCGGTGATGGGAGGCGGGACTGGTGGTTGGGAGGCGGGAAATACTGCTGCACAGACTTATACGGTCTGTGCCCTGAAAAAGACAGGTACAAATTCAAGATATGAGTTTATCTTGGGCAGACTAGATGGACCATGCAGGTCTTTTTCTGCCGTCATCTATTATGTTACTATGTTACTCTTGTTACTAGCTGTATTTGTATGCATGTGTTTGCCTGTTTAGTTTTCTGATAGCCATTTTTTCATATACAACACATGCTCCACACATTGAAAATGCTTTATAAAGTTAACTCCCAGCCCCCAGTGTGAATATTCTTAAAAATACGGTTTCATACATAGTTTCTCATGAAGGGACAAAGCAGCACACACTGTCCAATGAACATGCAAATTCCTGTCTGGAAAGACACAATATCCAGAATGCACATAAAACTTATGCTTGGATAACAGACGTACAAATCTTTGGTGGTTCATTGTTCCTCATTTGTTGCATTGTTCAAAAATACACCAAGGAATTCATTTGTTGATTGGTTAATGAGGTGTGCTGTATCATTTTGAATCTCAAGAAAAATGTCAGGAAGTATTTTTTCACGGAGAGAGTAGTGGATGCTTGGAATGCCCTCCCGCGGGAGGTGGTGGAAATGAAAACGGTAACGGAATTCAAACATGCGTGGGATAAGCATAAAGGAATCCTGTGCCGAAGGAATGGATCCTCAGGAGCCGAAGGAATGGATCCTCAGGAGCTTAGTCAAGATCGGGAGGCGGGGCTAGAGGTTGGGAGGCGGGGATAGGGCTGGGCAGACTTATACGGTCTGTGCCAGAGCCGGTGGTGGGAAGCGGGACTGGTGGTTGGGAGGCGGAGATAGTGCAGGACAGACTTGTACGGTCTGTGCCAGAGCCGGGGTTGGGAGGCAGGGCTGGGGAGGTGAGGATAGTGCTGGGCAGACTTATACGGTCTGTGCCTGTGCCAGAGCCGGTGGTTGGGAGGCAGGGATAGTGCGGGGCAGACTTATACGGTCTGTGCCCTGAAGAGCATAGGTACAAATCAAAGTAGGGTATACACAAAAAGCAGCAAATATGAGTTATCTTGTTGGGCAGACTGGATGGACCGTGCAGGTCTTTTTCTGCCGTCATCTACTATGTTACTATGAACACCTAGAAAGAAACCTGTCTCTCTGTTTTTCAGGTATCGAATTGAGCATGAAGCCCTGTCTAAAGTGGAAGTGGAGCAGAATGAATTTATTGACCAGTTTATTCTTCAGAAGTAATGCATTCAAAAGAGTAAGGAGAAAAAAATATTTATTTTCAAGGCAATTGGCGTGAAAAGCGTGCATCATTTCAACTAACTGGTGAATTTTTTTTATCCGATGAATAAATATTTTTACATTGAGTGAAACAAAAAAGCAAAAACTTATGTAATAAAGGTTATAGAACATTTCAAAATGATATCAGACCTCTGTAAACTCAGCTGCAGAAGTAAATAAGATTTCAAACTGTGCTGTCCTTTCCTTTCATTCCTTTTGTATGGTCATTTATTTAAATTAATATAATCTTTGTTAACAATACCATTCTTTGTGTATTTTATGCACCTTTTTTGTCAACATCAAAATGTATCGAATAAAAATTATTTGAAAATATAGCAAATGGTCTTTTAAAAGTATCAATTTAGCACAACTTAAACACTTTAATTGTTGAAATTTTGATGTATTTTCATAAAGTGTTTTCTCTGTGTAAATTAGTGTTGCCAACTGGTTCCAGATTTGCCTGATAGGGTTGATCCAGTCCAGTTTTTAACCCATTGCATGCAGGGACTGTCAAAGGCAGTAAGGTCTAACTTCTTGACCAATGACATGCTCACAGGGGCCCTTTTACTAAGCCGCGTAGACGCCTACGCACATCAATTTGGAGTTACCGCCCAGCTACCACATGGTCCTTGTGGTAATTTCATTTTTGACGTGCATCTTCTATATTTTCTGGCAGCGTGGCGAAAATCGGGCGGTAACTCCAACTTGAACACATGTAGGCAATTACTGCATGGTTAACGCAAGAGACCCTACCGCTAAGTCAATGGTTGGCGGTAAGGTCTCAGGCTCAAAATGGACGCATGCCAGTTTTTATTTTGCCACACGTCCATTTTCAGCCCCCCAAAAAAGGGAGATAAAATTTCTAGGACGTAATGAATGACTGCTTCTTGGAGCAACTGGTCCAGGAACCGACAAGAGGGGGATCCATTTTGGATCTGGTCCTTGTTGGCATGCAGGGTGAGAGGTGGTAGTGGTGGGTCCCCTGGGAACTGAGTCCAACAGTCTTTATTATATCAGAGATAACGACCCGACACAGGCCGTGTTTCGACGCTAAAAAGCATCTGCATCAGGGGTCAATAAATACACCAAGTAATGAATGCAAAACGAAGAGTCCTACTTGTATATGTGTTGTCAACTCACTGATCACGTAGCACCAAACAGAATATGCTGGATACAAACTATCAGAGCAATCGTGAATCGTCTATTAGTCTCTACTTTTGCCTTCTGTGATTCGTCATCGTAGAGAACTTCTATATTTTGGGTCCCCTGGGAAACAGTGATTATAACATGATACCGTTTTTAAAAATATGTACAAAATGGCACCAATTCCTAAATACAAACATTCACTGAAAAGAACTAATCCACCTTGGTATGCAACCTTAATTGAATAAATAAAATGAAAATCATATCATGGGGGTTGAGAGTACAGAAAGAACCTAAAATATATTTTTGGACAATCGAGCATTTTTAGATAGGTTATAGGGTCCACTGTGCAGGTTGAAGTTGAGCTTGAGGAACACAGAATCTAACAAATATCACCTGATAGCCATAAATTAATTTGAGGATTTACAATCATGGCTGAAACAGTTCAAAGAATCTTTATGGCAGGGGAAGGTTAATGGAGATGAGATGGATTACAAGCAAGGTGAAGTATATAGCTGGGCATCTTGTCAGAAGTCATAATCTACCTGTGAGAAAGTATCATTTGCAGATTCTTCAGAGGATACCAGTGGTAATGAGGAGAGGGTATCGGTACAGAGGTGTCCAAGATAATTTTTAGGAGAAGACTAGTAGAAAGCAGACCCAGTGTATGGAAAGAGAATTGAGGGGAAATGTCTCAGCAAGGACCTCAAACAAGACAACATGTACAGTTAACAGTAATTAATATATCATCTATACCCTTACCAATCTGCAAGAGAAGTTGATCAACTGGGTTTTGTTCCCTCCTTAAGCTATGATCCTTGTAAGATGCGTATAGCTCTCTTTTGCCTTTAGTTTTTCAGCCACTTGTTTGAAGAACCGTATCGGTTTCCTTTTCCTTTTATTTACATTCCTTACATGAAGATTTGTTGCCATTTTTTAGGTCCTTTCAACTGAACGACTGTCTTTCCACTTCTCTTATTTCCTCACATCCAATCAGCTCTTTCTTCAAGTACTCTTCTATTTTACAAAAGTCAGCACGTTTGAAATCCATATTTGCACTACACTTTAGCACTTACATGTAATCATACCATGTGATGATCACTGCTGTCCAGGTGGGCATCCACCCAGGCATTAGATACACGTTCCCCATTTGTGATTACTAAATCCAGTATCGCCACTTCCCTTGTGGGTTCCATTATCATTTGTCTGAGCAGAGCACTTTGAAAGGCATCCATGATCTTGCCACCTTTTTTCTGATTCAGCAGATGGAACACGCCATCTGGCAACACCACCTCTCCTGTCATTCCCAACCTTTGCTAGTAACATTAGAATTGGTAAACAAGAGGCTCCTTTGGTCAGCCACTGGATAGCACATGCTCATGAAGTAGCTGATTTAAAATGCACGGTGCTTAGACAGATCACTCCATGCAGAGGAGGGGGTGACGTCACAGCACAGCTGCTGTATATTGAACAGAGATTTATCTTCGAGTGGGATATGGTGGCTCGCAGGGGTCTGAACCTGGAGGTAGAATGGACATAGTAGGTTTTGCCCCCCAGGTGAAAATGATTTAGTGAAATTTGATATAAGGAAGCAGTGTGATTTCCTGCTTTAGTCATTTAAGTTGCTGAGACGCTCACAGAGGGTCCTGTGCTGGACTCATGATTCCTAAGGTAGGCTGCCTTAAAATTTAAAGGTTAAAGATTTCATTATTGAATTTGATTTAGATTGAATAAGTTTGTATAGGGGGGTTAAAAGAGATAGATAGGAATGAAAGTAAGGAAATGTTATAGATAAACTATGTACTGTTTTTGGTATAGGGAAATGTTCCTCCTGAAGAAGGAGTGTTCGAAATGCGGTCTCGCATGGAGGAACAAAAGAGAGAAGGTGTGAAGAGTTAGAAGGTGCTTAAAGTCTGGAAACAGTATGTAAATTCCAGGAAGCCCTTGACACACTGCACTGATTCACTCTGCTGAACTAACACTACTCCAAGAAGAGTGCTGGAGAGACTTTGTTGTGAACATTGTGCTCCTGCTTGATGTGATTTAGAAGATTTTTATGATTTATAAGGACTATAATTTGAACCTTTAAGGACAATATCTAAGACACAAGTGGAAGATTTGAAATTGAGGAAACAACAATTGGGGAGCATGTACACAGATTATGGATATATAGAAATGTGCCCACACAAGGTTTATGTGAATGGGTGGTGAAGTGAAGGGTGTGACTGGGCAAGTTCCGGAACTTACACAGCATAAGTGGTTTTATGTGATATATGTATTGTAATAAAAGAAATTAAATATTTTAAAGGAAGAACGTTTTTTGTGATATAGATTCCCAACCTTTGGACATCTATGACCAGTTCTTTGTCCTGCTTCTATGTTTGTGTTGGAAGTCTGTAGATGAACATCCATATGGATAGAGACTCCACCATCTCTTTCCAAGACGATCCATATCACGTCCTTCTTTCCCAAGCCCCCCTGCATTTCTGCTGCTGTCTCACATCAGCACTACTCCTTAATAGATTATAGTCTGGTATGGTTATCCATTCATGGAAGTCACTGAACCATGCCTCTATGGTAACCACTGTATCTTAGTTTAGCCTGCAAGCATTTGTGCTTATTGCTTTCCACCTATATTTTATTGATTGTCTAATCTGCTGTATATCTTTTTGCCTGGTTTCCCTTCTACATTTTTACTGAGATTTATTTTTGTTTGTTTTATTAAATTCTTCTTCCCCACCGCTTTCAAATTTCTGCTTCCATTTGCCACCCCCTCCTTCTAGCTGAAATGCCTTGAAACATATTATCTGAGCCAAATATGAATAAACAAGTCAAATATGCTCACAGAGTCTGGCTTTGGCAATCTCGCACTAGGGAAGTTAGTGATTGGCTGACTTGTATTTTACCTTATATAATTGGATCTTGTAAAGTAGTCAACATACTGGAAAAGTTTTGGCCAGTATTATCTAGTCAAATAGTGGGTGATTATCAAAGGGGGGGAAAACTTGGGCAAATTTTTAACCTGTAAACAGGATTCAGCAATGTCAGATTTTTGTCATCAAACCATGTGGTTGCTGCAGTTGGTGTGATTTTACTATTGCGGGATCTACATGGCAGTCTTCCTCTACAGATGATGTCATTTCAGCTCGAAATAATACAAGTTGTAACATTTCTATCATGATATAGGTCATTATTTGCCCTTGGTGGATGTGGGCAGGACAAGACAACCCATATGTTTACAATTGAATGAGCACAAAAGCAGAATCCACACGGGAACTGAAACGGCACTGGAATGGTCTCCCCCACTCGATAGAGGACATTAGGTGGAGAATGATTTATATGATATTACCATTACCTCAAGAAAGTGACCACAATAGGAGTGTAAACTATCAGGGACTAATGGTGAGATGTGTATCTGAGAGCTTTTTTGTGAAGTCCACTGCAGTTCCCCCTAGGGTGCCCCACTGCTGTGCTGGGATGTCTATGTGACCGATCTACTAAGAATGCAGGCCCTCCATACATCCCAATGGCTTCATTTTGTGCGTTTTTCACTTGAACATTTTTTTTAGTGGTCCAAAAAGATTGAAAAACCTATTTCTGTTTCAAAAATTGCTATGTTCACCACTTGAGTTTTGGATGTTTTTAGCAAAAAGTCCAAAGTTGGATTTAGACATCATAGTGAAAATGCCCTTCTATATCTCTGTGAGGCATATTATGGGTCACGAAGTTAAACCTTACTGCCTCTGATATGATGGTCTGTTTTTCAATTATTTTATATCAAATATCTACTATAATAAAACTCACCCTCAACGTTCTGAAGACAATGTTCTGAAGTCACTCAGTCAGTCACTGAAGGGTTCATGGATTCATGGTGGTGAAGCCTCAACACTGACCATGTCTCTCTGACCCGCCCTCGCATGACGGACCAATCAGAAAAAACACCCTCAGGAATGGCTCATTATCTGTGCAGCACGGAGAGCACAGAACCACCGCTGGAACGAGAGAAGAATATTCCTGCTGTGGGTATGTGCAAAAATTTACAATTACATTTCACATTTACATTTCACCAACAGAAAGACCCCCCTCCACAAACCTCCTTGACAGACAAAACCACACACACACACAATACAACAGAAACACACCCTCAAAGCCACACACCAATCCAACCCACTTTGCCAGCACAGCACATCCCCCAACCCCCAAGCAAAAAACAAAACAAAAAAAGACACACATCAACAACCTGCACACACACCGCACCCTCACACACACACACACATACACACACACACACAAAAAAAACCACATGCTAGCGCCCGTTTCATTGGTTTCGGAAACTGGCCTTTTTTACTAGTTTTTAAATAAGTTTTTCAATAAGTAGATTATTGTATAACTTTTTAAAAACTTTTGTTGAAGAAGATTATAATATTTCACCTTTTTTGTGAATTGTATTGTTTATTTTACAAAGGCAACATAGGTACCTCTGTCTTAAAAATAGAGTCCAACAATGACCTCCATTAGTATACAAAATTTCAGCTGATCTGAAGGTGATGTGTGTACTGAAGGTGATAGGTGTGTGTATATATGTGTACATGTAGATAGATATGAGTGTATTCTATGTGTGTACATGCTTATAAATACAAGCATACATCACAACTCTACCCAAAAAATGTCCCTAGGGATGCTCATGTGTGCTCTTTTCAGCATGCATACTGGTTGTGTGTATACACTCACACAGTTTTTTAAGAGCCATGCTCTGTCTGTAAAACATGTTTACAATGTTATCTTAAGGATATGAGTGTGTATATGTACTTATATAATTTTATTGCCATATTTTCAGATATCAATGTAACAACATAACTACTGAGATTTTACATCAAACATATAAACAGCGAGTGACCGAACTCACTCGCAAATGCGCAGTAAAGACCCTCTCTGTCCCGCCCCCGCGTCAATACGTGATGACAGGGGCGGACAGAGAGGGTCTCTACTGCGCAAGGGGAGGAACGAAACCGCCGTCGCTACCGCTTCCCCTCCCCCCCCCAAGGTCGCCGCCACCCACCCTCCGCCCGGGCCGGGCTCTCGCTCCGCTTTAGAAACGGCGTCAACGCAGCACACAGCTCAGCTGAGCTGCCGTCGGCCTTCCTTCCCTGCCTGTGGGGCGGGAGTCGGGACACAGGCAGAGAAGAAGGATGGCAGCTCATCTGAGCTGTGTGCTGCGTTGACGCTGCTTCTATAGCGGAGCGAGAGCCCGGCCCAGGTGGAGGGGTGCCGGCGACTCCGGGGGGGGGGGGGGTCCTAGCGGTGACTCCGGAGGGTCGGCGGCGGGGGGGCCTTGCAGCGGCGAGGAGAAGGGGCCTTTCAAACCACCCCCCCCGTCCTATACGAGCCCGTTTTTACGGGCTCAACGGCTAGTCTGTATATAAAACTGATCCTTTTTCTATACTGCATTTTGATTGAACACCAAGGCGATTTACATCATAGAGGACATCCAATCCAAACAGTAAAACTTATTGGTAACATAATTGCACTTAAAAGTCACCTACACCACCCACCCCATCTATCCCAACATAAATATTACTAAGTCAGCTCCATCCCCTTCATTCCTGCAGCTGTTTAGCTGCTTCTTAGACTGGTAGTCAGTCTCCATCTTCAGTTCCAAAGGCAAGATTTCCATAACATTGGTGCCTCATAAGACAGAGCTTCTAGGAAATTTAAGATGAATATGTTTGAGTGATGGCCTCAGGTCAGCTGACCCTAAGGAATGTGAAGGCACATAGAAATAAGTAAATCAACAAGATAGACAAAACGAGTCAACATTTTGAACTTAATTCGATAAACTATTAGCAACCGAAGATGGATGGCCAGCAACCACATAACATGATCAAATTTACATCTGTGACACAGATCACCTCATTTGAATCAAATGTACTCTGTTCAACTGTTACCATGATCACACCATATTATAAGGTGTTCCCATCATCAGTAATCCTAAGACAATCATGTGGAACAATAGCTGAACATCTTTAGCCTACAAAAGTTGTCTGTTACAATGAATCTTATGCAAGAAGGATCTGTAGGAATTGATGAAAAACAGATGAATAGGGAGGAAGTGACGTCAACCCAGGAGATGGCAGCTTAATCTGCAGGCTCTGCCATCCCAGGAGCAAAATTGACCTTCCCTCCCGTGAAATTGTGGAAGTTACTCCCCAGAAAAGACGAAAGAGAGAGTTAAACATGGCAGCGAAGAAAAAGCTTGCTAAGTTTAAATTCGGGACCGAAAAAGCTGGCGCCAGCAAGGTAGCGGGACTCAGGCCACGCGAAGCAAAGATGGCCGCCGACGAAAGTGAATCGGACCCCGAGGAGCAGTTGGAAAGCGAGTCGGAGCTCAGCAAAAGAGATTTTGTCCGCTGGTTTAAAGAACTTAAAACAGAAATGGTGTCCACTCGTCGCAGCATACAGTCCGCTGTAGCGGAGCTGCATGAAGAAATAAAAGAGATAGGCACCCGGCTGGCGGAAAATGAGGAGAAGACGGAGGCGCTAACGACTGAATTGCGGGAAGTCAGAGGGTCCCTTAAAGATGACCAACAAACCCGAGCAGATTTGGAACTAATGATAGAGGACCTGGAGAATCGCACAAGAAGGTGTAATCTGCGATTCCGAGGTATCCCAGAAGAAGAGCAATTTAAGAATCCAGATCTGGTGGTGAAAGAGATCTGCACCTTTTTGCTCCAACAAGATGCTAACATGGCGGAAGGCCAGTGGAAGGAGCCAGTGGAACTGGATCGAGCACATAGAAGTCTTGGCTCGCCGAGGAGCGGAATGGCCAGGGACATAGTAGCTTGTTTCCACCAATATCAAGTAAAAGAAAAGATATGGAAAAGAGCACGAGAAATGGGTGAGATTACTTGGAAATCGGTAAAAGTTAAAATATTTCAAGACTTAGCACGGAAAACGCTGCAAAGAAGGAAGGACTTCAAAGAAGTTACCAACTATCTCCAAAAAGCTGGTTTGAGATATCGATGGTTGTTCCCGTTTGGATTACAAATTACAGTTGGAAATAATACCCGACGTCTTCAATCGCACCAGGGAGCATGGAAAGCACTGCGAGAGATGGGGTGCAAGGACGTCCCGAGAGAAGATGAAACTGAGCAGCAACCCCAACGCAACATGAAGCGGAAGGAGCAGAGAGAATGGCAGATGGTAGAAGGGAGGAGAAGTCGCCTATCGCCCCAGACTGAGAGAGGAGACGGGGGGACAACAGAGGGAACCTGAACTTGTGCAGGACTGAGTTTGAACTTAGTCGGAGTTCTCTATAGAAGTTGGAAAGGGAAAGACTTGGGGGATAGAACAGGAACATTAAAATGATTCAAATCTGGGACAGTATAAACTAATGTTATGACCAAGGGAGGGAGGGGTAAATGGGCACAAGATTGGGTGATGTAGCTCTGAGGAGGGCGCACTTCCTGGCGGGCAAAACTGGCACGACAGGTAACTAGCCAGTTGATGGGGGGATCAGGGGGAGGGAGGGGTGGGAGGGGGGACTCAAGGGGGGACAAGGGGGGGTAGATTACAAATAGGGACGTGGAATGTCAATGGGCTAAACAATCCGGGCAAGAGAAGCATCATTTTTCGAGAACTACGCAAATTAAACTGGGATATAGTGATGCTACAAGAGACCCACATTAAAAAACAGGATGAATCCTTAATAATGAATAAGGGATTGGGTGAAGGGATTGCTCTGGCTGATTCAAGGGGAAACAAAACAGGAGGGCTGGTGATTTATGTGAAAGAACACCTGAAATTTAACACTGAGTCAGTATACAGGGATAAAGAAGGGAGATGCCTAGCTATTAAAGGAAAGATGAACAACCAACGCGTTACCTTAGTGAATGTATATGCCCCGAATGTAGGCCAAGAAAAGTTCTTCGAATCTATCAGGGAGGGCTTGATTCCCTTTGTAGAAGGGGTGGTGTTGATGGGTGGTGACTTTAACTATGCAGACGGGTCACTCGACCATTCCAATCAGCAGGAGAAAGGGAGAGGGTATATTGGGCGCCAATTTCATAAATTGATGCGAGAGCTAGACCTGATTGATATATGGAGACTGATGCATCCAAACCAGAGGCAATACACGCATTATGCACATGTGCAAGGAACATACGCAAGAATAGATGCACTCTGGGGGAGTAGGAATATATGGGGAGATGTGAAGGAGGCAGAGATAGAAAGCATACATGCCTCTGATCATGCCCCAGTTTGGACCGCAATAGAAGGAATGGGTAAACAGGATAGCAGGCAAATTTGGAGACTCAATGAATCACTGTTAGACGGGGAGGCAGACTGCCAGGAATTGCGGCAAACCATTAAAGATTATTTAGAAATTAATGACACAGGGGAAGTTTCGGAGGGGATATTGTGGGATGCCTTAAAAGCTGTAGTGAGAGGGGTACTAATTCGGAAGGGGGCATATAAGAAAAAGGAGAGAGCAATACATGAGCTGGAAGTACGGAAGCAATTGGTTAGATTAGAGGCATTACACCAGAGGGAGGGAAAGCCACACCAACTACTAGAGCTTAAACGGTGGAGAACAGAACTGCAATCGATTCAGATGAAAACAATGGAGTACCATAGGCAATTAATGCAGCAAAAATTCTTTGAATTTAGTAACAAAGCGGGTAATTTACTGTCCAGGGGTTTGAAGGACAGACGGATAAAAAATATGATCACCAAAATAAAGGGCCCAAAAGACTCGATATTCCATCAAGATAGAGAAATTAGAGAACAATTCCTGAACTTTTATAAGGCACTCTATAAAAAAGAAACAGTGACCCCTAAAGAAGAGATTAGGGCTTTTCTACAGAATCTAGACTTACAGCGAGTGACGGCTCAGCAGAGAGAATTGCTTGAAGCACCTATAACATTGAATGAGGTATCAGGAATCATTAAAGGCCTTAAGGGAGGAAAATCCACAGGGTTAGACGGATTCACAGCCAAATATTACAAGATCTTCCAAGGTGAACTAGGGCCCCTGCTGGTCCGGTTGGGGAATGCCTGCTTTGTGGATCAGAGTTTACCAACTAGCATGCAAGAAGCAGGGATATCAGTTTTGTTAAAACATGGGAGGGATCCCACATTATGTGGGTCATATCGCCCGATATCCCTGCTGAATATAGATGTCAAGATTCTTGCAAAAGTTTTGGCAGATAGGTTGAGCGGGGTTTTGCCATCCCTTATACACGAAGATCAATCAGGTTTTATCAGAAACAGGCAGGTAGCAGATAATATTAGGAGAACCCTCAACCTGATCTGGGGGGCTCAGAGAAGGGAAGACTCTATGACACTGCTTGCGGTGGATGCGGAAAAAGCGTTTGATAGAGTTGAATGGGAGTACTTATGGGAAGTAATGATAGAAATGGGAATGGGAAGACCTTTTATAGGATGGGTGAAAAGACTATCCAGCTTATAATCGAACGAGAAAAACGCCCAAGTTCCGACCTAAATCGGGAGATGGGCGTTTATCTCACAAAAACGAATAACGCGGTATAATCAAAAGCCGAATTTGGGACGCTTTCAACTGCACTCCGTCGCGGATGCGGACAAAGTTGACGGGGGCGTGTCGAAGGCGTGGTGAAGGCGGAACTGGGGCGTGGTTATCGGGCGAACAGAGATGGGCGCCCTTTCGCCGATAATGGAAGAAAAATATGCGATTTTAGCGAGAATTTAGGGCACTTTTCCTGGACCCTGTTTTTCCACGAATAAGGCCCCAAAAAGTGCCCTAAATGACCAGATGACCACTGGAGGGAATCGGGGATGACCTCCCCTGACTCCCCCAGTGGTCACAAACCCCCTCCCACCACAAACATATGCCGTTTCACAACTTTTTATGTTCACCCTCAAATGTCATACCCACCTCCCTGGCAGCAGTATGCAGGTCACTGTAGCAGTTATTAGAGGGTGCAGTGGACTTCAGGCAGGTGGACCCAGGCCCATCCCCCCCCCACCTGTTACACTTGTGCTGCTTAATGCTTAGTCGTCCAACCCCCCCAAACCCACTGTACCCACATGTAGGTGCCCCCCCTTCACCCCTTAGGGCTATAGTAATGGTGTAGACTTGTGGGCAGTGGGTTTTGAGGGGGATTTGGGGGGCTCAACACACAAGGGAAGGGTGCTATGCACCTGGGAGCTCTTTTACCTTTTTTTTTTGTTTTGTAAAAGTGCCCCCTAGGGTGCCCGGTTGGTGTTCTGGCATGTGAGGGGGACTAGTGCACTACGAATCCTGGCCCCTCCCACGAACAAATGCCTTGGATGTATTCGTTTTTGAGCTGGGCGCTTTCATTTTCCATTATCACTGAATAACAAAAACGCCCAGCTCACAAAGTAGCGAATAACATATGGGCGTCTATTTTTTTCGAAAATACGGTTGGCTCCGCCCCTTCACGGACCCGTTCTCGGAGATAAACGCCCATGGAGATAGGCGTTTTCGTTCGATTATGCCCCTCTAAATGAACAACCAGTGGCTAAGATTAAGGTGAACGGGGGTTGGTCAAACCTATTTGATATTCCAGCGTGGAACGAGACAGAGATGCCCACTGTCCCCGTTACTTTTTGCCATCTCTATCGAACCCTTAGCACAGCGAATTAGAGAATTAAAAGAAGTAAGAGGGGTTCGAATGGGGGGGAGGGAACACAAAATTGCATTATTTGTAGATGATTTATGATTTTACATAGGGACACCCTTGCTAACAATACCGATGCTCATTCAGGAATTGAGCTCATTTGGGAGAATGTCAGGGTTTAAGGTAAATTTTGATAAGTCAGAACTTAAGGGGATCACGACATCTAAACAGGAGATAGAACAACTGAAGATGAATACTGCTTTTCGTTGGACAGACTCGAACTTTAGATACCTAGGCATACAAATTCCGAGAGATCTTAACATGTTACAGTATATCAGATTAACTATGTACCATTAATTGCAGCTATTCGGAAGGATCTCAGTAAATGGAGGACAGGCTGGCTTTCGTGGTGGGGCCGCATAGCGGCGGTCAAAATGAACATACTCCCACGATTACTATTTTTATTCCAAACTTTGCCAATTTTGGTCCCTAAGGGAGAATTGCAGAAGTATTTTCTGCAATCAGAACTGGGGGAATTTATTTGGGGAGGTCATCAAGCGCGTTTATCAAGGAAAATAATGTGGGGTACAGTGGAGCAGGGGGGAAGGGGCATGCCAAATATAGCATGGTATTATTGGGCAGCACAGCTCAAACAAATCGGAACTTGGGGTAAGGTGGACTTCTCTCCTGTAACACGGTTAGAGCAGATCTTTGTGCAAGAGGGAAAACTAGATGCACTGTTATGGGGATCTTTCTCAGAGGCCACTTATAGAAACTTGACATTGAACCCATTTGTTTCCCATTTGTTCAGACTATGGGGCAGACTTAAAAAGAAATTGAGGGGCCCGCAAGAAAGATCAACATATGCTTGGATAACTCAGGAATCAGGTTTCACAGGGGGTCAGGAGAATAAGATATTTAAAACTTGGTTTGATAAAGGATTGATTAGATTTCGGGAACTAACAGTAGATGGACAACTCAAAACTTTTCAAGTCTTAAGACAAGAATATGATCTGCCCGAGACTGACCACTTTGCTTATCTTCAAGTCAAAAGTTATATGATAAAGGAACATTGGCATAAAGGGGACTGGTTAGAGAATGAAAAATTTGAGAATCTATGGGGGGCAATCACTGAGGGAAGTAAAGGAATCTCAAAGCTATATGAACACATTAGGGGTACAAGATTTACAAAATTACCATATATGAAAACCTGGGAACAAGACCTTAAAACTGAGTTCAGGGAGAGTGAATGGAAAAGAATGTGCCTGGAAGTTAAAAAAGCTTCAGTATGCGTACTAGTTAAGGAAAATGCCTATAAGATAATGAGCCGTTGGTACTACACCCCAGACAGAAAGAAACATTAAAAACACACACACAAAAAACCCCATCTAGGAAATCCAGTAATCAATAGGAAAGCACAGCAAACCAACCACACAAAAGATAATCTCTCTATATAAAAGGCACCACCAACGTTCTATGAAGCCTCCAGCCTGAAGTGTGAAGGGGGAGAGATATCCGGTTTCCCCATGAGTGACTGCCTCTCTGTAACACAAACAGTCAGTGAAGGAAAACAGCAAAGCACGAAATCAAATGCTCTCTCTGTAACAGTGAAGGACTCAGAGGGGGGAGGGGAGAGAGGCCAGAGGGCAGGGACACACACACTCCCACATGCACACAGAAGAAAACATTGCTAGCCCCCGTTTCATTTGCATCAGAAACGGGGCTTTTTTACTATCTCTCTAATAAAAGGCAACACCAACGTTCTATGAAGCCTCCAGCCGGAAGTGTGAAGGGGGCGAGATATCCGGTTTCCCTATGAGTGTCTGCCCCGCCCTCTCTGTAACACAGTCAGTGAAGGAAAACAGCAGAGCACGAAATCAAATCGCTGGCTCTGTAACAGTGAAGGACTCAGAGGGGGGAGGGGAGAGAGGCCAGAGGGCAGGGACACACACACTCCCACATGCACACAGAAGAAAACCTTGCTAGCCCCCGTTTCATTTGCATCAGAAACGGGGCTTTTTTTACTAGTAACAAATAATAACTATTATACCAAACCTAAAAATGTATAATAATTCAAACTGTAAATTAGCAGGTTTTATCTGCTATCATTGTTATGTTGCTGTTACACTCTTTAGAAAAACTATATACTATCTCCTGTGATCCACAAAGCAATTTTATAAGGTAGGCACAGGACGAGCATACATCAGTACTTGTTAGCTGGAAACTTTGTCACACAACACAAACATTACCAAAAGATTGAGTGGGTGCACAGATGGCACTGTGTATGATAGTGTGTATTTTATTAAACCAACCAAAGTTGGAAAGAATTGTACAAAAATGGAGGGGGGTCATGTGATAGTACACTGCTAAAATGGCCGCTCACGTGTGCAGCTGTGGATCTCCACCCAAGAAATAGCAAGAAATGTCCACATAAATTGGGACAATTTGAATTTCAATGAGGTCAAGAAGATCTATGATTAAAAGATTGCGGAATGAGTTCACCGTTTGCTTCAATTCCTTGGATTATGCCCAGAAAATAGGTACAGCCAGATGGAAAGCGTAGAGTATTAACCTCTCTTAAGATGACAGCCACAGCATGTACCGGCTTTGGAAGGAATTGAAATGTTTATGTCATCACAGATCCTATATAATAATTCTCACCTCCAACGTTCTAATCTTGCTGCCTGTGTCCTTGGCTCCTTCGGAGTTGCTGAGCTAGGCTCTGTAGTCAGGCTGACGTCACCGTTGCAATTATGCTGTGAACTTCAGAACCCTCGAAAAAAGAAAAAAAAACATTCCATGCCTCACAGCTGATCCATGTCCAGCGACCCTCCTCTCTCCCCTGCCCCCCCCTGCAGCCACCCATGTCCAGCGACCCTCCTCTCCCCCCTGCCCCCCCTGCAGTCACCCATGTCCAACGACCCTGCTCTCTCACCTGCCTCCCCTCTAGCCACCCAGGTTGTGTAGCGAATTCTTCGGGGCAGGCAGGAAAGATCCCCGGTCCTGCCTGCCCGCTGCTGGCGCTGACCCTCCCCCGCTCATTAGGCGTTTCATAACAGGGGGGGGGGGGTAAAGAAGAAAATATCTCTCTTAATGTAAGGCCAATTTTTTTTATAAAAGGAACCAAATACATTCATTACTCATCTTAAAGTCCAATAATGAGGGGTAGGAGTTTGCATTAAGCCATAAGGAATACACCTAAGGGGGGAAAAAAGGAACGAAGAATTAATACTGAAGTATCTGCCATTCTTCACACAGGGTAGAAAAAGTTCACTGGTACAGAATATGACCTAGCTAACATGGAGTGGAAGTCTCCAAAGGAAACTTACCAGAGAAATATAAAACCAATTGAGAAGACAAAAAATACATATTTCACTTCTTTGAGCTTAATCACACATCTACAAGGGTTCTTCAACAGGAATGTAACTCCTTTTTAAGGTACTTTTGAGGCAATAGAAGGAACTGTTGCCTTTTTCTTTGTGTTGAACGAGCAACATCTGGAAAAATATACATTTTCAAACCACAGAAGGAAAAATCTTCATCTGGGAAAAACAGTCTAATTATTTTCTCTCTGTCAACCTCAGAAACCAAAGTCACTATCAGAGCTTTTGGGACAGCCTGTTTCTCAATAGACGTTTCGAGGAATGTAGTTAAACCAGTAGCTTGATCCTGTAAAACAGATTCCACAGAATCCTCTAAAGCTTCTGGCTGTAAAGGCTTTTTAGATTCAACAGGAAGATAGTATACCTTCATCACAGGTGGAACAGGTGTCTCTGGAATTATTAATATTTAATATTTCCACCATATATTTCCTGAGCAATGTGCGCCAAAATGAAGTTACCGCCCGACTACCGCGTGGCTCTTGCAGTACATAAGTAATGCCACACTGGGAAAAGACCAAGGGTCCATCAAGCCCAGCATCCTGTCCACGACAGCGGCCAATCCAGGCCAAGGGCACCTGGCAAGCTTCCCAAACGTAGAAACATTCTATACATGTTATTCCTGGAATTGTGGATTTTTCCCAAGTCCATTTAGTAGTGGTTTATGGACTTGTCCTTTAGGAAACCGTCTAACCCCTTTTTAAACTCTGCCAAGCTAACCGCCTTCACCATGTTCTCCGGCAACGAATTCCAGAGTTTAATTATGCGTTGGGTGAAGAACAATTTTCTCCAATTTGTTTTAAATTTACTACACTGTAGTTTCATCGCATGCCCCCTAGTCCTAGTATTTTTGGAAAGTGTGAACAGACGCTTCACACCCACCTGTTCCACTCCACTCATTATTTTATATACCTCTATCATGTCTCCCCTCAGCCGTCTCTTCTCCAAGCTGAAAAGCCCTAGCCTCCTTAGTCTTTCTTCATAGGGAAGTCGTCCCATCCCCGCTATCATTTTAGTCGCCCTTCGCTGCACCTTTTCCAATTCTACTATATCTTTCTTGAGATGCAGCGACCAGAATTGAACACAATACTCAAGGTGCGGTCACACCATGGAGCGATACAACGGCATTATAACATCCTCACACCTGTTTTCCATACCTTTCCTAATAATACCCAACATTCTATTCGCTTTCCTAGCCGCAGCAGCACACTGAACAGAAGGTTTCAGTGTATTATCAACGACGACACCCAGATCCCTTTCTTGGTCCATAACTCCTAACGTGGAACCTTGCATGACGTAGCTATAATTCGGGTTCTTTTTTCCCACATGCATCACCTTGCACTTGCTCACATTAAACGTCATCTGCCATTTAGCTGCCCAGTCTCCCAGTCTCATAAGGTCCTTCTGTAATTTTTCACAATCCTGTCACGAGTAAATGACTTTGAATAACTTTGTGTCATCGGCAAATTTAATTACGTCGCTAGTTACTCCCATCTCTAAATCATTTATAAATATGTTAAAAAGCAGCGGTCCTAGCACAGACCCTGCCCTGAGGAACCCCACTAACTACCCTTCTCCATTGTGAATACTGCCCATTTAACCCCACTCTCTGTTTCCTATCCTTCAACCAGTTTTTAATCCACAATAGGACTTTTCCTCCTATCTCATGACCCTCCAATTTCCTCTGTAGCCTTTCATGAGGTACCTTGTCAAACGCCTTTTCAAAATCCAGATACACAATATCAACCGGCTCCCCTTTGTCCACATGTTTGTTTACTCCTTCAAAGAATTGAAGTAAATTGGTCAGGCAAGATTTCCCCACACAAAAGCCATGCTGACTTGGTCTCAGTAATCCATGTCCTCGGATGTGCTCTGTAATTTTGTTTTTGAAAATAGCCTCTACCATTTTCCCCGGCACCGACGTCAGGCTCACCGGTCTATAATTTCCCAGATCTCCCCTGGAACCTTTTTTGAAGGTAATTTCATTTTTTGTGCGCATCCAATACGCGCATCTGAAAAATATTTTTTATTTTCAGGCATGCGTACGGACATGTGCCAAGTGGCATTTGGCACGCATAGGTCATTACCACCTGATTACCGCATGAGTCTTTACCGCTAGGCCAATGGCTGGCGGTAAGGTCTCAGACCCAAAATGGACGCATGGCAATTTTGATTTTGCCGCACATCCATTTTCGGCAAAAAAAGGCCTTTTTTTTTACAGGTGCGCTGGAAAATGGATCGGCGCGCGCCCAAAACCTTCGCTCATTTTTCAGCGCACCTTAGTAAAAGGAGCCCTCTATTTTATTATGAAGTAAACTTACATTCTTCGTTAATGCAGCTCTATGCTGAAAAGCAGATTCAACTGTTGTTTCCAAATCCACAGGGGTCTTAAGCTTCCCCAGTTCTTTTTTTTTTTCTTTTTTTAAATTTTTTATCACTTTTTATAATTACATTTTATAATTACAGAATTAAAGAAATTTTTTATCACTTTTTATAATTACATTTTATAATTACAGAATTAAAGAAATCTTAAAACATAGGAAAATTCAAACAAGTACAATACAAATTTATATATTAGTCCACATTAGTCGATCCAATAACCAGGAACTTAAATTTACCAGTCATAATGGCCAAAAATTACAATCTCAAAACAGAGGAGGGGAAGAATTCAGGTTGGCATGCGCTTGAGCCGGAACTACTGCCAAATTGGGCTGATGGTAGTTCTGATTCAGCATTTGGTAAGCCCGCGTTGGGTGTTTGTAAAAGGGCCCCTGAATTACTATTAAGTGCAACCTACATTTGATTTTCAGTACACATATATCTCCTAATTCTAAACATAGCACTCAAAATTGCCCATGCAAATGGTGCATACAATTTAATTGCTTAATCAGCCAAGTAGTGCTGATAATTTGGCGCTAATAATCAATTATTGGCGCTAATTGGCAATAATTGGAATTTATGCACACATCTTTATAGTCGGTATTCTATAAAGATATATGTGTAAGTTTATTCAGATCTGTAAAGGGGCAGTTCTAGGATTTGCACAGTGTTATAGAAGTCGGAGGATCAGGCGCAAGGATTTACACCAGGGTTTGGCACTAAGCGCTATTCTATAAATGGCGCCCAACTTGAACCACTTAAGAATATTACAGTAGCCATACTGGGTCAGACCAATGGTCCATCCAGGCCAGTATCGTGCTTTCAACAGTGGCCAATCCAGATTTGTTCTTTATGAATTATTAGGAAAGGGATGGTGAATAAGACAAAAAACACTATAATGCCTTTGTATCGCTCCATGATGCGTCCGCACCTTGAGCATTGCATTCAAATACTCAATTCTCAAAAAAGATATAGCAGAATTAGAAAAGGTTCAAAGAAGAGCGACCAAAATGATAAAGGGGACAGAACTCCTCTCGTGTGAGGAAAGGTTAAAGAGGTTAGGGCTCTTCAGCTTGGAAAAGACCCGGATGAGGGGAGATATGATTGAGGTCTACAAAATCCTGAGTGGTGTAGAACGAGTAGAAGTAGATCGATATTTTACTTGTTTCAAAAATACAAAGACTAGGGGACACTCAAGGAAGTTACATTGAAATACTTTTAAAATAAATAGGAGGAAATATTTTTTCACTCAACGAATAGTTAAGCTCTGGAACTCTTTGCCAGAGGATGTGGTAACAGCGGTTAGTGTATCTGTGTTTAAAAAAGGTTTGGACAAATTCCTGGAGGAAAGGTCCATAGTCTGCTATTGAGACAGACATGGGAAGCAACTGCTTGCCCTGGGATTTGTAGTATGGAGTGTTACTCTCTGAGATTCTGCATGGAATCTTGTCACTCTTTAGGATTCCAGAATCTTGCTGTTCTTTGGGGTTCTACATGGAATGTTGCTACTCTCTGAGATTCTGCATGGAATCTTGTCACTCTTTAGGATTCCAGAATCTTGCTATTCTTTGGGGTTCTACATGGAATGTTGCTACTCTCTGAGATTCTGCATGGAATCTTGTCACTCTTTAGGATTCCAGAATCTTGCTGTTCTTTGGGGTTCTACGTGGAATGTTGCTACTCTCGAGATTCTGCATGGAATCTTGTCACTCTTTAGGATTCCAGAATCTTGCTGTTCTTTGGGGTTCTACATGGAATGTTGCTTCTCTCTGAGATTCTGCATGGAATCTTGTCACTCTTTAGGATTCCAGAATCTTGCTATTCTTTGGGGTTCTACGTGGAATGTTGCTACTCTCTGAGATTCTGCATGGAATCTTGTCACTCTTTAGGATTCCAGAATCTTGCTATTCTTTGGGGTTCTACATGGAATGTTGCTACTCTCTGAGATTCTGCATGGAATCTTGTCACTCTTTAGGATTCCAGAATCTTGCTATTCTTTGGGGTTCTACGTGGAATGTTGCTACTCTCTGAGATTCTGCATGGAATCTTGTCACTCTTTAGGATTCCAGAATCTTGCTGTTCTTTGGGGTTCTACGTGGAATGTTGCTACTCTCTGAGATTCTGCATGGAATCTTGTCACTCTTTAGGATTCCAGAATCTTGCTATTCTTTGGGGTTCTACGTGGAATGTTGCTACTCTCTGAGATTCTGCATGGAATCTTGTCACTCTTTAGGATTCCAGAATCTTGCTATTCTTTGGGGTTCTACATGGAATGTTGCTACTCTCTGAGATTCTGCATGGAATCTTGTCACTCTTTAGGATTCCAGAATCTTGCTATTCTTTGGGGTTCTACATGGAATGTTGCTACTCTCTGAGATTCTGCATGGAATCTTGTCACTCTTTAGGATTCCAGAATCTTGCTATTCTTTGGGGTTCTACATGGAATGTTGCTACTCTCTGAGATTCTGCATGGAATCTTGTCACTCTTTAGGATTCCAGAATCTTGCTATGCTTTGGGGTTCTACGTGGAATGTTGCCACGATTTGGGTTTCTGCCAGGTACTTGTGACCTGGCTTGGCCACTGTTTGGAAAACAGGATACTGGGCTAGATGGACCATTGGTCTGACCCAGTATGCCTACTCTTATGTAAAAAAAATTGATTCACTTCTACTCGTTCTACACCACTCAGGGTTTTGTAGACTATTTATAAAATAGTGCTTAGGGTACATTTGTTTGGCGACCGATTTGGGGCGCCATTTACAGAATTGAGTCCATAATGTTTAAGAAGATGGTGCACTTTGGCTAAAAGTACTATTCAATAATATAGTACAAACTCTTGAATTATCTTTTGTTTTTAATATTAAGTCTGTATGCAAAATGCTTTTATGCCATATGGCAGGAAAATCCCACACCTGTTATGACATTACATTATGAACTCAGCACAAACACCTGACTGTATAAACAGAACTTTGCACTTGGCAGTAGATAAAGCTGAAGGCCAAATGCGCATTTCTTTCACTGGATTAAAATTAAACTGCCTTAAAAGTTCTGCTGGCAGAACTGTTGCAGTTTCTCAACAGAACATATGATAAGCAGATGCAATGATAGAACTAACTGACATCTAGGTCAGTCTGGCAAGCTGCACCCTCATGTCAAGCTGATTGGGCAGTAGAGTGCTTTTCAAACTGTCCTGTTTCCTCTTTAAAACACTAAAAGGACTGATCCCCAGCTACCTACTAACCCATTTCTGCTTCGTAACCTTGTCCAGATCAAGGAGACAAAATGCCACCTATTTCTTCACCTTCCCCCCCCCCCCCCCCCCCCCCATCTAAGGGCAAGAAGAGACAAATCCCTTTGGAAAGACATTGCCAGAATGTACTCCCCCATACAATCATACCTCACGTTGCACAAAAAGATAAAAACCTTCTTATTCAAGAAACTAGTAAAAAAGGCCCGTTTCTCAAACAAATGAAGCAAGGTGAAAGCAAACACCAATATAGTCGGTGCTATACCCCCTCCGCCACTCTTCACAGTAAGCACTAAAAAACCGTCAAGCCACAGAAGGTAACCCCCCACCCCCGTCTGTTATCACACATACCCACAGCAGCAACATCCGCATGAATGTTCTTCTCGTTCCAGCGATGTTCCTCTGCTGCGTGCTGCACAGAAAACGACCCCTTCTGCTGCTGATGCTTCTCCGTCTGATAGGTCCCTCATGCGTCTGACGTCGCGTACCGTTGCCTGGCAACGGTTCAGCTATCCCTTCACTGTCAGTGTTCCGCCCTCGACGTCATCACGTTTTGACGCGAGGGCGGG
The DNA here is from genome assembly GCF_901765095.1 of Microcaecilia unicolor. Lineage (NCBI taxonomy): Eukaryota > Metazoa > Chordata > Amphibia > Gymnophiona > Siphonopidae > Microcaecilia > Microcaecilia unicolor. The sequence continues at coordinate 13,535,357 of NC_044043.1, read as the reverse complement.
GCAGAGAGAGATGGCTACACACTTACGAATTTACGAACCCTTCAGTGAAGCCACGGAGTCAGCTTCAGAACGTTGAAGGTGCTTTTTATTAAAGTAGATATGTATTGTAACTAGATTTCCGCCCACCCCCAAAACAACAGTTGTAATTCTCAAAGGAATGTTCTGTTCCATGTTTACCTACAAACCTTTGTAAACTGCTTAGAACTGAAAAGGTATTAGCGGGATATAAGCCCTAATGTAATGTAGGTTGTTGGTGGCAGGGTATCTTTTGAGGGGGCCATAAGAACCTGGAGGCTGGAGCTAGTTAATTAGGAAACACAGGGAAGGGGGACTGAAATGCATATACACCAAAAAAAGAAACAGATAAACCTTGATTCTTCCATCCCGGGTCATTTTCACCCAGTCTCTAATCTCCCTTTCGTCTTCAAATTAGCCAAGATGGTAGCTGTGCAACTGATTATCTTGACAAATTGACAACTTTTCATCCCAGACAGGATGGGAATAGCAACAAGAAATGAATAAAATCAAACCGACTTAGACAGGTAGGGACACACTTTTCATGTTACTCAACATGAAAATAACTTTTGATCTGGTTGATCATACTTTATTGTTCTTGTGCTCATATGAATTAGGAATTCCTTTGGTTCCATTCATTTCCTTCTGTCTTTCTGAACTGAATGGAAATCCACACTCCCTCATTCTTTGCTTCTTACCTGTGGGCTGCCAGTTTTCTTTAGTCTTGAATGGAGGTGTAGCCTAGTGGTTGTGCAGTAGCCTTTGATCTTGGGGAACTGAGTTTCATTCCCACTGCAGCTCCTTGTGACTCTGGGTAAGTCACTTAACCCTCCATTGCCCCTGGTACAAAATAAGTACCTGAATATATGTAAACCGCTTTGAATGTAGTTGCAAAAACCTCAGAAAGGCGGTATATCAAGTACCATTTCCCTTTCCCTCCCTTAGCAACTCTGATCCAAAGTTTTGGGATCAGCAGTGATATCTATGCTGATGACAAGCAATTTGTCACTTTCACAGACCCAGACACAGCAATGCTGGATAACCTTAATGTAAACACTGACTGGCTGTGGGCACATAGGCTGAAATTGAATCCATTCAATCTTAGGCAACGTGGAGGGGCATAATCGAACGTCGCCGGCGATCTATTTTGGCGGCAGCACGACAGTTGGCCAGAACCGTATTATCGAAAAAGATGGCCGGCCATCTTTTTTTTCGATAATACGGTTTAGCCCGGCCAAATGCCAGAGTTCGCCAGGTTTGAGATCACTGGTTTGGTTTTTCAGCGAAAATGGAAAAAAAATGTCGGCCATCTCAAACCTGGCAAAATCCAAGGTATTTGGTCGTGGGAGGGGCCAGCATTTGTAATGCACTGGTCCTCCTCACATGCCAGGGCACCCTAAGGGGCACTTCTAAAAATGTTGAAAAAATACACAAATAGCTCTCAGGTGCATAGCTCCCTTACCTTGGGTGCTGAGCCCCCAGAATCCCCCCAAACCCACTCCCCACACCTCTACTCCATTACCATAGCCCTTATGGGTGAAGGGGGGCACTTACATGTGGGCACAGTGGGTGTTGGGGGGGGGGGGGTTGGAGGGCTCAACCCTTAGCACCACAAGTGTAACAAGTAGGGGGGGATGGACCCGGGTCTGCCTGCCTGAAGTGCACTGCACCCATTAAAAACTGCTCCAGGGACTTGCATACTGCTGTCAGGGACCTGGGTATGACATTTGAGGCTGGCATACAGGCAGGTAAAAAAAGGTTTGTATGGTTTTTTTTTTCGTGTGGGAGGGGGTTGTTGACCACTGGGGGACTACGGGGAGGTCATCCCCCATTCCCTCCAGTGGTCATCTGGTCAGTTGGGGCACCTTTTTGAGGCTTGGTCGTGAAAATAAAAGGACCAAGTAAACCCGGCGAAATACTGCTTAACGCCGCTTTTTTTTCCATTATCCGCGAAAGTCGGCCATCTGGTAGCCACGCCCATGCCCCGCCTTCGCTTCGCCAGCGACACGCCACTTTGAACTTTCGCCGGCAAGGCGACAGGAAAGCGGCGATGCTGTCTAAAAAGCAGCTTTCAATTATACCGATTTCGTCGCTTTTCCGAGATCGCAAGATCAGCATTGGGCAGTGTTAACCCTCCATATTCAATCTGCTAGTACTTTGAAAAACCAGTGACCGATGTTTACTATGCACCCTTTCAATCAATGATTATACAGAATGGATAACAGAATACAGTACAGGAGCTGGAAATAATCAGTTACATGAGTTCAATGACTCATTTTTTTCTTTCAAGAACGTCCATTTTGGCAGGAATTTCCTAGGGGTGGGCTTGGGGTAAATTCATAGAACCAAAGGCCATAGCTGATTCCTTAAACTCAGCAGGGAGAGGGATAGAGGTAGATTGAAAAAGCAGTGAAGCAGCTGCTGTATTAGGTCTATCACTCATTAAATTGTTCTTCCATTTATGATATCAAGGTACCTCGAGTGCATGAATTGGGAGTTTGGGGGTGATTCTCAATTCCTGTTTGACTATGCAAGACCAGATAATGACGGTCACCTTTTACATGTTCCACTTGCTTACTAAAATGAAACTGATGATTCCTACATATGACCTTAGGACAGTAGTATAAAGATTGGTTCTATTTAAACATGATGTTTCATTGCTTCACTTTGGCATCGATTCACAGAGGCCTGTTTTATCTCAGCCAAATGCTGCATATTTATCACTCTGCAAGGATGTTGAAATCAGAAGAGGCAAAGCAGTTGCCAAGATCGCCTTTGGGGAAAAGATAAGTTTTGCCTGAAACAAGGCAGGCTACTTTTTCATTTGCACACCCTCTCTTGCAGAATAATGTTGCCACTAGGTTTGTGATCATTTGGAAAAAGCATCAAAAGGTACATTCTTTTCTCACAGGCTTCCATTATTATATCACATATCTCTCTATATAAAAGGCAACACCACCGTTCTATGAAGCCTCCAGCCGGAAGTGTGAAGGGGGCGAGATATCCGGTTTCCCTATGAGTGTCTGCCCCGCCCTCTCTGTAACACAGTCAGTGAAGGAAAACAGCAGAGCACGAAATCAAATCGCTGGCTCTGTAACAGTGAAGGACTCAGAGGGGGGAGGGGAGAGAGGCCAGAGGGCAGGGACACACACACTCCCACATGCACACAGAAGAAAACATTGCTAGCCCCCGTTTCATTTGCATCAGAAACGGGGCTTTTTTACTAGTAGCTTTATGTTTAGTGTTGCAGGTCCCACTTTTTTTTTTAATTCAAAATTTTTGTTCTTTAACCAAAGGCAAAATACAAGAACTACCCCTATCCCACAAGACATGACTCCCAAATGAGAACCCCACATTTACTATTAAAGTCTAAACTTTTTGAAACCATGCAATGTTCTGCTTCTTAACTGCAGCAACTTCCAAGCCAAACAACGTTCCAGAAGGCCAATAAAAATTATAAAGGGGAAGGGATGACTTCCCTATGAGGAAAGGCTAAAGCAGCTAGGGCTCTTCAGCTTGGAGAAAAGACGGCTGAGGGGAGATATGGTAGAGGTCTATTAGAGGAATGGAACGGGTGGACGTGAATCGCTTGTTTACTCTTTCCAAAAATACTAGGACTAGGGGACACACAATGAAGCTAAAAAGTAATACATTTAAAATGAATCACAGAAAGTATTTCTTCACTCAACGTGTAATTAAACTTTGGAATTCGTTGCCATAGAACCACCGCGGGAGGTGGTGGAGATGAAAACGGTAACGGAATTCAAACATGCGTGGGATATGCATAAAGGAATCCTGTGAAGTAGGCATGGATCCTCAGAAGCTTAGCCGAAATTGGGTGGCAGAGCAGGTGGGGGAAGAGGGGTTGGTAGTTGGGAGGCGAGGATAGTGGGTGGCAGAGCCAGTGATGGGAGGCGGAACTGGTGGTTGGGAGGTGGGAAATACTGCTGGGCAGACTTGTACGGTCCTGAGCCCTTACGCCAAGCCCCCTCCCTACCCATCTTCAAATCCTTGCTCAGAGCCCACCTCTTCAATGTTGCTTTCGGCACCTAACCTTTATACCTTTCAGGAAATCTAGACTGCCCCTATTTGACTGACTGTACATTTGTCCTTTAGATTGTAAGCTCCTTTGAGCAGGGACTGTCCTTCTATGTTAAATTGTACAGCGCTGCGTAACCCTAGTAGCGCTTTAGAAATGTCAAGTAGTAGTGGTCTGTGCCCTGAAAAAGGCAGGTACAAATCAAGGTAAGGTATACACATATGAGTTTATCTTGTTGGGCAGACTGGATGGACCATGCAGGTCTTTTTCTGCCGTCATCTACTATGTTACTATGTAGTAAATGCAGTTAGCTTAGCGGAGTTTAAAAATGGTTTAGCTAGCTTCCTAAAAGGCCATAAGCCATTATGAAAATGACTTGGGGAAAATCCACTTCTTAGTTGTAGGATAAGCAGCATAAAATGTATCGTATTGTTTTGGGATCTTGTCAGGTACTTGCAACCTGGATTGGCCACTGTTGGAAACAGGCTGCTGGGCTTGATGGACCTTCGGTTTGTCCCAGTGCAGCAATACTTATGTACATCCTGCATTCACTGGCAGTGCGGTGTTATCTTTCCACTCAGACAGGATAAGTAGAATATCTACCCCCATCATCCTATCAAACAGCTGTGCTCTATCCTTAATCAAAAGATGGGAAAGAGCAGCTGATCGTAAAGCAACACATTCATGGAACGGTGTTCTTTTCTTCATTTGAATATTAATACCTTTCTCGCTGTTTCATGAAAGGGTCTGGGGGCACAGCTGCAGAGGAATCTCTCTTTTCTTACCCTTCTTTCCTATTCAAATTAGTAGTTCCTTGTTATTTATTCTTGGTTTACTGCTCTAATTACTATATTTAATTGAATGTAAATCACCTTGATGATTCCTCTGTAAGATAGTATTATCAAATAATTCTAACAACAAAAAAAAGAATAGATTATTACTAATGAAAAATCTCTTTTCGCATTCACAGTTCCTTGTCAGACTGTTTTGCCAAAAAGGCGTCTTCAGGAGCCGCTCAAAAGCCACCATAAACAAATGGCCTCAATTGCTCTCAATAGCACATTTTCAGCGCATCTCCACAGACAAGAACTACTCGGATTCAACCGCCAGCAATAAAGAACTGTGAATGCGAAAAGAGATTAAAAGGGAAAAAAAAAAGATCAACTTTGGGACATACTTGGCGTCTTTAACCCATTAGCGAAACGGGGGCTCCCTGTTGGGTTAAGGAGTGGAAAGTACCGCCATATGAGGAACACCAGAGTGACATTTAAAAGCTAAGTGGTTTCTGGCGACACCTTCTTGATTCATTTGCAGTCTACAGAAATATTGAAAAATCAGTACCACTAATAGTTAAGTACAGAATATTGACGTATTACATGGTGGACACACACGAAGTAGGCAAATATTAGGTACACTGTGATTAGAGATTTAGAATTAAACATTAAGTAGTGGAGTTTTTTTTTGAAGCTACACGATGGCACGCCGAGCTTATGCCTTATATCCTGCGAAGTTGGGCTGGTTGGGTGGCGACTCTGATTAGCTTTTTTTCTCCACTTTAAAATACACACAATTTAGTCGAGGATTGAGAGGGTGTTCCACATCAAAGTTACACAGCTTGTATGAGTCTTGTGTGTAGAATTTCAGTCTTTAACCCAATGACATCAATGGATTAAGAATGATCTGGACCTACAACTGCATAGAATTAAATCAATTAAAGGACCTCTAAATCCCCATGGTTTATCTGTGGGTGATTTTTGCTGATTATACAATACAGCTAAACACAATGTGAATCTTCAGGGAAGGGCTGAAGCGCCAAGCCTGCACACTTTTCACTGCTGTTGCCGGCGTAATCCCGACGAGGTCAGACAGTGAGAGACCTTGAAAAAGCATAAGCGAAACGGGTCCGTCGGGACCTCACTCCTTGCAAGAATATTTACGGCGCAGCGGAGCACAGCGAGAACACAGATAAGTGGTTTTGATTGCATTATCGCATTGCTCAGAGAGTAACGAGAGCAACGAGAGGTTTTTTTTGCCAATGATTACTTTTTCACTGTGAGCTAACAGCTTTTTTTAGCTACTTTTCCGGTCCTCTCATTTTCAATATGTGCGTATGTAAGAGTGCGCAGGAGATTCACATTGTGTTTAGTTGTAGAACGGAAGCAACTGTGAATCGGATCTATTTTTGAAGTACACCTGCAGGATTAGACAATATAGAACATATGGGATTTATCCATCACTCTTCACATTAGTAACAACAACCATTTCTAAAGCGCTACTAGGGTTACGCAGCGCTGTACAATTCAAACATAGAAGGACAGTCCCTGCTCAAAGAGCTTACAATCTAAAGACAAGTGAACAATCTAGAGGACGAGTGAACAGTTAATCTGATAGGGTGGATGGATTGAGGTATTTTATATTCCTCGAGCGGTTAGTACTCACTCTACAAGTGCTACAGAAGTTTACTATATATTATAGTTTACTGACTGATAAAAATCAAGTAGATTGAGAATATTTAGTTGAGAAGACTGGAGTAATATTCAGTTTTGATATAAGATTTGAGTGGAGGGTGATGGAAAAGGTGTTTTTTTTATATATATATAGAATTTAATGTTATTTTTGCAATAAATATTTTTGATTAGTAATAATCTATTCTTTTTTTTTGTTTTTAAATTGAAGAATAGCTATACTGGTAATTCCCTCATTTAGTCCTTTTGAATAGTATCAAATAAACCTGATTGTTTTTGTTATGTATCTTCTGTTGCAATCTGCCTAGGATTTCAGTGAAATGGAAAGTAAAATATAAATAAACAATCACTGGATCACCGAGAAGTCTGTGCTCTGTGACTCGCAGTTCATTATTACTTCTGAATTATTCAGAGATGTTTCTTATTTAAGATGTTTTGGTTTTGGAGCACCAGGAGAGTTGGCCCTGAGCTGTAGAATACAATCAATTTCTATAATGACTATTCCACAGAATCATGATATGAAGCAAGGTTAGTCCCATTTCGGCTAAGATTGAGTTCATGTACTGCTCAAGCACCTGGGGAAGAAAATTATCTAATAACATTCGCTAAAGAGGACCTTCTGCTAAAAAAATTAAACAAAAATACAGTCTGAAACTGGCGTATATTTTCTCACTGCAGCTAGTGAAAAGTTTTTAATAATTAACAATAAAACAACCTGACTGCAAAGATCAAATTCTACTTTTCATTTTTGTACTGTGACTGATTTCAGCTTAAAGGTTATTAACCAAAAGAAACAAAATGTTTGAATTATTAGTGTTTTGGGGTTTTTTGTTTTTTTTTAAATAATTGAAGGGGGAAAAAAAAACCCAGCTGCCTTCTGCTAGATTCAATGCCAAACCGTGAGTACAAAATTCAATCAATGACTTTAGGGGTCCATTTACTGAGCTGCATTAAGAATGCATCAAAAAACAGACCACCACAGGCTAATCCGAGACAAGGGGTGAGATGCTCCAGGAAAGCTTTATTAGGACCCTACACGGTCCGTGTTTCGGCTTTTAAAAAAGCCTTCATCAGGGGTCGATCAGTGGGTGCACAAAGTATATACTGATTGACAATGGAGCGCATGAAATGTCGTCTCTGAATAGAATAAAGTGTACTGCCTCGTACCAACAGATCGACCCCTGATGAAGGCTTTTTTAAAAGCCGAAACACGGACCGTGTAGGGTCCTAATAAAGCTTTCCTGGAGCATCTCACCCCTTGTCTCGGATTGATCTCTTGAAGTTGGGTTTTTCCACTTTTTTCTTTTGTTGAATTTTTGTGGAAACTTCGAACCCCCTTTGGTTTTGCGGTAATAAAAAAAGATTTTACATAAACACGGGAATATAGTGCACTCATGTTTTTGCTCTCAAAGATAAATTTAACAGAAATTGTGAGTCCTTCATTGTTACCAATGAGTGTAAGAATGAAAGAAGATGTTTTAAGTTTCTTTACTAGATTGATATACCACCCCAGGGCACTCTCATAGCAACTAATTCACTGGCCCCCTATCCGTTTCCGTATTCAGTTCAAGCTTCTCTTATTGACCTATAAGTGTATTCACTCTACCGCTCCCCAGTACCTCTCCACTCTCGTCTCTCCCTACACCCCCCCCCCTCGGGTACTCCGCTCTGTAGATAAATCTCTCTTATCTGTCCCCTTCTCCTCTACTGCTAATTCTAGACTCCGTTCCTTTTGTCTTGTTGCACTTCACGTCTGGAATAGACTTCCCGAGCCTGTGCATCTAGCCCTGTCCTTGGCCATTTTCAAGTCCAAACTTAAAGCCCACCTCTTTACCTCTGCTTTTGACACCTAACCACTACTCACTTGCCCTGTCCTTTATCCTCACCTATTTATTCCCTTACCCTTAATCGTTCTGTCTTATTTAGATTGTGAGCTCTTTGAGCAGGGACTGTCTTTCTTCTATGTTTGTGCAGCGCTGCGTACGCCTTGTAGCGCTATAGAAATGCTAAATAGTAGTAGTCTCTTGTAACCAGAGCTAATAGTGTGATGTCATAATGCCTCAGTCCACCAATAAGAGCCAACCTCATCAGTGATGTCACAATGGCTTGATTGTCCTATACTTGGCTCACTTTTATTACATAGCTCTTTGAGCAGTGACTGTCTTTCTTCTATGTTTGTGCAGCGCTGCGTACGCCTTGTAGCGCTATAGAAATGCTAAATAGTAGTAGTAGTCTCTTGTAACCAGAGCTAATAGTGTGATGTCATAATGCCTCAGTCCACCAATAAGAGCCAACCTCATCAGTGATGTCACAATGGCTTGATTGTCCTATACTTGGCTCACTTTTATTACATAGCTCTTTGAGCAGGGACTGTCTTTCTTCTATGTTTGTGCAGCGCTGCGTACGCCTTGTAGCGCTATAGAAATGCTAAATAGTAGTAGTAGTAGTCTCTTGTAACCAGAGCTAATAGTGTGATGTCATAATGCCTCAGGCCACCAATAAGAGCCAACCTCATCAGTGATGTCACAATGGCTTGATTGTCCTATACTTGGCTCACTTTTATTACATAGCTCTTTGAGCAGGGACTGTCTTTCTTCTATGTTTGTGCAGCGCTGCGTACGCCTTGTAGCGCTATAGAAATGCTAAATAGTAGTAGTAACTAATTAAGGGGTCCTTTTACTAAGGCACACTAAATGATAAGATGCCCATTTTAGTCCTATGCGGGTCTTATTTAACACACACTAATCATTAGCAGGTCCTAAATCTGTTAGTACGCCTTAGTAAAAGGACCCCTAAGTGAAAAGGATGAAACAAGAGCAAGAAAAGAAAGCAAGAGGAACTCTATAAGACAGAAAAGAGGACAGGCAGACAAAGGCAGGGATGCAATGCAGAAATAGCCGCCCAAATCATGCCGTACCACAATATGGCCCCTGGCCAAAGGCCAAACCCCAAGTCAGCTGGGGTCAGGTAGCAAAGACTGAAAAAGACGGCTGCAAGGCTAATACTAGGCAAATCTCGCTTTGATCATGCTCAACCTCTTCGTTTTAACCTACACTGGCTCCCCATTGCAGACCGTATTACCTTCAAAATCTGCTCATTGACTCACAAGATACTATATGGGGAGGCCCCTGCCTACATGTCAGATTTGATAGATCTACCTTCAAGAAATGCATCGGTGACTGCTCGATCCTACCTTAATCTACATTATCCAAGCTGCAAGTCTGTAAAATATAAACTGCTCTTTTCATCTTCTTTCTCCTACGTCAGCCCAAAATCTTGGAACACTCTACCTAGGCAACTAAAAGTGATTGACGACCACCAGTTATTCAAGAAATCCTTAAAAACATTTTTATTCGAGAAAGCTTATCCCCCACTTAATGCTAAGCCTTCACCTTCCTCATGTTGACTATACCCGTCTAGCCACTGACTACTTCCATCTAGTAAAGTATCCTTGTATTATCCTCTTGTTCTTTCCAGACCTCCTCACTTTTGTGTCACTGCCCTCTATGCATTGTATGTTCATCCTCTGATTTTTTCCATGCTCGTTCAAGTTTCCTGGATTGTGTTTTGAGTTTTTTAATTTGTCATTGAACCATGGTATCGAGTTTTGTCTTTTTGATATTCTTGTCTTTAAGGGTGCTATTTTGTTTAGTACGCTTCTGCATCTATCCTCCCAGTGATTGAGATAATGTATGGAGTCAGTTCGTGTTGTCCATCCGTTGTCGTATATCTGTTGCCAGAATGCTTGCGGATCTATTTGCCCTCTCGTAGGGTAAGTTGTTTGTTCTGTTGTACGATTTAATCCCTTCTTTCGCCAATCAGGATTTCGGACGAATCACAGCACTGAAACTGTACTAGTGTCCGCAATGAACTCATTCAAACAAGCAATTGCGACTGGTAACAACATCCTCCTCCTGCAATTCGACATGTCCAGTGCCTTTGACATAGTTAATCATGAAATACTAATACATATAACTAGAATACTTTGGAGTAGGAGGCACAGTTCTCAAATGGTTCAAAGGATTCTTGACCACACGATCATACCAAGTAACAACGAACGCGGACAGATCACCACCATGGAAACCTGAGTGTGGAGTCCGCCAGGGATCCCCTCTCTCACCAACATTATTCAACCTAATGATGATACCTCTAGCCAATCAAAACCTCAACCCCTACATTTATGCAGATGACGTCACAATGTACATCCCATTCAAACATGATCTAAATGAAATCACCAACAAGATCAACCAAAGCCTCCAAATAATGCATACTTGGGCAGATGCATTCCAACTAAAATTAAAACGCAGAAAAAACACAATGTCTTGTACTCACATCACAACATAACACAAAAAACTTCAACACCATAATCACACCATACTGTTCCCTACCGATCTCACAAAACTTGAAGATCCTTGGAGTTACCATTGATCGAAACCTCACTGGTACAATCAATGGTAATAAGTCATCTGGATTACTGCAATGCACTGTATGCTGGGTGCAAAGAACAGACAATCAAAAAACTCCAAACTGCCCAGAATACAGCCGCCAGACTCATATTTGGAAAAACTAAATATGAAAGCGCAAAGCCCCTAAGAGAGAAACTTCACTGGCTCCCACTTAAGGAACGCATTGCGTTCAAGATCTGCACGATTGTACACAAAATCATTCATGCAGACGTACCAATCTACATGCTAAACCTCGTGGACCTACCGCCCAGAAACGCCACAAGATCATCCCGCAAATTTCTCAACCTACACTACCCCAGCTGCAAAGGACTTAAATACAAGCTGGTGCATGACACTACCTTCTCTTACAAGAGCACGCAGTTATGGAATGCATTACCTATAGACCTGAAAGCAACCAAAGACCCAACTATTTTTCGAAAATCTCTGAAAACATTCCTCTTCAACAAGGCCTACAACCTCATTGAGTCACCTCAACAACCACTCAACTACGAACACCCACCTCTATAAATACCCTAACAACTCTCTTCCCTTCCTCAATCGCTCCACACTACTAACTGTATCTGATATCCTGTTCTGACAATGCTATCAAATTTTATGTAAGCCACATTGAGCCTGCAAATAGGTGGGGGAATGTGGGATACAAATGCAAATAAATAAATAAAATTTAGGGATAGGTTCAGTTTGTAGTGGTCGGTCCAAGGTGTTTCAGACCATTTGATGTCTGTTATTAATAGGTTATGATCTGTGGACAGTTTTGTGTGATAAGAGGTCAAGTGTGTGTCCCTTGATGTGGGTAGCTTGCATGTGAGGCCATTTGAGATCCCAGGACTGTAGGAAGTCTATGCACTCGCGTGCGTTGGCGGAGTTGGGGTCTCCTAGGTGGAGGTTTAGGTCGCCTAGTATTAGTGTATTGGAATTGTTTACACAAGCATTTGATTTGAAATCCGTGAAAATAGGCTGGCTTGCGCGGTCTATAAAACAGGACGCAGTTCAGTTGATCGAGCAGGTATTTGTTTTGAATTCTGAATGAAGCAATTTCTAGTTGGGGTGTTATGGATTTGGCAGTGGTTTCAATAGTGAATTGTTCTCGGTGGATTAGTGCTATGCCTCCGCCTCTCTTTTCCAATTAGGAATTAAGGAATTGTGCCCCTGCTGAAGCCTGAATGGCAAATAAAGGCATCCTTTTGCTGTGCTAAAAAATGGACTCAGCATGCCCTTCTGTGGGCCTTTCCTGTGCACTAAGTCCATTTCTAGCATCCTGTCCACGACAGCGGCCAATCCAGGCCAAGGGCACCTGGCAAGCTTCCCAAACGTACAAACATTCTATACATTTTATTCCTGGAATTGTGGATTTTTTCCCAAGTCCATTTAGTAGTGGTTTATGGACTTGTCCTTTAGGAAACCGTCTAACCCCTTTTTAAACTCTGCCAAGCTAACCGCCTTCGCCACGTTCTCCGGTGGTGGAGATGAAAACGGTAACGGAATTCAAACATTCGTGGGATAAACATAAAGGAATCCTGTTCAGAAGGAATGGATCCTTAGAATCTTAGCAGAGATTGGGTGGCAGAGCCGGTGGTGGGAGGCGGGGCAGACTTCTATGATCTGTGCCCTGAAAATGGCAGATACAAATCAAGGTAAGGTATGCACAAAAAGTAGCACATATGAGTTTATCTTGTTGGGCAGGCTGGATGGACCGTACAGATCTTTCTCTGCCGTCATCTACTATGTATGTTATTACAGAACAGTCAGACTATGGAAGCTAAAGGCCACATCTGTAACACAGATTACTACCATAACTGGGTCAGAACAAAGGTTCATCCAACCCAGTATCTCATTTCCAACAATGGCTAATCCAGGTGACAAGTATCTGGCAGGATCCCATAAAATAGTTTCCATTTTGCTTACCCCCCAGAGATAAACAGTGGGTTTCTTCGGCTCTGCCTTAACTGTTTATGAACCTTTCCCGCCAGGAATTTATTCAAATGTTTTTTTTAGGCCCAGCTATGCTTTTACACCCCCCCCCCCCCAGCAACAGGACATTGCCTCCTAGCCCATAGCTTAAAGAGGGCTTCATATTAACATGCTAAAATAAAATTAAAGATAAAGGGTCATGGATTTCATATACCACCTTTCTGTGGTACAGCCAAAGTGGTTTACTTATATTATATGCTTGTGTAGCTTTCCCTCCCCCCTCGGGTCCAGCATCTGTCCCTACCTTCCCTTCGCACCCTAGTCCTCTAAGCTTGCTGTCTGCACTGACTGAGGTAAAATCAGGCTGCCTCAGACAGGCCCTGGGGTCCTTCTCTCTGATGCAACTTCCTTGTGCCACATGAACAGGGAGTAGCAGAGAGAAGGCCCTTAAATTGGCTGGAGGCAGCCTAGCTTCATCACTGCCAGTAAGTTTGGAGGCCTAGGAAGGGAGATGGTGGTCCCATTGACAGAGACAGATGCCGGATCACAGGAGTGGGGGGAAGGGCTGGGGAAAGGAGAGATACTGGAAAGAAAGATGGGAGATGCTGGACATGAAAGGCAGGGAAGGAAGGTGCTGCGCATAGAGGGGAAGGGAAGGGTAAAGGAGAAAATGCTCCACATGGAAAGAAAAGAAATAGCAAATGACCAGGGGCCTAGTAACAGAGTTCAGAGCACAGACAGAACAATATGCAAAGACTGGCCAGAAAGATGATTAGAAAAATAGTGGTTAGGGTGGTGGACTTTGGTCCTGGGGAACTGAGTTTGATTCCCACTTCAGGCACAGGCAGCTCCTTGTGACTCTGGGCAAGTCACTTAACCCTCCATTGCCCCATGTACAAATAAGTACCTGTATACAATATGTAAGCCGCATTGAGCCTGCCATGAGAGGGAAAGCGCGGGGTACAAATGTAACCAAACAAAAAACAACAGACAAAAGAAAAATGATTTTATTTTCAGTTTAGTGATGAAATTATGTCAGTTTTGAGAATGTACATCTGCTATCTTATTTTGCACTGTACAGGAGGAAATGCAAGGGGGAAGTTTATGCGATTAATCTTTTGATTACAATTTTTACTTGATATGCAGCCTTGTGTTCTAATTTCCTCAGGAGTCTTTCATGAGGGACTTTGTCAAAAGCTTTCTGAAAATTCAGTTTTATAATATCAACTGGCTCACCTTTATCCACATGTTTATTTATCCTTCAAAAAGACGTAACAGATGGGTGAGGCAAGATTTCCCTTGGCTAGATCAATGTTCGCTATGTCCCGTTAAACCATGTTCAGTTTTGTTCTTGCCCTAATGTTAGGCTCACTGGTCTGTAGTTTTCCTGGTTCAATCCTGGAACTCTTTAAAAATCGGCATTATTTTGGCCACCTTCTATCTTCAGGTACAATAAATGAGGTTAAAAGTGATAGATCTACTATTAGAAATTCGTAAGCTATGATTCTGTTAATATTAACTCCCAATCTATTGAAAACCAACATAAAAACAGTTAACCAAAAAAAAGGAAAAAAAAAAGCTCTCACTCTTTAGGAAAAGGGTTTCCCAGCAGGTTGGCTGCTTTAGATAACATCTGTTAGCTACAAAGGAAAGCAGAAAGTGAGTATTTCGGTAATGAGTAAAAGCATATGAGGGTCACAGGAGGAGCAGTCACTCCTATATCATGTAATCTGGAAAGATTAGCAACAGACACACAGACTACCCATACTTGACTGTGTGTAGTTCAGTGGCGTTTAGTTGGGGGGGGGGGGGGAGGGGGTCAGCAATAATATAAATGCAGTTGAATAGTATCTTCTGAGACATGGACCGTGTCCTGGAACTCAGCTGGCAGAAATCAGAGCCCAGCAAGAGATGCACTAAACACCTGCAAATCGCCTGCTGACTCCCTCTCCCGTGAAGCAGAGGAGAAAAGGGTGGGTGGGTCTGTTAAAGGATATTTTGCTATGATGCTGGTCTTTAGTTTTCTTCACCAGCATTTATTTGGCTTTTAGTTTTCGTTTCTCCTCAGATCGGTACTGCGGGTTGTATAACATGGTGTTGAGCAGCAGCAGTGAGATCAGTAAAAAAGGCGAGTACACTGCTACCAGTGTGAGACGTTCTTGGAAGCTCAGCGGTCCCAGACGGAATGTGGAAAAGTCGGAAAAGAGGATCTCTACAATCATGGGGAGAACACATGTTGATACATGAGTAGAATATATAATGGCAGGAATGCGTATCCACTTGCAGCCACCTGTACAGAGACAGAAATAGTAAACAACACAGAATTACCAAAAGGACAGACTAGAACCATCTTCTTTGTGGATGTAGTAACAGCAGTTAGCATATGTGGGTTTAAAAATGTTTTGGACAAGTTCCTGGAGGAAAAACCCATAGTCTGCTATTGAGACAGACATGGGAAGCAACTACTTGCCCTGGGATTCGTAGTAGGGAGTGTTGCCACAATTTGGGTTTCTGCCAGGTACTTGTGACCTGGCTTGGCCACTGTTTGAAAAACAGGATACTGGGCTAGATGGACCATTGGTCTAACCCAGTATGGCTACTCTTATGTTATGTTCTTGGGGTGCATAGAAACAGCTCCAGAGATGTAACTTCTTGGCTTCTGGCAACTTATCTACGACAACAATTGTTCAACAGACCCAAACACAAACCACTTCCTTACAGAATGGGACCACAGATGCAAACTCATTCTTGATGAAATTGCTCCATTACACTCCAAAACCCTAAACTTAAAGAAAAAACCCTTGCCGTGGTTCAACAAAGAACTAAAAAAACTAAAGAAGAAACCAGGAAATCAGAAAAGGCCTGGAGCAAATCAAAAGATGATATCACCCTCAATGTGTGGAAACAAATACAAAAGAAATACAAGAATGACATTAAACGAGCCAAAAGAGCATACTACACAAAACAAATCACAGCCACCGGTACAGACATAAAAAAAACAATATACAATCATAAAGGACCTTCTCAACACGAACCCAGTAACAACTTCACCCTCAAATTGTCCATCTACTGACCAGATGGCCAAATACTTCAATGATAAAATCACTAATCTATGCAATACAATTTCACACAATGACACCAACATTGACGCGTTCCTTGACGAACTGGACCCTGACACTGAAGAGATCCCAGCAGATCGCTACTGGACAAATTTCGCTCCCCTCAGCACCAAGAAAATCTCCTCAGCACTATCCAAACTCTCAAAGTCTCACTGCCACCTGGATCCATGCCCCAATTATTTGATGAAAAATGCCCCAGAACGATTCATATTAGAATTTACCACCCACCTAAACTTCCTACTTCAACAAGGCTCCTTCCCCTCTGACCATGGCAATATTCTACTCACACCAATTCCGAAAAACCCCAAAAAACCAGCGAATGACATCACCAACTACCGACCTGTGGCCTCCATCTCTCTTCTAACCAAACTGATGGAAAACAGAGTGACCTTCCAACTTAATGAATTCATACAAAAATTCTCCATACTACATGAATCGCAATCAGGTTTTCAACCTGCGCACAGCACAGAAACAGTACTACTCACCCTGGTATCCAAGTTCAAACACGAAATTTCAATCGGCAACAAAATACTTCTTCTGCAGTACAACTTGTCCAGCACATTTGACATGGTAGACCATGACATCCTTACAAAATTACTGGACAAACTAGGGATCGGCGGAAACATCATCAAGAGGATAAAGAGTTTTATCACCACCAGATCTTATCAGGTCAAATCAACTTCATCAATATCGCCCGCATGGTCCTCAAAATGCGGAGTCTCCCAAGGCTCACCCCTATCCCCGATCCTCTTCAACCTCATGATGATTCCCCTGGCCAAATCCCTATCCAAATATGGCCTAAAGCCCTTCATCTACGCGGATGATGTCACAATATTTATCCCTTTCAAATCCACTCTTACAGAAATCTCAGCGAAAATAATCACTGCCATGGACACTCTCACATCCTGGGCCAAAGCTTTCAAGACGAAACTGAATAAAGAAAAAACTCAGTGCCTAATCCTTTCATCACAACACGCCTCTCAGCTCCCGACCACATTGATCACCCCAGACATTACAATCCCAGTATCTGACAATCTAAAAATCCTAGGAGTAACACTAGACAAACACCTTTTTTAGAAACTCATGCAAAAGCCACGACAAAGAAGATGTTCAACATGATGTGGGTACAGAAAACTTTCCACAATCTAGTACAATCCACAGTACTCACCCATGCCGACTACTGCAACAACATCTTCATCGGATGCCAAGCCCAAATCATGAAAAACTCCAAACCACGATTCGAAAGCGCAACATCACTTCGCAAGAAACTTCACTGGCTCCCAATCAAGGAACGTATAAACTTCAAAGCCCACACAATGATCCACAAGATCCTCAATGGCGGATCTCCTAGCTACATGTCCAACCTGATCGATCTTCCAGCCAGGAACTGGACCAGAACTTCTAGAACATATCTCAATCTTCATCTTCCCAACTGCAAAGGCCTCAAATACAAAACATACTACGTATCCAACTTCTCTGTCATAGGCAGCCAACTCTGGAACGCCATACCTCGACATATCCGAAAAACCACTGAACACCTATGCTTCCGAAAACTGCTGAAGACTTACCTCTTCAAACAAGACTACCCAAATGACCCATCCTAACTCTCAAACATATTTCCACACATAATTCCACAACACTAGTATTACCCACACTTCAACCCCTTCCCCACATCTCTTACTATTGTCTTAATCTATGTAAGTATGTCATCTCTACGACATTTTGTTCCATACTTTGTATCATCCCTGCGATACTTTGTACCATACTTTGTAAGCTGCACTGAACCTACTCTATATAATTATGTCATCTCATTGATACATTGTTCCCAAACCTGTATTATCTCTGTGATGCATTGTACCACACTTTGTAAGCCGCACTGAACCTGCTATTGAGCGGGAAAGAGCAGGGTATAAATGCCACAAATAAATAAATAAATAATAATTATAATTGCCCTTGCTACAAACCCCCGACTGGACACCTTTTTAAAATAGCCACAGCAGGGGTGTAGCCAGGCACCCAATTTTGGGAAGGCCTGAGTCCCGAGTAGGTGGGCAGGACAGCCATGCTTCTGCCCGGCATCTCTCTCTTCTCGCTCAGGCAACTGGGCATCTCTCAACTCCTCTCTCTGAACCCCCTTATATCTTTTAAAGCTTTCCATTCTTCGCTAGCAGACAACAGCAATTCATATCTGCTTTTCACACCAGCCCCAGGCCTTCCCTCTGACTTGGTCCCGCCGATCAAAAAAAGGAAATTGCATCAGAGGGAAGTCTCGGGGCTGGCATGAGCAACGGGTATGAACTGCTACTTGCTGTCAGCGAAGAACTGAGAGCTCTAAAAAGGTACCTGGGGGGGGGGGGAGTGGACTGACAGATCTGAACATCTGCAGAAGAGGGGCGGGAGAGATGCCAAGAGTCTTCAACTGGTGGAGATTGGGGATCCCCGCCAGCCATATCACAGCTGTGCCCTCCCAGGCCCATCTGTGGCTACACTACTGAGCTGCAGTGCAAGTTTGGTACTTTATTTAAAACCATGGTTGGGTCAATATTCAGCCGGGGGTGGGAGTAGCAATTTTTTTTATTTTTTTTAAACGCCAGGCACCCTGTCTGAATTAAATTTGGATATTCAGCACTGGCAGCTGGATAGTGGCCAGCACTGAATATTTATTTTTAAAAATTTTATATCCCACATCATCTACCGTTCTGATGGTATAATATCATCCACAAGTATAAAAAAAATAGATTCAGAGACCATTAAACAATAACTAATAAAACAATAAATACAGCAGCTCAATCCTCCCACTATTAAAACCCAACCCTACAGTCCTCCCCCCTTCAAGTCCTCAACCATTGGCACTATCTGGATAGTGGCAATATTCAAATAGGCAGCTGGATAAAGTTGGGACAGTCTTTTTGCTGTCCTAACTGTACTAAATAGCAGACTGAATAACTGACAGTTCACCAAGGAAATCTGTAAGGATATTTAGCAGCACTGTCCAGATAGTGCCTTTGAATATCTGTAGATAGGCCTCACTTTAGCCTTTTATCTGAATAATGGCAGCCATTATGCAGTTAAAAGGCTCTGAATTATTGGTCAAGGTTAGAATGATTTTGCATCATGTGATTATCACCCTGACAAAGCAATAACCAATGGCAGGCCAGCTTTAACAATGTCTGATGACATCATTGTGGTGAAATCTGTGTGGCTGGGATGCTGCTGACCTCTCATTGATTTGACACCACAAGTAGGTTTAGCTAGGAGAGAATCTAATGACTGGTCAATTGAAACGTTTGTGCGAGATAGTGATTACACCCACATTCGGCCCTCCTTGACTTACCTTTGTAGAATGCATACACAGCAATTGGAAAGAAGGGCAGGTGTGCCAAAACTTCACAGTATATAAATGTCAAACACCAAAGAGGCAGCTCCGTCATCAATGGATCTTTAAATGTAAGCAAGTACCATGTATTTGCATCTTTCAGCTGAAACAGAAAATACATTTATAAAACTTCATTAGTATTTTCACAGGAGAGAAGAACTAAGCATTAATTTTAAATATACACTGACCAATCTTCAGCTGGCAGTGGTCAGAGGTTTTTAAGCATGTTACCATTGCTGGCTGTACTAAATTTGAATATTCAGCGCTAGGCTATGTCCAGACACTGGCACTGAATGTCCAGGTTTTATTGGACATGCAGTAAATATTGCTTGGAACCTGCATTAGGAGCTATGTCCTGCCCCAATTCTGGCCCCCTTCCAACAAGACCATTCCTGCCTCCTAGATCCATCCCCCCCCCCCCAAAAGCCCCCTCCCCAGGCTTACCTCCCCCTGATGGCATTTCCCAAGTTGGTCCTGGAGTACCCCCTTCCAGTCAGGTTTTTAGGATATCCTCAAAGAAGCAAAGAGGGAATACGGCTAGCAAAAGCAGAAGAAAAAAATGGGTAAAGATGTAAAGAGAGGTGATAAGACCTTTGTCAGATATGTTAGAGAAAGGAGAAAAGATCGGAATGGAATTGCAAGACTGAAAGATAATGAGAATGGCTATGTGAAGAGTGATAAGGATAAAGCAAACGTGCTAAACAATTACTTCTCTTCGGTGTTCATGGAGGAAAATCCTGGAGAAGGACCGCAGTCGGCTCGAGGGAACATCTGGGAATGGAGTGGATACTGCGCCGTTTACAGAAGAAAGTTTATAAACAGCTTGAGAATCTGAAGGTGGACAAAGCTATGGGGCTGGATGGGATACATCCCAGGATACCCAGGGAGCTCAGAGAGGTCCTGGTGGGACCTCTTAAAGATTTATGTTAAAGATTTTTAGAGACGGGAGAGGTTCCATGAAATTGGAGATGAACAGATATGGTCCCTCTTCACAAAAGTAGAGACAGCGAAGAAGTGGGAAACTACAGACCGGTAAGTCTCACGTCAGTGGTAGGAAAAATAATGGAGTCGCTGCTGAAAGAAAGGATAGTTAACTTTCTAGAAGCCGACGGGTTACAGGACCCGAGGCAACATGGCTTTACCAAAGGAAAATCCTGCCAAACGAATCTTATTGACTTCTTTGACTGCGTGACCAAAGAACTGGATGAAGGACTTGTGCTAGATGTAATCTACTTGGATTTCAGCAAAGCCTTTGATACGGTCCCCCACAGAAGACTAGTGAGTAAGATGAAAGGGCTGAACTTAGGACCAAAGTGGTGAACTGGATAGGAAACTGGTTGACCAATAGGTAGCAGAGGGTGGTAGGAAATGGAATCTGCTCGGAGGAAAGGAAAGTGAGCAGTGGAGTTCCTCAGGGGTCGGTGCTGGGGAGTAGAAACAATAAGAAGGGATCTCCAAACGTTAGAAGAATGGTCGAGGGTCTGGCAGTTAAAATTTAATAAATACTAATAATGAGGTATAATATACTGGGTTTAAATGTATCATTTACCATCTATTATATAAACCCTTCTCACAAGCAAATGTCCAAATATGTAATCACTTAAATTAATGATTTTTTTTGATGCTCAGTATTGTAGTGACACTGTGCTTTTTACTGGAGGTATAAACCTTCAGCAGCAGAAAAAACACTCGTCATTTTCACTTCAGGGCACCACCCTCCCTTCCTACCACATATTAACTCTTTTTCAGTCTTAACCAAGTTATCATGGTTCAATATCCAATGCACTTAACTTGAATGACGTGGTAGCAGATCAGGTGTCAATATAGGGGGATGAAGCGGTGATCTAACAAATGTTCTAATAAATAGAAAATCCACTCTTACTCTCCTCTCAATATCGGCCTCAGCGGGTGCTCAGTGAACTCATTCAATCTTCTTTATCACAAACATTACTGTTCCCGACACGCAACCTTGTTTCGCCGGAATGGCGTCTTCAAGAGAACAGAAGCCAACCAGGCAGGTTTTCCACCTAACTCTTTCAGTCCCAAACAGTACACTCACAGCTGCTCCTCTTAAGTTTTTTTTTTCACTGTTCTTCTCATTTTATCATAGTCTTCTTTTTGAAAGTTAAAAGCATCATGCATAAAGGTAACACCTATTTATAAACTAGAATGCAGGAAGCACCACGGGATTGTGTACGTGCCTGTTAGCACCCATTTCTATAAGCAAGCATGTACACATTGCCAAGTAGCCACCAAGACAGGAACACTTCTCAGGAAGGCCAGCTTCACATCAGCATAGACCACTCTCTGGTGAAATAGGTACTTTACTTTATTGGACTTATAACCCACACACATCCGAGTTGGGGACTCAGTTCTCTGTGGCTTACATTAAGTTAACTCAGATATACAAACAGAGGTCAGATATACAAATCAGATACACCAATAACAGCTCAGGGGTACATGAAGAGGGCGAATAGAGATAAATGTACGAGTTAACATATCTAGGGAGGTAGTATCAGGATCTGGGTATATTTGTTGTGCTGTCTGGCCCTTGATGCTAGGTTACATCAAGAATTTTTTGTACAAAAATGCTTTTAATTTTTTTGCAAAAACTTTCATAGGTGATGTCGTGTTGTGTGTTCTTTGGCAATGATTTCCACCATCTGGCCGTGTTAAATGGGAAGTTTGCGGTGTGGGCTGCTTGTAGGCCACCCCTTTACAGCTGGGATGGTGAACGATGAGGTAGTCTCTCAGTTTCTCCCAGAGTATAGGTTGCAGCATAACTTGGTGTGGTGCCATAAAGACACGAAAAAGACAAAGTTTGAAGAAGATTACTCTTGCTCTTATTGGTAGCCAGTGTACATACTGCAGTAGTGGCGTTATGTGGTCGTATTTGGATGCACCACAGATGAGGCGTGCCAAGGTATTTTGTGCTGTTTGTAGTTTTTTTTTTTTTATATGTATTCTCTGCGTCCCGCATAGCCCGCATTGCAGTAGTCTAACTGGGACAAAACAAGGCTTTGTACTAGCATTCGGAAGGCAGTTTTTGAAAAACATGCTCTTATTTGTCGTAGTTTCCACAGAGATCTGAATACTTTTGATGTTAAAGCAGACACTTGTAGTTCTAGTGTTGGTCAATCAGTATTACTAGTACTTTGACATCTGTATCTAGTGTGTATTCTGTTTGATCTATATGAATTTTGTTGCTTATTGGTTTGGAAAGGTTGGTTATCGCCATGAACTTTGTTTTTTCTCTGTTGAGTTTCAGCTTGAAAGTCGTGGCCCAGGTTTCCATCAGGTCAAGTGCACGTGTGATTTCTCTTGCTGCAGCTATGATGTCATCAGCAAAGGAGATGCATATGTTTACCTCAGCTGCGTAGATGTATGTTTTAAAGTCGTTCACTTCTAGTTTGTGGCCTAAGGGGGCCATCAGAATGTTAGTGATGGAGAGATGGGGGAACCTTGAGGCACATTATGGGATCCATTCCGCAAATAGGAATCCTGGCATCTTCGCTTTGTAGGATCTGCTGCTCAGGAATCCCTCAAATCAGGATAGGACCTTGCCCCCTATTCCTATGTTGTCTAGCATGTTAAGCTGATGATATGTCAACTGGGGGATCATGGCCCTGTGACGTCACGGTATGTGTACAAGTAACCTATCTAGAAACATTGTCCCCCAAGAGCCAAATTAAGTACACTATAAACAAGACTGGGATCTAGCCAGAAATAAAATTAAAAGTATCACCACATCTTCAGGAGCTTAGCCGACATTGGATAACAGAGCCGGTAGTGGGAGGCGGGGATAGTGCTGGGCAGACTTATACGGTCTGTGCCAGAGCCGATGGTGGGAGGCGGGGATAGTGCTGGGCAGACTTGTACGGTCTGTGCCCTGAAAAAGACAGGTACAAATCAAGGTGAGGTATACACAAAAAAGTGGCACATTTCTTGGGCAGACTGGTTGGACCGTGCAGGTCTTTTTCTGCCATCATCTACTATGTTACTATCTTAAGTTCACAGTGCACTAGACAGTGGCTGAATATATCTTTGGATCTTTCAGCAGCCTGTGACTTAGTTGATCATTAATTATTTGTTTAGTGGAAATTGGGATAGAGGGACAATCTTGACTTTAAATGAACAATTACAAAGAAAAGATTTAAAACAAGTTAAATCACTTCTTCATCTACATCCTCTTTTTATCCGATAATCTGTGGTGTGCTCCAGGATTCAATTCTGTCCCCCTTATTTTAATATTTTCTTGAGCCCATTAGCTAATCTTATTCAAGATTTCGGTATCAGTACATATTTTATGCACAGTACAGAACTGTTTTGATGATACATCTGTTCACACACTTCTCCATGGCCTTTTCATTTCATATGCTATTACTGTAATGTGGTATAGTAACACAAAGGAGCGGCTTTACAAGTCCAAGTAGACAGACAGCAAGAAGTAGAAGTTACAGTGGGGGAAATAAGTATTTGATCCCTTGCTGATTTTGTAAGTTTGCCCACTGACAAAGACATGAGCAGCCCATAATTGAAGGGTAGGTTATTGGTAACAGTGAGAGATAGCACATCACAAATTAAATCCGGAAAATCACATTGTGGAAAGTATATGAATTTATTTGCATTCTGCAGAGGGAAATAAGTATTTAATCCCTCTGGCAAACAAGACCTAATACTTGGTGGCAAAACCCTTGTTGGCAAGCACAGCGGTCAGACGTCTTCTGTAGTTGATGATGAGGTTTGCACACATGTCAGGAGGAATTTTGGTCCACTCCTCTTTGCAGATCATCTCTAAATCATTAAGAGTTCTGGGCTGTCGCTTGGCAACTCGCAGCTTCAGCTCCCTCCATACGTTTTCAATGGGATTAAGGTCTGGTGACTGGCTAGGCCACTCCATGACCCTAATGTGCTTCTTCCTGAGCCACTCCTTTGTTGCCTTGGCTGTATGTTTTGGGTCATTGTCGTGCTGGAAGACCCAGCCACGACCCATTTTTAAGGCCCTGGCGGAGGGAAGGAGGTTGTCACTCAGAATTGTACGGTACATGGCCCCATCCATTCTCCCATTGATGCGGTGAAGTAGTCCTGTGCCCTTAGCAGAGAAACACCCCCAAAACATAACATTTCCACCTCCATGCTTGACAGTGGGGATGGTGTTCTTTGGGTCATAGGCAGCATTTCTCTTCCTCCAAACACGGCGAGTTGAGTTCATGCCAAAGAGCTCAATTTTTGTCTCATCTGACCACAGCACCTTCTCCCAATCACTCTTGGCATCATCCAGGTGTTCACTGGCAAATTTCAGACGGGCCGTCACATGTGCCTTCCGGAGCAGGGGGACCTTGCGGGCACTGCAGGATTGCAATCCGTTATGTCGTAATGTGTTACCAATGGTTTTCGTGGTGACAGTGGTCCCAGCTGCCTTGAGATCATTGACAAGTTCCCCCCTTGTAGTTGTAGGCTGATTTCTAACCTTCCTCATGATCAAGGATACCCCACGAGGTGAGATTTTGCGTGGAGCCCCAGATCTTTGTCGATTGACAGTCATTTTGTACTTCTTCCATTTTCTTACTATGGCACCAACAGTTGTCTCCTTCTCGCCCAGCGTCTTACTGATGGTTTTGTAGCCCATTCCAGCCTTGTGCAGGTGTATGATCTTGTCCCTGACATCCTTAGACAGCTCCTTGCTCTTGGCCATTTTGTAGAGGTTAGAGTCTGACTGATTCACTGAGTCTGTGGACAGGTGTCTTTCATACAGGTGACCATTGCCGACAGCTGTCTGTCATGCAGGTAACGAGTTGATTTGGAGCATCTACCTGGTCTGTAGGGGCCAGATCTCTTACTGGTTGGTGGGGGATCAAATACTTATTTCCCTCTGCAGAATGCAAATAAATTCATATACTTTCCACAATGTGATTTTCCGGATTTAATTTGTGATGTGCTATCTCTCACTGTTACCAATAACCTGCCCTTCAATTATGGGCTGCTCATGTCTTTGTCAGTGGGCAAACTTACAAAATCAGCAAGGGATCAAATACTTATTTCCCCCACTGTACATGAAAATAGCTACTCATTTTCTTATAGAGAAATCACGGTCTGCAGTTGTATTCATGGCACATTCTGGCCTTGTGGGGTGATGCACAGATAACATTGTTATCCCCATAGTTATGACTTCAGGGGCCACACAATTGTCTCACTGGCACCACATTAAAGGGGGGCACCGTGACAAAAGGCCAGGATTTCATAAACAATGTTAGCCACAGCGGCTCTCCCGCTGCAAGGGTAATTCCACGAGTCCTTGGCTGTTCTGACCATGACGTCAATGCTGAGAACAACCTTGTTATTCTAGCACATCGGGACCCTTGTCAGCAGTCTTTGTCTGTGTGCAAGGTCGCAGTCAGCAAATAATAGGCCTTGCATTGAAAGATGGAATAAGTTTCAGTCTACTTTCTTGAAGTCAGGTTATTAATGCTGGATAGTGCCGTGTATTATAATCCCATATCTCGTCATTATAAAAGGAAAACACATAATGCTTCATAGAGATCGCTTTGCCCCTACACAGCTGTTTTTAGAGAGCTGAGCCCAGAGCTTTGGAGTCGGTGTACCTCTTTTTAATGTTTATGCAATTTCAAAATATTAAATACGAGTATGACACTTGGCAAAGCAAACTGCAATTAAGAAAAAAGTTACATAAATTAAATCTATGCCCTAATGTTAAAG
This sequence comes from Microcaecilia unicolor, assembly GCF_901765095.1. Taxonomy (NCBI): domain Eukaryota; kingdom Metazoa; phylum Chordata; class Amphibia; order Gymnophiona; family Siphonopidae; genus Microcaecilia; species Microcaecilia unicolor. Next base: position 13,509,249 of record NC_044043.1, on the reverse strand, counting down.
TCCTCAATAGGTTGAAAGGTGAAGATATAATAGGAGAGAAACTCCCAGGAAAAACAAATTTACAACAAAAGAAAATGGTGTATCTAGGCAGGAGGATTTAGCTCAACTCTACAACACAGTTGGATTTCTAAAATGGTCTAAGCAGATGACATTACCGGAGAATCATCTACAGGGGCAACAGCAACTGACAGGATTCAAAGAAAACACACTTCACATTATTATAGTATACCCTACAATTACAAGGGAATTTCAATAAGAAACAGGCCCCTTAGGCCTGAGTAACAAACACTGCCTCCTCCCCCTCTGTGCTTCCTATGTCTGAAATAGTGCCTTAAACATATAGTGGAGCTTATTTTCAAAGCATATTGACGTCTCAAAATGCCCAAATGGACGTCCATGTGCGTCAAACATCCAAATCTCAATTTTGCAAAGGAAGAAAAGGTATGTCCAACACTGCAGTACATCTAAATAGCAAGGAGGCATATTTTGGGTGGGACTAGGGAGGGCCCAACAGTGATTACCAAACTGGAAGAAACGTTCACATCTAAAAACAAGGTCATCCTAAATTAGACCTGTTTCAACCACATCTAGGGTACAAAAAGGTGCTCTGATTGAGCAGCTGGCCACTGGAGGGATTAAAGCATGACACCTCCTTAATTCCCCAGTGGTTACTTTTCCCTCCCTCCCCTCCGAAAGTGAAACTACAAGGGGATCTAGGTGCTATGACAGCTTCAGGTATTATGCGCATTCTTAACAAAGTCTGAGGAGTAGTGGACTTCAAACCTGTAACTTTAAACAGAAACATACCCACTATACCTAAATATATAAGCTACCGCAGCTAAAAGCTATTGAAGTGGTGTACATTCAGGTACGTTTTCTATTTCTGTTGATGGCTCTCTCATTCTCCCTGTCTCCTCAGCTCGAAACCTTGGGGTCATCTTTGACTCTTCTCTCTCATTCTCTGCTCATATCCAGCAGATTGCCAAGACCTGTCGTTTCTTTCTTTACAACATCCGTAAAATCCGCCCCTTTCTTTCCGAGCACTCTACCAAAACCCTCATCCACACCCTTGTCACTTCTCGTTTAGACTACTGCAATCTGCTTCTTGCTGGCCTCCCACTTAGTCACCTCTCCCCTCTCCAATCGGTTCAAAACTCTGCTGCTCGTCTCATCTTCCGCCAGGGTCACTTTACTCATACTACCCCTCTCCTCAAGACCCTTCACTGGCTCCCTATCCGTTTTCGCATCCTGTTCAAACTTCTTCTACTAACCTATAAATGTACTCACTCTGCTGCTCCCCAGTATCTCTCCACACTCGTCCTTCCCTACACCCCTTCCCGTGCACTCCGCTCCATGGATAAATCCTTCTTATCTGTTCCCTTCTCCACTACTGCCAACTCCAGACTTCGCGCCTTCTGTCTCGCTGCACCCTACGCCTGGAATAAACTTCCTGAGCCCCTACGTCTTGCCCCATCCTTGGCCACCTTTAAATCTAGACTGAAAGCCCACCTCTTTAACATTGCTTTTGACTCGTAACCACTTGTAACCACTCGCCTCCACCTACCCTCCTCTCTTCCTTCCCGTTCACATTAATTGATTTGATTTGCTTACTTTATTTATTTTTTGTCTATTAGATTGTAAGCTCTTTGAGCAGGGACTGTTTTTCTTCTATGTTTGTTCAGTGCTGCGTACGCCTTGTAGTGCTATAGAAATGCTAAATAGTAGTAGTATTTTTCTGTTCCTGGACAGCTCACAATTACAAAATAAGAGCGTTAAAGTGGGATTTGAACCTGGGTCGCTTGGTAAGTCCACTGCACTAACCACTAGGCTGTGCCTCTGCTCTGGAAGGACATCTGTGTGACCATTATTCTCCCTACCCATCTTCAAATCTTTGCTCAAAGCCCATCTTTTGGACTCTGCTTTTGGCAGTTAACCTAACCATTACTCCTCTATTCAATACCACTACCAATCTGTCTGTATTATGCATTTGCATACCTTAATTATCTTTAGCTGTTTAGATCTATTAGTCTGTCCCTATGAACTATTGTGTAATCAGATGTACTATGCTGTCCTAATTTGATTGTCTCTGGTGTTATGTTCTTTAGATTGTAAGCTCTTTTGAGCAGGGACTGTCTCTCTTCATGTTTGACTGTACAGCGCTGCGTAGGTCTGGTAGCGCTTTAGAAATGTTGAGTAGTAGTAGTAGTAGAAATACTGCCAGACAGACGTCTTTCTCTCTGCTTTTTTTTCTCTTTTTTTTTTTATACATTCATATGTTGGACATTCCAGTTTTTAAAATGGCTGCTCATTTGGACATCCTCAGCACACGGATGTCCATCTCTCTTAATCCTGACCTATTTCCTTTGGAAAATATATGCGAGATGGATATCTGTTTTGGACTTTTCTATTCTGACTTGGATGTCCTCTCAAAAATGCCTCTCTCTCTTTACTTCAGATACAAATATAGTTATTATTATTAATTTAGATTTTGCTCACACCTTTTTCGGTAGTAGCTCAAGGTGAGTTACCCACTGTACCTGAATGTATTTATTTCCCTGTCCCTGAGGGCTCACAGTCTAATTTTGTACCTGGGAGAATGGAGGGTTAAGTGACTTGGCAAGGAGCAGCAGTGAGATTTGAACTGGCCACCTCTGGATTGCAAGACTGGTGCTCTAACCACTAGGCTACTCCTCCACTCAGTTATCATGGTTCCTGGTGATATTCGACCAGCAGTATTCTAGCAGGATTTAAACTAACCAGAGATAAATCTATCCCAATTGAATGTTCCACTCCTGCGGATGAAGATGTTGGCACATAAAACGCCCTTATCAAAGGCGGCAAGGTATCACTTGATTAATATATATATATATATATATGAACTTTTGTATCTAACATTTGTTCCGCAGATAATACAGCTGCTCCAGGAAAATGGATAGTACTGCCTGCTTATTGTGATGCTACTTCACTACCATTGATTTGAATATCTCTTTCTTATGTTCCCCCAAAAAAGGAGCTCGTTTCTTCATGTGTTCTATGAATTGTAAACTGCCTTGACACGTTTGTCAGAAGATGGCAATACAGGAATTTTTAAATAAATGATAAACAATAAAAGATAAGTATATATAAAAAGGACAAAAGCACATGTAAAAACAAAACCAACAAAACACAATAAGAATACAGATGAGAAACTACAGTGACAAAACTGAGGAAAAGAAACTCCAAGCAGAGAGTTGCAGGCTCCTCCAGTCAAACTATATGCTTCAAACGAATCCTTAAATGAACATCATTGACCTTTCTTTGTGGGGCAAAGTTAAACACACAATTACTAATTACTTGCCGTGTTCTACAGATTGAGAACAGTGAATATGGCAGGTGTAAAAGTCTGGACACCCATTCAGCAATAACAGTTCTTGTGTTCTTGTAGCCAGCTGGGAAGTCTTTTACTGAAGTACATTATTAACTGCTACCGCACAAGCGTGTCAACTGTTAACATGGTGGGTTCACAATTGGTGCATTTTGTTTCATGCATTTTGTGTTAGGGAGTGGGAAGTAGTTGGGGTGTGGGTGGAGAACAAGAGTGGATAGCATACAGCAGGGGAGCCGTGGCATATTTCAAGACCACCTTCAGAACTGTGGCACTCACGGAATGGCTAGCAAAGATGCCAAAACCCACCAACTGAAGCTGTCTGCTACCCCAGCCCCGAGCTCCATGTTGTCCGAGGAAGACGCTGGTATACCTGCACATGCTGCCGATTTCCTTGCTGCTCAAGCGACATGGAGCTCAGGACTTGGTCAGTGAACCGCCTGGTCATCCCTGCCAAGAAAGGCAGGACTCAACACCACCACCACCGTCATCAATGCCGCTGCCGAAGGCGGGGGAGGGGGGGAGAAGACCTGAGAGGAACTGTGTGGCCTAGGAGCACTGTGATAAATTACTTAAACACTAACAGGCAGATGATCAAAAGCAAACACCGGCGCTAGAGGCTGTTAGCGCCATACTAGCGCCGGCGTTTGCTACCGCCCCATGATTAGAGCCCTCGAGCGCGTGAAGCAAAGCCTCCCTCCTCTTCCTTGGGTTGACGCACAAAATGGCGGTGCCCAGCCCCTGGGATGCACTGAGCGGGGCTACAGACCATATAAGGGAGGGAGGTTTGACTGGCGGCCACTGGACCACCAGGGACCATTTTCTGGGGCTTTGGGGGGGCTGGAGACCCACCGGATCTCCAGCCCTCCCTGAACCTGGGGGGATGGGAGCGTCGGGGGGGGGGGGGGCGGAGGTCCTGAGCAATCAGAGAGTGGAAAGTAAGGGTAGTATCTACGATAACTCCAAGGATACAACTGGTATCCAGTCAAAAGAATTTGACTGTTGGAAAGGGCGAGTGGCTGACATAAGGTTCTAGTGAAACAGGACAATTTTTATTTTATTGGTCTACAGTTCTTTATTCCAAACAGTGTCAGTCCTATTCTAAGGAGCTTAGCCGAGATTGGGTGGCGGAGCCAGTGGCGGGAGACGGGGATGGTGCTGGGCAGACTTATACGGTCTGTGCCAGAACCGGTGGTGGGAGGCAGGGATAGTGCTGGGCAGACTTATACGGTCTGTGCCCTGAAAAGGACAGGTACAAATCAAGGTAAGGTATACACAAAAAGTAGCACATATGAGTTTATCTTGTTGGGCAGACTGAATGGACCGTGCAGGTCTTTTTCTGCCGTCATCTACTATGTTACTATCCAAGTTTTTGTTTACACACTGGTTTATGTGCTTCCGATGACTGATATATTTGTGTTATATATATCTTTTGTGAGTTCATACTCCTAAACAGGTTGCCTACTTAATTTTTTTTCCAGTTATTTAGGATACAACCACTTGGGCTGAATATTTGGTCTCAAGTTCTCCATAGTTATCCAGTTAATATTAAGAGAGTTATTTGTCCAACCAGAGTTTGAGTAACTCTGACCAGTCAGCACTGGTCAGTCTATGTTAAACTGTGTGCTGCGAAAGCCTCCTCCTTCCTCCACCCTTCAACAACCTTTGTACTACGTGAAATAGATGCATGCTAGGTCTTAACTGTACATCCAAATGTCAGATGAAATTTAATGTAGACAAAGTGACGCACATTGAGAAGAATAATCCAAATCATAGTTACCTGATCATAGGGTTCACCTTAGGAGCCTGCACTCAAGAAAAAGATCTCAACCTCATTGTTGACAATATGCTGAAATCTTCTGCCCATCCCCACCAGTGCTGGCCTTCCGACAACCACCCAACTTAAAACACAAGCTAATTAGAAGTAAGCTCCCAACACAGACTCAAAAAGAAAAGAATGGCACATCCTTGCAATATATCCAGCTGTAAACTATGCCAAAACATTTCACAGGACCCCACGGTCATTCACAAAGGAAAAATATTCAACATTAAGGAATCTTTCACGTGCTCATCTTCCAATGTGGTATATATCATTCAGTGTAAAAAATACCACGAAGGCTGCTACATTGGAGAAACAAGTCAGATGCTAAAGAAGAGATTTAATTTACATAGACAACATATGAAAAATGCTAGTAGCAATCAGGATGTCACCTCTGTGGGGCAACACTTTACAAAACCAGAACACTGTACCAGTGATTTCATGGTAAGAATCCTGAAAGGGAACTTTAAAACAACACAGGAACGTAAGACCTTTGAAGTCAGAATGATTAAATATTTTGACACCCACCAGACAGGACTTAACAAAGATCTGGGTTTTCTAGCCCATTATAAAACACAAAATTGTACTGCTTTGTCACCTTCCTGTCTCCATGCATATCTCCCTGTCCCTCATCCACCCAACTCTTCCTGTCTCGCACCTATCCACCCCCATCCTGTTAAACTGTCACTGAAATGCTTTGATGTTTCACTTATATATATTGTCATCTACCAACATTTGCTTATTTCCAATCTGACGAAGAAGGGCAACTTTCCTAAGCTGATCAAGAAATGTATTAAGTTATGTCCAATAAAAAAAGGTATCCTCTTATTTTCTTTTCCATGTTTTATTTCTATTGATATCTTTCTAGAAGCTGAGCATAGGAGCCAACTACTGGGGGTGCTAAACTCAATGAAAATGATCCCTCCTTGGACACAATGCAGAAGTTTGTTAATATTGGGGGTGGCTCAAGCACCCACAGAGTTGGCTCCTACCAAGCTGAGGATCTTTTCTCAGTACAGAGCTGAAACTTGTATTCAGGTTTATTAGTGCCCATATTTTGTGGGGGGGGGGGGGGGGGGGGGGAGCTTTTTATCTGTTGGAATAAAGGTCAGATCCAGCGGTTTTCTGGTACTCTGATTTTATAGTATTTACACCGCTTCCAGTGGACGAGCCAACAATCTGTCCTATTTGTCTTATCCATCCATCCATATAGTGCAACAGTGTCCTGAGCTGCAGTTAGCATGATCTCATCTGCAGGTCTGTTCACTTCTATTCTCTGCATATGTCCACAATACTTGGTTGGAACGGATGCTTTCCACTCCCTCTCCCAATTCCACCTTCTTTTCGTGCAAAAATTAAAGACCCAGTTCAACTACTCACCGCCTGCGGGAAGAAGCTGGCGGGAAGCAGAATCTGCAGGTCGACCAGCAGCGTGATGGGAATGTGAAAGGCAAAGTAGAGAACAAAAATGCACTCCAGGATGCGAGTAAAGGAGCCCATGGTGGGTGGTGGTGCAGCTGATCGCGCGCGCTCCTGTTGCTCTCAACAGCACTAAACAAGAGCAGCAGCACCAAAGCAGTACCTCCCCTCCAGGGAAACTCCCCACCTGCTCCATTCCACCACGCCTCCATCTTGATCGCTTACAGCCTGAGCCAATCAGCTGACCCCGAGTCGTTCCGCCCACATTCCTTTCGCAGCCCAGCCCCAAGGAGGGTGAAGAAAACAGGAGATAGGATGACGTCAACATGTTGAAACCATTTAGATTAATCTCTCTTTTCCATTTCCCCCCCTCCCCGCTCAGCCGTCATTCAAGTATACTCAACACAAAGCAACTAAACCTTCGGGCTGCTGCATCCACGCTGTCGTTCTGTATTGTTGGTGGCGTTTTTAGTTAATCGCACTTACATTTTCAAACGTGCCCACTTGTGAAGCATACGGGAATATAATAACTTTTCAAAGGTATAGTCATTTGTAGATATAGTAGAATTGGAAAAGGTGCAGCGAAGGGCGACTAAAATGATAGCGGGGATGGGACGACTTCCCTATGAAGAAAGACTAAGGAAGCTAGGGCTATTCAGCTTGGAGAAGACATGATAGAGGTATATAAAATAATGAGTGGAGTGGAACAGGTGGACGTGAAGCGTCTGTTCACGCTTTCCAAAAATACTAGGACTAGGGGGCATGCGATGAAACTACAGTGTAGTAAATTTAAAACAAATCGGAGAAAATGTTTCTTCACCCAACGTGTAATTAAACTCTGGAATTCATTGCCGGAAAATGTGGTGAAGGCGGTTAGCTTAGCAGAGTTTAAAAAGGGGTTGGACTGTTTCCTAAAGGACAAGTCCATAAACCGCTACTAAACGGACTTGGAAAACTCCAAAATTCCTGGAATAACATGTATAGAATGTTTGTTCCCTATGAAGAAAGACTAAGGAGGCTGGGGCTATTCAGCTTGGAGAAGAGACGGCTGAGGGGAGACATGATAGAGGTATATAAAATAATGAGTGGAGTGGAACAGGTGGATGTGAAGCGTCTGTTCACGCTTTCCAAAAATACTAGGACTAGGGGGCATGCGATGAAACTACAGTGTAGTAAATTTAAAACAAATTGGAGAAAATGTTTCTTCACCCAACGTGTAATTAAACTCTGGAATTCATTGCCGGAAAATGTGGTGAAGGCGGTTAGCTTAGCAGAGTTTAAAAAGGGGTTGGAGGGTTTCCTAAAGGACAAGTCCGTAAACCGCTACTAAACGGACTTGGAAAACTCCAAAATCCCAGGAATAACATGTATAGAATATTTGTTCCCTATGAAGAAAGACTAAGGAGGCTGGGGCTATTCAGCTTGGAGAAGAGACGGCTGAGGGGAGACATGATAGAGGTATATAAAATAATGAGTGGAGTGGAACAGGTGGATGTGAAGCGTCTGTTCACGCTTTCCAAAAATACTAGGACTAGGGGGCATGCGATTAAACTACAGTGTAGTAAATTTAAAACAAATCGGAGAAAATTTTTCTTCATCCAACGTGCAATTAAACTCTGGCATTCATTGCCGGAAAATGTGGTGAAGGCGGTTAGCTTAGCAGAGTTTAAAAAGGGGTTGGACGGTTTCCTAAAGGACAAGTCCATAAACCGCTACTAAATGGACTTGGAAAACTCCAAAATTCCTGGAATAACATGTATAGAATGTTTGTTCCCTATGAAGAAAGACTAAGGAGGCTGGGGCTATTCAGCTTGGAGAAGAGACGGCTGAGGGGAGACATGATAGAGGTATATAAAATAATGAGTGGAGTGGAACAGGTGGATGTGAAGCGTCTGTTCACGCTTTCCAAAAATACTAGGACTAGGGGGCATGCGATGAAACTACAGTGTAGTACATTTAAAACAAATCGGAGAAACTTTTTCTTCACCCAACGTGTAATTAAACTCTGGAATTCGTTGCCGGAGAAAGTGGTGAAGGCGGTTAGCTTAGCAGAGTTTAAAAAGGGGTTGGACGGATTCCTAAAGGACAAGTCCATAAACCGCTACTAAACGGACTTGGAAAAATCCAAAATCCCAGGAATAACATGTATAGAATGTTTGTACGTTTGGGAAGCTTGCCAGGTGCCCTTGGCCTGGATTGGCCGCTGTCGTGGACAAGATGCTGGGCTCGATGGACCCTTGGTCTTTTCCCAGTATGGCATTACTTATGTACTTATATGTAATCAGTGTGTCATTTGGAGGGCTGATTATGAGGACACCCTAGTCACTGCACCTATATTTTTTACACAGTCGCATTTAAAACACATGCCAGCACCAGCAGAAGTCCGCTGTCCAGTGGCGTAGCCACAGGTGGGCCTGGGTGGGCCAGGCTCAGGCCCATCCAACTGTAGCACATGGTAATGAAAATGCTGCTCTCCACAACACTGGCACCTTCACATGCTCAGTTTTTGGCGCATGCCTGCTGCAGACTACCAAGTTGGAGACTGGAGAGAAGCATTTTCCCACCAGCTGAGATATTTTTTGGGGTGGGGGAGAGAACATTTGGTGCCCGCCCACTTCTTGCCTAGGCCCACCCAAAATCTGCAGTCTGGCTACGGCCCTGCTCCCCCAGTGCCTTCAACTTGGCTACGGGGCATAGTTTCTCTGATCCACCAATTGGTGCCCATCTTCTAGGCGCTGGTTAAGCACAGCTTTTTAGTTCAGCTCCACAAGCCTGGAGCGTTAAGTCCTACCTTGTTTTCTTGCAGTGCTCGGGTCCAGATCACAAGTTGGTAGTGGAGTTAGTCAGTGGGAACTCATCGCTGACTGCATCGTGGCTGCTAATGCCGCTGCTGCCATAGTGGTTTTTCCGCACTCTGCAGCTACTCTTACCGGTGCCTGCTGCCCGGCCCCTCAAGCCCCCCCCCCTCCCGCAGCGTGAATGCGATGCATCGGGTCCAGTCTCGTCCAACTGTGCCTGTGTACCACTGCCAGCAGTGAGCTCCTCCTAGGACCCGTCCCAAATCTGGGTCGGGTACTGGGAGGAGCTCAGTACTGGCAGCGGAACACAGGCATAGTTGTAAGAGGCCGGGTCCGACGAGCCGCATTCACGCTGCAAGGGGAGGAGGCGCGTGGGGGACAGGGCAGCAGGCACCGGTGAGAGTAGCACGATGCTGTGTCACTTCAGCCTCAGACGGGCCTCAGCACTCCCCCGCGGATCCCGCTGTGTCCATTTTTTACCTTTTGCCCTCCCCCCCTGCCAAAAAAGGTTGTAGATTTCATGTTGGTGTGGATGGTCTCTTTTTTTAATTTTAATCTGGGCACTGCAGAGCCTATCCCCACCTAGAAACCCACCAACATTAAATACAAAAACGTGAAAAAAATTATTTTAACCTGCAGAGCCCAGGATTAAAAAAAAAAAGTTTTGTATTAATGTAGGTGGGTTTCTGGGTGGAGGTGGGCTCTGCCATGCGCAGGACATTAAAATACAAAATGTTTTAGATTTAATGCTAGTGTGCTTTAAAGTGGGGTGAGATTAAGAAGGGCAGGGGAGATGCAAGACGGGGGATGGGTAGGGCTTAGGACAGGGCTGATGTTGAGCTACAGGGAGGGGTGGGGGTAGGGTAGGGTTATTGCCTAGCTACAGGACGGATAGTGGATATCTTGTCATAGGTTGAGGTGTTTGCCATTATAGTAGATTTGTGTCTGGTCAAGTTTAAGATATGGGATAATGTAACCATATAAAAATATTGGTTTTTTTCTATTACGTATGTATGTGGTTTATGTACTCTGGGCCCACCCAAAATGTCAGGTCTGGCTAGGCCACTGGCTTCGGATTCCTTCTCACCGTAGCATAACCCATAGTGGCACCCGAAAGGAAAAGATAGTTACATTGAGTTTAGCCCAGATGGTATTGAAGTACATCAGGAGACTGAAATCTGTTCTGGCTTCCAATTATACTGAGGGACAGGCTTGAGCGTTATATGTACATGTGCTAACCCAGTAATGGATTATTGCTAAAATCATCTTGAAGCAATTATGATTTCCATTTGAACTGTATGAACATCAATGCAGTGAAACCATCAGTTCCAGTTCTTTTAATCATCCAAGCAGGGGCGTAGCCAGACTTCGGCGGGAGGGGGCTCCAGAGCCCGAGGTGAGGGGGCACATTTTAGCCCCCCCCCCAGCGCCGCTGACCCCCCTCCACCATTGCTAACGCCCCTGCCACCAACTTTGACACCCCTGCCATTGCCAACCTCCCCCTGCTGACGACCCTCTCGACCCCCCCCCCCCCCCCCCCCGCCGCCAACCCGCCATTGCCTACCATTGCTGGCAGGGGACCCCAACCCCCACCAGCCGAGCCTAGGTCCTCTTCTTCCCAATCCCGTGCAAGGCTTCGTTCTAGTTTGACGCCCTGCACGTTGTACGTGCAGGACGTCAGACTTACAGAAACAGAATGAAGCCCAAGGCTTCGTTCTGTTTCTGCAAGTCTGATGTCATGCAGGACGTCAGACTAGAACGAAGCCTTGCATGGGATTGGGAAGAAGAGGACCTCGGCTTGGCTGGCGGGGTTGGGGTCCCCCGCCAGTAAAGGTAGGCAGCGGCGGGAGGGGGGTTGTTGGCAGGGTGTCCTATCTCCCCCGTGGCCCTATACTGGCTACGCCCCTGCATCTAAGTGTGTGGTTACTGAATGAATGAAGTGGCAGACCAGAGAGACTATGAGAGCCATTTTCAAAAGAAACATTTAAATCAGAATTTGGACATTTTACAAAAACGTCCAAATTCTGAATAGGGAAGGACATTTTCGAAAAAGATGGACGTCTATCTTTTGTGTTCGAAAATGCTATGGACATCCTGTGATTTGGATGTTTTTGAAAAAAAATTTAGGTCCATTTTCAAACAAAAGACATCCAAATACACTATGTCCAAAACAGAGGAGAAGTGGCTTAATGGTTAGTGCAGCAGGGTTTGATCCTGGCAACATGGGTTCAATTTTCACTGCTGCTCCTTGTGACTTTGGGCAAGTCAAGTGCACAAGGGGCATTTTTGGATTGGACGTGTAAGTCTGAATTTGGACGCTTTTTGTTTGAAAATGGACAAAAAAAAAAACCCCATCCAAATCACAGGACGTAGTGATTTTTTTGTAAAACGTTCAAAATCAGAACAGGAAAGGTCATTTTCTACAAAAAAAAAAAAAGTCTATCTTTTCCTTTTAAAAACGCTGTTTGGAAAAATGTTTTGTGATTTCAATGTTTTATTTTTTGGTCCATTTTCAAACAAATACATCCAAATGCAAAACGTACAAAATCCACAAGAAAATCCACAATAAAGTGAAACCATTCACATGTTCTAAGTGTGGTAAAAGCTTTGGTTTAATGTAAATCTCAAGTGCATCAGAAAGTCCACACAGGACAGAAACCATTTGCATGTATAGAGTCTGGTAAAAGTGTTGGTCAGAAGGTAAATCTCACAATGCACCAGAGAACACACACAGGAATGAAACCATTTACATGTCCTGAGTGTGGTAAAAGCTTTGGTTGGAAAGAAAGCCTCACATGGCATCAGAGAATCCACACAGGGATGAAACCATTTACATGCACTGAGGAGGTAAAAGCTTCCATTGCATTGGGACAAATAATTAGGGAATGCACACTCTTGCTATGAAGTATGGAAAAATAGCACTATGGTATTTAGATATATGTAATGAGACCTCCATTTCATCTATAGATCTGAATTCAAAGACCAAATCTAATGATAAACAATAGACACAAGGCTCAGATGTTATTACAAAACAGAGAAAGCTTGGCATCAGGTAGAATAGTGGAAAAGTGACATCCCAGGAAAGCAATAGGGCATCCTTGGGGGCACTGCGGTGGACTTTATAAAATGCTCCCAGGTACACATCTCACCATTGCTCCCGTACCTTGTCTGCTGAGCCCCCCAAAACCCACTACCCCCAACTGTACACCACTATCATAGCCCTTACAGGCGAAGGGAACACCATTATGTGGGTACAGTGGGTTTCTGGTGGGTTTGGAGGGCTCCCAGTTTCTTCCACAAGTGTAACAAGTAGGGGAAGATAGAAACCTAGGTGCACCTGTCTGCAGTGCACTGCACCACTACTAGACTACTCCAGGGACCTGCGATATTCTAACTGACCTGAGTATACATCTGAGGCTGGCAAGTAACATTTTTTAATCACATTTTTTTGGGGTGGGAGGGGGATAGTGACCACTGGGGGAGTAAGGGGAGGTGATCCTCGAGTCCCTCCAGTGGTCATCTGGTCATTTGGGGCACCTCTTGTGTGAAGTACAGGAATAGCCTAGTGGTTAGTGCAGCAGACTTTGATCCTGGGGAAGTGGGTTCAATTCCCACTGCAGCTGTTTGTTATAAAAACAGGTCTAGCTCAAGACATCTAAGTTTTAGTCTTGGACGTCTTTGTTTTGTTCCATTATTGCTGAAAGACATCCATGTCTTAGGAAAGCCCAAGTCCCGCCTTAAACACAACCCTGGTGCGCCCCCTTGAGATTTGGATGTCCTGCTGACAGACGTCAGAGAAAGATGTCCAAAAAGAGGTTTCAATAATACTGCTTTGGACGTTTCTACATAGTAACATAGTAGATGACGGCAGAAAAAGACCTGCACGGTCCATCCAGTCTGCCCAACAAGACAAACTCATATTTGCTGCTTTTTGTGTATACCTGACCTTGATTTGTACCTGGTCCTTTTCAGGGCACAGACCGTATAAGTCTGCCCAGCACTATCCTCACCTCCCAACCACCAGCCCTGCCTCACAACCACCGGCTCTGGCACAGACCGTACAAGTCTGTCCAGCACTATCCCTGCCTCCCAACCACCAGCCCCACCTCCCGATCTTGACTAAGCTCCTGAGGATCCATTCCTTTGGCACAGGATTCCTTTATGCTTATCCCACGCATGGGATCTGTTTATCTGTGAGATAAACGTCCAAATGCTGACTTATGTCACTTTTTGGATGTCTATTTCTTTTGAAAATTAGCCTGTAAGTGATAAACATGCAGTGCCTCACGAGCTTCCCTTCAAACCCAGGATAGCAAACCGGGTTACACTAGCACGTGTTACATTGATGCAGAGATTTTTTTTTCTCCTGGTAAAGAGCCACTAAAACAGACATCATGTTATAAGAAGCAGGTGCTCAACATTCATCTAGCAATTTATTTATTTACTTACTTATGACATTTATATCATATGTGTGAGATTGACTGTGTGTGAGAGTGAATGTGCGAGTGTGTGTGTGTGACAGAGAGAGAGTGAGACTGCTGGGTGCGAGTGTGTCTCCTCTGTCCCCCCTCCAGCCACCCAGCGATTCTCCTCTCTCCCCTGCTCGCCCTCCAGCCACCCAGCAATTCTACTTTTTCCCTTGCCCCCCTCCAGCCACCCAGCGAGTCTCCTCTGTCCCCTGCTCCCCCTCCAGCCACCCAGCGAGTCTCCTCTGTTCCCTGCCCCCCCCCCCTCCAGCCACCCAGCGATTCTCCTGGGTCCCCTGCCCCCCTCCAGCCATCCAGCGATTCTCCTTTTTCCCTTGCCCCCCCTCCAGCCACCCAGCGAATCTCCTCTCTCCCCTGCCCCCCCTCCAGCCACCCAGCGATTTTTTCCCTTGCCCCCCCTCCAGCCACCCAGCAAATCTCCTCTCTCCCCCCCTCCAGCCACCCAGTGATTCTCCTATCTCCCCTGCCCCCCCTCCAGCCACCCAGCGATTGTCCTATCTCCCCTGTCCCCCCCTCCAGCCATGCCTCCACTTTAATCAGCATATATTAAATTCCCCTCATGTGCTACAGAAAAGCACCAAGCACATCCTATATAATAAAATGCACCTCCAACGTTCTGAAGCCGAGAAAGTGAAGCCTTCATGCCTTGAAGCATTCGTGCGCTCCGTAAGGCTCCATCTCCTCAACTGATGACACGTACTTCCGGAATGTTGCAGGAATGCTTCAAGCTTGAAGGCTTCATTTTCTCGGCTTCAGAACATTGGAGGTGCGTTTTATTATATAGGATTAAACATGAATTAGGTTGAAACTTAGGAGCATTTAAAATCTTTTTTTCCCTGTGCTTAAATCAAAAGAAAAAGATAGCATGTGGGAACTTGCTCCTTTTCGTTTGTGGATTGCAGTGACATATTATAAAAATGCACTTGATATTTTTATTACTACCAAGTATTACATATTAAGGGCATTTGCTTTAAACTTTGGTTTAATTCATTTATCCAGACCTTACATGCACATGGTATTGCTTTTTAAACCCAAAGGTGAATCCTAAGGGTGGTTGCAGGGCCGTGCCAAGGGTCTCTGGTGCCCCCCTGCAGACTATCAGTTGGTGCCCCCCCCCCCCCCCCCCGTGTCTCTCTTCTTCATTAGATGTTTCTCCATTGCTACCTGTCTTTCCTTTAGACTGAAAACTACAGGCCCAGCCAGACCTGACAAAAGGGTCTACCACACCCTTCAATGTCAAGCATATACTAGAAAACTGTAAATTAGCTTACACAGGAAAGCAGTTTAAAAAAATAAACACAATTCCTGCTGTTTCTTAACACTGCTCTCCAGAGAAAGCACTGCCTTTATAAAGAGGCTTTTCAGTGGGACTTAGCCTATTAAAAACTATTAGCATAATTAGGAATGGCCAGCCCTTGTAACTGCAGAGACCTAAGCTTTGATTATGCATGTTCCTGTCTTTGTTACAGTGGGGGGGGGGGGGGGGGGGGGGGTCTCTTCATCTCATTTACACAGTCTGACCTCCCTGGCTCACTGGGAGCCCAGTCTCTTGGAGACTGCTATACATTGCAAAATAAGATGATAGATGTAAATTTTCAAAGTGGACATATTCCAAACACTAAAATGAAAATAAAACGATTTTTTTTCTACCTTTGTTGGCTGGTGACTTTCTTTTTCTGATCATGCTGGCCCAGTATCTGATTCTGTTGCTGGTATCTGTCCTCTTAACTCTGTTTCCAGGGCTTCCTTTCCACTGTATGTATCCCTCATTGATAAGTCTCTGACTCTAAAGTTTAGTAATTTCATTAAAGCAAAATGTATTTTCAAATATCACAAACTCTCCCTATCCAAGCAGAATGTTTTATATAAAAACAAACACACAAAAAAAGCAATCAGATTTTTACTTACCAGTTATTCTACACTATACGTCAGCTAAACTTCCTCTTTGAACCTCAGCCAATTAAATGGATTTTAGCTGTAGCTATGATAATTATATACACATCATTGCAGTCATGCCCTCCTCTCAGTGTACATGCTCAAAAAACAAAAACTTTGAACCACTTACAGATAACAATTACACTATTTATTTTTTATTTCTCCCCAGTCTCACTTGCACACCTGCCTCCAAACCTGTTCTCTTTAATTTGAATGTTGTTCCAGCTCACCCTGAATGAAAGTTGTTCACACACCAAGGCCATAAATAGCTGCTGGTTGTACTCTTTGAAACAGCTTTAGCAGAGCAGCGTGTCTGTCTCAGCACTGCTGGGCTACCTTCACTTCCTGATGCGGGAAGGGCAGGGGAGAGAGGAGAATCACAACTGCAGGTAAAAGATTTTGCAAGTGAGTGGCGCCCTCTAGAGGTCGGCGCCCCCCTGCATTGCTTACCTCGCTTACCGTGTCAGCACGGCCCTGGGTGGTTGAACAATTAGGTATAAACTATGTTGTTTCTGACTTTACTTGTTTTGGACTGCTTTGGGTACATCTGTTGTCTGGAGTTTTGGAAGATGTAAATTAGAAAATAAAAAATAGTTTTGGATGTACTCTATAGAAGAAGTTGTTTAATTTTGCAATGTGTGTATGGATGCCTGTTCTGGTGTGTGCATGTCTATACATATGGCTATGATTTCTGAACATGCGGCATCGTTAAAGAACAGACTTTTAAATGTCCAGTTGGGTATATATGCTAATCTCAACTTAGTTAAATGTTTCAGACATATCCATCTATTTGCTCCCATGATAAAACTGAATTCTATTATTCTGTCTCACTGTATTTTCAAATGTAAGCCACATTGAACCTGACTTTGCGTGGGATAATATGTGATATAATTTTTTTTTAATCATTTATCCTCCACTTTTTAAGACACTGCCTACCCAGCTGGATAGTGATGGCAAAATGAAAGCAAGTTTGGTCCAGTGAAGACTAACTCAAAATAACCTGTTCCTTAGCTGGGCCCTAGTATTACCATATTGAAAATGCAACCGTACCATGCCTCTGTGGTTATGTTTCACTAAAAAGTTAAACAATTAACTGGATTTCTTGAAAGGATTATATAAACTTTGAATGCATGACTAGGGATACAAAACAACCTTTTAGAATATCCATCCATCAGCTAAATGAATCAGAATCTCTTTTAATCCACCTTGAAGAGGAGAAACCAATCTACCCTAGGATGGTGATCATGAGAGATTTCAATCTACATATTAAATTCCCAGATACCACCACAGCTGCCTTTCGGGACCCGATGACAGCACTAGGATTCACACAGGTGATCAATTCTCCAACCCACAAAAAGGGTCACATACTAGAGTTGGTATTCTACAAATGGGTTGACATCCCAGAATTCTTCACCCCTATCATGGTCAGACCGTTTTCCAATTAAATTTTCCCCAAGTGACCACCTGAAACAAATGGCACCTCCCAGAATTTGGAAGGAGATCAAAGACAAAAAAAAGCTGACCATTGAGAATTTCCTAGAGGCCTTGGACTATTCACATGTGGATGAAAAGACAACTAGTGTCAGAACAGGTTGATGTTTGGAATACACACTTAGCCAAGACCTTAGAGAAAACAGCACCACTAAAAAAGGTCTTATGGAAAAATACCGCTGCAACACAGGTCCCTAATGCTCAATGCTAATGACATGCAAATTTAGGTGCTGTTAGCGTTGTTAGGGAGTCTGTGGAGAGGATGGTGCCTGGGTGCATGTGCTCAAGAGTTGTGCATTACTTCTACTACTTACGCCAGGGTTTGGCGTACCTTTGCATTGTGGTGCAAGGCAGGCTCTCTATCGCCCTTCACTGCTCCAATATCTTCAGTGTTGGTATTCCTGCAAGAGGGTCTGGAGAAAGGCCTGTCGCTCAGTTCGCTGAAAGTCCAGGTGGCGGCTCTAGCTTGCTTCAGGAGCCGTTTGAAGGGTGATTCCCTGGCTTTGCATTCCCTGGCTTTGCAGCCAGATGTGGTGCGCTTCCTCAAAGGAGTTAATCACCTGCGCCCTCCTCTGCACTCGATAGTGCCTACGTGGAATCTCAATCTGGTGCTACGGGCCTTGCAGAAGCCGCCCTTTGAGCCCTTGTCAAGGGCATCGCTGAAGGACCTGACGTTGAAAGCGGTCTTTTTGGTGGCTATCACTTCAGCCAGATGAGTTTCCGAGCTCCAGGCACTCTCGTGTCGAGAGCCGTTCCTGCGGTTCACTGAGGCAGGAGTGTCGATTCGCCCAGTGCCTTCCTTTCTGCCCAAGCTTGTTTCTCGCTTCCATGTGAATCAGCAGCTTTGTCTACCCTCCTTTCATAGGGAGGATTACCCAGAGGAGTACCCTGCTCTCAAATGTCTGGATGTGAGACGAGTCATTATCAGATACTTGGAAGTGACCAATGACTTCCGGAAGTCAGATCACCTGTTCGTAGGCCCTCGTAAGGGTCTGCAGGCATCTCAGCCTACTGTGGCACGTTGGGTCAAGGAGACGATTGCAGCAGCTTATGTGGCTGCAGGGAAGCTTCCGCCTATTCAGCTGAAGGCGCACTCTACTAGAGCAAAGGTGGCCTCGATGGCAGAGTCCAGATCCGTCTCCTTGGAAGATATTTGTAGAGCGGCAACTTGGGCGTCGGCTCATACCTTCTCACATTACCGCTTGGATGTGGCTGCTCGGGCCGAGGCCCAGTTTGGAGCTTCAGTGTTGCGTTCAGGGATTTCCATGTCCCGCCCTGGATGAGTACTGCTTCGGTACATCCCACCAGTCTATGGATTGATCTGCTTGATGAAATGGAAGGTAAAATTATGTATCATACCTGATAATTTTCTTTCCATTAATCATAGCAGATCAATCCATAGCCCCGCCCAGACATCTGTATTGTTTTTGTTCTGGTTATATTTCAGGATCAAGTTTAGTCTTCAGTTCCTGTTCATGAGAACTTTGTGTTCAAGTTCTTCCAATTGGATTTTCCTTGAGTTGAAACGATTTTATGTTACAGTGAGCTGCTGCTTCCTCTCCCCCCGTTTCGGCGGTGGCTGGATTGATAACTACATTATGCCGGCGCTCCCTCCCGCTTCGTGCGGCAGTAGGGTAGCTTTGTATCCCTCCCGCTTCGGCGGTGTTTGGGTAAGCCAGCTCCTCCCGCAGTTGTGGTAGCAGGATAAGCCAGATCCCCCCACATCGGCGGGTGTGGTGTCCCTCCCCCGCTTCGCGGGGATGAGCTGGACGGATTCCCCTCCCTCGCTTCGGCGATGGTGAGCTGAGCAGAGTGTCCCTTTGTGGGTGTAATTCTCTAAGTGCTGAGTCCTGCGGATGGAGCTTTGATATCGACATACTGAGGAGTTTCCAGCAGCACATGACCACATATAGGGAGGCAAAGGATTGCTCTCTATCTCCACCTGCTGGTAGATGGACACAACCCACCAGTCTATGGATTGATCTGCTATGATTAATGGAAAGAAAATTATCAGGTATGATACATAATTTTACCTTCTAAGAAAGCCCACTTGGTGAGCACCGATTAACAAATCCATGCACGGTGCCAACCGATCTGCTAAAATCCGTGCTAAAATCTTTAGGTCCACATTAATCAGGGATATGGGACAGTACGAATCTACTTTATCCTTGGCTTTACCAGGCTTCGGGATCAATGTGATCAATGCTTCGTTTTCCCCAGCCGAGAAATGCCCCCTCTCCACCACCGCCTCGTAATATTCAATCAAAGCTGCACAGGACTCTACCGGTAAAACTTTAAAGTATTCTGCCGAGAACCCATCGGGCCCCGGCGCCGAGCCCAAAGGCAGGGACCGAACCACCCGCTGGATCTCTTGAGATTGAATTGGTAGAGAGAGGCGCCTCCGATTAGCTGGTGAAAGCCGGGGAAGGCCTGAGTCTTCTAAATAATTGTCTACTGGTAAATCAAGGTAGTCTCCCCCCCCCTCCGATATACCTCAGAAAAGTGGTCATAAAATGCCTTTGCGATCTTTTCAGAGGTAGAGACCTGGGTCCCCTTAGAAGTAGTGATGGCCGAGATCAATTTTCTTTGGGTATGTGAACGCGCCAGATGGGCCAGCAACCTACCCGGCTTATTCCAAATCTCTGAAAGTTTGAGCCTCTCACCCACAATCGCTTCTGAGTTTGCTCATGGATCAAGGAATTTAGAGCCACGCTCGTAGCAATCCATGTTTCTCTATTCTCCCGAGAGGGGGGTCTGAATATATCTTTTTTTTGCTAACCTTAAATTCTGCTCTAATAGAATTATCCCAGCTGCTAGCCTCTTCGCCCTAGCACTCAAATATGCAATTATACCTCCCTGGATAACAGCCTTTGAGGCTTCCCAAAAAACAATGGGTGAGTCACAAGAACCCTGATTATTTGTCACATATTGATCCCACTGTTCTTGGATAAATCCCCTAAACTTTAAGTCTCCATACAAAAAAGAGGGGAACCTCCACGTGTAGCCCGATTCTCCCTGCACCGTAAATGCTAAGTCCACCCATACCAACGCATGGTCTGATATTTCTAAAGGACCTATCTCCGAGTGGGTAACCCTACAGAAAAGAGATTGTTGTACCAGCACATAATCTAACCTAGACCAGGACCCGTGGACCCTCGATTGGTGAGTATAGTCTATTGTGGTGGGATGTAACAAGCGCCAAGGGTCCACCAGTCCCAGCGCCTGACAAAATCCCGAAAGAACTCTCTGTCCCCCCTTTGGCAGTCCCGCCCCTCCCGAGGATCTGGCCACCTGAGGATTCATGGACTGATTGAAATCCCCCGCCCACACCCAGGGGGCATCCGAATGCTGCAATCCTAACTTGATCAGAGATTGAAAAAAAAGACGAGGAATGCTCGTTAGGGCCATAGACTGCACCACTCTACCCTCCCAATCTTTGAACACCAGTCTGGATTCACAAAACAGGCCCTTTTTGATCAAAATCACCACTCCACCCCTTTTAGCTCCTGAGGAAAAGTAGTAGCATTCCCCAACCCACTGTTGTTTTAACTTCTCATGCTCACTGTCTGTTAGCTTGGTTTCCTTTAGGCAGGCGATAGAGGCTTTGTGATGCTTCAACTGGGTTAATATCTTGGAACGCTTTATTGGGGATGAAATGCCCGAAACGTTCCAGGACACTACTCGAAGCGGTAGCCTACAATCCAATTTAGTTAGTGAGACTGCTGCGTGTCTTATATTCCGCCAGAGTCACTATACTCACGTTAGCCCTCTCCTCAAGTCGCTTCACTGGCTCCCTATCCGCTTCCGCATACGGTTCAAACTTCTCCTTTTGACCTACAAGTGCATCCACTCCGCAGCTCCTCAGTACCTTTCCGCTCTCATCTCTCCCTACACTCCTCCCCGTGAACTCCGTTCGCTGGGTAAATGTCTCCTGTCGTCCCCCTTCTCCCTCACTGCTAACTCCCGGCTCCGTTCCTTCTATCTCGCTGCTCCCTATGCCTGGAATAGACTCCCTGAGCCAGTACGTCAGGCTCAGTCTCTGGCTGTCTTCAAGTCTAGGCTTAAAGCCCACCTCTTTGCTACTGCTTTCGACTCCTAACCATGACTCTCTTACTCAACACCCTCACTTATCACCCCTACCACTGCAATTTCCCCACCCTTAGCTGTCTGTTCGTCTGTCCAATTTAGATTGTAAGCTCTGTTGAGCAGGGACTGTCTTTTCATGTTAATTTGTACAGCGCTGCGTAAGTCTAGTAGTGCTATAGAAATGTTTAATAGTAGTAGTAGTCCTTCAGAGATTGCACCAATTTCACTGTCCCGGTGAGCCCAGGCCCTCTCACCTGGAGGATTAATCCTCCAGTGGCTCGCAAGTTGCTTCTCATTACCCTAAAATTTGAAAATCCTGAAGAGATCCCCCCCCTCCACTTCCAACTCCCCTGTCCCTGTCCCCAACCCCCTCCCCCACTCAACATTTATCCTGCCCGTTCTTCCCACGGGATTGAGGTCACTGCCATGCCTAAGACCCCCCACCCTAAGTAAACTGAGAATTGCATATTACACCCTTTGTAAATATAGGTTCCAAACACCCAGGTACCTGTCTACCAGTAAAGAAACTTTAAAGTCCTCAGCAAATGTTCCGGGGCTCTCGTCAAGTCTCCAGGTCCCCTGTTTCTGCATTCTGGTTGTTCTCCAGCCGTTGCAGATAGTGTGCTGCTTCTGATGGGTTTTCAAAAGACTTCCAGCCTCCCCCTTGCTTCACCTTTAGCAGTGCAGGGTAAAGGAGCATGAAATTAATGTGGAGCTTATGCAAATGACGACAAGTCGAGTTAAACTGCTTCCGCTGCTCCAGGAGGGAGGCTGAATAATCTTGGAAGATGCAAATTAGTTGACCGTCATATTTTGTGGTGTCCCGTTTTAATCTATAGCCCCGCAGTATTTCAGCTTTGTGGAGATAATTATGGATTTTCATTATCACCACTCGCGGGGACTGGCGTCCATCTTGAAATCTGCCCACGCGGTGGGCCCTTTCAAGGCACAACGGCCCCATGTTGCCAGACAGAGCAAACTCTGTCTTCAGCCACTTCTCAAGTTCCGACGCTAGCACTCTGTCTCCCACAGCTTCCGGGAACCCCACTATTCGCAAGTTTGCTCGCCGCGATCTGTTCTCCAGCTCGTCTACTTTTGCCTCGAGCTGTTTTACGGAGGAGGACAGCGTTTTAACCAGAGTTGCGGCCAGGCCGCTGGCGTCTTCGATGTCTGAGACCCGGCGCTCGAGCTTGCCAATCCGCTGGGTCAATTCTGTAAGTAGCGATTCCAGGTTTGTTACCTGGTTTGCCAGGCTGTCTAGCTTGGGCTCGATCGCCAGTCCCACTGCCTCAGTTGTTTCAGCTGGTCCGCTGTGAAGGCTTGTCCCTCACGCTTAAATTGCTCCTCATCACCGCCGGTCCCACGTGGTTTCTCTTTCTCTCGCTTTGTGGCTCTTCCAGACATCGCTTTTGGCTGAGACTCGATAAATTTATCCATCAGCCAGTCTCACTCCTCCAATAGACTCCTGAGGACCCTATTTGTAATTCCAAACGGGTGATTATTCCCAAAATCGGGCAGCGAGGCCTAAGAGAGCATGGAAGTATGTCTTCCCCTCTCTAGTGCATCACGTGACCTCCACAAGTGCCCTTTATAAGGACTGAGGATCACTATTACAGGAACCTGTGAGAAATAAAAGTAATGAAAACTGTTTGGTCTGTATTTTATGCTACTCTTTAATAGTTCCTAAAATAGCTGTAAGTATTTTTTTTTTTTTTAAATACTGGAAATTGTTGTCTTTATATCCGTGCTTTGAGAAACGCAAAGTTCTGGTTGTTTTTAGTAATGGGAAGAACTTAAGGACGGCTTTGAGGGCAAGTCTATATAAAGGGCAGCATTTTACCATGAACTCACCCTATTCAGAGCCCTGTTCTCTTAAAAAAAAATTGGCACCTATTTCTCTTTCTAGAATACCGACATAACCAGATAAATAAACGCATGTTTTTTTATGAACAAGGAGTTAATCAGCCATGTTTGGTGTAAATGATCACACCTAGACTTGGGAGATATGGGTAAAGTATGGTGTTCTATAATTTTCTAAATATGCCCTCTTATCCTTCAACTACTGGATGCTGTCTTCCCTTTGAAATTCTGTTTGTCAGGCAGTATTCCTCAGTTTGCCTCACTGAAGAAAAAAAGTTATGAAGAGGCTTAGAAATCACTGGCAACATCTCTATATAATAAAAGGCACCTCCAACGTTCTGAAGCCTCAAGCCGGAAATTGAGGCGCCAGAGATATCCGGTTTGCCCTGAGTGTCTGACCTGCCCTCGCGTCATAACGTCATGACGTCAAGGGCGGCGCTATGACAATCGGCCAAACGCCATCTCCCTCACCCTCGGCGGATATTTCCCACCTCCGGAGGACTAACATCGCCCGCACAACGTCGGAGAGAGGCAGGCGGGGATGCAAGCATCGGCGACACGCGATCTCACTCCCCTTGCCCCTCGGCAGCCATTTCCCAACTTCGCAGGACTCCCATCGCCCCGCACAAACTCGGAGACACGGAGGGAGCGACGCAGGCAGGCAGCCTGAATGTCGGACACACGCAGGGAGCCAGCCTGCCTGAACGTGCCAGGAAGGGACACAGCTTCAGTCGGAGGGAGCGCCACGACCCTGAAAGGCACTGGAAGGGGGGGGCACTCGAACCTCAACCTGCGAGGAGGGAAGGGGGAGGGCAGGAAGGGGGGGGGGGAAAACGCCGGCAGACGGAGGGACCACCATCCTGAAAGCCCAAGGGAGGCGGGGCCAACACCCTGAAGCTGGGATTCCCTCTCACACACATTCACATTCTCGCACAAACACGCCACACACACTCTCACTCTGTCACACTCACACATTCACTCTCTCTCACACACTCACTCTCACACACAGTCTCTCAAACATACACACTACGATACAGAAAAACGCCGCCACAGGGCCCATGATCCTGAGCCTGGGAGGGGGGAGGGGGACGAGAAGGATATGGGAAAAGGAAACATGGGGGGGGGGGAGCGGGAAGGATGCCAACACACGCAGGGGGGACCCCCCTGCGGCACACTCTCTGTCTCGAACACACTCTCACACAGTCTCACTCTCTCACACACACACAGTCGCAAATTCACTCTGTCTCTCACACACTCACTGTCAAACATACACACTTCCATGAAAACCTTGCTAGCGCCCGTTTCATTCCTCTCAGAAACGGGCCTTTTTTACTAGTATATGAAGAAAACGTTAACTAACAAAGAAGTTTCTCTGTCTAATGTCATTCCAGATCAATTTAAAGATCCTACACACACATAACTTGGAAGCATCCTATTTACTTTGGACTTTTCCAAATTGAAGCCTTATCAGCCGCTGCTGTGAAGTTGCAAAACCATACTTCCTGCTTCAGATATCTGAAGTCTGCTACCTGTATGTCGTTTAACAAAACTTGACTCGGCCATACTTTATACTGTATGTTGTGATATTGAACACGCCCTCTTCATACTGATCATTGTAACTTTGATGATTGGGGGCTTACGTTTCTAGAGTTTTCATTTTTGTCATTCTCACTGCCTTGCTAGCAACAGTTTTGTTGATAAAAAAAAAGAGGATTTACATTTTGTATTAATCTCCAACATTTGTGAAAGAACTGCTATAACCTTTTAACCCTCTCATGTCTGTTTTGAGTTGGGATCCTGGTCCTGATGATAACACTGCCTGGAGTCCTTACATCAGGTTTTGTATATTGTGTGAACCTTTACTTGACAGTTGGACCACAGGCCCAGGCACTCTTACTTTAGAAACAATCGACTTCTATGGGATTGGTCTACTTAAACTTGAACAGGGAAGCATACCATTAACCTAGACCTAACACTGGAGAATTGGTACACTTTTGGCTGATCTCATATAAGATACTAGATAGAGATTGGTACCCTTGGTTCTTCTAGAGGCAAAGGGGAGATAGTTTTGAGCTGTTTGAAATTGTTCACACACAAATCCACTGGGGGGGGCATCCCTTTACCGCTTCCATTCTGACTGATTTTCCTTTGCTGTTGTTGGTCAGTAGTGTCCACAGATCCTGAACCTATTGAGCTCGGCAAGGTCCAAGCAGGAGACTGGGTCCTACTCCAGGTCATCAAGAGGGAAAATTGGGCTTCACCTCGCTGGGAAGGTTCATACCAAGCACTCCTGAGTACCCCCACTGCTGTAATAAAAGCTGAACCAAGTACCTGGGTACACCTATCGCCCTGCAAGAAGGTAGCAGAACCTGGAGCTGAGATTAAGCAACCAGAGTAGACCAACTTCTCGCAAGGGTAAGCCCGGCTGCAAAGGGGAGGTGTAGAAATATTTGACAGAAAGATAGTAGCAGCCTATGGATTAACTTTAAAATCCATCCTTTGAGATCTGCTGGCAATAACATCTAATGGTTAAATGAATTACTACACACACTTTCATTGTATTATTCTTTCCAAACCAGTGGAATATGTGGGGAATTTCTACTCAATCCATCCCTCCCCTCTCCCCTTCAAGTCAGACACCCATGCACAGACAACATACAAACAGGCATATTCATACTGTTTGTTTCTATAATGCTATCAGACATACACACAACAGATAGTCCCTGCTACATAGAGCTTACAAGGTATTAAAGACAAGTGGGACAAATGGAAGATTAAAATCATAATAAATGAAATTCCCTAATAATTTCCTATGAGCATAATAAGAATAAGGGTTACAATTTAGAAGCAGCCTCAAAAAGATGAGCTTGTAACCTGGTTTTGAATCAAGCTGAAAAATATTTCACTTGTATGGTGCAAGGTGGAAAGAACAGAGTGCACAAGGTGGAAGAAGAGTGACCAACTGAAGAGTGCAGTTCCTGAGGAAGGGTGTAGTGAGAGGTAATAAGGAGCTGCAGAACGAATATGTGGAAATGGACAAGGAGTCAATCATGTGATTTATCGGGAGAGGTTATGTGAGTGCAGTGACACTAGGGCAGAAAGATAAAAGCAGTATAAAATGGATGTCAAGTGAAAGAAGACTCTTAATATAAAGGGAAGTTTACGTAATAACATACTAACTATACCATACTATACAGTGCTTCCAGTCCGCAAAACACCCATCAATTTGTTGCAGATTACATAAAGAAGACAGGATCAAACCTTCCAGGAAATACAGTAAAACTTCAAACCAAATTAAACTCCCAAACATTTCTCAAATAACCAAGCTTTTAGCATTTTACGAAAAACCGAATAATTCAAAATAACACGAATTTCCAGAGGTAAAAGATTCCAAACTACTGGTGCCTGATAATGTAACGAAGAATTAAATATAGATTTATATCTCAGCTGTCTAATAGAAGGAAACTGCAGCAACACTGTTACACATTCTATAAGCAAAATTAGAACAAAGTAAATTGACCCAGTTAGCAAGATAGAAAGGTGCTAAGCCATATAATATTTTATGGACAAAAGAGCAAAGTTTAGACCTCTATGACTGCAGATTCGGAAAGATGGACTTTATTAGTATTCTTTGTGTTTGAGCAGGACTTGGAAGCGCTTAAACGATTATATTTCAGAAATGCAAATGTACTTTTCCTAGGTAAGAATATGGATGTTCCCAGACGTAACTAAATCTACACAAGAGAGAAGGAAAGCTTTTCTTTCTCTTAGGGCTGAAACGTTAGCCTTGGGGGCATTTTTTTTTACCTTAATTACCCTTGCAAATGTGTGGTTAAGTACCTAGGGATAAAATATGTATTTTTCCAACCTGAACATCTTAGTGAATTTGTTAAAATTAAGAACTTGACTGCTGGTTAGTACCAATGCTGAGATAATATTTAGAATGGATTGATGTGTGCTAAGCTATATAGTGCTTTGTTTTGTTTTTCCTTTTAAAGACTTCTCCTGTTAAATTTTCCTTTTCACGTGATCTTAGTTATTGTGGTCTAACAAGGATAATATAATTATTTTGAAGTCACTTTATTGTATAAAAAATATGGTTCCGAATTACCTGTACAAGTTTGTATATGGCTTGTAAATAATCTTAAAAGCATAATAAAAAAAATAAAAATAAAAAAAAGAGCAAAGTTTAAACTGAGCCCTTGCTTCAATCAGAAGCCGATGAAGCGTCTCAAGAAGGGGAGTGGCTGATTCAAATCTAGAAACTGAGAATATTAAGCGTGTTGCAGTGTTCTGTACTATTTGTATTTTGCTTACTAATGTCCTGAAACTACCTACAAATAAGTTACAATAGTCCAAACTACTCAAAATGAATGCTTGAACCAGAAATCTAAATTCCATAAAACCAAAAACTATGTATTGATCTTAGCTTTCGCATAGTATAAAATGATTTTTGAACCAGGAACAGGATATTGCCTCCCAGCCCATAGCTTAAAGAGGGCTGAATATTAACATGTTAAAATAAAATTAAAGGTAAAGGGTCATGGATTTCATATATCACCTTTCTGTGGTACAGCCAAAGTGGTTTACTTATATTATATGCTTGTGTAGCTTTCCCTCCCCCCTCGGGTCTAGCATCTGTCCCTACCTTCCAGTGTTGCCAGGTGGGCGGTTTTCCGCAACCCGCCGTGGGAAATTTTTGCCCGCGGCGGGTTGCGGTTTTTTGGGCTTTTTTGTCTTTTGGGTGGTTTTTTGGGCGGTTTTTTCGGCCGCGGGGGGCGGGGTTAGTGACGTTCTGGGTGGGGCCGATGACGGGGAAGGCGGGGCCGATGACGGCGGGGGCTGGGTTGATGACGCGGGGGTGGGGGTGTCAGGGGCGGGGTTTGAGTTTGGGCGGGTTTTGGGCTGGATTTAGGCTGGTTTGGGTGGGAAAAACATTTTCCACCTGGCAACCCTGCTACCTTCCCTTCGCACCCTAGTCCTCTAAGCTTGCTGTCTGCACTGACTGAGGTAAAATCAGGCTGCCTCAGACAGGCCCTGGGGTCCTTCTCTCTGATGCAACTTCCTTGTGCCACATGAACAGGGAGTAGCAGAGAGAAGGCCCTTAAATTGGCTGGAGACAGCCTAGCTTCATCACTGCCAGTAAGTTTGGAGGACTAGGAAGGGAGATGGTGGTCCCATTGACAGAGACAGATGCCGGATCACAGGAGTGGGGGGAAGGGCTGGGGAAAGGAGAGATACTGGAAAGATGGGAGATGCTGGACACGAAAGGCAGGGAAGGAAGGTGCTGCGCATAGAGGGGAAGGGAAGGGTAAAGGAGAAAATGCTCCACATGGATGAAAGGAAAGAAAAGAAATAGCAAATGACCAGGGGTCTAGTAACAGAGTTCAGAGCACAGACAGAACAATATGCAAAGACTGGCCAGAAAGATGATTAGAAAAATAGTGGTTAGGGTGGTGGACCTTGGTCCTGAGGAACTGAGTTCGATTCCCACTTCAGGCACAGGCAGCTCCTTGTGACTCTGGGCAAGTCACTTAACCCTCCATTGCCCCATGTACAAATAAGTACCTGTATACAATATGTAAGCCGCATTGAGCCTGCCATGAGAGGGAAAGCGCGGGGTACAAATGTAACCAAACAAAAAACAACAGACAAAAGAAAAATGATTTTATTTTCAGTTTAGTTATGAAATTATGTCAGTTTTGAGAATGTACATCTGCTGTCTTATTTTGCACTGTACAGGAGGAAATGCAAGGGGGAAGTTTATGCGATTAATCTTGTGATTACAATTTTTACTTGATATGCAGCCTTGTGTTCTAATTTCCTCAGGAGTCTTTCATGAGGGACTTTGGCAAAAGCTTTCTGAAAATTCAGTTTTATAATATCAACTGGCTCACCTTAATCCACGTTTATTTAGCCTTCAAAAAGACGTAACAGATGGGTGAGGCAAGATTTCCCTTGGCTAGATCAATGTTCGCTATGTCCCGTTAAACCATGTTCAGTTTTGTTCTTGCCCTAATGTTAGGCTCACTGGTCTGTAGTTTTCCTGGTTCAATCCTGGAACTCTTTAAAAATCGGCATTATTTTGGCCACCTTCTATCTTCAGGTACAATAAATGATGTTAAAAGTGATAGATCTACTATTAGAAATCCGTAAGCTATGATTCTGTTAATATTAACTCCCAATCTATTGAAAACCAACATAAAAACAGTTAACCAAAAAAAAGGAAAAAAAAAAGCTCTCACTCTTTAGGAAAAGGGTTTCCCAGCAGGTTGGCTGATTTAGATAACATCTGTTAGCTACAAAGGAAAGCAGAAAGTGAGTATTTCGGTAATGAGTAAAAGCATATGAGGGTCACAGAAGGAGCAGTCACTCCTACATCATGTAATCTGGAAAGATTAGCAACAGACACACAGACTACCCATACTTGACTGTGTGTAGTTCAGTGGCGTTTATTTAGTTGGGGGGGGGGGAGGGGGTCAGCAATAATATAAATGCAGTTGAATAGTATCTTCTGCTTCTTAAAAAATATATATCTGAAACACATTATGAGCAGGTGTGGGGAAGAGGGGGTGGTGGTTGGGAAGCAAGGATAGGGGAGGGCAGACTTATACGGTCTGTACCAGAGCCGGTGATGGGAGGTGGGACTGGTGGTTGGGAAGCGGGAAATACTGCTGGGCAGACTTATATGGTCTGTGCCCTGAAAAAGACAGGTACAAATTCAATTCAAGGTAAGGTATACACATATGAGTTTGTCTTGGGCAGACTGGATGGACCATGCAGGTCTTTTTCTGCCGTCATCTACTATGTTACTATGTGTGAGACATGGACCGTGTCCTAGAACTCAGCTGGCTAAATCAGAGCCCAGCAAGAGATGCACTAAACACCTGCAAATCGCCTGCTGACTCCCTCTCCTGTGAAGCAGAGGAGAAAAGGGTGGGTGGGTCTGTTAAAGGATATTTTGCTAAGATGCTGGTCTTTAGTTTTCTTCACCAGCATTTATCTGGCCTTTAGTTTTCGTTTCTCCTCAGATCGGTACTGCGGGTTGAATAACATGGTGTTGAGCAGCAGCAGTGAGATCAGTAAAAAAGGCGAGTACACTGCTACCAGCACAAGACGTTCTTGGAGGCTCAGAGGTCCCAGGCTGAATGTGGAAAAGTCGGAAAAGAGGATCTCTGCAATCATGAGGAGAACACATGTTGATGCATGAGTAGAATATATAATGGCAGGAATGCGTATCCACTTGCAGCCACCTGTACAGAGACAGAAATAGTAAACAACACAGAATTACCAAAAGGACAGACTAGAACCATCTTCTTTGTGGATGTAGTAACAGCAGTTAGCGTATGTGGGTTTAGAAAAAAAGGTGTGGACAAGTTCCTGGAGGAAATGTCCATACTACTACTACTATTTAGCATTTCTATAGCGCTACAAGGCGTACGCAGCGCTGCACAAACATAGAAGAAAGACAGTCCCTGCTCAAAGCTTACAATTTAAAAGACAAAAAATAAATAAAGTAGCAAATCAAATCAATTAATGTGAACGGGAAGGAAGAGAGGAGGGTAGGTGGAGGCGAGTGGTTACAAGTGGTTACGAGTCAAAAGCAATGTTAAAGAGGTGGGCTTTCAGTCTAGATTTAAAGGTGGCCAAGGATGGGGCAAGACGTAGGGGCTCAGGAAGTTTATTCCAGGCGTAGGGTGCAGCGAGACAGAAGGCGCGAAGTCTGGAGTTGGCAGTAGTGGAGAAGGGAACAGATAAGAAGGATTTATCCATGGAGCGGAGTGCACGGGAAGGGGTGTAGGGAAGGACGAGTGTGGAGAGATACTGGGGAGCAGCAGAGTGAGTACATTTATAGGTTAGTAGAAGAAGTTTGAACAGGATGCGAAAACGGATAGGGAGCCAGTGAAGGGTCTTGAGGAGAGGGGTAGTATGAGTAAAGCGACCCTGGCGGAAGACGAGACGGGCAGCAGAGTTTTGAACCGACTGGAGAGGGGAGAGGTGACTAAGTGGGAGGCCAGCAAGAAGCAGATTGCAGTAGTCTAAACGAGAGGTGACAAGGGTGTGGATGAGGGTTTTGGTAGAGTGCTCGGAAAGAAAGGGACCTTCAACTGAAGCAACTGCTTGCCCTGGAACTAGTAGCAGGGAGCATTGCCACAATTTGGGTTTCTGCCAGGTACTTGTGACCTGGCTTGGCCACTGTTTGGAAAACAGGATACTGGGCTAGATGGAACAATGGTGTGACCTAGTATGGCTACTCATGTTCTTATGTTATGTTCTAGGGGTGCATAGAAACAGCTCCAGAGATGTAACTTCTTGGCTTCTGAATCTAAATATAATTGCCCTTGCTATAAACCCCTGACTGGACACCTTTTCAAAATAGCTACAGCAGGGGCGTAGCCAGACAGACAATTTTGGGGGTGGGCCTAAGTCCCATGGGCAGGACAGCCATACTTCTGCCCGGCATCTCTCTCTCCCCCCCCCCCCCCCCCCTCAGGCAATTGGGCATCGCTGAACTCCACTCTCTGAACCCTCTTGTACCTTTTATAGCTGTCAATTCTTCGCTAGCAGACAGCAGGAATTCATATCCGCTGTTCATGCCAGGCCCAGAGCCTTCCCTCTGACTTGGTCCCGCCAAATTGCATCATAGTAACATAGTAGATGACGGCAGAAAAAGACCTGCACGGTCCATCCAGTCTGCCCAACAAGATAACTCATATTTGCTGCTTTTTGTGTATACCCTACTTTGATTTGTACCTGTGCTCTTCAGGGCACAGACCGTATAAGTCTGCCCAGCACTATCCTCACCTCCCCACCACCAGCCCTGCCTCCCAACCACCGGCTCTGGCACAGACCGTACAAGTCTGTCCAGCACTATCCCCGCCTCCCAACCATCAGTCCCGCTGCCCACCACCGGCTCTGGCACAGACCGTATAAGTCTGCCCAGCACTATCCCCGCCTCCCAACCACCAGCCCTGCCTCCCAACCACCGGCACTGGCACAGACCGTACAAGTCTGTCCAGCACTATCCCTGCCTCCCAACCATCAGTCCTGCTGCCCACCACCGGCTCTGGCACAGACCGTATAAGTCTGCCCAGCACTATCCCTGCCTCCCAACCACCAGTCCCGCTTCCCACCATCAGAGGGAAGTCTCGGGGCTGGCATGAGCAGCGGGTATGAACTGCTACTTGCTGCCAGCGAAGAACTGAGAGCTCTAAAAAGGTACCGGGGGGGGGGGGGGGGGGGGGGGGGGGGGAGTGGACTGACAGATCTGAACATCTGCAGAAGAGGGGCGGGAGAGATGCCAAGAGTCTTCAACTGGTGGAGATTGGGGATCCCGGCCAGCCATATCACAGCTGTGCCCTCCCAGGCCCATCTGTGGCTACACTACTGAGCTGCAGTGCAAGTTTGGTACTTTATTTAAAACCATGGTTGGGTCAATAGTCAGCCAGGGGTGGGAGTAGCATTTTTTTTTTAATGCCAGGCACTATGTCTGAATTACATTTGGATATTCAGTACTGGCAGCTGGATAGTGGCCAGTACTGAATATTTATTTAAAAAAAAATTTATATCCCACATCAGCTACCATTCTGAGTGGATTAACAAAATACATATATAATATCATCCACAATCATAAAAAAAAAGACTCACGGACCATTAAACAATAACTTTTAAATTTCGTCAATTGCCTACTTTAAAGAAGCACTGGGTTCCTTTTGATTATTACATCAAACAACAGCATCTCCTAGAGATTAGATTTTTTATATTTATACTTAAATTATCACATTTATTTGTATGTAACATATTTGGTTGTTTCCAGTTGTTCTTTGTTGTTGTGTGTTATATTGGTTTAAATTTTCTTGAAAACTCAATAAAAATGATTTAAAAAACACAAAAAAACAACAACTAATAAAACAATAAAAACAGCAGCTCAATCCTCCCACTATTAAAACCCAACCCAACCCTACAGTCCCCTTCAAGTCCTCAACCACTGGCACTATCTGGATCAGGGGCGTAACCACGGGCGGGCCTGGACGGGCCCAGGCCCAGCCACTTTCCCTCCAGGCCCACCCACCCAACACAGACCTGCCAAATCTCCCACAAAACACGCGGCGCTAGCTCCCATTTACAGCCACTGCTGCTTCTCCTGTTGAGCAGCAGCGGCCGCTACAAAAACAAAACAACTAAAAATGTTTTTAAAAAGCAAGTGCGGCACCGCAGGCAGCCATCAGGCATTGGCTGTCGGCTCTGCAGCTGCTCCTCACGCCTCTCGCGTCGCTGCGCTCCTCCGGGGTTCTGCTCCAGGGGCAGTGATGTGAGAGGCCTGATGGCTGCCTGCAGTGCCGCACTTGCTTTTTAAAAACATTTTTGGTTGTTTTGTTTTTGTAGCGGCCGCTGCTGCTCAACAGGAGAAGCAGCAGTGGCCCAGGCCCACCCAATTTCAGCTCTGGCTCGCCCACTCCCATTGATCCCATTGCCGGCCACTGCTGCTTTTCCTGTTGAGCAGTAGAGCCGGCGCTACAAAAAGAAGCGCTCAGCTGACTGAGCTGAGCGCCGCCGCCAACGTTAACAACGAGAAAAAATGTAATAAAAAAATAAAAAGCGCGGCACCATAGGCAGCCTCGAAGCATTGGCTGCTGGCTCTGCAGGCTCCTCCCGTCTCTTACGTCACTGCCCCTGGAAGGATGGGGAGAGAAAGAGGAGAGCTGCTGGATGGAAAAGGTGAGCAGAGAAAGACTGGAGAATAAGAGGAAAGGGGCATGGGGAAAACCAGGGTGAGAAAAAGATGAAAAGCCATACGTAGATGAAGGAAAAAGAAGGAAATTAAAGAATGGATAGCAAGAATGAATTACATCTGGACAGAAAGAGAGGCTGAAAAATATTGAAGAAAGCAAAGAGAAAGGAGAGAAAAATGGCAAAGGTTGCAGAAGAGTTAAGCGAAAATGAAGGAAAGCAGAATCTAGAGACTGGGAGCAACACAATGAGAAAAGGTAAATGGCCATACAACAAAGGTAAAGAAAATAATTTTATTTTTAATTTTGGGATAAAGTAATATGGTACCTGTGTTAATAAAGTTTCAGAGACCAATACTTCCTTCCTCAGGTCAGGAGAGGATACCATAACAGCATTATACTGACCTGAGGCAGGAGGTTTTGGCCTCTGAAAGTTCATTGAAAAGGGTGTTAGGCTATTAAATAAATAAATTATTACCCCTGTGTGACAAATGCATCTGATTAGTGTGACTAAAGTTTGCTGGGGGAGGGGGGTAGAGAGAAAAGTTTGTGCCCACCAACTTTGGGTTCAGGCCCACCCAAAATTAGCAGTCTGGCTACACCACTGATCTGGATAGTGGCATTATTCACATAGGCAGCTGGATAAAGTTGGGACAGTCTTTTTGCTGTCCTAACTGTACTAAATAGCAGACTGAATACTGCCAGTAATCAGATAACTGACAGTACACCAAGGCAATCTGTATGGATATTTAGTAGCACTGTCCAGATAGTGCCTTTGAATATCTGCAGATAGCAGGGGCGTATCTGAACTGCGGCGGTAGGGGGGGCCAGGGCCAGAGTGAGGGGGCACATTATAGCCCCCCCCCGCCCCCCGCCGCCACCGATCCCCCTCCCCCCAGCCGCTGCCATTGCCAATCTCCCCCCGCCGTTGCTGTCGTCTACCTTCGCTGGCGGGGGACCCCAACCCCCGCCAGCCGAGGTCCGCGTCCTCCTGCCGCTGCCGGCTGCCTGTAAAAGAATTCCGTCAGCTGGCGGGGGACCCCCAACCCCCGCCAGCCAAGCCGAGGTCCTTTCATTTCTTCCACTAAAGCTGGCGCCGAAAGTTTCTTCTGAGTCTGACGTCGCTGCACGTTGTACGTGCAGGACGTCAGACTCAGAAGAAACTTTTTGGCTAGGATCAGGCGACCCTCAGGGGGAGGAATGCTGGCTTCGGCCTAACCCCTGGTAAGCCTTTCCTCAGCTAAGAGGTGCCCACCTCTACCACCGGCTGCCTTTCAGGTGCTGTGGAGGACTTGCAGCTCATCTGCATATCCTTACAGCCTTCTCCGGGGTGACACCCAGGTCCACCCCGATCCACTCAGGGCCTCCGCTCTAGGTGCCAGGGCATTTTTCTCTTTGTATCTAATCTTTTTCCAGTTGCTAAACTACCTTAATCGTTTATGGCCCCTATTCACATTCTCTTCCTAGCTCTGTCCCTTCCTAATCTTTTCCCTCACCCCCTACCTCTCTCCGCTACAGGAACTCACTTCCCATCCACTGACTTCATCACCTCACCTTCCCTCCTACCCTCTTCCTCCCTCTTGGCTTTTAATCTCCGTCTCTTTCTTCCCTCCATTTTGCCTTCCCCATTCCACCTAAATACCTCTCACCTTCGACGCCTTCGTGGCCACACCTCTCCCGCTTTCTTTTGCTCCTTCTCTTACTCTCAGCTGGTGACATCAATCCCAATCCTGGCCCTCCTCACCAACTATTATCCAAACTCTACAGATCTCACCGTGACCTCTCTAACCTCATCTCTATTCCTCTACTCCCCTCCTCTTCTCTGCCCTTCTCTTGCGCCCTATGGAATGCCCGCTCTATCTGTAACAAACTCCCCTATATCCAGGACCTCTTTATCTCGCGTCACCTCCATCTGCTCGCCATAACAGAAACCTGGCTCTGCCCTGATGACTCTGCTTCAGTCGCAGCCCTGTGCCATGGCGGTTATCTATTTTCACATACTCCTCGCCCTGCTGGCCGTGGGGGCGGGGTTGGACTACTTCTCTCTCCCTCCTCCAGATTTCAACCCCTTCTTCCACCTCAATCTCACTGTTTTTCCTCCTTTGAAGTCCACTCTATCCGCCTTTTCTCTCCTCTGCCTCTTCAAATAGCAGTCATTTATCGTCCCCCTGATAAGTCCCTTTCATCCTTTCTCAGTGACTTTGACGCCTGGCTTGCCTTCTTCCATGATCCTTCCTCCCCCTCTCTCATCCTTGGTGACTTTAATATTCCTGCTAATGATCCTTCCAACTCTTATATTTCCAAGTTACTCGCTTTAACATCGTCCTTTAATCTCCAACTATGCTCCACCTCCCCCACTCATCAAAATGGTCACTGTCTTGATCTCATCTTCTCCTCCAACTGTTCACCTTCTAGTTTCCTTGCCTCTGATCATCCCTCCTCTGATCACCATCTTATAACTTTCACACTTAAATCTCCTCCCTCCCAGTCCCGTCCTATCCTATCTAATTTATCTAGGAATCTTCACGATATTGACCCTTCATCTCTATCCTCCCATGTTTCAAACCTCCTCTCTACTGTGGCACCATCCACGTCTGTCAACGAGGCTGTTTCTTCTTACAACAATACTCTATCCTCTGCCTTAGACACTCTTGCACCTTTGATGACCCGCCCTGTAAGGCATACAAAACCCCAACCTTGGCTGACTTCTAATATCCGCTACCTACGTTCCTGTACCCGTTCCGCCGAACGCCTCTGGCGGAAATCTCGGGCCCTTGCTGATTTCTTACACTTTAAGTTCATGCTGACCTCCTTCCAATCTGCTCTTTTACGTGCCAAACAGGATTATTATATCCAACTGACCAACTCTCTTGGCTCTAATCCTCGACTTCTCTTCACCACATTGAACTCTCTCCTCAAGGTGCCCCCTCCCCCAACTCCCCCTTCATTATCTCCTCAGACCCTTGCTGAATTCTTTCACAACAAGGTTCAAAAGATAAACCTTGCTTTCTCTACCTCACCAGCTCTCCCTCCACTAGTCCGTTCCCCTCTCTCTCCTTCCCCTCTTTCCCTTTCCTCCTTTCCTGAAGTTACTATTGAGGAAACTACACTTCTCCTTTCTTCCTCAAAATGTACCACCTGTTCCTCTGATCCCATTCCCACCCACCTTCTTAATGCCATCTCTCCTACTCTTATTCCTTTTATCTGTCACATTCTCAACCTCTCACTTTCCACTGCGACTGTCCCTGCTGCCTTTAAACATGCTGTGGTCACACCTCTCCTTAAGAAGCCTTCACTTGACCCTACTTGTCCCTCTAAATACCGACCTATCTCCCTCCTTCCTTTTCTCTCCAAATTACTTGAGCGTGCTGTTCACCGCCGCTGCCTTGATTTTCTCTCCTCACATGCTATTCTTGACCCATTACAATCTGGTTTTCGCCCTCTCCACTCAACCGAAACTGCGCTTACTAAAGTCTCCAATGACCTATTACTGGCTAAATCCAGAGGTCAATATTCCATCCTCATTCTTCTTGATCTTTCTGCTGCTTTTGACACTGTCGATCACAGCATACTTCTCGATACCCTGTCCTCACTTGGATTCCAGGGCTCTGTCCTTTCCTGGTTCTCTTCCTACCTCTCCCTCCGCACCTTTAGTGTTCACTCTGGTGGATCCTCTTCTACTTCTATCCCTCTGCCTGTCGGCGTACCTCAGGGTTCTGTTCTTGGTCCCCTCCTCTTTTCTATCTATACTTCTTCCCTTGGTTCATTAATCTCATCCCATGGCTTTTCCTACCATCTCTATGCTGATGACTCCCAAATCTACCTTTCTACCCCTGATATCTCACCTTGCATCCAAACCAAAGTTTCAGCGTGCTTGTCTGACATTGCTGCCTGGATGTCTCAACGCCACCTGAAATTAAATATGACCAAAACCGAGCTTCTCATTTCCCCCCCCAAACCCACCTCCCCGCTCCCCCTGTTTTCTATTTCTGTTGATGGCTCTCTCATTCTCCCTGTCTCCTCAGCTCGAAACCTTGGGGTCATCTTTGAATCTTCTCTCTCCTTCTCTGCTCATATCCAGCAGACCGCCAAGACCTGTCATTTCTTTCTTTACAACATCCGTAAAATCCGCCCCTTTCTTTCCGAGCACTCTACCAAAACCCTCGTCCACACCCTTGTCACCTCTCGTTTAGACTACTGCAATCTGCTTCTTGCTGGCCTCCCACTTAGTCACCTCTCCCCTCTCCAGTCGATTCAAAACTCTGCTGCCCGTTTCATCTTCCGCCAGGGTCGCTTTACTCATACTACCCCTCTCCTCAAGACCCTTCACTGGCTCCCTATCCGTTTTCGCATCCTGTTCAAACTTCTTCTACTAACCTATAAATGTACTCACTCTGCTGCTCCCCAGTATCTCTCCACACTCGTCCATCCCTACACCCTTTCCCGTGCACTCCGCTCCATGGATAAATCCTTCTTACCTGTTCCCTTCTCCACTACTGCCAACTCCAGACTTCGCGCCTTCTGTCTCGCTGCACCCTACGCCTGGAATAAACTTCCTGAGCCCCTACGTCTTGCCCCATCCTTGGCCACTTTTAAATCTAGACTGAAAGCCCACCTCTTTAACATTGCTTTTGACTCGTAACCACTTGTAACCACTCGCCTCCACCTACCCTCCTCTCTTCCTTCCCGTTCACATTGATTTGATTTGCTTACTTTATTTATTTTTTGTCTATTAGATTGTAAGCTCTTTGAGCAGGGACTGTCTTTCTTCTATGTTTGTGCAGCGCTGCGTATGCCTTGTAGCGCTATAGAAATGCTAAATAGTAGTAGTAGTAGTAATGTCTGATGACATCATTGTGGTGAAGTCTGTGTGGCTGGGATGCTGCTGACCTCTCATTAATTTGACACCACAATTAGGTTTAGCTAGGAGAGAATCTAATGACTGGTCAATTGAAAAGTTTGTGCGAGATAGTGATTACACCCACATTCTGCCCTCCTTGACTTACCTTTGTAGAATGCATACACGGCAAAAGGAAAGAAGGGCAGCTGTGCCAAAACTTCACAATATACAAATGCCACACACCAAGGAGGCAGCTCCGTCGCCAATGGATCTTTCAATGTAAGTGAGTACCATGTATTGTAATCTTTCAGCTGAAACAGAGAACACATTTATAAAACTTCATTAGTATTTTCACAGGAGAGAAGAACTAAGCATTCATTTTAAATATACACTGACCAATCTTCAGCTGGCAGTGGTCTTTTAAGCACTTGACCATTGCTGGCTGCCCTCAGTGGTGTGCTGGTAAATTTTTAACAACAGGCTCTCTCCACCGTCTACCTCTGTGCCCCCCCCCCCAAAAAAAAAATAAAATAAAATGTGCAGAGCTGGCTATTCCCAGGGAGAGAAATTTTTAACAACAGGCTCTCTCTCTCTGGGCATAGCCAGCCCTGCAATTTGGAGGGGGGGGGGGTGAGACCCAGGGGTGGACTGGGGGGGGGGGAACAACACATTTATCACCCCCCTACCTGTGCAGACACACTAGGCATTTCTTTGCTAACAGGGATGCTGAGCCCCGCAACCTAATAAATGGACTGCCACCGCTCCACACTGCTTGTTTCTGGCTCTGTGCAGCATTCCGGGACTTTTTGCACATTCTCAGAGCATGTACAAGAAGTCCTGACTGCCCGGCATGCTGCTCTGAGCAGGAAACAAGCAGCGGAGATCAGCAGAAGTCTATTTATTTGGCTGGTGGAACCTGGCAAAAACAAAAAAAGTGTACATATTGTGATAAAGTCACATCCAGGATAGTTGGGTTAAGGCAGTGTCAGTTTGAAATACAAGTCCCAGAAGGTATTGCAGGCAAGGAGCCAGGGGGTGAGATGAGGAACCCGGACTGGACTCCTAGCTGCAATGGGGGAAGACATGGGTGTAAGCTGGCAGGACATGTAGATGGGCTGCCACTAGGGGGAAAGAGAGTTAGGAAACCCAGTGTGCAGGAGCTCATCATTAGTCTAATGCTCAACTCAGCTGGTATGGGTGTGGGGGAAGCTAATGGAAGGAGAATGGTTGTGAGTGCAGAAGCCAGGGATTGATTAGGCAGATGGGAAGGAGTCCTAGAGGAGAGAAGCAGTTGCAGGCTGAAAATTCTTGGGTAAGGGAGGTCCCTAAAGTATTGAATTTACCAGTGAAGCTGATGCAGGGTGAAATCCCTTGGGTATGAGGAGTCCCTAAAGTATTGAACTCTCCTGAAGGTAAAGAGAGTAGAAGGTAGAAACTGCTGCTTTGTGATTTAACTTTGATGATGAACTGAAAGAACTGCTTCTATCTGGAATTGAACTACTGTTTATTGTGCACTGGATAAAAAGCCCAGACTGGAGCTGACTGTGAGCATGTATTGAATCCTGGTATGTGCTGATAGCCTACTGCTTAAAGGGGACTATTTGCCACACACTTTCAGGTGGCTTATATGTGGTTAAGATTGAAGGTGAATGCTGCTGTTGGAACTGTGTATCAGGTCTACTAGAAACCTGCATGGAATAAAGTCCTTAAGATTGAAGTTGCTGGTGGACATTTATTTCTTGACTGTACCGGGAGCCCGTGGCTGGAGGAGATCCCAAGCTGCTAACTCTTTTCCCAATAAATTTGACATTAAATGTGATATATAATTTACTGTCAGACTATTTCTCACCCTCGTACAAACTACATTCATTAAACTGAAACCTCTTTCAGCTTCAGAACTATTGACTGCAACAGTGCTAGCTATTTTTCTAGCTTTCTGGATAGTTGAAGGAACTGGAACTTTTTTTGATTCTGGATAAATCTCAAAAATCATTCAAGTCAATGTCATACTTTAAAATTTCATTTAAAATGACACAATTTCTCTTCACCAGCTATCCATGGTGAAGTTAATTCTTCATAAGGCCAAGTAGTTAATTTTTTTTTTAATTTGTGTTACATTTGTACCCCGCACTTTCCCACTCATGGCAGGCTCAATGCGGCTTACATGGGGCAATGGAGGGTTAAGTGAGTTGCCCAGAGTCACAAGGAGCTGCCTGTGCCTGAAGTGGGAATCAAACTCAGTTCCTCAGTTCCCTAGGACCAAAGTGCACCACCCTAACCACTAGTCCACTCCAATTTAGTTGTTAATATTAACAATGCTTTCATCATTGTTTCTGTCTGATAAAAGACGCAAGTTCATGTGTTGAATTACATTTTCTAATAACACATTCCTTGGAAGAGAAATGAATTTACTACTTTTAGTAAATGGAATATCTTTAAACGTATCCAACTTAATCAAATCCTCAACTTGAGATTCATGCTTTCCAGTACCAATCCTTAAATTTTCTAAAGTTCTTATGGTACATTTGATCAATTTGTGTGCTTTTTGGATGTTAGTTGATCTTGACGGCAATGCAGTTGAAAGTAATGAAAATTGCTCAAGAATATCAATCTTTTTAAAATTCTATTTATTACTTTTACATGCATTTCAAGTACAATCCTTGAATCAGAAAAGATGACTATAAGTCATTATAAATTGTTAAGGAAATAACTGTTACATACAAACTTAAATCTAATTCTTTTGCTCATCTTTAGTCCACAACGTGGAGGCAAAAATCACTACATATCAGGAAAATTCAATTAAAATTTAAATCAAGAAAAAGGTGGCAGAGAGGAGCACGAGTGCATATAATATTACGGCATAGAAGTTATTATCGACCTTGGTTGTGGTACCAGTGGGCTAGCCAACTTGGGAGTCCAAAAAAGAATTCAATTGTTTAGAATTTAACTTTATAACATATTTGCAAGGAAAATTCAGCCAGAAAAGCGCGCCCAATTGCAAAGCTTTCGGGCGCAATTTAAGAAAGAATATCAATCATTAAAGCAAGGTCTTGCAAGAAATTAATGTTAGCCAATCTCTTTGCCAAACTAGAATAAGCAGAAGAATGGGAAAAATGCACATATAATGCAGGATATGCACGCCACACAGCAGTAGCAGCTCGTAAACTACATGCTGCCCCATCTTGGCCCTAGTACTCGACCAATTTTAATAATTTCAAGTTCTAGCTCAGTTTGATTTTTATTAGATTGGTGATAAATGGAATATATTTTATCTAAAAATATTTTTAAATGATTTACTTGCTTTATTTCAGATATTGAATCGTCAAGTGATAGTTGCAATCGATGATTTAAACAGTGTCAAATGATGATTTTAGGAAATTTTGCTAACAACTTTGCAGCTACTCTAGACTTCTTTCCCAGCATTGTATTAGCACCATCAGAACAAAACGAAATCAAGTTTGCTTTCAAATATTCAATATCAAAGCCGTGAAGGGGCATAATCGAACGGAAACGTCTATCTCCATGGGCGTTTATCTCCGAGAACGGGTCCGTGAAGGGGCAGACCGAAGCGTATTTTCGGAAAACATGGACGTTTATATTCGTTTTTGAGCTGGGCGTTTTTGTTTTTCAGTGATAATGGAAAATGAAAGCGCCCAGCTCAAAAACGAATAAATCCAAGGCATTTGTTCGTGGGAGGGGCCAGGATTCGTAGTGCACTGGTCCCCCTCACATGCCAGGACACCAACCGGGCACCCTAGGGGGCACTTTTACAAAAACAAAAAAAACAAGGTAAAACAGCTCCCAGGTGCATAGCACCCTTCCCTTGGGTGTTGAGCCCCCCAAATCCCCCTCAAAACCCACTGCCCACAAGTCTACACCATTACTATAGCTC
This sequence comes from Microcaecilia unicolor, assembly GCF_901765095.1. NCBI lineage: Eukaryota > Metazoa > Chordata > Amphibia > Gymnophiona > Siphonopidae > Microcaecilia > Microcaecilia unicolor. The sequence goes on along the minus strand of NC_044043.1, from coordinate 13,466,528 downwards.
TAAGGGGTGAATGGGGGCACCTACATGTGGGTTTGGGGGGCGGTTTGGAGGGCTCCCATTTACCAGCACAAGTGTAACAGGTGGGGGGGGGGATGGGTCTGGGTCCACCTGCCTGAAGTCCACTGCACCCCCTAATAACTGCTCCAGTGACCTGCATACTGCTGCCAGGGAGGTGGGTATGACATTTGAGGGTGAAAATAAAAAGTTGTGAAACGGCATATTTTGTGGTGGGAGGGGGTTTGTGACCACTGGGGGAGTCAGGGGAGGTCATCCCCGATTCCCTCAAGTGGTCATCTGGTCATTTAGGGCACTTTTTGGGGCCTTATTCGTGGAAAAACAGGGTCCAGGAAAAGTGCCCTAAATTCTCGCTAAAAACGCATATTTTTTTTCCATTATCGGCGAAAGGCGCCCATCTCTGATCGCCCGATAACCACGCCCCAGTTCCGCCTTCGACATGCCCCCATCAACTTTGTCCGCATCCGCGACGGAGTGCAGTTGAAAACGTCCAAATTCGGCTTTCGATTATACCGCTTTATTCGTTTTTGTGAGATAAACGTCTATCTCCCGATTTGGGTCACAATATAGGCGTTTTTCTATTTCGATTATAAGCAGGATAGTCATTTAATGTAGACATTAATGTGTTGAAAATGTTCTCTGCTGTGGTTGACACCAATTCTTTTAAATCAACAAATACCATTACAGGTGCAGGGGCAGATTGAATTGCACATTGCAGATAAATCACTAGGGTGCTTTTCTTAACTGTATGATACAAATGTTGGCATTCTCTTCTATAATCTTAAATGTTTTCATCATAATTTCATTTGCAATGTGTTCTGCTATTCTTGTTGCACTGTAACGTGTATGCAAACAATTGCCTACATCAACTCCATTTTTCTCTTGCAATTCAATTGCCCCTTCTATATCAGACAGAGGCCTATTACGTTTTACTAAACTGTAAATAGTATTAAAAACCTTTACAGTAGCCTCAATATTTTTACTTAGTTTATGCACTAAACTGGAAATTGAGTCCATTAGCTGATTCTTTTAACAAATCTTGAATTTTAGCATGAGATTTAGAGGCATCATGTTTCCTCATTTTTTCCTAGTGGTTTTATTACTGCCATTTGGGATTACTAAATATACACTCCACTCCTTGGACACATGGACATGCTTTCCTGTTGACACTCCTAAATGCTGAACTTTCGAACAAGCCTTACATCCAAATTTACTTTCTTTTATGTCAAGCCATTTGTACTGTTTTGTAAATATAAATAATTGTTTCTCAGTCCAACAATCTGGAAATGCAAGATTATCTATTTTTTTCTTTTGATGAAGATGATGGGTTTTCATCAATGACTGGTTGTTCAACAGATTCAACATTTGTTTCTGCTGGATTCTTTCTACAATGATTTTCGTTCCCATCATTTTCAGTATCTGTCCTCATGTTCTTCACTTTTAAAAAACTTGATGGATCACTCTGTCGTTTTGGCATTTTAGGGATCATCACAATCTGAAAATAATTTTTTACATTATAAATTTATAGTAGAGTAAATATGGTAACAACAACCTATGTAGGGTTACCATTTTTGTGGAGCCAAAATAGAGGAAGCAGAATTAAAATAGTTGCTAATATACCTTTGCTAAAGAAATATTTAATTATAGCAAACTAGTAAAAAAGCCCCGTTTCTGATGCAAATGAAACGGGGGCTAGCAAGGTTTTCTTCAGAGTGTGCATGTGGGAGTGTGTGTCCCTGCCCTCTGCCCTCTCTCCCTCCCCCTCCCCCCTTGGAGTCCAGTCCTTCAGTGTTGTTTCCTGCTGTTCTGTGTTACAGAGAGAGTGAGGGCATCTCTCTCCCCTCCCCCCTCTGAGTCCTTCACTGTTACAGAGAGAGGGATTTCGTGCTGTGCTGTTTTCCTTCACTCATGGGGAAACCGGATATCTCTGGCGCTTCACACTTCCGGCTGGAAGCTTCATAGAACGTTGGTCTTGCCTTTTATATATATAGATGTGTAATTGGATTTTACTTAACACACATCAAACAGTGACTGATTTAACAGCAGTGAAAATTACTTTTCAAAAAACTTCCTTCCAGATTTGAGTTTGACCGAGTCTGAGGCTGATAATGTAATTTTATGGTATAAAGGATATGCACATGTTTTTGCTTTTTTAAACCCAAAGGTGAATCCTAAGGGTGGTTGAGCAATAAACTGTGTTGTTTCTGACTTTACTTGTTTTGGAATGCTTTTGGGTCCTCCTACTGATCTGTACATCTGCTGTCTGGAATTTTGGAAGATGGAAATAAAAATTTTGGACGTACTCTGTAGAAGTTGTTTTCTTTTGCAGTGTGATGGATGTCTGTTCTAGTGTGCGCATGTGATAATCTTTGAATAACTGCCTTTAATAAATGGCTATGGATTTCTGAACATATGGTATCATTAAAGGACAAACTTTTAAATGCTCAGTTGGGTATATATGCTAATCTCAACTTTGTTAAATATTTCAGACATATCCATCTATTTGTTCCCATGATATAACTGAATTTTATTATTCTGTCTCACTGTATTTTCAAATGTAAGCCATATTGAACCCGACTTTGCTTGAAATAGTGTGTTATAAATGTTAAAACGAACAAGAAAAAAAATCCTTTATTCTCCATCTTTTAAGACACTGCCTACCTGCCGGATAGTGATGGCACAAGGAAAGCAAGTTTGGTCCAGGGAAGACTAACTCAAAATAACCTGGCTGTTCCTTAGCTGGGCCCTAGTATTACCATGTTGAAAATGCAACCATACCATGCCTCTGTGGTTATGTTCCACTAATAAGTTAAACAATTAACTGGATTTCTTGAAAGGATTATATAAACTTTGTATGCATGACTAGGGACACAAACATATACTTATTTATTTCAATATCACAATTCTTCATGTACAGCCACAAAACAACCTTTTAGGGTGGATAGTGTTCACAATTAACTCCTTTTATTAGAGACCAGACAGAAATAAGAGTTTTCAGTTTTGGCACAGTATAAGTTATCACAAGAAGAAAATATAAGACAACCAATGGGCTGCATTAGGGGCTTATATAGCCCATTTATGTTTAAACAAAATAAATCTGCATAAAACAAAATATTTACTTTTATTTTGACTAATAAAACCACTTGCCCCTGAAACATGTTCAAAACGGAATAATCCTTTTGTGTATCTAAAAGGTAAACTTCTACAAAACAGATTAAGATCTGATTCCATGTGCCCCAATGAAAGGAGAGTTTAATTCTACTTCCATTTAATTTCAATATATTCCATCATCTTTATAGCACCATGCTTCCCAAGGTAGATTACAACAACAGTTAAGACGAACCCATCAGGAAACAGGATATCCTCACTGAAATTTGGCCATCTGTATTGTATACAATGTATTTATTTATTTATATATATTTTTTTTAGTGTAGAAAAATTAGCACAAAATACAGAGTTTAAAATTGCTGTTTCTACCAGCTATAATAATTTTTTAAGATGTTTTAGTGATATTCAATTGTTATTTTATGATATTTATATCTATATGGGAAGCTTTCAAATAAATTAAAAAGCTGTCTAATAAGTAAAAAAAAAAACAACAAACAACAACTTTTGACCTCTACCTTTTACGGCACTACCTATCCAACTGAAACAACTTTAGACTTGTTACAGATGGACAAACAATAAAGAACGACAACGTGGATGCAGCAGCTCATAGGTTTGCTTGCTTTGGTTTGAGTGTACTAGAGGAGATGACAGCTATGCGGGGGAGTGAAAACAGAGATTAACCAAATTGGCTTCCTTGCTTACCGTGGACTAGATAGGCTCATCATTTGAAACCTCTTTGGTCCCGACAGTGTCCTTTGACTGCCGCGTCCTGCCTACGTGGAAACAGCAAATTGAATCCAAGTAGGCGGGACGTGGCAGCAGAAGCACCCCGACGCCAGCGTCCTGTCCTAACCACTGCCTGCAGGTATGGTTCGGTTCGGTTCGGTCCGGAGGACTGCGGTGGTCAGGTTGAGGCAGGGAGTGGATGCGGGAGGGAAGAAAGGACAAAGAAAGTTCAACGCATGGGGCAGCAGGGGAGAGAGAATCAAGAACTCAGATGGTGCAAGTGTTTTTTTTTTTTGGGGGGGGGGGGGGCGGTCGTCGACTCATCAACCAAACCAATTTCCACTTGTCCTCCCCCAACAAATGGGTCCAGTAACAAGTCTGCTTCTTAAATTCTTACCAGAGAGGGTAATGCTGTGCACTTCTGTAACAACGATCAGCCCAGTAGGGCTCTCCTCTGTCCTCTCTGGCAGCTGAAATCTCAGGAGGACAGCGGCAGGGCAGCCAAGTTGAGGTTGGACGGTGGTGGACCACAGCTCCACGACCAGTTAGTGACAGCTATCAGGTGACAGCTGGTGTGTTTGGGCATGCGTGCCTCCAGCCTCCCGCTGCAATTTGTGAAAAAAACCCCAACCTTTAAGTCCCAGCTGACAGCACAACAACCAGCTCGCAAAATTGTTCAAAAATTAACAATTGGCTCTGCCCAGGATACCGAGGGAGCTCAGAGAGGTCCTGGTGGGACCTCTTAAAGATTTATTTTATAGATCTTTAGAGACAGGAGAGGTTCCGTGGGATTGGAGACGAGCGGATGTGGTCCCTCTTTACAAAAGTGGAGACAGGGAAGAAGTGGGAAACTACAGACCGGTAAGTCTCACGTCGGTGGTAGGAAAAATAATGTATAATGGAGTCGCTGCTGAAAGAAAGGATAGTTAACTTTCTAGAAGCCGATGGGTTACAGGACCAGAGGCAGCATGGCTTTACCAAAGGAAAATCCTGCCAAATGAATCCTATTGACTTCTTTGACTGGGTGACCAAAGAACTTGATGAAGGACATGCGCTAGATGTAATCTACTTGGATTTCAGCAAAGCCTTTGATATAGTCCCCCACAGAAGACTAGTGAATAAGCTGAAAGGGCTGAACTTAGGACCAAAGTGGTGAACTGGATAGGAAACTGGTTGACTGACAGGTGGCAGAGGTTGGTGGTAAATGGAATCCGCTCAGAGGAAAGGCAGATGAGCAGTGGAGTTCCTCAGGGGTCGGTGCCAGGGCCAATTCTGTTTAATATATTTGTGGGAGATATTGCTGAAGGGTTGGAAGGAAAGGTTTGCCTTTTTGTGGATGACACGAAGATAGCCAAAAGATTGGATACCCTGGAGTGAGTAGAAACAATAAGAAGGGATCTCCAAATGTTAGAAGAATGGTCGAGGGTCTGTGTAATAAAAGTGAATTTTAAAGATTATTTTTTTTTTAACTCTGCCTTGACCGACCAGTGCACTCAGGGTCTGTATTTTTGATTAGAAGTAATTCTGTTTAAAAATTATTGTTTAATTTTGATTCTGTGAAAATAAGTTGGAATGTAGAAGATAAGACACAGCTCTAATTAATTTGGTATGTGAAGGGGGAAGGTGGAGACTGTTTTTGAGTTCAGATTGGCTACCTGGACTGGGAAACATATGACCACATTCCCACAGTATGGCTTGTTTCTCAAGCATTCTATAATTTTCCTTAGCTCTGAACATGAGTTAAACCTAATAAAAAAGGGGGGCCTCTGGTAGTGAAGTGGGAAGCCCATCTATGGGTGGACGCACCTCGAAGACCCAGAATCCTGGTCAAAGAAGCTCCTGGCTTTTACTATGAACAGGGCCCCCCAGATGATAAGAGCCTGGATGATGTAAGGGCCAGTGATGATTGTTTTATTGCTTCTTTTCCTGGTCTAGGAACTCCTAGCATTGCTTAGATGTAGGGACCAGTGATGTAATGATTATTTATAGATAGGTTTTCTTTAATTATAGATAGAATGATTATAGATATTGCTTCTTTCAGTTATATAGCTAATCATTGTATATATATCTTAATCACTGTATATATCTTAATCATTGTAGATTTTAGCACCTCTAATAAAAGTCTCATTTACCAAATACGAATCCAAAAGAATCCAAAGTAATTACTGAGTGTGTTAGTGAAACGCTGTAAATCCATAGCAGTACAGTCTGGCAGTTAAACTTTAATACATACTGATAATGAGGTATCATAATATACTAGGTTTAAATCTATGTATCATTTACCCTCTATTATATAAACCCTTCTCATAAGCAAATGTCCAAATATCATACTATCACTTAAACTAATGAATTTTTGGTGCTCAGTATGGTAGTGACACTGTGCCTTTTACTGGAGGTATTAACCTTCAGCAGCAGAAAACACACTCTTCAATTTCACATCATGGCACCACCCTCCCTTCCTACCACATATTAACACTCTTTTTCAGTCTTAACCAAGTTATCATGGTTCAATATCCAATGCACTTAACTTGAATGACGTGGTAGCAGATCAGGTGTCAATATAGGGGGATGAAGCGGTGATCTAACAAATGTTCTAATAAATAGAAAATCCACTCTTACTCTCCTCTCAATATCGGCCTCAGCGGGTGCTCAGTGAAATCATTTAATCTTCTTTATCACACGGAACCATGTTTCACAGAAATGGCGTTTTCAAGAGAACAGAAGCCAACCAGGCAGGTTTTCCACCTAACTCTGTCCGTCCCAAACAGTACACTCACAGCTGCTCCTCTTAAGTTTTTTTTTTTTCACCATTCTTCTCATTTTATCATAGTCTCCTTTTTGAAAGTTAAATGCTAATGTGAAAACAAGGAATCTACAATGAGGCCAAAGTAGGCTTCAACAGGCATCATGCATAAACCAGTGTGCCCCCACCTCTGGATACAATCGCTCACCCTACGAATACCCTGGGAATCCCTCGGGTGAACTCTTGTAGAACTGACAGAGGTGAGGTGCAATTATTTTCACTAGCCTTGCTTACTTGTTTCTAAAACAAACAGATGTTTTACTTTTAGAATTGATCAATTTATTTGGAGCTATTAAGTAAACAACCAATTTTCCCTAAATCTAACAGTATTCTTGTTTCTTCACAGATAATCAACCTCTCCTCCAATACTAAACACAACAGTAACAGATCAGATGAGTATACATTTGACTTTAGCAAAACTTTATATCATAAACATGTATGTAACCTCAAAAATCAATTTCTAGAATTTTTTTAACTTGTAAGAATTGATTCTTTGTGTATTTTTCTTTCCAGGTTCTTCTTTCAGTCAACTTGCAAGATAAGTATAAAGTTTATGGTTTTATTTTACTCTCTATCATAGATTTCTTGTCTCCTTTTCAAATGTTTGTGATGAAAGGTTAAAGGATACTTTGTACACTTTTTCCAGCTGTCTTGTATTTCTTCTGTCTTCTTCTTTCTTTTATTGTTGGGCACCATTTAATGTAGCGATGACCTCAGGAACCAGCAACCACGAACCATCTGGGAAACTTACTACTCTAATCTTTAAAAAAACTCAAAAATCCTAAATTCTGACTAAATAAGTGACACTAGCAACTTCCAAAGATGATTGAGAAATTGTTTTCATAACTACCCCAAGTAAAAAAAATGAATAATTCTTAATCCCTACACTTACCCTCCCACAATTAATTTAAGTATTGGGAGTAGCTTCCTTCAAAACTACTGGAAACATAAAATTCTCTGGGATTAAAATAACTCCCAGCTGCTCTGCATATACACTGCCACCTAAGTTCAGTGTAATTAGTATTTTCCTTTAAATAAACGTTTATTTAAAACCCCAGTGCAGCTTTTCACTTTTCAAACTCCTTCTAAAACCCATTTGGTTTAATAGAATTTTAAAGTACTACTACTACTACTACTATTTAGCATTTCTATAGCGCTACAAGGCATACGCAGCGCTGCACAAACATAGAAGAAAGACAGTCCCTGCTCAAAGAGCTTACACTTCAGCCAGCACTTTTGTGGAAAATATTAAATATGACACCTTATTAGATGAACCAGTCTTCCTAGCTCATCAAAACATTGATATCCTGGTAGGATTTATTGTGTTATTTCATTTCTAACACCACAGCCTTTCAAGCAGCTATCAGTCACCTCTCTAAAAGCCTCTAGAATCGCGACAGGCTTTTCAAGTTAAGCAATTAGTCTTGATCACCTTCTCCACACTCAACAACTTTAAAGGATCCCCCAAATCCGTTCTTTAAACAGATTTTCTATTTCAGCTGTTCACAGACCCCTAACATACGTCTGTACAAATTACGTTTAGAAGCTTAAGTATGTCATACACGGCACAAGCCCAGCATGAGCCTCTGCACTAACATAGCACTCTGCAATCACCTATAAACATACATTTTACATTAATTTCTGACAGTTCCAGCAATATACAGCACTTCCAACTACTTTAAATAAACTTTCCATACCTCATTAAGCATCTGAAAGTGTTTATTTTTAAGTTTTCACTCTGCACGTGACTGCTGCACTTCCCCAGCACAGGTACGTTTTTATTTTTAAACCCCTTCGGGGTTACACCAGGATGCAGGAAGCACCACGGGATTGTCACATGTATGCCTCTTAGCACCCACTTCTATAAGCAAGCATGTACACATTGCCAAGTAGCCACCAAGACAGGAACACTTCTCAGGAAAGCCAACTTCAAATCAGCGTAGACTACTCTGGTGAAATAGGTACTTTATTTTATTGGATTTATAAACCACACACGTCCGAGTTGGGGACTCACTTCTGTGTGGCTTACATTAAGTTAACTCAGATATACAAATCAGATACACCAATAACAGGTCAGGGGTACATGAAGAGGGAGTATAAAGATAAATGGACGAGTTAACATAGCTAGGGAGGTAGTGTGGTATCATGATCTGGGTATATTTGTTGTGCTGTATGTCGCTTGATGCTAGGTTGCAACGATCACCAATTATTTTTTTGTACAAAAATGCTTTACATTTTTTGCAAAAACTTTCATAGGTGATGTCGTGTTGTGTGTTCTTTGGCAATGCATTCCACCATCTGGCCGTGTTCAATGGGAAGTCTGTGGTGTGGGCTGCTTTGTAGACCACCCCTTTGCAGCTGGGATGGTGTATGATGAGGTAGTCTCTCAGTTTCTCTCTGAGTATAGGTTGTGGTAGTTCAACTAGTAACATCATATAACTTGGTGTGGTGCCGTATACAATCTGGTACACGACAGCACAAATTTTGAAGACGATCACTCTTGCTCTTATTGGTAGCTAGTAGCAAATAGCTTGGTAGGAGGGAAGCCAATTGGTCAGCTGAGAACGTGCAGCCAATCGCCAAGCGTGGCTGCTCTGCACATGCTCACAACAGCATGTGCTACCGCTTTCATACGTGCATACAAGCTGCGTGTGTAGCTTTTTTTTTTTTTTTTAATTTATCAGTGGCACAAGAGCTTTTCATATACAGGAAAGCTCTACAAAGCCATGGTAGCAGCGAGCCCATTTTCAGAAGAGATGTGCTCTCCCTCTGCCCGGCAGCAGCATGGCGCTGCAGTCTGACCACGAGTGTCTCCTGTGCCCAGCACTGGCGCCCTTCCTCAGAAGGAACTAGCTACCAAGATCGTGGCACAGATCTGCAATGAGAAGCCCGAACAGGTGCTGTCGATCCTCCCTAAGGTGCTCTTCAGACTGGCGGGAGGGAGCTGGGGCTGCAGCAGCCGAGAAAACCGAGCCAGTGCCCGCCTGGAAAAATCTGACCTGCTACTACCTGGAGCCTATTTGTGCTGTACACAAGCTCCTTCCATAAGTGAGCTGGGGCCTCTGAACTGCGGTAGTGCTACACTCGCCCTCGGATCCTCCTGGTGACTGCACTGCCAAGAAGAAGCCGTCATACAACGACAGCTCCTGACCACCCGTAAAAATTTCATCCTAAAGGTAGGCGGTCCTTTCTGTGCATCGCTCAGAGAACTGCTGTGCATCACTTGGAATGCACATTTGAATAGTAATTAGCTCATTAAAATAACTTTGCATACAATTCTTGTTGGCTGCTACAGTGACAGGAAAACAGCCTCCTTTGCGTATGTCTCGCTAAACTCCGTGCTCACTAAACCGGCTAGAACCAGTGGGGGAAAAAAAGCACATTGCTGGCTCAGTAAGTTTTGTTCTTCTGGGTCTCGGAGCTTAATTTGTACTGGAACAGCATTCCACTGCTTTCTTACTCTACAAGCAGAGCTGATTTCACCCCCAAGGAGGCAGAGGTTGCTGTGATCGCCTTTGAGGTTCTACAGCTCCAGGAAGCGGCTCTGAGCAGCAATCGCCCAACTCTCCCAAAGTAAAACTCAATGGATTATACTGTGTACCCCTGCTTCCCCAACTCAGTAAAAAACTGGCCTTCCTTAAGTGCTATCAACACTTCTCTGGGACGCATGCAACTAGCAGTTTGAACACACCCCAGATGGTTTCATGTGGATAAAGCTGAATGTGCCAAGTTGAGGGGGAGGGGGGAAGGGGAGTCAGAGGAGATGATGTCAACACACAAAGCAATCTTAAATCTACCAAGCAAACCTTGCTTTCTTCTGGAATTTAGGCGTTTACAAGGAATAAAATGTGCACGCAGCAGAAACTGGAGGCTCCTAATGAAAATGGGAATAATTATGCATTTTTCTGCAACTTTTTTTTTGCTGTATCTAATATCTTTCTAGAAACTGAGCATAGGAGCCAACTTCTCAAAATTATTGGGGGTGCTAAACTCAATGCAAATTATCCCTCCCTGGACACAATGCAGAAGTTTGTTAATATTGGGGGTGGCTGAAGCACCCACAGAGTTGGCTCCTACCAAGCTGAGGATCTTTTCTCAGTACAGAGCTGAAACTTGTATTCAGGTTTATTAGTGCCCATATTTTGGGGGGGGGGGGGGGGGGGGAGCTTTTTATCTGTTGGAATAAAGGTCAGATCCAGCGGTTTTCTGGTACTCTGATTTTATAGTATTTACACCGCTTCCAGTGGACGAGCCAACAATCTGTCCTATTTGTCTTATCCATCCATCCATATAGTGCAACAGTGTCCTGAGCTGCAGTTAGCATGACCTCATCTGCAGGTCTGTTCACTTCTACTCTCTGCATATGTCCACAATACTTGGTTGGAACGGATGCTTTCCTCTCCCTCTCCCAATTCCACCTTCTTTTCGTGCAAAAATTAAAGACCCAGTTCAACAGACTAGCTAAACTACTCACCGCCTGCGGGAAGAAGCTGGCGGGAAGCAGAATCTGCAGGTCGACCAGCAGCGTGATGGGAATGTGACAGACAAAGTAGAGAACGAAAATCCACTCCAAGATGCGAGTAAAGGAGCCCATGGTGGGTGGTGGTGCAGCTGATCGCGCTCGCTCCGTGTGTTGCCCCTCGCCACCAGCTACTACCAAAGGCGCCAGCCCAGCACTTAAGCAAGAGCTAAAAGTAAACAGCTGCTGTACCTCCTCCCCCTCCAGGCAAACTCCCCAGCGGCTCGCTTAGACCACGCCTCCATCGTGCTTGCCTACAGCCAATCAGCTGACCCCGACTCCTTCTGCCCACATTCCTTTCGCAGCAGGAGGGCACTAGGGAGGTGGAAGAAAGCAGGAGACGGGGTGACTAGGGTGTCCCTATAACCAGCCCTCTAAATACATAGTAAATGACGGCAGATAAAGACCTGAACGGTCCATCCAGTCTGCCCAACAAGATACACTCATTTTACATGGTATGTGATACTTTATATGTCTACTCGTGTTTGATTTGTCCTTACCATTCTCAGGGCACAGACTATAGAAATCTCTTGTACTAAAAGTTCTGAAGATTCTGGAATCCTAAAGAGTTACAAGATTCCGGAATCCCAATTAGTAGCAACATTCCATGTAGAACCCCAAAGAGTAACATAGTGACATAGTAAATGACGGCAGATAAAGACCTGAACGGTCCATCCAGTCTGCCCAACAAGATACACTCATTTTACATGGTATGTGATACTTTATATGTCTACTCGTGTTTGATTTGTCCTTACCATTCTCAGGGCACAGACTATAGAAATCTCTTGTACTAAAAGTTCTGAAGATTCTGGAATCCTAAAGAGTTACAAGATTCCGGAATCCCAATTAGTAGCAACATTCCATGTAGAACCCCAAAGAGTAACATAGTGACATAGTAAATGACGGCAGATAAAGACCTGAACGGTCCATCCAGTCTGCCCAACAAGATACACTCATTTTACATGGTATGTGATACTTTATATGTCTACTCGTGTTTGATTTGTCCTTACCATTCTCAGGGCACAGACTATAGAAATCTCTTGTACTAAAAGTTCTGAAGATTCTGGAATCCTAAAGAGTTACAAGATTCCGGAATCCCAATTAGTAGCAACATTCCATGTAGAACCCCAAAGAGTAACATGGTGACATAGTAAATGACGGCAGATAAAGACCTGAACGGTCCATCCAGTCTGCCCAACAAGATACACTCATTTTACATGGTATGTGATACTTTATATGTCTACTCGTGTTTGATTTGTCCTTACCATTCTCAGGGCACAGACTATAGAAATCTCTTGTACTAAAAGTTCTGAAGATTCTGGAATCCTAAAGAGTTACAAGATTCCGGAATCCCAATTAGTAGCAACATTCCATGTAGAACCCCAAAGAGTAACATGGTGACATAGTAAATGACGGCAGATAAAGACCTGAACGGTCCATCCAGTCTGCCCAACAAGATACACTTATTTTACATGGTATGTGATACTTTATATGTCTACTCGTGTTTGATTTGTCCTTACCATTCTCAGGGCACAGACTATAGAAATCTCTTGTACTAAAAGTTCTGAAGATTCTGGAATCCTAAAGAGTTACAAGATTCCGGAATCCCAATTAGTAGCAACATTCCATGTAGAACCCCAAAGAGTAACATGGTGACATAGTAAATGACGGCAGATAAAGACCTGAACGGTCCATCCAGTCTGCCCAACAAGATACACTCATTTTACATGGTATGTGATACTTTATATGTCTACTCGTGTTTGATTTGTCCTTACCATTCTCAGGGCACAGACTATAGAAATCTCTTGTACTAAAAGTTCTGAAGATTCTGGAATCCTAAAGAGTTACAAGATTCCGGAATCCCAATTAGTAGCAACATTCCATGTAGAACCCCAAAGAGTAACATAGTAAATGATGGCAGATAAAGACCTGAACGGTCCATTCAGTCTGCCCAACAAGATACACTCATTTTACATGGTATGTGCTACTTTATATGTATACCTGAGTTTGATTTGTCCTTGCCTTTCTCAGGGCACAGACCGTAGAAGTCTGCCCAGCACTGTTCTTGTACTAAAAGTTCTGAAGATTCTGGAATTCTAAAGAGTTACAAGATTCCGGAATCCCAATTAGTAGCAACATTCCATGTAGAACCCCAAAGAGTAACATAGTAAATGATGGCAGATAAAGACCTGAACGGTCCATCCAGTCTGCCCAACAAGATACACTCATTTTACATGGTATGTGATACTTTATACCCGAGTTTGATTTGTCCTTGCCATTCTCAGGGCACAGACCCTAGAAGTCTGCCCAGCACTCTTCTTTTATTAAACGTTCTGAAGATTCTGGAATCCTAAAGAGTTACAAGATTCCGGAATCCCAATTAGTAGCAACATTCCATGTAGAACCCCAAAGAGTAACATAGTGACATAGTAAATGACGGCAGATAAAGACCTGAACGGTCCATCCAGTCTGCCCAACAAGATACACTCATTTTACATGGTATGTGATACTTTATATGTATACCTGAGTTTGATTTGTCCTTGCCTTTCTCAGGGCACAGACCGTAGAAGTCTGCCCAGCACAGTTCTTGTACTAAAAGTTCTGAAGCTAATGTGGAAGCCCCTTAAAATTTACACAGATCCAGGGCAAAATCACATCATGTGAAAACAAAAATTCACTGGGATTTCTTTATAATACATTTTTTTAAAATCTGAAATATATTTTTATGCAAAGGTGGATTTTCATAGAAAAATATTTAATTAACTGGTTCCTAACTGTTTATACAAGAGATTCACACATCCTTAATAATGAACGACTCTAATAGATTTTTTTCCCTGGCCTTCCACACCAGGACATAGGAGCCAACTTTTCAAAATTATTGGGGGTGCTAAGCCCAATGGAAATAACCCCTCCCTGGACACATACAAGGAATTTTCTCAATATTGGGGGTGCTCAAGCACCCACAGCACCCACAGAGTCGGCTCCAATGCACCAGGACTGTAATAGTTTGCTCGAATAAGCCAATAAAGTTCAGATGTTTGATAGCTGCCTGTAGAAACGTCTGGCCATACTGATTTTCAGTTACATAGCAGACAGACATTAATTGTATTTCCGATGCATTCGTCATTGCCAGGCTGGGAGTTTTAGTCTTTGTTCCGATGAGGTCAAAACCCGGATATACAGTCATTTAACCCTTTCCCCCATTACAAATCAATCGATCCTCAAACCTTAAAGGGTAAACTATTGACTATATTTCCTTGTTTTCAGTGACCATAAGAGTTTTAGGGGAAAATGTACTGAGCATTTTCCCCAAAGACATAAACTGAAAAAAAAATATGTGAAAGGCAATTCTATACCCTAGGAACCAACATTTGCATAGTAAATGGCACACTGATTACGATTTATAAAACAAATTACTATACCTTTGAAAAGTTATTCCATTACTATACTTTCTCTGTGTATATCCATATGCTGCACAAGTTGGCATGTTTGAAAATATAAGTGCAATTAACTAAAAATGCTACCAACAATACAGAACGACAGCGTGGATGCAGCAGCTCATAGGTTTTGTTTGCCCCTATCCTGCCCTCCCAACCATGTCCAGCGATCTCCTCTCTCTCCTGCCCTCCATGTCCAGCAATTCTCCTCTGCCCTCCCCTCCCATCTAGGTCCACAGATTTCTCCTCTCTCCCCTGCCCTCCCCTCCTATCCCATCCATGTCCAGCAATTCTCCTGTGCCCTCCCCTCCATGTCCAGCGATTCTCATTTGCCCCTATCCTCCCCTCCATGTCCAGTAACTCACCCCAGACTCCACCTGCCCACCCTTAGCTCCCTGACAGTCCTGCTTTCTCTTCCTGCCGCCCCACGATGCCTTTCAGTGGCGTACCTAGGGTAGTTGACACCCGGGGCCGGTCATTTTTTAACCCCCCCCCCAAAAAAAAAAAAAATCCAGTACTAGGCATGCCGAGAATACAAAACACTCAGGACCTATAGAGCAATTCTACCATACCATAAGCAGTCATTTCTACGAGTCACACAAGGAAAAGGAAAGCATCTTAAACACTACAGTGAGCACTAGAACATCAATTCACCTATTGTAAAACGAAACCAGACAGAATAGTACAGATCGTAGATCCTGCACAGTCAATGCCAACTGAAAGCCATGTCTTTTTCACAAACACAGATACACCCTAATCCACTATAGAATAAGTAATCATAAACTTTCTATTTAGACAAAAATTAAACTGAACCCCCAATGCCAGACTCTGCATACAATGCAACACCACAGAAACTGTCCCCTAGTAGTGTGCAAAATATAAAGACAGCAGATGTAAATTTGAAAAAAACTAACAAGTACCAATCACCACTTTACAAATTAACAAATAGAAATAAAACAAATATAGAAAGTAAAATAATACCATTTTATTGGACTAATACATTTAGCTTTCAGAGGCCAAAACCTCCGTCCTCGGGTCAGTACAGTATAGTGCTGTTACAGTATCCTATCCTGACCTGAGGAAGGGGGTTTTGTTCTCCGAAAGTTAGTCAAAATGTATTAAAATTAGTCCAATAAAAAGATTACCTTGTTTACATGTTCTATTATAAACATTTATTAACACAGCTACAATACTACTTTATCCTAAAGCAAAAAACAAAAATATATATTTTATTTACAGTTTGTTGTCTCTGGTTTCTGCTTTCCTCATCTTCTTTTCACCATCTTCCTTCCATCCAGCATCTGTCTTCGTTCTCTGCCATCCAGTGTCAGCCCTCTCTGCTGTCCCCTCCATCCATTGTCTGCCCTCTCACCCTGCGCCTTCCATCCACATCTGCCCTCTATCTCTGCCCCTTCCATTCACTGTCTGCCCTTTTCCTTCCATCCACTCCACTGTCTGCCCTTTCTCTCTGCCCCTTCAATCCAACATTTGCCCTCCCTCTCCCATCCATCCAGGGTCTGCCCTCCCTCTCGCTCCCCCTTCCATCTAGGATCTGTCCCCTCTCTAACTGCCCCTTTTTTCAGCCCCCAGTTCCAGTCCCCTTCTCCCCTCCCCTTCTCCTGTCTGTGACCCCCCACCCCAGTCCTCTTCTCCCCTCCCCTTCTCCTGTCTGTGACCCCCCACCCCAGTCCTCTTCTCCCCTCTGAACACCCCCACCCCAGTCCCCTTCTCCCCTCCCCTTCTCCTGTCTGAGACCCCACCCCAGTCCCCTTCTCCCCTCCCCCTCCTCTGTCTGAGACCCCCACCCCAGTCCCCTTCTCCCCTCCCCGTCTCCCATGAGATCCCCAACCCAGTCCCCTTCTCCCCTCCTCCTCCCGTCTGAGATCCCCACCCCAGTCCCCTTCTCCCCTCCCCTTTTCCCCTCTGAACACCCCCACCCCAGTCCCCTTCTCCCCTCCCTTCTCCCGTCTGAGATCCCCACTCCAGTCCCCTTCTCCCCTCCCCTGTCTGAGACCCCCACCCCAGTCCCCTTCTCCCCTCCCCATCTCCCATCTGAGATCCCCAACCCAGTCCCCTTCTCCCCTCCCCCTGTCTGAGATCCCCACCCCAGTCCCCTTCTCCCCTCCCCTTCCCTTCTCCCGTCTGAGATCCCCACTCCAGTCCCCTTCTCCCCTCCCCCTCCCCTGTCTGAGATCCCCACCCCAGTCCCCTTCTCCCCTCTGAACACCCCCACCCGAGTCCCTTTCGCCCCTCTCCTTACCCACCTCAGTCCCGTTCTTACTGTCTGAATCGGCGAAGCAGCATCGCAGGCAGCGCCTCGTCTGCCCTGCTTGTAAAAATCAAATCTCCTTCTCCTCGTCTTGACGTCGACTCGGGCCTTCCAATCAATCACTATGTCCCGCCCGCCCTCGCGGAATTTACCTTAGAGGAGGGCAGGACATAGTGATTGATTGGAAGGCCCGAGTTGACGTCAAGACGAGGAGAAGGAGATTTGATTTTTTCACAAGCAGGGCAGGCGAGGCGCTGCCTGCGACGCTGCTTCGCCGATTTTTGTTTAAAGGAGGCGATGAGAAGGGATCTCCGAATCTAGAAGAATGGTTGAGGGTCTGGCAGTTAAAATTTAATAATATAATAACAAACTTTAGGGTTCTAAAGTATTACAAACTGGTATTTGATGTCTTGAACTGTAATTCACAATTAATACCAGAATTCAAAATAATCAGAATTTATGCCATAAAACTTTTTTTATTATGCAGTGCTCAGTATGTGTTGCTGTGCCATTTACCATTTGTCATGGTAACAGTTAGTAGCATACCAACTTCAAACTATCTACAGAATCGTTTTTTAAAGCACTAATGAGCACAGACACTTGTGGATGAGAGCTACGTCAACAGAGCATACAACCGCACAGGACTTGCCTAAGAGAAGCTAGACTGGACAGGCCTGAGATAAGTCAAGCGATTCATTTTCTTTTAACATTGAATGCTTAATTTGATAAAAACAGCTAGTGTAACAGCATTGAATGAAGAAGGATGGGTAGACAGGTCCAGTGCTGTGATGGTTTGAAGTTGGCGTGCTACTAACTGTTACCGTGACAAATGGTAAATGGCACAGCAACACATACTGAGCACTGCATATTAAAAAAATAAAAAAAGTTTTATGGCATAAATTCTGATTATTTTGAATTCTGGTATTAATTGTGAATTACAGTTAAAATTTAATGCCAAGAAGTGTAGAGTGATGCACTTGGGGTGCAGAAACCCAAAAGACAGATACAAAATAGGAGGGGAGAGATTAGTAAGCTCAACTCAGGAGAGAGACCTTGGGGTGTTGGTGTCTGAGGATCTAAAGGTGAAGAAACAGTGCGACAAGGCGACAGCCGTGGCCAGAAGGATGCTAGGCTGCATAGAGAGGGGCATAACCAGCAGAAGAAAGGAGGTGTTGATTCCCCTCTACAAGTCGTTGGTGAGGCCCCACTTGGAGTACTGTGTTCAGTTTTGGAGGCCGTATCTTGCTAAAGATGTAAAAAGACTGGAAGCGGTGCAAAGAAAAGCTACGAAAATGGTATGGGATTTGTGTTGCAAACCGTACGAGGAGAGACTTACTGACCTGAACATTTATACCTTAGAGGAAAGGAGAAACAGGGGTGACATGATACAGACCTTCAAATATTTGAAAAGTATTAATCTGCAAATGAACCTTTTTCCGAGATGGGAAGGCAGTAGAACTAGAGGACATGAATTGTGGTTGAAGGGGAGCAGACTCAGGACTAATGTCAGAAAGTATTTTTTCACAGAGAGGGTGGTGGATATGTGGAATGCTCTCCCGTGGGAAGTAGTGGAGATGAAAACGGTAATGGAATTCAAACATGCGTGGGATAAACACAAAGGAATTCTGTTTAGAAGGAATGGTTCCGCGGAATCTTAGCAGAGATTGGGTAGCAACGCCGGTAATTGGGAAACAAAATGGGAGCTGGGCAGACTTCTACAGTCTATGCCCTGATTGTGACTGAATAGATAGGGATGGGCTGGAGTATAAATTTTAAGGGGCTTCGACATTACCTTGAGAACTTAGTACAAGAACATTGCTGGGTAGACTTTTACGGTCTGTGCCCTGAGAAAGGCAAGGACAAATCAAATTCGGGTGTACATATAAAGTATCACATACCATGTAAATGAGTTTATCTTGTTGGGCAGACTGGATGGACCGTACAGGTTTTATCTGCCATCATTTACTATGTTACTATGTTAGATAGTGGGAAACCTATTCTGAATGCTTTGAATGTAAGAGTTAAAAGTTTGTGAACAATTCTTTGTCTAATTGGAAGCCAATGATATTTCTGAAATAGAGGGGTAATATGATCAGATTTTTTAGCGTGACAGAGTAATCTCATAGCGGTATTTTGTATACCATAGCTCAGGGTCCATACAACAGCATTCATCAGTAGCTCTGTAGGAGTGGATAAGCGAACACTGTACCCGGCCTGCAGCCATCACTAGACTGGCAGGACAACCTCAAGCTCTGTGCATACTACCTATGGACTTTGCTCTTTGCACACAACTTATGGACTTTGCCTTCTTTGAGGCACACTTTATACTTGGATGTTTACTGAACATTTGCATCTTCTTGTATTGTGCCTTAACCATCAACTGTCAGCTCCTGATAGCTAGATAGATAACTGTTTGAGACAGGATGCAGATGCATTAGATAAACAGCATTACACTCTGTTTACGCTGTGTGGACTTTTGTACTAACAGGATTTTCTATTTGGACTTTGCATTCACACTTGCACCTATGCTTTGTACCAAAACCTAAGTTTACATATAAAGAGCCTAGACAAAGACCTAAACCCGTGCAGACTTTTACTAGTAGTATGTATTTGTTAACCAGCAGCTAGATAACAAATTGTAGTAGTCAGCAATTTAGGGTTGTATGGAAGGCAGCTGGCTCTGCCAGCGCAGTCTCGTGATCCATGCATAGAGGCTGTATTGTGTAGATGTGCTGGAACACTGCAATAAGTTACATTTCTTGCAAAGTAACAATTTCTATGAAAGCTATGAAACTG
Source organism: Microcaecilia unicolor (assembly GCF_901765095.1). Taxonomy (NCBI): domain Eukaryota; kingdom Metazoa; phylum Chordata; class Amphibia; order Gymnophiona; family Siphonopidae; genus Microcaecilia; species Microcaecilia unicolor. The sequence continues at coordinate 13,446,855 of NC_044043.1, read as the reverse complement.
ACGTATCTTTTCTCTGTGAGAACTACAGAACTACTAATGTATTGCGCATGTGCCTGTACTGCGCATGTGTGTGTGTGACGTATGATGCGTTTTATGCGCATGACCAGTAATCTGTATAAGAACGAGTGTCAGATGACGCTCGTGACACAGTATCCTGAGACTGAACTCGGTACTGTTCATTGCTAGCAATAAAGCTGCCTCGTTTTGGAACCATTTGCCTCTTGTCTCCTGATTTACTTAGCCGAAGATTCTGTTACAGCTCAATTTAATAAGGCTGCTTGCTCCTAAACTTTACTTTTTTTTTTTCTTCATTCTCTAGTGACCAGGTAGAGCTGGTTACAGAGCTCTGGAATACATGAATGCTATCCTTCTGTGCTTCCCTCCCCCCACTTCCTGTTGTATCAAAGATTGTAGTTCCACCCTCTTTCCCTGTCATGCATTCTTGAGTCTAAATTGCCTTGTCTCCCCCAGTTTCTAGATTGTAAGCCACCCAGATGGCACATACTGTTGGATGAGATAGTAAATTTTAATTTAAACTTGAAACTTCAGGAGCCTGGAGGCTTCCTTAGGGGGTTCTGGTGCCCTGCATCTGGCACCTTGTGATGTTTCGCTTGTGGCATATGGTAATCAGACCATTGAAACTCTGGGTCAAGTATGGCTTACTCTCCGGCTGGATAAGATGACTGTAAAACACAGTAATTGTGACCAAGTATGCTGGAGAGGAGCTATTCATTGGTGATGAGCTTCTCAAAGGTTTCAGACCTATATGCAGAGATACCGTTTATTTATTTATTTTATTTCAAAGATGTGTAATACCACAACAATTAAGCGTACAAGAATAACACAGAAATATGAGAAGCAAATCTCACAATAGCATTATAAATCACGCTGTTTGTCTGAATAATAATAAAATAATGAAAACCTCTTAGTTTTATGATTTGTCCCAAAACCCGAACAAAAAAAAAAGGAGGAGGAGAAAAAGGGGAGTGGGGCGAATTTATTCAGACCTGATCTATATTCACGTGGTAATGTGGACATGGGTCATTTGCCCTATTCCATATGGGAGGGTGAAGCAGAGTAAGGGAGTGAATTGGTCTATGGATCCATAAGGTTACAACACACTATGGAAAATCCACTTTAGAGTGTCTTATCTGAAGTCACACATGACTCAAGGTTACCCATCTAACTTAAATACATAAACCCCTGTAGCCTGTAGCAGGGCCTCCGAGAGACTAAGCCGGGCCTGGGGCAAGTCCACTCCCCCCCCCCCCCCGCTGCCCCCTTGCTCTCAGGCCGCCAGTGCCACAGTCCCAAGTCTCCACCCGCCCACCCCCAGCCCCGTCGACAGCCTCCCTCCGTCCACCACCACCCTGCATTCAAATCGGCAGCGCCTCACCTCCTTATGAAAGCGGCAGATCGCCTCCCTTCGGGCCTTCCCTCACTGTGTCTCGCCCTCGTCTGATGTAACTTCCGGTTTCCGCGAGGGCGGGACACAGGGAGGGCCCGAAGGGAGGCGATCTGCTGCTTTCATAAGGAGGTGAGGCGCTGCCGATTTGAATGCAGGGGGCCCGGTGGCAGATGGAGGGGGGCTGTCGACAGAGCCGAGGGCAGCCAGGTGAGACCGGGGACTGCAGCACCAGCGGCCTGACTCCAGTGACAGGCCCCCATTGGAGCCCCAGGCCCGGGAAATTTTGTCGCCCCTGCCCCCCCCCCCTCTCGGCGGCCCTGGCCTGTAGGTATTCGTAGATGAAACTGTGAACAAGTCATGTAGGGTTTTCATGTTACACATATTTTTTACCTACATAACACTTTCCTTTCTTATCTAGAGTTTAGACTAATGCTTGTTACAGATACTAAGTAGGCCCTTGCTATTACAGTGAACATATATTTAGTATAGGGATGTCTCCATTGTAAGGCACGTGTGTTCATTATTACCTTGCTGTGATGCTAGCAAGCTTACATATAATTAGGGCTGCACATTAATCGCAGTTAACGCAGCGATTGTGTTAATTATTAACTCCAATTATTAATTAATCATGACACGTGCTGCCCACCTTCTGCCTCCCTTCCATGTCGCCATCCACTGTGTATGGTCTGGCATTGCTCCCTCCCCACCTTCACCCGGTGTATCTTTTTAAACACAAGTCTTCGGTCCTGCAGGGCAGCAGCAGCAGCCATACTCAAAGGTTGCCTTTGGCTTGCACTGGGCCTTTCCCTCTGATACGGCCTGCCCCTTCTGACACAACTTCCTGTTTTCAGAAGGAGTGGACTGGATCAGAGGGAAAGGCCTAGTGCAGGCTGCAGGCCTTTTAACTTCATCTACCTATGGCTTTTCATCTTTTCCTTACCCTTGTTCTTCACATGCCCCTTCCTCTTATTCTCCAATCTTTCACTACTCTGTCCTCTCCCCCTTTCCATCCAGCAGCTCCTCTCTTTCTCTCCCCATCCTTCCTTCCAGCGTATCTTTTTTCTCCCTACCCTTCCATCCAGCGTCTTCCCTCTTTCTCTCCCCATCCTTCCACCCATCTACCCTCTCTCCTGATCTTTCCATCTAGTGTCTCTCTCTCTCCGCCTCCTTCTATCCAGTGTCTATCTCTCTACCCTTTTCTGTTCAGTGTCCCCTCTCTCTCTCCACATCCTTCCAGTCTCTTCCCTTTCTCTCTGCATCCTTTCATCCATCTCCCCTCTTTCTCTCCCTATCCTTCTATCCAGATTGGAGATATCACGGTGTGACCTGCACAAATAGGATGAGAGCTGATGTGGAGGACCAGGATTGGGATTAATGTCCCCAGCGGAGAGCAGGAAAAGGAGTAAGAGAGTACGGAGAAGAGTAGGAGAGGTACGACAACGGCGATGAAGGCGAGATGTACTCAGAAAGAAAGGAGATGGATGAATAGAAGGAAGGAAATGTTTAAGGTTGAGAGCTGAGAAAAAGGAAGAGGAAAAAAGAGATGGTGAGATGATGAATACAGATGGTGGGCAAGCAAAAAAATAAAACAGCACAAAGGGTCTTTAAAAACAGAAGGGACCACAGTTCTTTCATTAAAATAATTAACTTTGATTGAACGTAGTGCAAAGCACACGCACACCAACAGTGGATTGAGATTTACACTGTTGGTGTGCGTGTGCTTTGCACTACGTTCTATTTGAAGGAACATATCACCAATTTTTGGAAAGCATCAGCCTTTTGAAATTAGTTTGTTGAAGCCTTCTTGGTCATTGGTTTGACCCCTGATGCAGGTGCTGTAGCACCGAAACACGGCCCGTGTCGGGTCTTTCTTCAATCAAAGTTCATTATTAAAGGATATTTTAATGAAAGAACTGTGGTCCCTTCTGTTTTTAAAGGCCCTTTGTGCTGTTTTTTTTGCTTGGTCTTTTTCTGTACTTGGTTCCCTCTCTTTGTCAGAATACAGATGGTGGAAAATGTGTTCCTGTAGTGTACAGTGGTTTAAGATGGAGAAACAAATTAGGAAGGGACAGTGCCAAGAAGAAAAAGTGTAGTGGAGCCATAAGTAGTAACTGGGAGAAAAATAGATGTAAAGAGAAAAATGCCCCACCTAGAGCGGAGGCTCTGAGTGGATCAAGGTGGACCTGGGAGTCACCTCGGATAATGCTGAAAGGATATGCAGATGAGCTGCAAGTCCTCTATAGCACCTGAAAGGCAGGCGGTGGTAGAGCTGGGCACCTCTCAGCCGAGGAAAGGCTTACCAGGGGTTAGGCCAAAGCCAGCATTCCTCCCCCTGAGGATTGCCTGATCCTAGCCAAAAAGCACCTGGAAACCCAGGGCACTTGGAGTGAGGGCCCTGGGAAGATCGGGGTGGACCTGGGAGTCACCCCGGATACAGCTGTGAGGAAATGCAGAAGGGCTGCAAGTCCTCCACAGCACCTGGTAGGAGCGCTGGGCACCTAGAGCGGAGGCCCTGAGTGGATCGGAGTGGACCTGGGAGTCATCTCGGAGAAGGCTGAAAGGATATGCAGATGAGCTGCAAGTCCTCTACTGCACCTGAAAGGCGGTAGAGCTGGGCACCTCTCAGCGGAGGAAAAGCTTACCAGGGGTTAGGCCGAAGCCAGCATTCCTCCCCCTGAGGGTCACCTGATCTTTCTCTCCCCATCCTTCCATCTGTCTACCCTCTTTCTCTCTTTATCCTTCCATCCAATGTCTACTCCCCTCTCCCGATCCTTCCATCCAGTGTCTCTCTCTATCCCCTTCTTTCCATCCAGTGTCTCTCTCTCTCTACCCTTTTCCATTCATCAGGTCCCCCTCTCTCTCCCCATCCTTCAATGTTTCTCTTGTTCCTACCCTTCCTTCCAGCGTCTTCCCTCTTTCTGCTCTCAGCCAGGATCCCACCTCCTTTCTCCCCATCCTTATCTTCAGCAGCTTCTCTCTTTCTTCAGCCCTTCTCTCCTGATCTTCCCACTGTTCTACCTCCTGCCTCCCGCTCCCCCTTCTACCTGATATTCGTTTCCTGGCCACTGCTGCTTCTCCTGTTGAGCAGCAGCGGCCGCGTACCAAAAAAAAAAGAGCTAACCAAAAATTAAAAAAGTAAGTGCAGGGCCGCAGCAGCCTTCAGGCATGGGTTGTCGACTCTGCAGCTGCTCCTCTCTCTGTCCCTGGAGTGGAGCAGGAAGTTGATGTTTTTTTTAAAGATTTAGAAAATAAAATTTCTTCTTTTTTATGGAAAAACAAACCTGCCACTACTACTACTATTTAGCATTTCTATAGTGCTACAAGGCGTACGCAGCGCTGCACAAACGTAGAAGAAAGACAGTCCCTGCTCAAAGAGCTTACAATCTAATAGACAAAAAATAAATAAAGTAAGCAAATCAAATCAATTAATGTGAACGGGAAGGAAGAGAGGAGGGTAGGTGGAGGCGAGTGGTTACAAGTGGTTACGAGTCAAAAGCAATGTTAAAGAGGTGGGCTTTCAGTCTAGATTTAAAGGTGGCCAAGGATGGGGCAAGACATAGGGGCTCAGGAAGTTTATTCCAGGCATAGGGTGCAGCGAGACAGAAGGCGCGAAGTCTGGAGTTGGCAGTAGTGGAGAAGGGAACAGATAAGAAGGATTTATCCATGGAGCGGAGTGCACGGGAAGGGGTGTAGGGAAGGACGAGTGTGGAGAGATACTGGGGAGCAGCAGAGTGAGTACATTTATAGGTTAGTAGAAGAAGTTTGAACAGGATGCGAAAACGGATAGGGAGCCAGTGAAGGGTCTTGAGGAGAGGGGTAGTATGAGTAAAGCGACCCTGACGGAAGACGAACCGGGCAGCAGAGTTTTGAACCGACTAGAGAGGGGAGAGGTGACTAAGTGGGAGGCCAGCAAGAAGCAGATTGCAGTAGTCTAAACGAGAGGTGACAAGGGTGTGGATGAGGGTTTTGGTAGAGTGCTCGGAAAGAAAGGGGCGGATTTTACGGATGTTGTAAAGAAAGAAACGACAGGTCTTGGCAATCTGCTGGATATGAGCAGAGAAGGAGAGAGAAGAGTCAAAGATGACCCCAAGGTTTCGAGCTGAGGAGACAGGGAGAATGAGAGAGCCATCAACAGAAACAGAACACGGGGGGAGCGGGGAGGTGGGTTTGGGGGGGAAAATGAGAAGCTCGGTTTTGGTCATATTTAATTTCAGGTGGCGTTGAGACATTCAGGCAGCAATGTCAGACAAGCACGCTGAAACTTTGGTTTGGATGCAAGGTGAGATATCAGGGGTAGAAAGGTAGATTTGGGAGTCATCAGCATAGAGATGGTAGGAAAAGCCATGGGATGAGATTAATGAACCAAGGGAAGAAGTGTAGATAGAAAAGAGGAGGGGACCAAGAACAGAACCCTGAGGTACGCCGACAGGCAGAGAGATAGAAGTAGAAGAGGATCCACCAGAGTGAACACTAAAGGTGCGGAGGGAGAGGTAGGAAGAGAACCAGGAAAGGACAGAGCCCTGGAATCCAAGTGAGGACAGGGTATCGAGAAGTATGCTGTGATCGACAGTGTCAAAAGCAGCGGAAAGATCAAGAAGAATGAGGATAGAATATTGACCTCTGGATTTAGTCAGTAATAGGTCATTGGAGACTTTAGTAAGCGCAGTTTCGGTTGAGTGGAGAGGGCGAAAACCAGATTGTAGTGGGTCAAGAATAGCATGTGAGGAGAGAAAATCAAGGCAGTGGTGGTGAACAGCACGCTCAAGTAATTTGGAGAGAAAAGGAAGGAGGGAGATGAGTCGGTAATTAGAGGGACAAGTAGGGTCGAGTGAAGGCTTCTTAAGGAGAGGTGTGACCACAGCATGTTTAAAGGCAGCAGGGATAGTCGCAGTGGAAAGTGAGAGGTTGAGAATGTGACAGATAAAAGGAATAAGAGCAGGAGAGATAGCATTAAGAAGGTGGGTGGGAATGGGATCAGAGGAACAGGTGGTACATTTTGAGGAAGAAAGGAGAAGTGTAGTTTCCTCAATAGTAACTTCAGGAAAGGAGGAAAGGGAATGAGGGGGAGAGAGAGGGGAACGGACTAGTGGAGGGAGAGGTGATGAGGTTTATCTTTTGAACCTTGTTGTGAAAGAATTCAGCAAGGGTCTGAGGAGATAATGAAGGGGGAGTTGGAGGATGGGGCACCTTGAGGAGAGAGTTCAATGTGGTGAAGAGAAGTCGAGGATTAGAGCCAAGAGAGTTGGTCAGTTGGATATAATAATCCTGTTTGGCACATAAAAGAGCAGATTGGAAGGAGGTCAGCATGAACTTAAAGTGTAAGAAATCAGCAAGGGCCCGAGATTTCCGCCAGAGGCGTTCGGCGGAGCGGGTACAGGAACGTAGGTAGCGGATCGCCTCCCTTCGGGCCTTCCCTCACTGTCTCGCCCTCGTCTGATGTAACTTCCGGTTTCCGCGAGGGCGGGGCACAGGGAGGGTCCGAAGGGAGGCGATCTGCTGCTTTCATAAGGAGGTGAGGCGCTGCCAATTTGAATGCAGGGGGCCCGGGGGCAGACGGAGGGGGGCTGTCGACAGAGTCGAGGGCAGCCAGGTGAGACCGGGGACTGCCAGAATCTCATTAACCAAATTATGAATGCCACGTCATTTAGGTGGCCTGAAATTGCCAGACTTCTTTCTTTACAAACAAGCGTTCTTACTGAGAGGAGTATTAACTTGGTTTAATTGTCATAATATGAATGTTCCTATATGGCTTCATATTGAAAAAACAATGGTTTATCCTCTTACATTAGAAAAAATACCATTATTGACATCACCGGTCATAGCTACTTCATGGCCCATTATTTATGACACCCTCAAGGCTGTTATTTCTCTAGACTCTATTTGTAAACTCTCCATGTCCTCTTCTCAGAAGGCATCACTTTGGAGTCACTCTCACATAAAAATTGGTTCCTCCCCTTTCATATGGAAAGATTGAGTTTTATGTGGTATATATTGCATAACAGATATCTGTTCCGGAAATACTATCATTTCTTTTGATGAGCTAACGAACAAATTTCGCCTCCCTAATATTCAATATTTTAAGTATCTACAATTGAAATCTGCACTTACTAAGCGGTTTAATAAACAATATAATGCACAACAAACCTCAGATATCTTCCAGGTTTTCGACTCTATAACGAAAACAAAGGGAATAGCCTCACAATTCTATTCTTTATTATTACCATCTAGTCACTCGAAAATGGAGGCACTTCAAAATATATGGTCAATGGACACTAATCATGCCATGTCTGATAAATGATGGAAATGGTTTTGGACCAAATCCATGAAACCTATTGCTTCAGCTCCCGTATTGCAATCTCTCTTTCTATTAGCACACAAGGCATTATGGACCCCAGTCAAACAACATACGGTGGATTCTGCTTTATCTAACTTGTGCTGGACATCAGTTTGGGATAGAATATGTGCTATGTTTCATTTGAATCTTCCTCTTACATTTCATCTCATAATATTTTATTCTGCAGAGTTAAAACAAACACGTTATTTGACACGTTATTAGCCTTAGCAATATCCATTATTATAAAAAATTGGAAAAACCATAAATTTGCTTCTTTTTGCTTTTGTATGGTTCTTAAATATGAAAAAATCTTAGCTGAACGTAACAATTCTATGCATATCTCTCTATATAAAAAGCAACACCAACGTTCTATGAAGCCTCCAGCCGGAAGTGTGAAGGGGGCGAGATATCCGGTTTCCCTATGAGTGTCTGCCCCGCCCTCTCTGTAAAACAGTCAGTGAAGGAAAAAAGCAGAGCACGAAATCAAATCGCTGGCTCTGTAACAGTGAAGGACTCAGAGGGGGGAGGGGAGAGAGGCCAGAGGGCAGGGACACACACACTCCCACATGCACACAAAAGAAAACATTGCTAGCCCCCGTTTCATTTGCATCAGAAACGGGGCTTTTTTACTAGTGTTCCATAAACATGGGATCAAGTAGCCAAAGTTTGTCAAAATTAAGAATAAAAACTTATGTGAAATTTTGGGATCTTATTGTTCCTTTTGTCTGATTCTATGATAAGTGACCTTGTATAATTTACAATTTCTAAAGGTTTGAAATGGCTCTGCATATTTAGTGATATTGCAATGTATGGAACTTCTTGTATATCCTGTCTATGATTGTTTATTTTTTGGTTTTTGTATACTTTGTTTACTTGCTTATATATATATTTTTAATTTAATAAATACATTTGAACTGAAAAAAAAAAAGAGTGTGTACGAGACATGAGGGGAAGAGCTGGGCAGGCAATGTTGTGGAGACCAGCGCTGGACAAATGCTTCAGCTGGTGGGGGTTGGGAACCCCCGCCAGCCACCATATGTGCGGTAGTGGCGGGGAGGCAGGTCAAAATGTGCCCCCCCTTTGGGCTCTGGACACTCCCCCCCAGCCCCCATGTCGAGGTCTGGCTACGCCACTGCTTAAGATCCTCTGACACTATCAACCCAAGGTCCCTCTCCTGGTCTGTGCTTATCATACAATTCAAGCTTCTCCTCACTACCTCTCTACCCTCATCTTCCCCCTATGTCCCCGCCCGTAACCTCCGCTCACAGGACAAATCCCTCCTGTCAGTTCCCTTCTCCACCACTGCCAACTCCAGGCTCCGCTCATTCTGCCTTGCCTCACCCTTTGCCTGGAACAATCTTCCTCAACCCCTACGCCAAGCTCCCTCCCTACCCATTTTCAAATCTCTGCTTAAAACTCACCTCTTCAATGCCGCGTTCGGCACCTAACCTCTCGTGAAATATAGTATTACCTACCAGACGGACTCTACACTTGTCTTTAGATTGTACACCTGTCTTTTTAGATTGTAAGCTCCTTGAGCAGGGACTGTCCTTCCATGTTAAATTGTACAGCGCTGCGTAACCCTAGTAGCGCTTTAGAAATGTTAAGTAGTAAGTAGTAGTAGTAGTCTGTGCTTATCAGCCTGTCACCCCCTAGCAAACACAACTCAACTGGGTTTCTACACTCTACATACATCATTCTACACTTCCTTTCATTACATTTTAACTGTCAAACATTAGACCATTCATCTTTTTAGATCACTTCTTCTGTAACTTGTCCACTCCGACAGGATGTCCACTCTGTTGCAAGTCTTTATTTGAAAGAAAATTGCATGCTGAACCACATGTCTGGGCTCTCTTGGATGGTCTCCTTTCTATGTTAGCTCTTAACAACCCCACCTCCTCCTGGTCCTACCAAAGCAGCTTGCCTTATGCCACATCAGGGAAATATCCAGTTATAACCTTACATTCTGAACTCAGCACAAAAAGAATCTTGAAATTGGCAACATATAAGGCATTTTTGCTGTACAGATACACAGAGAATGTTCTGTTCTTTCACTCCATTATCAATTAACTTACTGATAATAAGTATACACAGACACACAAATTAGATTATAATATTAATTCTTTAGCATACAGCTTCATCATCAAAACCTCTGCTGGCAAAAAGATGTATTAAAGCATACTCTGTTCCCTGACTGGTCAAATAACAGAATTATAAATCAATTACAACCCAAAAGAGATAAATAAAATTGGGGGGTAATCTTGGATATTGATCTTGAAAAAAATTGAGAACTTTTTTTTTTTTATAGAGACACTGTATTTTGTGGACTAAAAATCTGGATATTTCCGGATGTAGCCTGTGCAACACAAGAGGCAGGCAGTTTCTTCTACTTCGTCCAAAGGTTTGCAGATAAGGGCTACATTTCTGTTGAAATATCCTCTCTCATGTTCAGTTAAGTACCGAGAGTAGAAGTTTTTCTTTGAATCTTCACAATTGTCCATGCTGTTGGCTGATAAATTACCAATAGGATCATCTACTTCAATTCAAGATATCCTTTCATCTGATGTTACTCGTAGATAAGTTAATCAGGATTATGCCATTTAAATATATTAGCTGTATACACTGTGCTATTTACCATTGTTTTCTTGTCTTTTTTTTTTATTGGCTTTAATATTTCTGTTCCTACCTCCCCCCCCTCTATGGTGGACTTAGATGCGAGATCAAAACTGATATTTATTTCCTTTTTATGTTATAGACAAAGAAATATATTCTAAACCCCTGATGGCGAACCTATGACACGCGTGTCAGCACTGACACGCGTAGCCATTTTGGATGACACGCGGCACCGCCGCAGTGTGGTCCGCCCTCCCTCCTCGCTCCCGGAACTAACCTTAAAGCCTCCTTTCACGTCGCAGCAAGCAGCAGCAGGGCAGGCCACTCCTTCCTTCCGTGTCCTGACCTCGCCTGACGTAACATCCGCGAGGGCGGAGCACAGAAGGAAGGAGGAGAGGTCTGCCCTGCTGCTTGCTGCGACGTGAAAGGAGGCTTTAAGGTTAGTTCCGGGCCCAGTAGCGGGTGGAGGGGGGGCCCGGGGGGCGTTCCTAGTAGCAGTGATTTTTCTTGAAGTGACACACCACCCGAGTTAGGCTCGGTTTTTTGGTGAATTTTGACACACCAAGCTCAAAAGGTTGCCCATCACTGTTCTAAACCATAGCAGTATGTCACTTTCAGTGAATTCTTGTGTGTGCATTTGAAATTCCCAAAAAATGTGTGTGTGCAACTCTAAAAGGCAATGATAGTACTTTAATAGACAAGGTGAGAGACATGAGGGAGAGAGAGTCTGGGACTCTGTGTGAACCAGGGTCAGAGCTACAGGGGGGAGCTTAGGGGCCCAGTACTACTACTACTACTACTTAACATTTCTAGAGCGCTACTAGGGTTACGCAGCGCTGTACAAATTAACAATTAAGGACGGTCCCTGCTCGGAAGAGCTTACAATCTAATGGACGAAATGTCAAGTTGGGGTAGATAAGTTTCCTGAGAAGTGGTGTAGTGATTAGGAGCCGAAGGCGACATTGAAGAGGTTGGCTTTGAGCATTGATTTGAAGATGGGTAGGGAGGGGGCACGGCGTATGGGCTCAGGGAGTGTGTTCCAGGCATGGGGTGAGGCGAGATAGAAGGGACGGAGCCTGGAGTTGGAGGTGGTGGAGAAGGGTACTGAAAGGAGGGATTTGTCTTGAGAGCGGAGGTTACGGGTAGGGACGTACGGGGAGATGAGGGTAGAGAGGTACGGAGGGGCCGCAGATCGAGTGCATTTGTAGGTGAGTAAGAGAAGCTTGAACTGTATGCGGTATCTGATTGGGAGCCAGTGAAGTGACTTGAGGAGAGGGGTGATATGAGTATATCGGTTAAGGCGGAAGATAAGACATGCGGCAGAGTTCTGGATGGACTGAAGGGGGAGTAGATGGCTACGTGGGAGGCCGGTCAGGAGTAGGTTGCAGTAGTCAAGGCGAGAGGTAATGAGAGAGTGGATGATAGTTCGGGTGGTGTGCTCGGAGAGGAAGGGGCAAATTTTGCTGATGTTATAGAGGAAGAAGCGACAGGTCTTGGCTATCTGCTGGATGTGCGCAGAAAAGGAGAGGGAGGAGTCGAAGATGACACCGAGGTTGCGGGCAGATGAGACGGGGACGATCAGGGTGTTCTCAACTGAGATAGAGAGTGAAGGGAGAGGGGAAGTGGGTTTGGGTGGGAAGACAATAAGGCAATGATAGTACTTTAATAGACAAGGTGAGAGACATGAGGGAGAGAGAGTCTGGGAATCTGTGTGAACCAGGGGCAGAGCTACAGGGGGGAGCTTAGGGGCCCAGCCCCCTCAATCTTGGCTCAGGCCCCCCAGCCAGGTATAGAGGTACCTTTAGCTCTTCCCTTCTCTCCACCCCTTTTTGGTCCAATATCAGACCTGCCAAGTCTCTCCACACTCCCGCTGAAACTCTGCCATCACCGCACTGTCTCTGCTGCTTCTCCCAATGAGCAGCAGTGGTGGCGGCAAAACAACAAAAACGAGCATGGAGCTGCAGCCTTCAGGCACGCGCTGTCTGCTCTGCTGGTCCTCTGCCCCTGATGACATCAACTTCCTGGCTGTACCGGGACAGAGGACTGGCAGAGCTGACAGCTCATGCCTGAAGGGTATGGTCCGCGCTTGTTTTTGATGTATTTGCCACAGCTGGGAGAAGCAGCAGTAGCCGCAGGAAACAGAAGATACTGTGAGGAGGGGGAGCGTGGAGTGAAAGGCAGGAAATGCTGAATGGAGAGAGGGAGCGAGCAAAATAGAATAGTAGGGACACTGGATGGAAGAGGGTGTGGGGGGAAAAGAGATGATGGGGAGAGAAAGAAGGGACACACTGTATCCAGAAGATGTAAAAGGACTGGAGAGAGAGAAGATGCTGGGTAGAAGGATGGGGAGACATGGAAAGACCCTGGCTGGAAAAATGGGGAGAGAGGGAAGATGCTGGAAGGAAGGGAAGGGAGAGAAAGAGGAGATACTGCAAGGAAGGATGCAGAGAGAATGAGGGGGAGACACTGGAAAGATGGGGAGAGAGAGGGGAGATGCTTGATGGAAGGTAGGGAGAGATGGAAGGGTAGGGAGAGAAAGAGGAGATACTGCAAGGAAGGATGCAGAGAGAATGAGGGGAGACACTGGAAGGACGGGAAGAGAAAGAGAGGAGACATTAGATGGAAGGGTAGGAAGGGAGTTTCAAGTTTAAGTTACTTTCTATCCCACCCATCAAAACACGTGTCTGAGCGGCTTACAATCTAAAACAGAAGATTAAAAAAACCCAACACAATCATATATCAGTGACATAACAACAGTGGTTGGGAACAAAAGGAGCCGGGGATTAGAAGTACGTAAATTGATAGGAAAGAAAAAGGGTGGGGTGAGAACAATAGCGGGGAGGGAGAGGTACAGGAGAAACAAGCTACCCAGCCAGCTAATGATCAAATGCCTCCAGAAAAAGATGAGTCTTTAAATCAAGGTAAAATTATGTATAATCATACCTGATAATTTTCTTTCCATTAATCATAGCTGATCAATCCATAGACTGGTGGGTTGTGTCCATCTACCAGCAGGTGGAGATAGAGAGCAAACTTTTGCCTCCCTATATGTGGTCATGTGCTGCCGGAAACTCCTCAGTATGTCGATATCAAAGCTCCATCCGCAGGACTCAGCACTTAGAGAATTACACCCACGAAGGGACACTCTGCCCAGCTCACCACCGCCGAAACGGGGGAGGGGAATTAACCCAGCTCATCCCCACACAAGTGGGGGAGGGGAATCCGTCCAGCTCATCCCCGCGGAGCGGGGGAGGGACACCACCCCGCCGATGCGGGGGGATCTGGCTTATCCTGCAACCGCGGGAGGAGCTGACTGACCCTAACACCGCCGAAGCGGGAGGGGTACAAAGCTGCCCTACAGCCGCACGAAGCGGGAGGGAGTGCCGGCAGAATTTTAAGTCTCAATCCAGCCCCGTAAAACGGAGGGGAGAGGAATGCAGCAGCTCACTGTAACACAAACTCGTCTTAACTCTTGAAGAATCCAAGTGAAAAAACTTGAACACGAAGTCTTTCTGAAGTAACTGAAGACTAAACTTGAACCTGAAATGCAACCAGAATAAAAACAGTACAGATATCTGGGAGGGGCTATGGATTGATCAGCTATGATTAATGGAAAGAAAATTATCAGGTATGATTATACATAATTTTACCTTCCATATCATCAAGCTGATCAATCCATAGACTGGTGGGATGTACCGAAGCAGTACTCACCCAGGGCGGGACATTGAAATCCCTGACCTCAACACTGAAGCTCCAAACCGGGCCTCCGCCCGTGCAGCCACAGTCAAACGGTAATGCTTGGAGAATGTATGAGCCGAAGCCCAAGTTGCCGCCTTGCATATCTCTTCCAAGGAGACGGATCCGGCCTCTGCCATCGAGGTCGCCTGAGCTCTCGTGGAGTGAGCCTTCAGCTGGATAGGCGGCACCTTCCCCGCGGCCACATAAGCCGCTGCAATAGCTTCCTTGACCCATCTTGCCACTGTAGGCTTAGCAGCCTGCAGACCCTTACGAGGACCTGCAAACAGGACAAACAGATGATCCGATTTCCGGAAATCATTGGTCACTTCCAAGTATCTGATGATGACTCGTCTCACATCCAGATATTTAAGAGCAGAGTACTCCTCTGGGTAGTCCTCCCTACGAAAGGAAGGGAGACAGAGCTGCTGATTCACATGGAAGCGAGAAACAATCTTGGGCAGGAAGGAAGGCACTGTGCGAATAGACACTCCTGCCTCAGTGAACTGCAGAAAAGGCTCTCGACATGAGAGTGCCTGGAGCTCGGAAACTCTTCTGGCTGAAGTGATAGCCACCAAAAAGACTGCTTTCAACGTCAGGTCTTTCAGAGATGCCCTCGACAAGGGTTCAAAAGGCGGCTTCTGCAATGCTCTTAGTACCAGGTTGAGATTCCACGCAGGCACCACTGAGTGCAGAGGAGGGCGCAGGTGATTCACTCCCTTGAGAAAGCGCACCACATCTGGCTGCGAAGCCAGGGAAGCACCCTTCAGGCGGCCCCTGAAGCAAGCCAGAGCCGCTACCTGGACTTTAAGGGAACTGAGCGACAGGCCTTTCTCCAGACCTTCTTGCAGGAACGCCAACACTGAAGAAATTGGAGCAGTGAAGGGAGAAAGTGAGCCTGCTTCACACCACGCTGCAAAGATACGCCAAACCCTGGCGTAAGCAGTAGAAGTAGAGCGCTTCCTCGCTCTCAGCATAGTGGCGATGACCTTGTCTGAGAAGCCCTTCTTCCTCAGACGCTGCCGCTCAATAGCCAGGCCGTAAGACCAAAGGGGGAGGGATCCTCCATCACCACGGGACCCTGATGTAACAGGCCCCGCTCCACTGGCAGCCGCAGAGGATCGTCGACTGAGAGCCTGATCAAGTCCGCATACCAGGGACGTCTGGGCCAATCCGGACCCACCAGGATTACCCTGCCGGGATGCTTTGCCACCCGGTCTAGCACCCTGCCCAACATGGGCCAGGGCGGGAACACATAGAGAAGCTCTTGTGTCGGCCACTGTTGGAGAAGAGCATCTACTCCCAGGGATCGAGGGTCCCGTCCTCTGCTGAAAAAGCGCGGCACTTGGCAATTGGCCGATGACGCCATCAGATCTAGGCTCGGCTGGCCCCAGCGCTTCGTGATGTCCAAGAACGCCTGAGCAGATAGCTGCCACTCTCCGGGCTCCAAGGTATGGCGACTGAGAAAGTCCGCCTTGACATTCATGACTCCGGCAATGTGGGCCGCTGAAAGCTGCTCCAGGTTCGCTTCCGCCCACTGGCAAAGATTCATAGCCTCCTTGGCTAGAGGGGCGCTCTTGGTACCTCCCTGGCGGTTGACATAGGCCACAGCCGTGGCATTGTCCGACAGAACCCGTACAGGCTTCAACACCAGTACCGGGATGAACTCCAAAAGCGCCAACCGAATGGCTCTGAGTTCCAGGAGGTTGATAGACCACTTTGTTTCTGCAGGAGACCAGAGCCCCTGCGCTGCCCTTCCCAAGCAGTGGGCTCCCCAGCCCGACAACGAGGCGTCCGTCGTGACGACAATCCACTCTGGGGTCACCAGAGGCATTTCCGCAGACAACTTGTCTGTCTGCATCCACCAGCTCAGCGCCTTGCGCACTGCTGGGTCCAAGGGAAGGCGCACAGCATAATCCTCCGACATCGGAGTCCAGCGCTGCAGCAAAGAGTGTTGAAGTGGTCTCATATGAGCCCTGGCCCAGGGCACAACTTCCATCGTGGCCGTCATAGAGCCCAACAGCTGCACATAGTCCCAAGCCCGAAGGGGAGAGGCTACTAGGAACTGGTCCACCTGAGCCTGAAGTTTGACAATCCGATTGTCTGGCAGGAACACTCTGCCCACTTGGGTGTCGAATCGAACTCCCAGATACTCCAGGGACTGAGTCGGGCGCAGCTGGCTCTTCTCCCAGTTGATGATCCATCCCAGGGAGCTCAAAAGAGCAACTACCCGGTCCACAGCTTTGCCGCACTCTGCATAAGAGGGGGCTCGGATCAACCAGTCGTCCAGATAAGGATGGACTTGTACTCCTTCCTTTCGCAGGAAGGCCGCTATGACCACCATTACTTTGGAAAAGGTCCGCGGAGCAGTAGCCAACCCGAACGGGAGGGCTCTGAACTGGAAGTGTCGGCCCAGGACTGCAAAACGCAGAAAGCGTTGATGAGGAGGCCAGATGGGAATATGCAAGTATGCTTCCTTGATGTCCAAGGATGCCAGGTACTCCCCTGCCTTCACTGCCGCTATAACAGAGCGGAGAGTCTCCATGCGAAAGTGCCGCACTTTCAAGGCCCGATTGACCCCTTTGAGGTCGAGGATAGGCCGGACAGAACCTCCTTTCTTTGGGACCACAAAGTAAATGGAGTAACGCCCCTTGCCAAGCTGACTTTCTGGCACCGGAACGACCGCACCCAGGCGGATCAGATTGTCCAAAGTCTGCTGCACTGCCACAGCTTTGACCGGAGACTTGCAGGGAGAGAGTACAAACCCGTCTCTTAAGGGTCGGCAGAACTCTAGCTTGTAGCCGTCTCTGATGACTTCCAGCACCCAAGCGTCTGAAGTTATTGTGGTCCACTCGCCCAGAAACGAGGACAGCCGTCCTCCAATCTGCACTGGGGCGTGGACCAAGGCCCCGTCACTGGGTACGAGACCCTGGGGGAGGACCGGAGGGAGCACCTCCGGGACGGCGGTCTCTGCGAAATGAATGCTGCTTGGGGGAGAAAAACCTCTTGAAGGAAGAGGGGGCAGAGGAGCCCGACCTGCCCGGGCGGTACCGACGGGCTTCCTGAAACCGTCCTCTGGAGGTACCGGGACGAGTACTAGCCCGAGCCCTGACCTCTGGTAACTTCTGCGCATCCAAAATGGCGTCCGGCGCGAACCTCCGCGAAGGAGCCGCGCGGGAAGAACGGCTCTTAACTTTAGCCGCTTCTGTGCCATCGCCCAAATTAAGGGCGTTCATGGCATTAATGTCTCCAACCTCAAGGGCGGCCCAAGAAGAAGCCGTCCGAGCCGCGTGGCCGGCCAAGATGGCGGAGGCGAGGAGCGGGGGATGGGCGTTTATGGCGGGAAAAACCGCCACGCCAGAGGAAGGACCGGGACATTCATCGGTCACGAAACTGTCACCCAACAAGGGCGAATCAGGCTTTAAGACCCCCGCATCCCCTCTAGAAGCGCTCAAGCGACCCGGGGAGCGACCCTTTGCGCCCTCGCCCTCCGACGCCATATGCCACGAGGAGAAGAATCGGGGAACCCCCTGCCCGCTATAAAAAGGTAAAAATTACCTGCTGTCCGCTCCGAGTTGTAACGACCTGGTGTCCCAGTGAGTAGCTGCAATAGACGCTTAAATAAACGTCGAAATAAACGCCTTTAAGGACGTTCAAAATTTTTTTTTTTTTTTTTTTTAAACGGAGCCAGCGGGAGGGGGGAGAAAAGGAGGGACCTGGCACCACCAGGTTTGCACTTGCTCAAAAGAGCCCTCAACCCCAGGCACTCAACAAAACCTAAAAATTAGGCTTGGAGGCCTAGCCAGAGCTGCTGCTGTGTGTGACCACCACCTGCTGAGATAGAGAACATACTGAGGAGTTTCCGGCAGCACATGACCACATATAGGGAGGCAAAAGTTTGCTCTCTATCTCCACCTGCTGGTAGATGGACACAACCCACCAGTCTATGGATTGATCAGCTTGATGATATGGAATTTTGAATTGAACAATGGTGGGAGATACCTTCAGAATTCCATAAGTGAGGGCCTTGTACGGAGAAAATAAAACAGCATGTAATGGTAAGATAATATCCTGAAAAGGATGAAATAGTCAGATCATCTAGTTGGGAGGAACGCAAACTGCAGGATGGTCTGTAGGACATGAGGAGAGCAGAGAGAAAAGAAGGTTCCTGAACAGCACGGATCCTGAAAACCAAAAGTAACAATTTGTATTGTACTCTATATTGAACTGGTAAACAGTGGACGTCTTAACAGTGGTATAACATGATCAAATTTGGTATGTCCAGTAATAAGTTGTATTTTGGATAAGCTGGAGATGTTGTAAGTGGTGTTGGGGTAGTCCTACATAAAGAGAATTGCCGTAATCGAGTTGTGAGATAACAAGGGTGTTTAGAGCACCTGGGAAAAGGAATGGCTTAACAAAGCAGATACGTTTAAGTTGAAAAAAAGTGAAACGTACTACAGAAGCAATCTGGGGAATGAAAGTAAGGGAACCTTTATTTTGTCTGTTAGTGGTATTGTAACCTTACCCAAAAGGACTGGCAGAATCAGCACCAACGGTTTGGATGAAAAGAGGACTGCTTGCAATTTATCAGGATTGAGTAGCAAACGGTGCTGTGTAAAGCCAGACGCAGACAGATTGCAGTTTATGAATAAAAGTATTTCGGCAGCATCGGATGGGTGTAGTGGGGTGAGGACCTGGACATCGTCCACGTATATGAGGGACCAGAAACCCAAGGAATCTAAAAGGGAAAGGAATGGAGTCACAATAATACTTTTTTTTTTCTTACATTTGTACCCCGCGCTTTCCCACTCATGGCAGGCTCAATGCAGCTTACATATTATATACAGGTACTTATTTGTACCTGGGGCAATGGAGGGTTAAGTGACTTGCCCAGAGTCACAAGGAGCTGCCTGTGCCTGAAGTGGGAATCGAACTCAGTTCCCCAGGACCAAAGTCCACCACTCTAACCACTAGGCCACTCCTCCACTGTTGCTACTATTTGAGATTCTACATGGAATATTGCTATTCCACTAGCAACATTCCGTGTAGAAGTCGGCCCTTGCAGATCACCAATGTGGCCGCGCAGGCTTCTGCTTCTGTGAGTCTGACGTCCTGCACGTACGTGCAGGACGTCAGAATCACAGAAACAGAAGCCTGCACAGCCTTCTACATGGAATGTTGCTAGTGGAATAGCAACATGCCATATGGAATCTCCAATAGTAGCAACATTCCATGTAGAATCTCCAATAGTATCTATTTTATTTTTGTTACATTTGTACCTTGCGCTTTCCCACTCATGGCAGGCTCAATGCGGCTTACATGGGGCAATGGGGTTAAGTGACTGGCCCAGAGTCACAAGGAGCTGCCTGTGCCTGCAGTGGGAATCAAACCCAGTTCCACAGGATTGAAGTCCACCACTCTAACCACTAGGCCACTCCTCCAGGAGGGAGGATAAACTAGAGCCTTGCGGCACACATGAGGGCAGAGAGTATGGGGCAGAATGGGAATTGGGAAACGTAACCACATAGAAATGGTCCGAGAAATAGGAGGTGAACCAGGAAAGGACAGTACCTTTTAGGCCAATTTGTGAAAGACACTGTAGAAGAAGGCAATGGTCAACAGTATCGAATGCTGCTTTAAGGTCAATAGAAAGAAGGAAAACCGCAGTGGATTGGGTTTGCTGAGCTGGAATATAAGTGGTTAGACCTAAAAGGGTGGTATCCATGCTGAGATGGGATCAGAAACCAGTCTGGTTGGGGTGAAGAATGCTTGTGCAGGTGACAAAGAGGGGCATTTTCGAAAGAAACGTCTAAGTTGGAATTTGGACGTCTTTGTATAGCAGTTCTTATGAGTTAAATGTAAACATGCTCTGCATCCACAAAAATGCAACCTAAAAAAAAATAAGCATTCATCTAAGCAATATATATTTCTTTCACCGGATACACTGTTTCCCTATGTGATACTTTATTGTTCTAATTTTGAAATATTTACTAATGATTTTAGGTACTTCAAATCAAGATGTTTATTCATTTAACATTTTGAATATTTAATTTTAAAAAATCTTATTACTATCTCGTCGTACAGTCATGAACTTTGTAGTGGAAATTCGGTTGTTCATTTCCTGTTATATTTATTAGGTTATCGTTTTAAGTATATATTATGATTTTTATATTATATTTTATCAATTTTCTGTCGCAATTATTTAATACTTGTTATGAGTATATATTTTGCACAGTTCAGACACATGGCACATTAACAAAAATAAGTTTATTTGAATATCTACTATAATAAAACTCACCCTCAACGTTCTGAAGACTACATTCTGAAGTCACTCAGTCAGTCACTGAAGGGTTCATGGATTCATGGTGGTGAAGCCTCAACACTGACCATGTCTCTCTGCCCCGCCCTCGCATAACGGACCAAACAGAAAAAACACCCTCAACATTCTGAAACACAAAGGACCATCACAACACCGTTCCCAGGCAACACTAGGCAACATAAGACGGACCAATCAGAGGAAACTACGTGAGAATAAGGGAGGAGCATTCCCCAGCAGAATGGCTCATTATCTGTGCAGCACGGAGAGCACAGAACCACCGCTGGAACGAGAGAAGAATATTCCTGCTGTGGGTATGTGCAAAAATAGACCGGGGGGGGGGGGGGGGGGGGGGGGAGAGAAACACTCACTCACACACACACACAAAATAACTCTGTGACACATACACACACACACAAAAAAAAAAAACACATGCTAGCGCCCGTTTCATTGGTTTCGGAAACGGGCCTTTTTTACTAGTATAGTATAAGTCATACATAATTCACCAACCATCTTCATTCAGAGGTCTCACCATAGTTTGTTTTTTAATCCAATTTTATCACTTTTAATTTTTTACACTTATTAATTCATTTTTTTTCTATATTAATTTTATTTTTGATACAATCACCACGCGATACACAGTATCTATTTATATGCAATTTATATATGTCACGGTGCTGCAACAAACTCTCATTCACTGGGAGATACTCTGTACCTATCCATTCGCCGTTTAATTTTGTACTTCACCGGTCTCAACATCCTGCACTCACACTTGTCAAATTCAAATTATACCATCCACTTTTTTCTACATGATGACATCGACCTTATGAAATGGATTTAGCATATATTTTTACGACACACTTTTACATCAAATGCCACATTATAACATCAACATTCATCCTTGTTTTCAGCCGTAGACATTACATTCTGGTGTTCTATTTATCCATTCGACTGCATTCAACACGTATCGTGCATCATTAACTACATCATTATATCACTGCGCTCATTAATTAGTAACGATAATTACACACATATTGTATTTTACATGATTCCTACATCATTTCCTTTTAGCCTTTTAAACAGCGTTACTTTCAAACCTCTGATTTACACTTTTGACGTCTGTTCACGCTTTCCAAAAATACTAGGACTAGGGGGCATGCGATGAAACTACAGTGTAGTAAATTTAAAACAAATCAGAGAAAAGATTTCTTCACCCAACGCATAATTAAACTTTGGAATTCGTTGCCGGAGAACGTGGTGAAGGCGGTTAGCTTAGCAGAGTTTAAAAAGGGGTTAGACGGTTTCCTAAAGGACAAGTCCATAAACCACTACTAAATGGACTTGGGGAAAATCCACAATTCCAGGAATAACATGTATAGAATGTTTGTACGTTTGGGAAGCTCGCAGGTGCCCTTGGCCTGGATTGGCCGCTGTCGTGGACAGGATGCTGGGCTCGATGGACCCTTGGTCTTTTCTCAGTGTGGCATCACTTATGTACTTATGACGAACATCGCTACTATGGCGTTTTACAGGAGTTTTTTGTTCTTTAAATTTAAGGGTAACACCTTTTAATCTTTTTAAAAAATAAAGCAAGTAACCTATTTGTAAGAATGTACGGCATTTTTCTTCCATAGCTCTCGATTTTAGTTTGTGACATTTGGTTTTTAATTATTTTGGCGCCATTTTTTAAATAACGCCGGTAGTACAGTACTTTATCCCTTTATGGTTTTTATCCTTGTAAGATATGGTACAGTGGTGGAAATAAGTATTTGATCCCTTGCTGATTTTGTAAGTTTGCCCACTGACAAAGACATGAGCAGCCCATAATTGAAGGGTAGGTTATTGGTAACAGTAAGAGATAGCACATCACAAATTAAATCCGGAAAATCACATTGTGGAAAGTATATGAATTTATTTGCATTCTGCAGAGGGAAATAAGTATTTGATCCCCCACCAACCAGTAAGAGATCTGGCCCCTACAGACCAGGTAGATGCTCCAAATCAACTCGTTACCTGCATGACAGACAGCTGTCGGCAATGGTCACCTGTATGAAAGACACCTGTCCACAGACTCAGTGAATCAGTCAGACTCTAACCTCTACAAAATGGCCAAGAGCAAGGAGCTGTCTAAGGATGTCAGGGACAAGATCATACACCTGCACAAGGCTGGAATGGGCTACAAAACCATCAGTAAGATGCTGGGCGAGAAGGAGACAACTGTTGGTGCCATAGTAAGAAAATGGAAGAAGTACAAAATGACTGTCAATCGACAAAGATCTGGGGCTCCACGCAAAATCTCACCTCGTGGGGTATCTTTGATCATGAGGAGGGTTAGAAATCAGCCTACAACTACAAGGGGGGAACTTGTCAATGATCTCAAGGCAGCTGGGACCACTGTCACCACGAAAACCATTGGTAACACATTACGACATAACGGATTGCAATCCTGCAGTGCCCGCAAGGTCCCCCTGCTCCGGAAGGCACATGTGACGGCCCGTCTGAAGTTTGCCAGTGAACACCTGGATGATGCCGAGAGTGATTGGGAGAAGGTGCTGTGGTCAGATGAGACAAAAATTGAGCTCTTTGGCATGAACTCAACTCGCCGTGTTTGGAGGAAGAGAAATGCTGCCTATGACCCAAAGAACACCGTCCCCACTGTCAAGCATGGAGGTGGAAATGTTATGTTTTGGGGGTGTTTCTCTGCTAAGGGCACAGGACTACTTCACCGCATCAATGGGAGAATGGATGGGGCCATGTACCGTACAATTCTGAGTGACAACCTCCTTCCCTCCGCCAGGGCCTTAAAAATGGGTCGTGGCTGGGTCTTCCAGCACGACAATGACCCAAAACATACAGCCAAGGCAACAAAGGAGTGGCTCAGGAAGAAGCACATTAGGGTCATGGAGTGGCCTAGCCAGTCACCAGACCTTAATCCCATTGAAAACTTATGGAGGGAGCTGAAGCTGCGAGTTGCCAAGCGACAGCCCAGAACTCTTAATGATTTAGAGATGATCTGCAAAGAGGAGTGGACCAAAATTCCTCCTGACATGTGTGCAAACCTCATCATCAACTACAGAAGACGTCTGACCGCTGTGCTTGCCAACAAGGGTTTTGCCACCAAGTATTAGGTCTTGTTTGCCAGAGGGATTAAATACTTATTTCCCTCTGCAGAATGCAAATAAATTCATATACTTTCCACAATGTGATTTTCCGGATTTAATTTGTGATGTGCTATCTCTCACTGTTACCAATAACCTACCCTTCAATTATGGGCTGCTCATGTCTTTGTCAGTGGGCAAACTTACAAAATCAGCAAGGGATCAAATACTTATTTCCACCACTGTATATGTTCCATCATTCTAAAGCAAAGATTTCTTACCCTCTGAAGACACAGTAGACTCTTTATGACGTCTCTGTTATCGATGTGTGATTATAAGACCATCAGCTTGCCACTCAAACGATTTTGGTAGTTTTTTATTTGTTTTTACGCAGTGCAGCGGCTATAGCCATTCTTCTAATTGAATACACAGATGTGCACCAATCACTCTACTAATTCTGTTTCTTCGTAATTGCTCCATCCATTTTTTGATATATTACTGCACAATTCATTATTTTTTTTCTCAAGTTGCTTTAAAAGCGTCTCTCTCACTAACACATCACCCCACACGCACTCGATTTGACAATGTTTTATTTACTATCCCAAAGTTGGGCATCCAGAATACTTTTCCTCGGTTTAGAATTAAATGTTGAATACATAACGTTATCTTTTTCACTGTTATCCGGTACACAAAATCCTCAATATTTCTGTTCTCATCACTCACCATGTTTTACACCACAGTTTATTATAGTTTGGTTGGTTACTAAAACGTTTTTCTTTTGCCTTTGTTAAAAATTGATCTTTCAATTGAAAACTGACCTTTCCAATTTCCTTTGTAGAAGCCCTATATATATATATATATATATATATATATATATATATATATATATATATATATATATATATATACACACACATACAAGGTTTTATTTACTTTCTAATGCTATCATCTATTGTTAAAATATTGGCTATTTTATTCTATTTTATTTCATATTACTCTGTTAATTTTTTTTATTTTTCAAATTATTCCATTTCCACTCAATACTATTCAATTAGGTTAATAAAATTGCAATCCATAAACATGTATGTTTTTATTATATGTTTTCCATATATAATCATTCATCATTCATACATGTCATGACCCATACCTCAACGCAAGCGGCATCCTCAGACTGCACAGGGTCCCATCGACATGCACACTTGACTGGCACAGCCCTGAGCCATGTGTGTGTAGTTCTTCTCTGGCTGCAGGCTCTTTGATTGCTTTGCTTCCAGGCACCTGGCTCTGCTCTCTCTGTGCCTGGCTTCCAGGCTACTTGAATGCTTTGCTTCCACCCACCTGGGTCTGCTCTTCCTCTGCCTGGCTTCCCTTGCTTCTCTCCTATTGGTCTTCCGGTTCCTCCTTCCCCTGCTCTTGTCCTATGGCTGTGCCCCTTCTCCCTGCTGATGTCAGACACCAGCACTTTATCAGCTGAGCTCTCCCTAGACTCCTTGCTTCGGCTTCTACTTTGGTAGGTGTTACTTGCTCAGTAGTGTGCTTCTCCTCTATTTTGTTCTTCGTTACTGACTCTGCCTGTACCTGGATTACTCTCGTGTCTGCTGCCTGTCTACTGACTCTGCCTGTACCTGGATTATTCTCATGTCTGCTGCCTGCCTACTGACTCTGCCTGTACCTGGATTATTCTCGTGTCTGCTGCCTGCCTACTGACTCTGCCTGTACCTGGATTATTCTCGTGTCTGCTGCCTGCCTACTGACTCTGCCTGTACCTGGATTATTCTCGTGTCTGCTGCCTGCCTACTGACCTTGCTTGTACCTGGATTACTCTTGTGTCTGCTGTTTGCCTACTGGCCTTGCCTGTACCTTTTGTGTATGCTGCCTGCCTCCTGACCTTGCTTGTACCTGGATTACTCTTGTGTCTGCTGCCTGCCTCCTGACCTTGCTTGTACCAGGATTACTCTTGTGTCTGCTGCCTGCCTCCTGACCTTGCCTGTACCTGGATTACTCTCGTGTCTGCTGCCTGCCTCCTGACCTTGCCTGTACCTGGATTACTCTCTTGATCTGCTGCCTGCCTACTGACTCTGCCTGTACCTGGATCACTCTCTTGCCTGGTGCCTGTCTGGCTGTTACGTTCATCACCCTGCTTCCTACTCCATCTTGTAAGCCCTACAGGCTGCCCGCACCTAGGGGCTCAACCTCTGGGGAACGGCGGTCAGCGCAGGTGAAACCCGGGGTTGTCCGACCGCCAAGCAGAACCTGGTCCGAGTACCAGGCTCAGCAGGGGCTCTATTTGGTACAAGAACTCACAGGTCTGACAATACAATATACTTTTATCTATATAGTTTATTTTATACATGTCTCTATGTTTTATCTGTCATGTTTTTGCATTGAATTTTAATTTTCATTTCTATGTAGATTTACCTGACCCCTGATGCAGGCTTTGATGCCGAAACACAGCCCTGTCAGATCGTTATTAAGCTATTAATAAAAACTGCCTAATTTCCTCTTCAACTCGTCCTCACTTTTTGTGTCCATTGCTTTTGTTGTACGTGAGGATTCCCCTCCTCCCTTTTTGTTTTCCTGTTGGAATTAGAAAAGGTACAGAGAAGGGTGACGAAAATGATAAAGAGGATGGGACGATTTCCCTATGAGGAAAGGCTGAAATGGCTTGGGGTCTTCAGCTTGGAGAAAAGACGGCTGAGGGGAGATCTGATAGAGGTATATAAAATACTGAGTGGAGTGGAATAGGTAGACGTGAATCGCTTGTTTAGTGTTTCCAAAAATACTAGGACTAGGGGGCATGCAATGAAACTACAAAGTAGTAAATTTAAAACGAAGCAGAGAAAATATTTCTTCACACAATGTGTAATTAAACTTTGGAATTCAGACTTCCGGTGGAGGCATGGAGTGGTGAAGACGCGAGGCAGAACTGCTCCGGGGCGCATACCTAAATCCGCGCTCGTAGAATCGTGCACCCACCCAAAAATTGAAATATAAACCAGCGAAGGCATATTGCACACAAATTGGCTGTTGGTGGCGGCTGAAGCGACGCAGATGGCTGTGAAAATGGCCCGCAAAGATCTAAAAGAAAAAGCCCGCGCCGCGGAGAACAAAATGGCAGACAGGGCCGCGCCAGCATCGCCATCGCCTAGTACATCGTGGGCTGCAGAAATCACGGGTGAAGGCAGCGGTAGAGCAAGCGGTGGGCAACAAGCTGCAACTTATATTGGACAAACTAGAAGGGCTGACTGAGAGGCACACGCAACTGTTTACTGAACTTCAGGAGGTGCAGCGAAGAGTTGGGCAGGCGGATGAGGATATACAAAAGGTCTCAGAGGAACAACCCAGAATGCAAGCGCGCCTTGCGGAGGTGGAGGCAAAGCTCGACGATCTTGAAAATCGTTCGAGACGGAACAATCTGCGCCTTGTGGGGCTGCCTGAAACCCTGCCTGAGCGGAATCTCTGTGTATTCCTGGAAAAATGGCTACCGAAGGCGCTTAGCAACGAGGAGCTGGCGCCAGCGTTACGGGTGGAACAAGCGCACAGATTTGGCCAGAGGAGGGAGGACACAGGAAGACCCCGAGTGGTGATTTTTAGGATCTTGAACTATGCCCACAAAATGCTTAACTTACAAGAACTGCGTGCAGGCAAGCAATTGGAATATAAAAGCAAAAAAATCCTCTGTTTTCAAGATTATTCCACTGCAGTGTCCGCAGCGCGAAAAGGCTTTGCACCACTGTGCACCAAACGTTTTGGGCTCAAGTACAGATTCAGTCTCCTCTACCCAGCTAAGCTCAAACTGCTGGAAAATGGCCAAGCAGTCTACTTTGAGAAAGTAGAAGCAGCAACTAAGTATGTAGACCGAATGCTGGCCAAAGAGCGTGAGGGCTGAGAACAAGAAGGAGTTCTGTCAAGGAGAGAAGAGACTACATTGAGCATCGTTTATAAGTTAACAGCCTCAATGGAGGTGGAATGGTACATACAAGTGTACGTTCTGACATGTTCGGGTTACAGGAGTATCGTTATGCAAGTTGCAAGTTATAATTGAGTTTGCCTGGCTCATATCAGGAGATACCGCGAGATGAGCCGCTGCCCACTCCTGTTGTTTGCGTTTTGAGAGTTTACAGTGGGCCCAGTTGTTGGAAGCAGTAAGAACACTTGGCACAGCAGACAGACAATGGCAGAGACAAGTCAGAGGAGTAGTGGCCATAAAGGTTGTAGACAGTGATTGTTTGGATCTCCACTGAGGAATTATCATGTGCCAAGTTCAAGCAAAGCGGATAAATGTGGATGTTTGGGCTAAAAGACATGGAATTATTAGGACTACAGCCTGCCAAATGATTACTGGCACAGTGAGGGGCTGACACAGCTGTTAGCCTGAGGAGAACTGAGTGTGCTCACGATGGACATGAACAGAAGGGATACTTTCGTTGGTCTTGTTTTAACACAAGAGGTTTGGTGAGAAATAAGTTCTGGTGACGGGTTGGGTGGGTGGGGATAGCCACAGATACATGAGGCGCCCTAGCCTTGGAACACAGGAAGTTATGCCAATAGGCAAGGGACGACAGATGGTGGGTATAGATGGGGAAGGGGATATGGGGGTAGGGGGGTGGATGGGAGGAAGGGGGAAGGGAAGGGGAAATCCCTGTATGCATGGAGTTGGAAAGGGAGATGAAGGAAAACCTAGGGGTGGCCCAAAGGAGAGTGACGGAGGAATCCTTAGAGGCGGAGAGGGCGGAGGCTGGGACGCTCTCTCTGTGTATAAGAAAGAAGAGTGCAAATAAAGCCTTACAAGTAAGACACAGAACAGAGAGAGGTGTGACATGACAACTTTGCAATGCATAACATGGAATGTGGGGGGCATCCACTCGCCGATTAAGAGGCAAAAAATCCTGAAAGTGTTGAATGATAAAAAAGTGTCCATAGCGTTTTTGCAGGAAACACATCTTACAAGGGATGAACATGAGAAGTTGAAAACCTGGTGGGTGGGGGAGCTGTACGATGCGCCAGCAGTTGGAAAAAAAGGGAGGAGTGGTGATATTGATAAGGAAAAACTTGAATGTAGAGGTCAAGAAGGTGGTGGCTGATAGAGGGGGAAGATATGTTATAGCCTCGGTGGTTGTGGAGAGACAGCCACTCCTGCTATGCAATATATATGCTCCCAATACCTATGATAGAAAGTTTGTTACTCAAATCACACGCAAAATCCATATCTTAGGTGACATCCCCTTAGTGGTGGGAGGAGACTTGAATGACGTACTAGACCCGACTTGGGATAGGTCCCACCCAACTGGGAGGGATCTGGCCAGAAGGGAGAGAGGTAACTCTAGAATTTGCGACATGTTAGAACTGGTGGATGTATGGAGAATATTGCATCCGGTAGACAAAGATTTTACACATCTCTCCAGAGCACACCAAACGCTGTCTAGAATAGATTATATATGGATCTCAAGAGAGTTACTAACAAAAGTGGAGGAGACACAGATAGGCCCCATAACGATTTCTGATCATGCTTGGACGAGAGTCCAGATTAAAGTAGGAGAGGGAGGATCTCAGCTAGGGTCATGGCGTTTTCCAGCCTATCTTTACCGCGATCCCCAGTTCTTGCCCTTCCTGGTGGAGAAATGGAGAGATTATAGCAGTAACAATGAACAACATAGGATAGATCCTGTGCTCTATTGGGAAGCGGCGAAGGCGGTACTTCTGGGAGATATAATATCTTATCTAGCTTTTAAAAAACGGGTCAGAAATAGGGAGGTGATGAGGCTGGAAAGACAGGTAGTAGCGTTACGGAAGAAATATGGGGTACATCATGAACTGAGACTTAAAAGACAATTATTGGAGGCACAACAGGCCCTCAATGAACTTTTACATGAACAAACACAGAAAACGAACATATATTACAAGTACAAGCTATATAGGTTTGCTAATAAAAGTGGTAGATTTCTAGCTCGGATCGCCCACAGGCGACTCAGTGCCAAAAAAATACTCGCAATGGAGGATAACACGGGAACACGGGTAAATACGGATGAAAGTATAGTCAAAATATTGGGGGACTTTTTTGGTTGCCTATATGCAAAACAAAAAGACCTAGTGAGATTTATCTTCACAGTGTGGACCTGCCGCAGATTTCATAAGAGGATGCAGAGGTATTAAATGCTCCTATTACAGAAGAGGAGGTAGACCTAGTAATTAAATGGAGCAAATTGGGGAAGGCACCAGGGCCGGACGGCCTGCGGAATGAACTTTACAAGCTCCTAAATAGTGAGATCAGCCCCGTATTGCAGTGTTTAATGACAACATACAACAGAGACAACTGCCTAGGCACCTAAATAGAGCACAAATTAGTGTATTGCCGAAACCAGGTAAGCCAGCTGATAAACCAGACTCGTATAGGCCGATCTTGTTGCTGAACACTGAATTAAAACTCTTAGCAAAGATAATGGCAAATCGGCTAGCCAGATTTTTACCATCTTTAATTATAGATTCACACGTGGGGTTTACGTGTGGGAGGGTAATAGCTAAGAATATGCGTAGAATATGGGTCGCCCTGGAGAAAATAAGACATGATAGGAGCAAAGCTCTGCTTATTAGTTTCGACGCCGAAAAGGCGTTTGACCGAGTTGATTGGAATTATTTGTTTGCAGTGTTGAAGGCCTATGGGATCACAGGATTATATGCGAGGGCAGTCAGAACTTTGTATACAGACCCGCAGGCTCAGATATTTGCCAATGGTCTACGGTCTGACTGGTTCCCGATAAAGAGAGGCACGAGACAGGGATGTCCACTATCGCCATTACTTTTCATATTGGCGTTGGACCCCCTCCTCAGAGAAATCCAACATAATACAGATATTCGGGGAGTCACGATACATGACCATAGCTTTAAAACAGCAGCCTTTACAGATGATCTGTTGGTATTAATCACTGATCCTAAACGATCTCTGCCACATCTCATGGAAAGTTTAAAGGAATATGGGGACTTCTCAGGGTTCAGATTGAACCTCCTGAAATCTGAAGCACTAGCTAGCAATGCAGAACTCGAGGGGGAGTGGGGAGATAGATTCCCTATAAGGTGGGCAAGGGGTTCCTTTTGGTATCTGGGAATACAGCTCCCAATGGATACCAGACAAAATTTATGACCTGAATATTGCCAAGCTGCTAAAGGATACTCAGGAACAATTATCCCGTTGGTCTGGGCTACCTGTGTCACTTATGGGTCGGATACAGCTATTTCGAATGATAATATTCCCGCGCTGGCTTTACGTACTGCAAGCGTTACCGTTGCGCCTGGGAAGGCGAGAGTTGGTAGCATTGCGAAGATTAGTAGTGAAGTATTGCTGGGCTGGTAGAAAACCTAGGATGAAGTGGCAATACCTAATAGGGAATTGGAGGCAGGGAGGGTTAGGCATTCCAGATATGTGGACATATAATCAGGCGTGTCTATTGAGGCATTTGAGGGATTGGGTCCTTGATACAAACACCTACACAGATGTGGATCTAGAAAGGGCATACTTTTATCCCTGGCACCTGAATTATTTAATCCATGTTAGGAGAAAAGGACAACTACCTGAAAAAGTTAGCGACAGCATGCTGCTGGGGCCGTTATGGCACATGTGGCGGGAATTGGCACAAAGGTGGGGTCAGGATCCAACGGCTAGCAGACTACTACCTCTTGTTGGGAATAAGGATTTCACACCGGGCAGTGATAATGCAGTGTTTCGCATACTTCAAGGCCAAGGGGTGGAGTTATTGGGTAGTTTTCTCAAGGACGATAACACTGTGATTTCCATAGCTGACTTTCAACGTAAATGTTCAGGGGGGCCATTGGGGATATTGGCTTATCACCAGCTCGCTCACTACATACATAGTATCCCAAAGAGAGGACTAACCCATAGATTTGAGATTAAGTTGAGGGAGTTCTTGGAAGGGGATGCGTTGGGACAGGTTTCCGTATCTTGGTTTTTTAGAGAGCTAGAGAAAGGGCTACCGGAGAGGCGGGTGACTGAGGTGGCGATGAAGTGGGAAACTGAAATTCATAGGACTATCTCTGAACACCATTTACAACACTCATTGAGGGGCATACAGAAGGTGATACACAGTGCAGAGTTGCAAGAGTGCCAATATAGAATACTACAAAGGGCTTACCTCTCTCCCAGAAGGGCATTTCATGCACGGGTGACAGAGACGGATGAGTGCCTAAAATGTGGGCAGGGCAGTGCTAATCTAACACACTGTATATGGCAATGTAAGACCATAAAGGCATTCTGGGGGAGAATAGGCAGATTCGTAAGGGAGGTCCTAGGCTCCCAGGTTCTTATTACATTTGAAAGAATGCTGCTGAGTGTGCCTGAACAATGGGATGCAGGGACTCAGGGAGAAAGAGTGTTCCTGAGCAAATCTTGTATAGTGGGGAAAAATGTATTATGAATCACTGGCTATTGGACATACCCCCCTCTTACTGGTACTGGCGGAATAAGATGCACCAACTGATATTATGGGAAGCGAAAGGGGCGAGAGTGACACCAAAACGGCAAGTGAGGTTTTTGACGGTTTGGGGACAATACATAAATATGATTTCACCGAAAGCAAGAAGCCAAGTGCTCAATGGGTTGCCATGGGGAAATAGAGAGGATAGGTTGAGATAAGGCTGAACCATGCTAACGGGGGGGGGGGGGGGGGGGGGGGGGGGGGGAGAGGAGAGGAAAGAAGCATAAGATTTGGCCAATAACATTGACACTAAGGTATGGTTTGTGATAAATGGCTGTAATAGAACCGTCAAATCATCAGAATGTTATATTAAGGGAATGAATGGGGGGGGGGGATAGGGAGGGGAGAAAAGTGATTGCTGATAATTCATTTCATGTTGTTACGATGTTGATAGTATTATCATAGGAAGTGTTGTGCAACTGGATTATGTGTTGTATTATTTTGGAGTATCTTCAATAAAAATGTTTAAAACTAAACTGTGGAATTCATTGCCAGAGAATGTGGTAAGCGCAGTTAGCTTAGTGGGGTGTAAAAAAGGTTTGGATGACTTCCTAAAAGAAAAGTCCATAAGGCATTGTTAAAATGGACTTCGGAAAATCCACTACTTATTTCTGGGATAAGCAGCATAAAATATATTGTACTGTTTTTCGATCTTGCCAGGTATTTGTGACCTGTATTAGTTACTGTTGGAAACAGGATACTGGGCTTAATGGAACTTTGATCTGTCCCAGTATGGCAACATTTATGTAGTTATATGTATTGCGAATAAAAAAGGTGGGAATATGAGCCAGGCTATCCAAAAACTGGAACCAAACTGAAATTTTAAAATCAACCGTATTTAATAATTTTCAAATAAATAATAATAAAACAATCTCAGAGTCAATATTTATGTGAGATTCGTTTTATTATCATTTATTTAAA
Source organism: Microcaecilia unicolor (assembly GCF_901765095.1). Lineage (NCBI taxonomy): Eukaryota > Metazoa > Chordata > Amphibia > Gymnophiona > Siphonopidae > Microcaecilia > Microcaecilia unicolor. Next base: position 13,413,938 of record NC_044043.1, on the reverse strand, counting down.
TACGGTTGATTTGAAAATTTCAGTTTGGTTCCAGTTTTTGGATAGCCTGGCTCATATTCCCACCTTTTTTATTTTCATTTTGTGCACCGTGGGATCTATTGAGTTCTCCACAGTGTGGATTCTCTTTAGTTATATGTATTGCAACACTGGAGAAATAAAAATATAAATCATTATATTTTGTACTGAATACAATACAAAGATACTTGCAATCATTTCCCAAAGCTAACATATTTCAATTAATAAATTCAAAATAAAACACTTTTTTCTACCTTTGTATTCTGGACAGTTTCATGTTCTGTTACGTTGGTCCCAGATTCTCTTTTCTGCTTTCCTGTCTGTCTTCTGTTTCCAGTGGCTGCTGTTCATTTTTCATTTGTCCTCTCTCCTCCTGTCTAGTTCCCTCAATGTATCTGTCTCTGACATATTGATGTTTCCTTTTTAGCTCTTTCTTTCCTACTTTTTTTTTGTTTTTTGCCTCTGTCCACTCGTTTTTCACCCTACTGCTTTCTATTTTTCACCTACCTATCAACTTTCCATCTCTCACCCCTAGCTTCCCCCATTTCCTAGCTCAACCTTTCCTCAGCCTCCTTTTATCTTTTACCTATTTATCATTACATTTCTACCCTCTGTACTCGCTATTCTCCTGTAACTCATCTCCTTGACAACCCCCTTGGCCTTTACCGCATGGTTTACACCATTCCTGGTATCTCCCTTCCCTATCTCTTGGTCCAAACTTGTAGCCCAGCATCTCCTCCCTCCCCCCTCCCCCCACACCCTTGAAGCCTGACATGTCCCTATCCAATTTCTCTTCTCTCCTGCACCCTCCCAAGGTCTAGCATCTTTCTTTCTCTCTTCTGTCATTCTCCCCCATCGTCTAGCATCTCTCCCCTCTGTCTTCTCTCCCTTGAGTCTAATATCTCTCCCTCTTTCTTTCCTCCCATTGTCCAGCATCTATCACTCTATCCCCTCCTCCCCCAATTCCAATATGTCTCTCGCTCTCTCTTTTCTTTTTCTGCCTCTTGTTGGGGAAAGAGAGGAAGAATGGAGAGATGATGAATGTCCAACATCTTTCCCCATGTCCCCTTCTCCTCCACCCCTGATTCAAACATCTTACCCTCTTGCTTCCCTTACTGATCATTATCCAGCATATCTCCCTCTCTCTCCTCCAAATATCCCTCCCTCTGGCTTCCCTTCTTGCCTACTGTTGTCCAGCATTTCTCCCTCCCCCAACCCCCTTCATATATATATATATATATATATATATATATATATATATATATATATATATATATATCTCCCCTTCTTGTTTCCCTTGCATCCTGTTGTTCAGCTCCTCTTCTTCCCTCCTTTCCCTCCAACCCCCCCCCCTTTAAACTTCCTTCCTTCTCACTTCCCTCCCTGCCTCCTGTTGTCCAGCATTTCTCCCTACTTCTCCTCCAACCCCTCCCTCTGGTTTCCTTTCCTACCTCCTGCTGTCCAGCATTTCTTCCTCCCTCCCCTCCAACCTCACTCACATTCAAGCTTCTCTCCCTCTCTCCATTCCTGTCTCTTGTTGTCCACAATCTCTTCCTCCCTCTCCTCTGCCTCTGATGCCAACATGTCTCCCTTTCTCTCCCTTCTACCCCCCCCCCACCATTCTAACTTCTCACCTTCCATTCCTCCCCCTGCATCTGAGATCCAGCATCTTTCCTTTTGCTTCCCTTCTCCCATGGTCCAGTACCTTTCATCTTCCTCCTCCCATTGCAAGCAGTCCAGCATCTTTCTATGCACCCCCCCCCCCCCCCGCAACAATCCAACATCTTTTCCCCACCTCTCTCTCAAACTTCTCCCCCCACCCCGTTTACCTCCACTTGTTTTGCAGATGTTGCCAGGCTGCAGCAGCGATTCAAATTCCACAAGGAACTGTCTTCAGCCTCTGAGTCTTCTTTCTACTAGGTTTTGCCCCCGAGGAAACAGGAAGCAGGGCAGGGCGCGGTAGAGAGAAGATTCAGAAATCTGGTGGCAGGCAGCAAATGTGAATTGCTGTTGCAGCCTGGCAACCTCTGCAAAGCAAATGGAGGTAAACCGGGGGGGGGGGGGGGGGGGCGGGGGAGGAGAGCATTTTGAGAGTGAAAGAGGGGGGAAAAATGGCAGACCGCCCAGTGTGTGGCTTTGTGATGCCACTCTGTCTGAAGTGCTGCCTGAAACCTCCACCTCAGTTGGCCTCATTATAGGGTCGTCCCTGGCTTAAGCATAATTTATATTGGTTGGTGCATCAGGATGGTAGCCTGTTAACCTGTTTTCCATTCTCCTGCTGTACTTAAGGCTACTCTTGCTTTTGCTGGTTGTGTCCCAGCCTTGTATGGAACACATTCCTTTATGATTGGGGCAGCTTCTGTTGCAACAGCAGCAGGTGGCTATAAGGGACTAATTAAGAGTTTTATGTTTAAACGGTTTTTACTGAGTTTTTCACATAAATTGAAGCAATACAATCTCGTGCACATATTACATCAGTGTAACATCCTATAGAGTGACAACCCAAAACTGTCCCATACCCAAACTGTTACATCCTTCAAACTCCCTTATGTTTGTTTTCTAGACATTATATGAGTTACATTAGAGACCTAGCTCATTAACAATACACCCCTGATTGTTTTTGCTTTGTTTTAGTGTCTGTTACGTGCCATCCCGGTGGAGATCTGCATATGGCTCTGTGGGCATCGATTCATCTTTTGGGCAGGGAAGCAAGCCTCCAAGTCATGTTGGACGAACTGGAGCCTGGCTGTTTTGGAAATCTCCATCCAGTGGTTGGGATAGTGCAAAATGCTGTGGATCGGTAACGGAGTTCAAACATGCGTGGGATATGCATAGAGGAATCCTGTGCAGAAGGAATGGATCCTCAGAAGCTTAGCTGAAATTGGGTGGCGGAGCAGTTGGGGGGAAGAGGGGGTGATGGTTGGGAGGCGAGGATAGGGGAGGGCAGACTTATATGGTCTGTACCAGAGCCGGTGATGGGAGGCGGGACTGGTGGTTGGGAGGCGAGAAATACTGCTGGGCAGACTTATATGGTCTGTGCCCTGAAAAGGACAGGTACAAATTCAAGGTAAGGTATACACATATGAGTTTGTCATGGGCAGACTGGATGGACCATGCAGGTCTTTATCTGCCGTCATCTACTATGTTACTATGTGATCATCTGATGCCAACTTTACTGCAGGCTAAGGGTTTTTCTTGTCCTGTTATTATAGTCCATTTGAGGGGTAATGATTTATGTCTGGTAAAAGGAGTAGACTTAACCCATTAGTGCCCAATGTTCCCATAATAAAACAAATTGATTTGTTACATTGGGCACTAATGGATTAATTAGGCAAAACAAGAGGGATTTGTTAAGAACATTGTGCCAATTTCCTTGTACTCAGATGGTTTGGTCACAACTCATTCCTAGTTTGGTTTGGAGGGATGCTAAAACAAATTCAAAGCCATAGAGTGCCTGTGAAGGACAGTAAATGCAGAGGTGTTACAATTTATGGGCTGTTTGGGTGGTGCTCAGACATGAGCTGTATCAGACTGTCCTGGGCTGTATCACCTGGATGGAATTTGTTTGTTGGATATTGGGTTTGATATATTCTTGAGTACCATACAGGATTTTTGCAGTCTATGTTTGGTGATTGATGGGCCATAGCTTTGCAGGGCAAGGAGAGGGGGGAGCAGTGATGGGGGGGGGGGCAGGAGGATAATAAGCTAGGCAGCCAATTGGGTTGGGGTGAAATGGGGGAATGAAATTAAAAAGTGTTTTGGAAATGAAAGGCTTGTGTGTAATAGTGCCTCGAGCAGAGGCGAGGGCTTGGCTTCACTGCAAGTCTTGCTCAATTTTTCTGTGCTTGGGTGAAAGTCATGTTGGGACAAGTGGGGCTAGGTAGTCACCGACTTCATTTGGGTAAGGGGCTAACTGGCTCTGCTCTGCAAGGGGTTATAGTATTGTTGTATAGTGTATGCGTAACTGTTTAATTAAAGCTGCGGCCAGTTTCTGCCACGAGGTTATAATGTATTTTATTGGTTATGGTTCTGTAAGAGAGAAAGGTTATGTACATTGATGATCAGGCTTATTTTCAAAAGAGAAGGGCGCCCATCTTTCGACACAAATCACAAGATGGGCGTCCTTCACACAGGGTCGCATAATCAAAAGCCGATTTTGGGCATCCTCAACTGCTTTCCGTCGCGGGGACGACCAAAGTTCACGGGGGCATGTTGGAGGCTTAGCAAAGGCGGGACTGGGGCGTGCATAACACATGGGCGTCCTCGACCGATAATGGAAAAAAGAAGGGCGTCCCTGACGAACACTTGGACGACTTTACCTGGTCCTTTTTTTCTTACGACTAAGCCACAAAAATGTGCCCTAAACAACCAGATGACCACCGGAGGGAATCGAGGATGACCTCCCCTTACTCCCCCAGTGGTCACTAACCTCCTCCTACCCCCCAAAACATTTTTTATAAATATTTTTTTCCAGCCTCTATGCCAGCCTCAAATATCATACTCAGGTCCATGACAACAATATACATACAGGTCCCTGGAGCAGTTTTAGTGGGTGCAGTGCACTTCAGGCAGGCGGACCCAGGCCAATCCCCCCCTACCTGTTACACTTGTGGTGGTAAATGTGAGCCCTTCAAAACCCACCAGAAACCCACATGTAGGTGCCCCCTTCACCCCTAAGGGCTATGGTAGTGGTGTACAGTTCTGGGGAGTGGGTTTTGGGGGGCTCAGCACACAAGGTAAGGGAGCTATGCATCTGGGAGCAATTTCTGAAGTCCACTGCAGTGCCCCTTAGGTGTCTTGGCATGTCAGGGGGACCAGTGCACTACGAATGCTGGATCCTCCCATGACCAAATGGCTTGGATTTGGTCATTTCTGAGATGGGCGTCCTCGGTTTCCATTATCGCTGAATATCGGGGACAACCATCTCTAAGCATGACCATCTCTAAGGTTGACCTAAATTTTGCGATTTGGGCGTCCCTGACCGTATTATTGAAATGAAAGATGGATGCCCATCCTGTTTCGATAATACGGGCTTTCCTGCCCTTTCGCAAGGGACGTCCTCAGGAAAACTTGGGCGCCCCTTTCGATTATGCCCCTCCACGTGATCCACTTAGCAATAAGCAGAATACAAATTAAACTAAACTTCCAAAGACATGTGCACCCATACACGCCAACAATTAAACCCCACAAACCTCCATTTACACACACCTCCTCCACACTTCCAGTTTTCAACACATGCCCCCACCTCCCATTTTCTCCATAGAGACAGGCAAAATTCACCCTTTCATCCACACATTTTCCCCAACCAAATTTGGCACCCCTGAAAACACATCTTCCACTTACACAGTGCCATAACATACAGAAAAGCACAGCTACAATGCCCTCACGCATGCATACCTGCCACACAGTACCCACCAAAGAACTCCTACGACACATCTATCCCCTACACTCCTATACCACCAACAGAACAACTTTATATACAATTCACACAAAATCCTTTACTTATGAACACCTTCTCGTCACAATCTGTTAAACCCACAGCCATACCCTCAAAAAATACACATCTAACAACCTCCATCAACTCTTCTCCCCCATACCACCTTAGCCACAAACACAAACTATCACACATCCGCCCCGCCCCTCACATACACACAGGCTCCCACACATTCATTTACAAACTGATCCTACACTCTCTACCTGTACTTTCCCTACACAGATCTCCACAACACCCCCATTACCCATCCCTTCTACTGATCTAAGCTAGAAAGCATTCCGAAAGCAATACCTCTGCATTCGTTCCCTGTTTATTTGGAATAAAAATGCAAATACCTTTTCTGATGACTCCAATATTTCTATCTTATTTGAACCCTTTTCATATCTTGTAAATATGACATGAACATGTGTGATCCCTTGGCACTTTTCAGAAGATAAGGATATTAATCCTAGTGTTGTGCTGAAATTCCCTCCATTATCAGAACCTAATTAGCATTGTACAAACTAAGCCTCTCTTAGTATCTGTATCCCATATTTATTTATTTATTGCATTTGTATCCCACATTTTCCCACCTTTTTGCGGGCTCAGTGTGGCTTACAATAAGATATGAATAATGGAAATACATTTGTTACAACTTGGTTATGGATTACATTGTACAGAGTTATGCGAGACATTCGAATATCATTAGGACTATAACAATGGGACATCAACATAGAAACATTGAAAGGAGACAATGGGAAGCTAAAAGGGCAGTGTTAGACACAAAGACATATGGTGTACATAGTTCCGTGAATAAATGTATGATTGACTGGATTACGGGATGAGGGATCAGAAGTGGATGTATGTTGCATTGATGGACTCTATGTGTTTTGGCTCTTTCCGTAAGTTTTTTCAAACAGGTGAGTCTTCAATAGTTTACGGAAGGAAGCTTGTTCGTTAATCATTCTTAGGTTGCGCGGTAGTGTATTCCAAGACTGCGTGCTCATGTGGGAAAAGGTTGACGCGTGTAGCGTCTTGTATTTCAGGCCCTTGCAAGTAGGGAAGTGGAGGTTGAGGTGTGTTAACTGTACAGTACTTTGCATAACATTGTTAAGCAAATAAAGTAGCAGCAATTTAGAGTGAAAATTAAAAAGCATTGCAGAGAATGAGGATAAGTTGGCTGAATATGTAAGCATAGTTGAAAGTTTGTGATTCCGGGAGTATGCTATTACTATCAAACGCAGGAAAAGTAAAAATTAGTAGTACTATGCTATTTATATGGATGTGTATGACTTCCACAAAAGCATCCAAGCTTTTACAAATTTAAGATAATCTCTGAATGGAAAATACAAGGATTGGAGAAGTCAACTGATTTATCCATCACATACAATAGGTGCAGTGGATAGATCCTGGACTAAAATTAGCTGTAAATTATCAGTGTCTTTTTGTGAGCCAGGAAGTGTCATGGCAGCCAAAACAGTCAAAAGAGAGTGGATTAGAAGTTTTTATTATCGGAGGTTTGCAAATAGGAGCAATAAATCAAGAAGATTCACATAGTAACAGCAGCCAATCACGTCATCAGGGAGAAAATCTGCAAAAGCCAGGAAAATAACCCCAGCTATAAATATTAGAATGAGTCATAAATATGCTGTCTTTTCTTACATGCTTACCCTGGTTAGTAAACATAGTGCAACCACTACACAGCCAAATGATATCCCATTCAAGATATCCAGGTAAGTGTCCCACTAAAGATAGCTGTGTAAACATATCCAGATATCCTTATCTGAATAATGACTATGCCATTATCTAACGTTTAAACAATGCACCTACCATGATGTCTCCTTCTCTTCAACACGTTTTTACTGTTACCTGCATAGGACTGCCGATTGTACAGGCTACAAGATCTTTAAATAAAGTATCACACTATTGAGCAGTTTGGCCAGAAGTTATAGATGTAGCTGCCTGGGAAATTAAAAAACAGAAAACATCTATCAGGTTATTCCTGAAATTAACTTGATAAATGGGCCTGAATATCAACCCCAGTACACTTGTGTTATTCGGTATTATGCTGTTTATCAAAATCGGATTCACTTTCCAGCATAGAGCTGTAATATACAGATGTGTGTAAATCACAGAGGCTTTATTCCCTAATATTAGTGATATTTTTGCCCATTGTCATCACAGAAGCAGAGAGATGGAAGTGATTTGAGTATAATCTCACATCCGCAACCCTCACTTGTATGTGTCAGAAGTGATTATACACAATACTTAGTCACCTGAGTCACTCCCATTTCCCCCCCATGGCTTCCACATGACAAGCCAATACTGGGCCCATTCCAGATATTGTGCAGAATGGATGTGGCACCAGCTGCAACTGGCCAGATACCAATCTATTATTGTAGATCAGTTATGGAAGGTTCCCCATTCAGCATCTTCTCTAACTACTGTATGGAATTTATTTATTTAGATTTTGCTCACACCTTTTTCAGTAGTAGCTCAAGGTGAGTTACATTGAGGTACACTGGATAATTCTCTGTCCCAGGAGGGCTCACAATCTAAGCTTGTACCTGAGGCAATGGAGGGTTAAGTGACTTGCCCAAGATCACAAGGAGCAGCAGTGGGATTTGAACTAGCCACCTCTGGGGATTGCAAGACCTTAAGACTGGTGCTCTAACCACTAGGCCAGTCTGTTATGGTCCTACCGTGTATTAAACAGGTCATGCCAAATGTCTTCTTCACACATTAATCAGGGATAGGAAGCACACTTTAAGACTCAATGCCCAGAGTCTGAACACACTATATACCTCCTGTCTCCTGAATTCACTCTGTGTTTTATTTTCCTATATTTATCCTTTGGTCCACATTGGGCCATTCAGCAACCAGAGAGTGTATTGATTTATACCTTATAGGGTACAGTGTTTATAATTTTCCACATGGAAGCTGAAAGCAACAGTTGAGTCATCTTTATAAGATATTACGTGTACTCAGACCACATTGATTTCACTGTTTGTTTTGGCACTTGATCTTTCCTTGTTGATATATTCATATTTCATGCACAGCTCACAGGCTCTGCCTTGCAAGAATGTTCAGGAAACTGATTCTCCCTAAAGTCTTCAATTGCCCCCACGAGCAGGAAGGAAACCTCAAAGAAAAGTTCCACCTATAATTATCCAGCAAATTGTTCTGGCGGAGTGGTTACAAGACCACGCTGACCTTCTACAAAATGGTAGTGGTATGTTAGCTAAACTCTCATTGGAGAAAAAAAAATACAAAACGCAATCAATAGAAATGTGATATTCTGGGGTGCAAGTCATTTTCACCCTCTATTGCCTCAAATACGAACTGAGATATTTATTTATTTATTTATTTATTATTGAAGTGGGGCAGACTCAAGAAAAATGTCAGGAAGTATTTTTTCATGGAGAGAGTAGTGGATGCTTGGAATGCCCTCCCGCGGGAGGTGGTGGAAACGAAAACGGTAACGGAATTCAAACATGCGTGGGATAAACATAAAGGAATCCTGTTCAGAAGGAATGGATCCTAAGGAACTTAGCCAAGATTGGGTGGCAGAACCGGTGGCGGGAGGTGGAGATGGTGCTAGGCAGACTTATACGGTCTTTGCCAGAGCCGGTGGTGGGAGGCGGGGCTGGTGGTTGGGAGGCGGAGATAGTGCTGGGCAGACTTATACGGTCTGTGCCAGAACTGGTGGTGGGAGGCGGGGATAGTGCTGGGCAGACTTATACAGTCTGTGCCCTGAAAAGGACAGGTACAAATCAAGGTAAGGTATACACAAAAAGTAGCACATATGAGTTTATCTTGTTGGGCAGACTGGATGGACCATGCAGGTCTTTTTCTGCCGTCATCTACTATGTTACTATGTTAATCCTGATTCAAGCAGTAAATTAACCAACTTATGATGCACACTTTCAATAGAGAATTTCAAATTTTCATACAGTGATCAAGCTCTTTGGCCGCGTCAGATATGGTTCCCTCTTCTTCTGGAGTTGTCCTCCGAAGAACCGTGGAGATTGGAATGTTTTCTGACCCTCATCACCCAGACCGAAGGGGCGCTTCTGCATCCCAGCCTCCAGTCTCTGGCTCTCACGGCCTGGATGTTGAGAGCGTAGACTTTGCCTCTTTGGGTCTGTCGGAGGGTGTCTCCCGTGTCTTGCTTGCTTCCAGGAAAGATTCCACTAAGAGGAGTTACTTCTTTTTATGGAGGAGGTTTGCCGTCTGGTGTGACAGCAAGGCCTTAGATCCTCGCTCTTGTCCTACACAGACCCTGCTTGACTACCTTCTGCACTTGTCTTAGTCTGGTCTCAAGACCAACTCTGTAAGGGTTCACCTTAGCGCAATCAGTGCATACCATTACCGTGTGGAAGGTAAACCGATCTCGGGACAGCCTTTAGTTGTTCGCTTTATGAGAGGTTTGCTTCTGTCAAAGCCCCCCATCAAACCTCCTACAGTGTCATGGGATCTCAATGTCATTCTCACCCAGCTGATGAAACCTCCTTTTGAGCCACTGAATTCATGCCATCTGAAGTACTTGACCTGGAAGGTCATTTTCTTGGTGGCAGTAACTTCAGCTCGTAGAGTCAGTGAGCTTAAAGCCCTAGTAGCTCATGCTCCTAATACCAAATTTCAGCATAATAGAGTAGTCCTCCGCACTCACCCTAAGTTCTTGCCAAAGGTGGTGTCGGAGTTCCATCTGAACCAGTCAATTGTCTTGCCAACATTCTTTCCCCGTCCTCATTCCTGCCCTGCTGAACGTCAGCTGCACACATTGGACTGCAAAAGAGCATTGGCCTTCTATCTGGAGCGGACACAGCCCAACAGACAGTCCGCCCAAATGTTTGTTTCTTTTGATCCCAACAGGAGGAGAGTGGCTGTGGGGAAACGCACCATATCCAATTGGCTAGCAGATTGCATTTCCTTCACTTACGCCCAGGCTGGGCTGGCTCTTGAGGGTCATGTCACGGCTCACAATGTTAGAGCCATGGCAGCGTCAGTGGCCCACTTGAAGTCAGCCACTATTGAAGAGATCTGCAAAGCTGCGACGTGGTCATCTGTCCACACATTCACATCTCATTACTGCCTGCAGCAGGATACCTGACGCGACAGTCGGTTCGGGCTGTCGGTGCTTCAGAATATGTTTGGGGTTTGAATCCAACTCCACCCCCCTAGGCCCATTTTTATTCTGTTCCAGGCTACACTCTCAGTTAGTTGAATAAGATGTTAGGTCAATCTCAGTTCTGTCCTCGCCGTTGCGAGGCCCAATTGACCATGTTTGTTGTTTTGAGTGAGCCTGGGGGCTAGGGATACCCCATCAGTGAGAACAAGCAGCCTGCTTGTCCTTGGAGAAAGTGAATGCTACATACCTGTAGCAGGTATTCTCCGAGGACAGCAGGCTGATTGTTCTCACAAACCCGCCCGCCTCCCCTTTGGAGTTGTGTCTTCCCTTGTCTTTGTCTTGCTACATACGGAACTGACGAACACGAGCCGGTTCGGGCGGGAAGACGACCACACATGCGCGGTGTGCATCGGCGCGCGAGGGCTAGCAAACGTCTTTGCTAGTGAAGATTCCGATTGGAGGGGGTGCCGTGGACGTCACCCATCAGTGAGAACAATCAGCCTGCTGTCCTCGGAGAATACCTTCTACAGGTATGTAGCATTCGCTTTGTTCACCCCTTTAAAGAAATGTAATAATTGGTGAGGCAAGATTTCCCTTCACTAAATCCATGCTGGCTTTGTCTCATTAATCCATGCTTTTGAATATCCTCTGTAATTTTGTTCTTTATAATAGTCTGTACCATTTTGCCCAGCACCTACGTCAAGCTCACCGGTCTACAATTTTCTGGATCTCCTCTGGAAACTTTTTTACAAATCGATGTTATATTGGCCACTCTCCAATCTTCCAGAACCATGCTTAATTTTAAAGATAAATTACATATTACTAACAATAGTTCCGCAAGTTCATTTTTCAATTCTGTCAGTACTCAAGGATGAATACCACCCAGTCCAGGAGATTTGCTACTCTTCAATTTGTCAAATGGCGCCATTAGATCCTCCAGGTTTGTAGAGATTTAATTCAGTTTCTCTGACTCGTCAGCTTTGAATACCATTTCTGGCACTGGTATCTCTCCCAAATCTTCCTCGGCGAAGATCAAAGAATTCATTTAATCTCGCCGCTATGGCTTTGTGTTCCCTGAGTGTGCGTTTTACCCCTCGGTCATCTAGCAGTTCAACCAATTCTTTCGCCGGCTTCTTGCTGTTAATACACCTCAAAAAAAGTTTTACTATGCTTTTTTTGCCTCCAATGCAATCTTTTTTCTAAGTCTCTCTTTGCCTTCCTTACCAGCACTTTGCATTTGATTTGCCATTCCTTATATTGTTTCTTATTAATTTCAGTTGGTTCCTTCTTCCATTTTCTGATTTTCTTTTAGCCGTAATAGCTTCCTTCACCTCACTTTTTTTTAACCATGTTGACTGTTGTTTGGTCTTCCTTCCTGCTTTTTTAATACATGGAATATATTTGGCCTGGGCTTCCAGGATGGTATTTTTGAACAGCATCCACGTCTGATGTAAATTTTTGACCTTCGCAGCTGCTCCTCTAAGTTTTCCTTTCACCATTCTTCTCATTTTATCATAGTGTCCTTTTTGAAAGTTATACGCTAACGTATAAGATTTCTTGTGGATAGTTACTTCAAAGCCAATATCAAATTGGCTCATATTATGATCACTGTTATCAAGCGGCTCCAGCACCAATACCTCCTGCACCAGATCATGCGCTCCACTAAGGACTAGGTCTAGAATCTTTTCTTCTTGTCGGCTCCTGTACCAGCTGCTCCATAAAGCAGTCCTCGATTTCATCAAGGAATTTTACCTCCCTAGCGTGCCCTGTTACATTTACCCAGTCAATATCAGGGTAATTGAAGTCACCCATTATTGTGTTGCCCAGTTTGTTAGCCTCCCTAATTTCTTCTAACATTTCTACATCCGTTTGTTCATCCTGGCTAGGCAGACGGTAATACATGCCTATCACTAACCTTTTCCCCTTTACACATTGAATTTCAATAGGTAGGGATTACAAGATGTGGTTTGTTTCCTGCAGAACTTTCAATCTATTTGATTCAAGGCCCTCCTTAACATACAAAGCTACCCCTCCACCAATTTGATCCACCCTATCATTATGATATAATTTGTACCCTGGTATGACAGCATCTCACTGGTTATCTTCCTTCTACTAGGCCTCAGAGATGCCTATTATATCTAATTTTTCATTTAGTACAATATATTTTAACTCTCACATCTTATTTCTTAGGCTTCTGGCATTCACATATAGACATTTTGAACTATGTTTGTTGTTCCTCTTTACATATTGTTCATTAGTTGACAGTGTTAATTTTCAATCTTTTGTCTGATCTACTATGGTCTCTTTTGCAACCTCACTATCGGGATACCCTATCTTCCCTGTTTTGGTGATACCTTTGAAAGATACCTTGTTCTGAACCATACGTTTTTGAATGACTTTCGGCCTTCTCCTAGGCTCTAGTTTAAAAGTTGCTCTATCTCCTACTGTGCCTTCTAGAGAATGTTAATGTTGTGGTAGAAAATTTAACTTTTAAAACTATGGGGAAAAGGGTATGGAGACAAGCTATTAAAGTTTGCTTCTGTTTTTTTTTTTTTTAATTCTGTGTTTATTAATTCCCCACAATTCCTCTTTTAAACCCAATCTTTAAGTTACCAAGAAGCAAAATAATGTCACTTACCCACAGAAATGACCTCTTTTCTTATAACTTCTCAGAAAGAAAGTGGGACATTTCCTCTCTATATAGTTTGGATTCTAAGGAGACAGTTTAAAACAAACCCTTTGAAACTAGCCCAGTAATCAGATTGCCCTTAGTAACCTTTGCAAATATTCTACTTCCTCACACCTTAATTAACACCTAATAGAGGTCAGTAGAAGTGCTACCTTTCCAGCAGGCAAGAACAGAAAATAACTTTATTTTAGGACAGTTTAAGCTTTGCTACTATCTTTTTCATACTCTTAGCTGTTAAATATTTCTACCCCTAGAGAAAGTTTCAGTTTAAAACTTTGGGGAAAAGGGTTGTACACTATGGAAACTAGTTAATAATGCATGGAATCCTTGTGGATAGAACTTCCATGTGTGAAGGGAAGGAGTATACTGGTAGGGCTGTATTACCATCCGCCAGGACAGAATGTAGACACATGAAGAAATGTTTACAGAAATTAGTAAAGCTAGCAAATTGGGCAACATTATAATAATGGGCAATTTCAATTATCCCAATATTGACTGGATAAATGTTATATCAGGGAGTGCCAGAGAGGTAAAATTCCTAGATAAAATAAATGGCTGGTTCTTGGAGCAACTGGTCAAAGAAAAGACAAGAGGGTGAACTATTTTAGGTCCTTAGTGGAATGCAGGGCGTGGCATGAGAGGTAGTGGTGTTGGATCCGCTGTGTGATAGACCAGGCAGGTTTAGAAACCAGGATTCTGGAACCGGTCTCTGGAAGGGCAGATATCTACGGGAACTACTCAGGGACAACTCCTCCCAGCTTCCCTGGGGTAGATCACTTGACTCCGGTAGAAGGGTAAGCCCACATTACAATTCCCAGGATCCCCAGAGAGGTTAAACCAGACTACAGATCCCAGGTTCACAAGGGAGAGTCTCATAACCTTGTCAGGCAAGCTAATGCTGAGGATTATGAGCAGCTGGTGGAGAAGAGAGGATGGGTGGAGCCCATGGAGTGGTTGCCAGCAGAAGATACTGGCATGGATACAGCCCATGGATACTTCTGCCCTAGCCCAGGTAAAGAGGGGGAAATCTAAGGGTTTGTTAGCAACTTTGGTAGTTAGGTTGATTCAATACATGGAGGGAAAGCTTAATAGAAGTACCTGAGCAGGTTTCCTGAAAGTATAACAGAAGCCTGCCACTGAACAAGTTTGACCCATGGGGCGTATACCAGGAGTCTAATTGTTGGTGTGAAAGGTTGGGGTGGGTCCCCTTTCCTCAGTACATATTCTGAGGGAATGGTACAGAAGGCTTGGGTTTAGACAAAGTCAAAATTGCTGAATGAACTTTTGGGGACTGATTTACATTTGACTTTGCTGAATGAACTTTTGGGATTGCCTTGGTTAGGGGAGGAGCAAGGAAGCTGAGGACTGGGCTGCGGCCAGCTGAAGAAAGTTCTCCTTTAAAAGCTCCCATTGATAAGATAAGACTATAAGCTGGCTGCTTCTATGAACTGCGCTGTTGAAAGCTATAGTCACAGAGACTGTTCCCAATAAAAACCAAGAGAAACTTTGCATTTATGTTTTGCTGTAATTTGAGTTACTGAGTAATTGAAAAGTTCTCTAGAAAACCTGGGGTGGAGTTGTGCTCAGGGACTGGACAGAGGCAAAGCACAGCCAAGCCACAATCTAGGGTGACAGCTGGAAACAGTGAGCATAACATGATGAAATTTGAGCTATCTAGAGTGAAGTCACTAAGGAAATCTACTGTAGCAGCATTTAATTTTCAAAAGTGCAACTACGACAAAATGAGGAAAATAGTTAAAAAGAAGATAAAAGGATCAGCCGCAAAGGTTAAGACTTTAAATCAGCCATGGAAGTTGTTTAAAAATACCACTGCGGAAGCCCAGACCAGATGTATTCCATGTGTTAAAGGTGGAAAGAAGAGGAAACGACAGCCAACATGGTTAAAAGGTGAAGTGAAAGAGGCTACTAGAGTGAAAAGAACATCCTTCAAAAGAAAGGAAAAAGGATCTGAATGAAGAAAATAAGAAGCAACACAAGCACTGTCAAGCTAGAATCCACCTTATTTCTCTTGTCATGGGGTCAGGTCAGGGGAAGCCAACATGGTCAAACTGCTGTCCCACTGAAATAGGAAGACACTGTTTCATAGAAAGGCTTGGTGCATAAGGAGGACACACTCAGGGCAAAGAGGTACCTGAGAGGTAGGATCAGCAGAAAAAGTTCAAGCAGAAATAGAAGCAGACAAACTGAAGAGATAAAACAGACAGAAGGCAGTTTTTCCTTCTCCATTGAGGAATCTATGGCAGGAGAAGAACTGTGGAGCTCCAAAATGGCTGCCGAAGATTGCTTGAGGGCAGAGTCTACAATAAGATCCATGAGGGAACCCAATGCACCTGCCATTATCCCTAGCAAGTAAGGCTGTCTTGAGGCACTAACTGTAAGCTCCAAGTACAAAATCTGACTGACACTGAAACCGCCGCCCCAAAAAACAGTTTGCAAAGGGAGAGCAGGGAGAAAGCAAACCGTGGCAAGCCAGAAGCCAATAATTAAAAATTTAAAGCTGTACTCACTACTGCTGGCTCTGAGGAAGCAATCTGTTTCTCTGTCAGCAAAGTACTGGATTTCTTATGCACACTCCACCCCAAACAAGGAAGAGCTTCTCACTGCTAAATTACTGTAAAAGTGAGAAATAAAATCTCTCTATTGCCTACCATTTCCTTAAAAAAAAAAAGAAGTCCTGTGAGGAAGAAGGCAGAATAGAGCAGCAGTAGGAAGGGGAGGGGAAAGGATCTGGCACCACCAGGTGTACCCCACAGGGCACCAGCAGCAACCTTACACTCCCAGGGTAAACTGAATTAGGATCTTAAAACAGGAGCCAAACACTGACGAAATCAGAAGCTGTGTAGCCATGGGTGGGCTCAGGTCCACCCAAAATCAGTGCTCCATTGGCGTGGCAGGCGGGGATCTGAAAGCCCCACCATGCCAGCTGAAGACCTCCTCTCAGCAGAAAGAGCCCTTACACCCAGTTGCAGTGTTTCTGAGCCGCTATCGCCCCCACCCCTTGCGCATGATCAGTTTGCACACATGTGCTGAGGTTGGCCATGTCAGTGACTCTGCGACACTGTTGGCACTGGCTCAGGGTGTAAGTGCTCTTTCTGCCAGGAGGAGGTCTTCGGCTGGTGGATTCCCACCAGCTCAGGTATTTTTTTTCTTTTGGGCTTTGGCAGTGGGTAGGCGGGGTGAGAAGATGAATCTTCAGGACCACCCTTCCTTGCAGGCCCACTGTAAATCATCCCTCTCGCTATGCCACTGCTGTCCATGCTTGCTAGGAACAGAGAAATAATAATTGACCAGAAGCCTCACTGTCCTGTAAGACAGAGTTTGGTTGTGCTATCTCCACCTGCTGATAGATGGACACAAACCATCAGTATCTCGATTCATATACTGTTCATAACAAGGAAGGTATTTTTTAATTTTTGTTGATCTTATTCAGTTAGAGAAATTCTTGGATGAATGTAAGAATGAATGACTAATTCCCATGGCTTGGAGTTCAGAGATCTTCTAATATAATACACTTTTAGTGGTGCATTATATTAGAAGTGGAGGAGTAGCCTAGTGGTTTGTGCAGTGGACTTTGATCCTGGGGAACTGAGTTTGATTCCCACTGCAGCTCCTTGTGACTCTGGGCAAGTCACTTAACCCTCCATTGCCCCTGGTGCAAAATAAGTACCTGAATATATGTAAACCGCTTTGAATGTAGTTGCAAAAACCTCAGAAAGGCGGAATATCAAGTCCCATTTCCCTTCCCCTTTAGATGGGAGGATTTACATTTTTCTTTTTCACTATCTCTCCTCACTCTTTGAGGTGGGCTAGATAGTGAATTATGATTGTAATTTGTACCTATTAGTTATTTCTGTATTTCTACAATCTTTCATATCAATGTATATATGAAAAATTGCAATAAAAAGCTTGATGTCTTGGGAAGGGGGAAGGTTAGGGGCCTGAAAGTTAATAAGGCAGAGGGGTGCATAAGACTTAAAGTTAACCTATAAACTCACACTGGCCCTGCAGGTAACTGCAAAACTTTACCACACTTAATTGAACAGGCCTCTAAATCTGATTTTGAACTCTTTTGCTGAAACTACCACTGCATTCTTGCCTTACCTTATGCTTTTGTGCTAGTTCAGTTAGCAGAATGGTGCTCAAATCATTCACACCAACACCAGCCAGCTGTATGTTTAGAATATCCTAATGAAAATGTAGTATCTTTTGCCACTGAGCTCTCTCTCACTTTGTAGTTACCGTTTATATAATAAATTATCTCCCAATAGTAACCACCACTATGTTGTGTACATTTTTCAAATTTTTATTATGCTCTTATTATTATTAGTTACATTTGTACCCCGCGCTTTCCCACTCATAGCAGGTTCAATGCAGCTTACATATTATATACAGGTACTTATTTGTACCTGGGGAAATGGAGGGTTAAGTGACTTGCCCAAAGTCACAAGGAGCTGCCTGTGCCTGCAGTGGGAATCAAACCCAGTTCCCCAGGACCAAAGTCCACCAACGCTAACCACTAGGCCACTCCTCCACTCTTATGATATTTTATCTATTTTTTAACGATTTCCCATCACCGTATCCATTTTTCCTTCAACAGTTTCACTATATCCAGTCACTTCACTCTGCATTTATACTTCTCATTCAACATACACAATCTTATGCTATATCAAAGATCTGAAATCGTGCACGATTGACGATTAACAGAAATATACATCCTACACCTTATGTTTGTATCTCTAACAATTTTCCAGCAGCAAGGTAATACAATGTTTGAATTCTCTATTTCTGTTATGACCTGGTGAATGTGAGCCCTTGTGCCCCGACTGAGCACGGCGAAGATGAAGTGGCACCGCACTCGATCAGGCAGCCAGACAACCCCTAGCTTCACCTGGGGAGCGACCACCATTCCCTGGGAGTTGAGCCCCCAGGTGCAGGCGGCCACCAGGACTTCTGGAACCGGCGGGGTTGCACAACCGCTGACCAGGCTGGCAGGTAGGCAGACACAGTCCAGGAGCAAAGAGTCAGTGAAGCACAAAACAGAGAGCAATCCGAAAGTCTGGGCAGGCAGCAACACAACGCGTGGTCAGTAAACAATCCAAGGTCAGGAACACAGGCAAACACTGGAACAGGTGAAGACCACAACCTCTAAGCGAATAGAAGCCGAAGCATGGAAGGACTGGAAACAGCTTTAAATAGAGCAGGAATTAGGCTCAACCATGAGCAGCTGTTCCAAGATGGCTGCCCCCATCAGCAGAGGTGCCTACATCCAAATATGGGCTTTCTTCCTGACCTCGTTACTCCAAGATGGCTGCCCCCTCCTGAGCTAGCCAAGATGGCTGCTGTCCATGATCCAACCCGGATGACGGCTGCTAGGTTAGGAAACAGAAACCAACCCATCCTGGAGAAGTGTAGCAGAGCGTAACAATTTCCACAAATGATTGTGTGCCACTGTTGTGGTGTATACTCCCATTCAATTCTTCTATTATAACTGCGCTTTCAGCTTATGTCCATGTGATCACATATCAATCTGCAGATCTAAATCAACAGTTCACAATGTCTTTCCAATCTACAGCTCCAGCCAGCTGTCGCTGATAGCAATTATCTCCAAATTGATCTTGACTTTCCTTTAACTCGTCAGTCTCATGCAACTTTGGTATCCAAAATATCTTCACCAACTTTCCATACGTTCATAAACTCATGGTTGGTCAGTTTACCATCTTCTTCCAGCACCGTCAAACCCAACGCACTCGTCGCGTTTCACCCGTAGGCGTCATCAGGGGTTTAACTGTGAGGAAAATAGATACAATGCATAGGATTGTGTCCTTTTCAACTGAACATACGTCTTACAGAATTTCAAAGTACTCACTCTTTATATATAAATTGTACCTTCAAAGTTGTATCAGCTGCTCCCGCGGGACAGACCCCATTTGGGAGTCATAGAGAAATGGCGCTGATGCTGTAAAACGCCAGCGCATGCGCTCCACCTGATTAAATATATGCCCAGGGCTCTCACCTCCTCCTCCCTCTAGATCATACCCGCCCACTCTACTTCCTTGTTTAATTCCGTGGGGTGTACTGTACGTCATTCAAAAAATCGCTGTTCCCTGCACATCATTTGCTGTAAAATATTTCCTCCCTCACCACTTTGAATTGCATCAGCACTACATACTTAAAATCTTCTATAGAGTGTCCCTTAGTCATCCAATGTTCTACCAATGGCGTGTCGGTCTTTACTAGCCAGATGTTACTAAGGTGTTGTGCTAAGCGATGCTTCACTTTTTTAACAGTTTGACCTATGTACCATAGGTTACAGGGGCAAGTAACCGCATATATGACCATGTCAGAATGACAGTTTTATCTTTTAAATGAAATATTTTTCTGCGTGGTTGACTGGGTATAACTACCCACTTGATCTCTAATGCATGTGAACAATACACACAACCACCATATCGAGTATGACCTCCCTCAATATTATGTCTTACTTTACCTTTGTTTAATTGCTCCCCTATATTCCGACCCCTAGTGTAGGCAAAACGGGGGTTTTCCTCAAACCCCTCCAAAATGCCCAACAATGGCCAGTGTCTGTTGATGATATCTGTAATCTTAAAGATGCCTGGACCATTAGGTAAAACACATGTAATTCGGTCTCTCATAGCCCGGGTGTTCCCTGGTGCCAACAACCATTCGCGTTGTGCGTTAGATGCCCTTTTAAAAGCCTTACAAAGAACACTTTTCGGAAAACTTCTCTGTACAAATCGATCATGCATTTTTGCTGCCTGTATTTTACTACTACTACTACTATTTAGCATTTCTATAGCGCTACAAGGCATACGCAGCGCTGCACAAACATAGAAGAAAGACAGTCACTGCTCAAAGAGCTTACAATCTAATAGACAAAAAATAAAGTAAGCAAATCAAATCAATTAATGTGTAAAGGAAAGAGGAGAGGAGGGTAGGTGGAGGCGAGTGGTTACAAGTGGTTACGAGTCAAAAGCAATGTTAAAGAGGTGGGCTTTCAGTCTAGATTTAAAGGTGGCCAAGGATGGGGCAAGACATACGGGCTCTGGAAGTTTATTCCAGGCGTAGGGTGCAGCGAGACAGAAGGCGCGAAGTCTGGAGTTTTAAAGTCATGTTTATCTGAGCATGCTCTTTGGACTCTTAAAAACTGCCCTATTGGGATGCTGTTTTTCAATACACGGTGGTGGGAGCTTTCATACGATCTGTGGGTTTTTTGTATGTCTTGGTTGTAAACCTCCCTTGCTCATACCTAATCTGAATATCCAAAATACATACCACTGAACCAAGTGAACGAGATATTACTATCCACTTGATTTAAATATATAATAAATTCCTGTAAGGCTGCAGTGTTTCCCTTCCATATCAACAGCACATCATCAATGTATCTACGCCACATCACTATGTGAGAACAGTATATACTATTGGTGACATATAGTTCTTCAAAGGAGGCCATGTAGAGGCACGCCATGGATTTATCAGGAGAAAAGGTAGCAGTATTAAATCAAATAGCTAGATTAGTCATCTTAAAGAACTACTTCACCTATCAACAGAAGTTTTATTTACAAGGGGTGGCATGGGGGCTACAGTAGCACCCACTGTGGCGTGCCTCTACATGGCCTCCTTTGAATAATTCTGTGATATTCAATATAGACAGAAGTTTTTAACATCTTGCTGAGTTCTATATTACTCCTATTTTTTAGTCTCACTTTCCAGGCAAAAAGAAAAAAAAAAAAAGAAAGCCAATTTAATCCCTTATCAATTTTTCAAGTGCCCCCCCCCCCTTTTTTTGCTTGTGCAGTAAAATAGCACATTTTCTGAACCAAGATAGTGTTAATCACTTCAGTAAACATTTATAAAGTAATGCTAGATAAGAGGATAGTGTTATTAATGGGTATTCAGGTTCAATGATCTAGTAACAGCCTCTAGTAAGATCAACCTTGAGTTCACGACCAAGCCACCACCTCCTCTTCACCCTTTAACCCTCTCCCTCAACCAACCTACCCAGGCCTCTTTCTCCTCTTTTCCTGAGATCACCGAGGATGAAACTTCCCGCCTTCTTTCCTCCTCGAAATGCACCACCTGTTCCTCTGATCCCATCCCCACCAACCTACTCAACACCATCTCCCATACTGTCACCCCCTCCATCTGTCGCATCCTCAACCTTTCTCTCTCCACTGCAACTGTCCCTGACACCTTCAAGCACGTCGTTGTCACACCTCTCCTCAAAAAACCTTCACTTAACCCTACCTGCCCCTCCAACTACCGCCCCATCTCTCTTTTACCCTTCCTCTCCAAAATACTTGAGCGCGCCGTTCACAGCCGCTGCCTTGATTTTCTCTCCTCTCATGCCATCCTCGATCCACTTCAATCCGGTTTTCGCCCTCTGCACTCGACAGAAACGGCACTCTCTAAAGTTTGCAACGACCTGCTCCTGGCCAAATCCAGAGGTCACTACTCCATCCTCATCCTCCTCGATCTTTCCGCCGCGTTTGACACTGTCAATCATGATTTACTTCTTGCCACGCTGTCCTCTTTTGGGTTCCAAGGCCCTGTCCTCTCCTGGTTCTCCTCTTATCTCTCCCACCGCACCTTCAGGGTACACTCCCATGGATCTTCCTCCACTCCCATCCCACTATCTGTTGGAGTTCCCCAGGGATCTGTCCTTGGACCCCTTCTCTTCTCAATCTACACCTCTTCCCTGGGCTCGCTGATCTCGTCTCATGGTTTTCAGTATAATCTTTATGCTGATGACACCCAGCTATACCTCTCCACACCTGACATCACCGCGGAGACCCAGGCCAAGGTATCGGCCTGTTTATCCGACATTGCGGCATGGATGTCCAACCGCCACCTGAAGCTGAACATGTCCAAGACTGAGCTCCTTGTCTTTCCTCCTAAACCCACCTCTCCTCTTCCTCCACTCTCTATCTCAGTTGATAACACCCTCATCCTCCCCGTCCCATCTGCCTGCAATCTCGGAGTCATCTTAGACTCCTCCCTCTCCTTCGCTGCGCATATCCAACAGACTGCCAAGACCTGTCGCTTCTTCCTCTTCAACATCAGCAAAATTCGCCCTTTCCTCTCTGAGCACACCACCAGAACTCTCATCCACGCTCTCATTACCTCTCGCCTTGATTACTGCAACTTACTCCTCACTGGCCTCCCACTCAGCCATCTATCCCCCCTTCAATCCGTTCAGAACGCTGCTGCACGTCTTATATTCCGCCAGAACCGATATACTCATATCACCCCTCTCCTCAAATCACTTCATTGGCTTCCGATCAGATATCGCATACAATTCAAGCTCCTCCTCCTTACCTACAAATGCACTCAGTCTGTGGCTCCTCACTACCCTCTCCACCCTCATCGCCCCCTATGTTCCTGCCCGTAACCTCCGCTCACAGGACAAAGCCCTTCTCTCAGTACCCTTCTTCACCACTGCCAACTCCAGGCTCCGCTCATTCTGCCTTGCCTCACCCTATGCCTGGAACCATCTTCCTTTACCCATACGCCTTGCCCCCTCCCTACCCATCTTCAAATCTCTGCTTAAAACTCACCTCTTCAATGCTGCCTTCGGCGCCTAACCGCTTGAGAAATATAGAATGCCCCAATCTATCCACCCTATCAGATTAACTCGTCCTCTAGATTGTACATTTGTCTTTAGATTGTTCTCTTGTCTTTTAGATTGTAAGCTCTTTGAGCAGGGACTGTCCTTCTATGTTTAAATTGTACAGCGCTGCGTAACCCTAGTAGCACTTTAGAAATGTTAGTTAGTTAGTTAGTAACAGATGCCAATTCAGGATTTGCTCTGGTCACCCTACAGAAGGGATTCCCTATTTGGGGCAATAAATGCACCTGAAGATGAACAGCTGTTTGACATCTTGATATGATTTAATAAAGATACGTTAGTTCACTTGTTTAAACTGTGTCCAGTTAATTTTGTCTATAGAATCTTTACAGGACAGGCAACATATTTTAATAGAGGCTATTGTGCAGGGTATAGGGCTTTATAGATAACTAGTAAAAAAGCCCCGTTTCTGATGCAAATGAAACGGGGGCTAGCAAGGTTTTCTTCAGAGTGTGCATGTGGGAGTGTCCCTGCCCTCTGCCCCTCCCCCTCCGAGTCCAGTCCTTCAGTGTTTGTGTTACAGAGAGAGTGAGGGCATCTCTCTCCTCCCCCCTCTGAGTCCTTCACTGTTACAGAGAGAGGGATTTCGTGCTGTGCTGTTTTCCTTCACTCATGGGGAAACCGGATATCTCTGGCTGGAGGCTTCATAGAACGTTGGGGTTGCCTTTTATATATATAGATTTTTGGTTGCCTAGCATGTTGTTGACAAAAACCTTTGCAATCAGTTTTTGTTATAAGTATAACATTATCATGTATCCAGTGAAATTATTATCCTCCATATCAATCATTAGAAAATAAATACATTATTTGGGGGATTTATTTCAGAAAAAGAAGACGAGAAAAAGTATTCCATTTTTTAAAATGTCACATTTAATGTTTTCACCACTGTACTTCAAATCTACATTTTACAAAAGTGACCAGCCAGTGTGCTGCATGAATCTTCCAGCTTCTGAGACTTCACTTTTCACACCAATTCTCTTTTTTAGGTGCTTTCTTTCTCCCTGAACAACACAGAACACTTTTTTCTCATTCAAGAGAATTGAAATGCTTTAGTTGATTTTATTCTCAGGAGCCACATAAACAACAATAAAAATAAAAATAAACTAACAAAGAAAAGACACAAAACCATCTTTGTTTTGGCGATTCAAACATCCATCTCATTCATAGCAAATAATTACTTCATTGAAGTTAAAACTTCCAAAATGCAACTTATGTCTAGTCATTTCCACTTTGAGCTTTGCTTCCTCAGGATGAAAATATTCTGCTAAATACAGATAAGTTACAATAACTTCAACAGTTAATTGTCCATTACAAACACCAAAGCTTTTTATTCCTGCAGAACAATGCTTAAAACTTTTTTTTGTTTTTAAAGATGATCCATTAGGATTTCTTTGTACAGGTGAAAAAAATCTTCAGGCCTTGTAAGGTCTTCTTTTTTCTTTTATATAAAAGTTGGAAGGGACATTCAAGTTTCAAGTCTCCACACTGAACTTAAAAAAAACAAAAAAAAGTCATGTGGAGGTAAACAAACCAAGTTGTATACTCCAGGAGGTAGAGAACTTCAGTTTGTGTTCATATATACATATGCACAGAATAACTCAGTGTTGCAACAGAAAAGAAAAATAGAATAGCCAAAAAATTACTGTGACATTTCAAAACTTCCACAGCTTTGCCTAGAGACAAACACAATTAACAGAACCTATGTGCTGTTTTATTCATTGTTGTGTTTTTTTCTTTTGTTTTAAATTGTCCAGTGCAAGAAAAAGAAATTGTCAAAATTGTTAAAAACTTTAAATGAGCAAGCTAGGTGGATCTCTACAGAGCACTCATGGCAGGGTAGAAAAAGGGAAGATATCTTTTGAAATTTGCCCACTGACAGAATTATTCACACAGAAGGAAAATGCATGCTCTAGGAATCATTGCAAGAAGGCTGAAAAAGAAAACCTCTAATAAAAATAGATTATATATATATATTATGTATATATATGTATATATTTATACTGGGCAAGGGAACAGATGTTTTGTTTCTCTTACTCATAAACTAAGGGGCCCTTTCACTAAAGGTTTGCACTTAATGCCTGGTAAGTACCCAAATTATCTCGCAGTAAGTGCAAAGGCTATGTGGTAACAGTTCCAGGCATTTTTCCCAGTGTGATAACAATTAACAAGCCTGTGTGCTGTTATTGCGTGCTAGTTCACATGCTGCTTAGAGCACATTAGTAAAAGGACGTCTAAGTCTTTTTTTTTTTTTTAAGAATTTTAAAATTATTATTCATAATTTTTAACAGAACACATCAGTAGCATGGCTCTTGTGAAGTTAATTTAAAGCAAAAGTACTACCTAGATTGCTTATGATATCAGTTTGTCAGCTTCCTGGCTCAAATCCTATAGGCTGCAATACCTTTTATGGGGAAACCCCCAAACTATCGTCATATATATACTTTGGAGACCATCTGAAGAAGAGACCTAACTCATCCATGATTGCATTCTTTTTGGTTGATCTGATAAAAGGAATTACAGGCTACAAAGACTCCAGTGTTTTCCAGGCCCAATATGGCTAATAGAATCCTGTTTCTTGGCTCTAACTTTTGGTCTTGTCCCTATGTTGTCTTTCTATGCAGTCAACACAAATGTTTTGTTTACATTTTTGGCCACATACCATCTTTATAAAATGCTCCTTTCCTGAGTCAGTTCTCCAGGTGGTGCTATATTTATCAGTTGATGGCTGGTATTCTTTTGAACAGCAGCATCCTGATTTATGTAGACTCTTCAATGGCAAATGTGGTTATAAATGAGGAACTTTGCAAAATTTTCATATCCTCAGGAAATTAAGTATAAATTCTAACAAATCAGGAGGACTCGAACGATTTTAATTGCCAACTGAATTATCATCAAACAAGTTGTATGTGATACCTTTTCACTGGATTAATGTCATACATTTCTGAATAGCTTTTGAAAACTATGTTTCCTTCATCAGGTCAGTGCTGAATTACCTATACTATGCATTGTTAGTACTGCTGCTTTAAGGGACAGTACCCAATTCATGGACTGCATGATGCCTGCTGACATGACATCATGATTGATCAATGTCAGACTATGTTCTTTATGGGTTTTTTTTTTTAATAAAAATTCTTTAGGAATGGCTCAGTATCAAAAAGTCTGTTTTTCCTTTTGTACAATCTCACCTTTCAGTTAAAAAATAAAATAAAAACACAAAATCCCCAGTCTTTCCCTACACTTCCAGAAGTTTGGTTCAATTTGCCGTTTGTTTTGAGCCGAGCCATAAAACTGTGCTAGGATTCATAAAATGTGTTCAACTCTGGGTAAAACATTTTTTTTTCTAAAAGTACAACCACTCTATAAGATTAGACTTCTAAAACATCTTTCTTCCTAAATATTATTCATATTATACAAGCAGTGGTTGTTAATTTAAAACTTCATTAGTAAAATTACAGTACAAGCATGATTAACTTCCAGAATTGCAAATCCCAGACTCCAGTGAAGCGCTACATTTTTATCTTCAGTAGTATTAACCCTTCCATTCTCATTCCCAAACCAGAGGAGATGGTGGCATCTCAGAAGGTTGAGCAACAGTGGAACTGCAGGGTAACAAAAACAAACAAACAAATATTTAGAGAAAGAATAATATGGAACACAAAATGCACATTTCAACAAATAAAATTGTCCCCTTAATAAAGATTAGCTCACTCAGTTTTAAGCTTGCTAGTTGCTTTCTACACTTTTCTTTATTTATTATGACCTCAAGTATTCCTATTGACTTGGATTTCTACTACTGCTACTACTTATTTCTATAGCGCTACTAGATGTACACAGCGCTGTACACTTGAACATGAAGAGACAGTACCTGCTCGACAGAGCTTACAATCTAATTAAAAATAATCTAATTACAATCTAATTACAAAATAAGTACCTGTATATATGTAAACCGCTTTGAATGTAGTTGAAAAATACCACAGAAAAGCAGCATATCAAGTCCCATTTCCCTTTCCCTAATTAGGACAGACAAACAGGACAAATAAGAAGGGAATTAGTAAGTTGGGGATGATAAAATAAGGGTACTGAACAAGTGAGTAAGGGTTAGGAGTTAAAAGCAGCATCAAAAAGGTGGGCTTTTAGCCTAGATCTGAAGACGGCCAGAGATGGAGTTTGACATACCGGCTCAGGAAGTTTATTCCAGGCATATGGTGCAGCAAGATAAAAGGAATGGAATCTGGAGTTAGCGGTGGAGGAGAAGGGTGCAGATAAGAGAGATGTACCCAGTGAACGGAGATCCCGGGGAGGAGTGGAGGGAGAGATGTGGCGAGGTACTGAGGAGCTGAAGAGTGAATGCACTTATAAGTCAATAAGAGGAGTTTGAACTGTATGTGGAAACCGACAGGGAGCCAGTGAAGTGACTTGAGGAGAGGGCTAAAAGAGCATAGCGACACTGGCGATATATAAGTTGTGCGGCAGATGATCAGAATGAAGAGAAGAGAGATGGCTAAGTGGGAGACCTGTGAGAAGCAAGTTGCAATAGTCTAAGCGAGAGGTGATAAGAGTGTGGATAAGGGTTCTGATAGTGTGCTCAAAAAGGAAAGGGCGAATTTTGGTGATATTATAGAGAAAGAAACGACAGGTTTTAGCAGTCTGCTGAATATGTGCAGAGAAGGAGAGAGAGGAGTTGAAAAAGACCCCAAGGTTACGAGCTGATGAGACAGGGAAGATGAGAGTGTTATCCACAGAAATAGAGAATGGGAGGTTGGTTTAGGGGGAAAGATAAGAAGCTCAGTCTTGGTCATGTTGAGTTTCAGATGGCAGTGAGACATTGGTCATGTTGAGTTTCAGATGGCAGTGAGACATCCAGACAGCAATGTCAGACAGGCAGGCTGATACTTTGGCCTGGATTCCTGCTGAGATTTCTGGTGTGGAGAGGTATATCTGAG
The DNA here is from genome assembly GCF_901765095.1 of Microcaecilia unicolor. Taxonomy (NCBI): domain Eukaryota; kingdom Metazoa; phylum Chordata; class Amphibia; order Gymnophiona; family Siphonopidae; genus Microcaecilia; species Microcaecilia unicolor. The sequence goes on along the minus strand of NC_044043.1, from coordinate 13,386,020 downwards.
AGTCATCTGTGTAAAGATGGTACTGAAAACCATGGGATGAGATCAGACTACCAAAGAAAGAAGTATAGATGGAGAAAAGAAGAGGTCCCAGGACAGATCCCTGAGGTACACCAACTGACAATGGGATAGAAGTGGAGAGGATCCACCACAGTATACACTAAAAGTACGATGGGAGAGATAACAAGAAAACCAGGAAAGACCAGAGCCCTGAAATCCAAATGAGGACAGCGTATCAAGGAGTAGGCTGTGATCAACAATGTCAAAAGCAGCAGATAAATCAAGAAGGATGAGGACAGAATAGAGACCTTTGGATCTGGCTAGGAACAGATCATTGGAGACTTTAGCAAGCGCTGTTTCAGTTGAATGAAGAGGGCGAAAGCCAAATTGAAATGGATCAAGAATAGCTTGAGAAGAAAGAAAGTCAAGACAATGGAGATGAACAGCACATTCAAGTATCTTGGATAGGAAAGGGAGGAGGGAGATGTGGTGGTAGTTAGAAGGACAGGTAGGGTCCAATAAAGATTTTTTTTTTTTTTGAGGAGTGGTGTAACACGGCATGTTTGAAGGCATCAGGAACAGTCGCAGTTGAAAGTGAAAGATTGAGGATATGACATATAAAAGGGATGACAGTAGGAGAGATAATGCTAAGTAGATGGGTGGGAATAGGATCAAAGGAGCAGGTGGTTAGCTTCGAGGAGGAAAGAAAATGTGCAGTTTCTTCAGTGATTTCAGTGATTTGGTAGTCTGATCTCAGCCCATGGTTTTCAGTACCATCTTTACGCTAATGACTCCCAGATATACCTCTCCACACCAGAAATCTCAGCAGGAATCCAGGCCAAAGTATCAGCCTGCCTGTCTGACATTGCTGTCTGGTTGTCTCACTGCCATCTGAAACTCAACATGACCAAGACTGAGCTTCTTATCTTTCCCCCTAAACCAACCTCTCTCCTCTTTTCCCATTCTCTATCTCTGTGGATAACACTCTCACGCTCCCTGTCTCATCAGCTCGTAACCTTGGGGTCTTTTTCAACTCCTCTCTCTCCTTCTCTGCACATAATCAACAGACTGCTAAAACCTGTTGTTTTTTCCTATCTATAATATCATCAAAATTCGCCCTTTCCTTTCTGAGCACACTATCAGAACCCTTATCCACAATCTTATCACCTCTCGCTTAGACTATTGCAACTTGCTTCTCACAGGTCTCCCACTTAGCCATCTCTGTCCCTTTCAATCTGTTCAAAATTTTGCTGCATGACTTATATGCCCCAGTGTTGCTATACTCATATTAGCCCTCTCCTGAAGTCACTTCACTGGCTCCCTATCCGTTTCCGCATACAGTTCAAATTCCTCTTATTGACTTACAAGCGCATTAACTCTGCAGCTTCTCAGTACCTCTCCACTCTTATCTCTCCCTACACTCCTCCCCGGGAACTCAGTTCACTGGGTAAATCTCTCTTATCTGTACCATTCTCCTGCACTGCTAACTCCAGACTCCGTTCCTTTTATCTTGCTGCATCATATGCCTGGAATAGACTTTCTCAGCCAGTATGTCAAGCTCCATCTCTGGCCTTCTTCAAATCTAGGCTAAAAGCCCACCTTTTAGATCCTGCTTTTAACACCTAACCCTTACTCACATGTTCAGTACCCATGTTTTATTTATTTGTTACATTTGTATTCCACATTTTCCCACCTATTTGTAGGCTCAATGTGGCTTACATAGTACCGGAGAGGCGTTTGCAGACTCCGGTGTAAACAAATACAAAGAGATATTGTGGTAAGATAAAGTTCATGTGGCATAGCCACATTAGGGAATCGTACAACGGAAGAGTTGTGTTATGTCCATTACACACTTTAGTTTTGTTGTGTTGCAGAGATCAGGCATTTATGTTGGATTGGTAGGGTATGCCTTTTTAAACAGGTTAGTTTTTAGTTTTTTTCTGGAAGTTTAGGTGGTCGTACGTAGTTTTCAAGGATTTTGGTAATGCGTTCCACAGTTGTGTGCTTATGTAGGAGAAACTGGATGTGTAAGCTGATTTGTATTTGAGTCCTTTGCAGCTTGGGTAGTGCAGATTTAGGTACGTTCGTGTTGATTTGGATGTGTTTCTAGTTGGTAGGTTGATCAAGTCTGTCATGTATCCCGGGGCTTCATCGTAGATAATTTTGTGAACCAGAGGGCAGATTTTGAAAGCAATGCGTTCTTTGATTGGGAGCCATTGTAGTTTTTTTGCAGACGGGTTTTGCGCTTTCAAATCGCGTTTTTCCAAAGATAAGTCTAGCTGCCGTGTTTTGAGCAGTCTGAAGTTTCTTTGCATCCCGCATAAATTCCATTGCAGTAGTCTAAATGGCTCCATTGACTGTATCAGGTTGCAAAATGTTTCCCTTGGAAAGAATTGTTTCACGCGTTTGAGTTTCCACATTGAGTGGAACATTTTCTTTGTTGTGGATGTCATTTGGCTCTCGTGTGTTAGGTTGCGGTCCAATGTAACGCCGAGGATTTTCACGCCGTCTGGGATAGGGAGGGTGTAATCTGGAGTGTTGATAATTGTGGGGTTGTCCGCGCTGTGTTGGGATGAGAGGATAAGACAGTGTGTTTTTTCTTTGTTGAGTTTTAGTTGAAATGCATTTGCCCAAGAGTTCATGATGATCAAGCTGTTCTTGATTTCGTTAGTGATTTCTGTCAGTTTAGATTTGTAAGGAATGTATATTGTGACATCGTCTGCATAGATGAAGGGGTTAAGGCCTTGGTTGGATAAGGACTTGGCTAGTGGGGTCATCATTAGGTTGAAGAGGATCGGTGATAGCGGTGATCCTTGTGGTACTCCGCAATCTGCTTACCATGGTGATGATATGTTTGAGTTTGATTTTACTTGATATGTTCTTGTGGTTAGGAAACCCTTGATCCAGCTAAGTATGTTTCCACAAATCCCGAACATATCTAGTACTCTTATTAATATATTGTGGTTTACCATGTCGAATGCACTAGACATGTCAAATTGGAGGAGGAGCATATTTTTGCCTATTGCTATTTCCTGCCTGAAATTGGCCTATTGAGTGAGTAGTACTGTTTCTGTGCTGTGGAGGGGGCAAAAACCGGACTGTGATTCCTGTAATATTGAGAATTTGTTTATATATTCTATAATTTGTTTTGCTACCATGCTTTCCATGAGTTTGACTGACAACGGGATGGATGCTACTGGACAGTAGTTAGTGATTTCATTTGTTTTTTTCTTGGTGTCTTTTGGTATCGGGGTGAATAGGATATTGCCATTCTCCTTAGGGAAGAGACCTTGCTGTAACATGTAATTTAGGTGGGATGTGAGGTCTACTATGAAGCGATCAGGGGCGGATTTCATTAGGTAGTTGGGGCAGGTATCTAGTTTACAGTGAGTGTTGGAGAACCTGCTGATCGCCCGTGCAACTGTATCAACGGTGAGGAGGGCAAAATTTAACCAGGTTCGGTCAGCCGGGTATTCTCCAGTGGTTGGGTCCAACTCGTTAAGGAAGTATTCATGTTGCCCAAGATCCTTCTGTAATACTAAATATCTATTTTCTAATGTATTTCCACCATTCACGATGTATTGTAAGCCACACTGAGCCTGCAAAGAGGTGGGAAAATGTGGGATAAAAATGCAATAAATAAATTAAATAAATAAATTCGATGTCAATGTTGTCCTGAGGTAGCATGTTGCGTAGTTTTACAATTTTTTCATTCAAATACTTAGAAAGTTCATCTGCAGATGGGATATCTGTATTCAATGTAGTGACCAGGTTGGTGTCTAGGAGTTTGTTCACAAGTTGGTATAATTTCTTCGTGTCTTTGTAATCTGTCCCTATTTTAGTTTTATAGTATGATCTTTTGGTCTGTATTTTCTTTGTGATTGTTTCCATGTGTTGAGTGTGTGTTCATCTTTTGTTTTTTTCCATGCTCGTTCGAGTTTTCTGGATTGTGTTTTTAGCTTTTTCAGTTCATCGTGGTGTCGTTATGCTTACGTGAAGATCTTGTTCTTAAGGGTGCTATTTCATCTAGTATGCATTTGCATCTTTTATCCCATTCCATGAGGTAGTGTATGGAGTCTGTTTGTGCTGTCCATTCATTGTTGCCAGAATGTTTTCGTGTCTACTTGACCTCTTGTTCTGTAGGATGTGTGTTCTTGTATTTGGTGTACTCCCTTCTTCCGCCAGTGTATGGATAAGTTTAGTTTGTAGTGATCAGTCCAGGGTGTTTCTGTCCATTTGATATAGCGAATGATACATACCTGTAGCAGGTGTTCTCCGAGGACAGCAGGCTGATTGTTCTCACGACTGGGTTGACGTCCACGGCAGCCCCCACCAACCGGAAGAAAACTTCGTGGGCGGTCCTGCACGCAGGGCACGCTCACCGCGCATGCGCGGCCGTCTTCCCGCCCGTGCGCAACTGTTCCCGCTCAGTTGAATGACAAGCAAAGGAATGAGCAAAACGCAACTCCAAAGGGGAGGAGGGAGGGTAGGTGAGAACAATCAGCCTGCTGTCCTTGGAGAACACCTGCTACAGGTATGTATCATTCGCTTTCTCCGAGGACAAGCAGGCTGCTTGTTCTCACGACTGGGGTATCCCTAGCTCTCAGGCTCACTCAAAACAAGAACCCAGGTCAATTGAACCTCGCAACGGCGAGGGCATAACAGAAATTGACCTACGAAGAACAACTAACTGAGAGTGTAGCCTGAATAGAATAAAATCGGGTCCTGGAGGGTGGAGTTGGATTCAAACCCCAATCAGATTCTGCAGCACCGACTGCCCGAACCGACTGTCGCGTCGGGTATCCTGCTGAAGGCAGTAATGTGATGTGAATGTGTGGACAGATGACCACGTCGCAGCCTTGCAAATCTCTTCAATAGTGGCTGACTTCAAGTGGGCCACTGACGCTGCCATGGCTCTAACACTATGAGCCGTGACATGACCCTCAAGAGTCAGCCCAGCCTGGGCGTAAGTGAAGGAAATGCAATCTGCTAGCCAATTGGAGATGGTGCGTTTCCCGACAGCGACCCCCTTCCTATTGGGGTCGAAAGAAATAAACAATTGGGCGGACTGTCTGTGGGGCTGTGTCCGCTCCAGATAGAAGGCCAACACTCGCTTGCAGTCCAATGTGTGCAACTGACGTTCAGCAGGGCGGGTATGCGGTCTGGGAAAGAATGTTGGCAAGACAATTGACTGGTTAAGATGGAACTCCGACACCACCTTTGGCAGGAACTTAGGGTGAGTGTGGAGTACTACTCTGTTATAATGAAATTTGGTATAAGGAGCATGAGCTACCAGGGCTTGAAGCTCACTGACTCTACGAGCTGAAGTAACTGCCACCAAGAAAATGACCTTCCAGGTCAAGTACTTCAGATGGCATGAATTCAGTGGCTCCAAAGGAGGTTTCATCAGCTGGGTGAGAACGACGTTGAGATCCCATGACACTGCAGGAGGCTTGACAGGGGGCCTTGACAAAAGCAAGCCTCTCAAGAATCGAACGACTAAAGGCTCTCCAGAGATGGCTTTACCCTCTACACGATAATGGTAAGCACTAATCGCACTAAGGTGATTCCTTACTGAGTTGGTCTTGAGACCAGACTCTGATAAGTGCAGAAGGTATTCAAGCAGGTTCTGTGCAGGACAAGAACGAGGTTCTAGGGCCTTGCTCTCACACCAAACGACAAACCTCCTCCACTTGAAAAAGTAACTCTTTTTAGTGGAATCCTTTCTAGAGGCAAGCAAGACACGGGAGACACCCTCAGACAGACCCAACGAAGCAAAATCTACGTCCTCAACATCCAGGCCGTGAGAGCCAGAGACTGAAGGTTGGGGTGCAGAAGCGCTCCGTCGTTCTGCGAAATGAGAGTCGGAAAACACTCCAATCTCCACGGTTCTTCGGAGGACAACTCCAGAAGTAGAGGGAACCAGATCTGACGGGGCCAAAAAGGTGCTATCAGAATCATGGTGCCGTGGTCTTGCTTGAGCTTCAGCAAGGTCTTCCCCACCAAAGGTATGGGAGGATAAGCATACAGGAGGCCGGTCCCCCAATGGAGGAGAAAGGCATCCGACGCCAATCTGCCATGCGCCTGTAGTCTGGAACAGAACAGAGGCAGCTTGTGGTTGGTCTGAGAGGCGAAAAGGTCCACCGAGGGGGTGCCCCACTCTCGGAAGATCTTGCGTACCACTCTGGAATGGAACGACCACTCGTGCGGTTGCATGACTCTGCTCAGCCTGTCGGCCAGACTGTTGTTTACGCCTACCAGATATGTGGCTTGGAGAAGCATGCCGAACTGGCAAGCCCAACTCCACATCCCGTCGGCTTCCTGACACAGGGGGCGAGATCCGGTGCCCCCCTGCTTGTTGATATAAACCATTGCAACCTGATTGTCTGTCCGAATTTGGATAATTTGGTAGGACAGCCGATCTCTGAAAGCCTTCAGTGCATTCCAGACCGCTCGGAGCTCCAGGAGGTTGATCTGAAGATCTTGTTCCTGGAGGGACCACAGTCCCTGGGTGTGGAGCCTATCGACATGAGCTCCCCACCCCAGGCGAGATGCATCCGTCGTCAACACCTTCGTGGGCTGCGGAATTTGGAATGGACGTCCCAGGGTCAAGTTGGTCCGAATCGTCCTCCAGTGCAGCGAATTGCGGCAACTGGCAGACAGGCGGATGACATCTTCTAGATTCCCAGTAGCTTGGCACCACTGGGAAGCTAGGGTCCATTGAGCAGATCTCACATGAACCGTGGAGGCCATATGACCCAGGAGTCTCAACATCTGCCGAGCTGTGACCTGCTGAGACGCTCTGGTCTGGGAAGCGAGGGACAGAAGATTCTGCGCCCTTGCTTCGGGAAGAAAGGCCTGAGCCGTCTGAGAATTCAGCAGAGCTCCTATGAATTCCAGAGATTGGACTGGCTGGAGATGGGACTTTGGGTAATTTATCACAAACCCTAGCAGCTCCAGAAGGTGAATAGTGCACTGCATGGACCGAAGAGCTCCTGCCTCTGATGTGCTCTTGACCAGCCAATCGTCGAGATACGGGAACACGTGCACCTCCAGCTTGCGTAGGTACGCCGCAACCACCATGAGACAGTTCGTGAACACCCGTGGTGCAGAGGCGAGCCCAATGGGCAGCACACAATACTGAAAGTGCCGTGTCCCCAGACAGAATCGGAGATACTGTCTGTGAGCTGGCAGTATCGGGATGTGAGTATAAGCGTCCTTTAAATCCAGGGAACATAGCCAATCGTCTTTCTGAATCATGGGTAGAAGGGTGCTCAAGGAAAGCATCCTGAACTTTTCTTTGACCAGATATTTGTTCAGGCCTCTCAGGTCTAGGATGGGGCGCATCCCCCCTGTTTTCTTTTCCACAAGGTAGTACCTGGAATAGAATCCCTGCCCTTCCTGCCCGGGTGGCACGGGCTCGACCGCATTGGCGCTGAGAAGGGCGGAGAGTTCCTCTGCAAGTACCTGCTTGTGATGGGAGCTGAAGGATTGGGCTCCCGGTGGGCAATTTGGTGGGGTGAAGACCAAATTCAGGGTGTATCCACACCGCACTATTTGGAGAACCCAGTGGTCGGAGGTTATAAGAGGCCACCTTTAGTGAAAAGCTTTCAACCTCCCCCCGACCGGCAGGTCGTCTGGCACGGACACTTTGATGGCGGCTATGTTCCCATGGACCCAGTCAAAAGCCCGTCCCCTGCTTTTGCTGTGGAGGCGCAGGGGGCTGCTTAGGCGCACGCTGTTGACGGGAACGAGCGCGCTGGGACTGTCCCTGTGCCTGAGGAGGCCTTCGGGCCGGCTGCGTGTACCTACACTTGCTGTAGGCATAGGGCGCAGCCTGCCGGGCCCGGGAAAAATGTCCACCTGCAGAGGTGGATGCTGAAGGCGCCCGGTGGGAGAGCTTGTCGAGAGCGGTTTCCTGCTGGTGTAGTTGGTCCACCAACTGCTCGACCTTCTTGCCGAAAATGTTATCACCCCGGCAAGGGACATCCGCCAGCCGCTGCTAGGTGCGGTTGTCCAGGTCAGAGGCACGCAGCCAGGAGAGTCTGCGCATCACTATGCCTTGGGCCGCAGCTCGAGATGCCACATCACAGGTGTCATACATACCCCTGGACAGGAACTTTCTGCACGCCTTCAGCTGCCTGACCACCTCCTGAAAAGGCCTGGACTGCTCCGGGGGGAGCTTGTCGACCAGGTCTGCCAGTTGCCTCACATTGTTCCGCATATGAATGCGCGTGTAGTGCTGGTATGACTGGATGCGGGTCACGAGCATGGACGATTGGTAGGCCTTCCTCCCAAATGAGTCCAGAGTGTGAGACTCCCGCCCCGGGGGCGCCGAGGCGGTATCCCTCGAACGCTGTGCTCTCTTGAGAGCACAGTCCACGACCGCCGAGTCATGAGGCAATTGAGGCCGCATCAACTCTGGGTCAGAGTGGATCCTGTATTGGGACTCCGCTTTCTTGGGGATGGTGGGATTAGATAATGGCTTCAGCCAGTTCCGAAGCAGTGTCGTAAATTTAGTGTAGTAAATTTAAAACAAATCGGAGAAAATTTTTCTTCACCCAACGTGTAATTAAACTCTGGAATTTACTGCCGGAAAATGTGGTGAAGGCGGTTAGCTTAGCAGAGTTTAAAAAGGGGTTGGACGGTTTCCTAAAGGACAAGTCCATAAACCGCTACTAAACAGCTCACTGGATAAAAGTGTGACGTTTCTATCAGCCTAAAGCTGTGCAGCTTAACACGGCTACTGCTACTACTAATCATTTCTATAGTGCTACTAGATGTACACAGTGCTGTACACATTATAAGCAGGTTCTCTCTCTGTCCCTAGAGGGCTCACAATCTAAGTTTTGGTACCTGGGGCAATGGAGGGTTGGGTGGCTTGCCCAGGGTCACAAGGAGCTGCAGTGAGAATTGAGCCCAGGTTGCTAGGATCAAGGCCCAATGCACTGGCCATTAGGCTACTGCTCCACACAGGGCCGTCGAGAGGGGGGGGGCAGGGGGGAAAAAATTCCCCGGGCCCGGCGCCGCAATCCCCTCCACCTGCCCCCTGAATTCGGATCGTGGCGCCTCACCTTGACCTCGCTCCGTGTGGGGGGGGGGGGGGGTGCAGTGGCGGCGGTCTGCGGGTCGCCTCCCTTCGGGCCTTCTCTCCCTGTGTCCGCCTTCGTCTGACGTAACTTGCGCGGGGGCGGGGCACGGGGGGGGGGAGGTTGAGGTGGGGCGCTGTGATTTGAATTCAGGGGTGACAGATTTCTGAGGGGATTCTCTTCATATAAAAAATTTACATTGAACAGCCATAGAGTCACTTGTGCAGTGTCATTTGTTTGTTATGTATTAGTTTACTATATAGCTGACACTGATTATACTGCATATCTTTTTGACTGAAAATCTTTCCCAGCCCTTCTGCTGGGATTTTGAACTGGTTAACAGCAGCCAGCTGAATTCAGTTTAAAGTTCTTTTTTTGGTGTATTGCGCTGTATAGCAAGGTGAACCATCTTATCTGGTCAACATACTACAGCATACGCTGTCTATAACCTCCTTGTAGCAACTGGTATTGCTGCAGATCCTCTCCAATAGGTGAGGTTCACCTTTCCTCTACTAGGGATGGTAGTTTTAGTTATATGGGGCTCATTTGGAAGTAAAAACTACCACACATCAGTTATCCCTGGTTTGATAAGTGTCTCAACACCTGGTTTGATTGTCCCTGAATCTGAGGTTGTACGATTGTGATATTGGGAGGAAAAGTGGGCTTTATGACCGGGGTATCATTGTGATATATGTATGGTTTTAATTTTGTGAACTGATGTAAACTGCTTAATATTTTATAAATTAATAGTGGTATATCAAATAAATAAATGAAATAAAAATGTTCCTGATACTGAATTGTGAATGTTTATAAATATTAAATAAAGATTAGTTTTAAAAAATCTACCAACACATAAAATGGCACTTTATGGGGGAAAAAAAACCCCTGAAAAATGTTTAATAAACAGAATGCTCCTCATTTAGTAGATAAGGGTCGGGTGACCAAAGAAACTCTGGTCAGCAATACATAACCACATCTGCAAAAATGGTTGGGCCCAATAAGTAACACATCTTGGTATCTTGATCCTATATAATAATTCTCACCTCCAACAGGATGTGCTTGGGACCGTGCCTGCCGGAAGTGGTCTGCTAGGCAGGCACGCACTGACATCAGTGACAGACAATTTGGCAAAGCAAAACAATCTGAGTGCTGGCCATTAGCACACAGGGTTGATAGGAGAGTTTTAAAAGACTGAAGGAACCGAAAGTGTTAAATGGGGGGGTGGGGGGAGTTCTGAACGACTGAAAGACATGAACATTTGGGAAAGGAAAACAATCTGAATGCTGGCCATTAGGACACAGGGTAGATAGGAGCGTTTTAAAAGACTGAAGGAAACGAAAGTGTTAAACTGGAGAAGGGCGGGGGGGGGGGGGGGGGGGGGGGAGAGTTGTGAATGACTGAAAGACATGCAAATTTGGGACAGGAAAACAATCTCAATGCTGGCCATTAGCACACAGGGTACATAGGAGAGTTTTAAAAGACTGAAGGAACCAAAAGTGTTCGGGGGGGGGGGGGGGGGGGGGGCGGAATTCTGAATGAATGAAAGAAATGAAAATTTACGAGAGGAACACAATCTGAATGCCGAGCATTTGTACACAGGGTAGATAGGACACTTTTTAAAAAAAAATGAAGGACGTGAAAGTATTACATCTTGGGGGAGGGGTGAGGAGGAAAGCGGTGGGGTATCCGGATAATGGGCGTTAGGGCCACGGGGGTACATACTTTTGAAAGCCTTAAGGAACCCAAAGTGTGGGAAGGAGGAGGAAAAGGAGGGGAGGGAACGGGGTGAGGGGCATTAGGAACAGGGGAGGGGGCCCTGTCACACACTCTCATTCTCACACACACACTGTCACACAGACAGTCTCACTCTGGCTCTCTCTCTCAAACATACACACTTCCCAGGAAAACCTTGCTAGCTAGCGCCCGTTTCATTCGTTCCAGAAACGGGCCTTTTTTACTAGTATGGTAATAAAATAAGTGTCCTGGTAAACAGCAGCATCCTGATTTAACTGGTTTGGTCTGTTGCCATTTGCATTATGATTTTACCAAAGAGTTTCAGCACTTATCAAAACACTTTCACTATGACCTCTCAACTGCTACTTTGGATTATTGAAGAAGTTTTACTAGCAGTGATGCTTTGTGAAGAATATACACACAAAAGCATTTATAAATATTACTCAGAAATCAAGTTATTAAAAAAATTTTAAGCAACATTTAACTCTAAACGTTTGGCACAGTTCATTATATATTATCTTGGCTGAAATATTCCCATACATAACAATGTGTGATACTTGGTAAGATAGAATGACATACCTAATAAAGCTCTTAAAGGCAGCAGACTGAGGATTAATGCAGAGTGGTACTCGGTTTCCTTTCTGCTGTTCCAAAATGAACTGATGAATGATTTCTGCAAGGAAGAAGCATGGTCACAGAAGAAGAAATTTAGGCATTACCTGCTGATTTTCTTTCCTTTAGACCCTCCAGACTGGTCAAGATGTTTGGGTTATGTACACCTACCAGCAAAGGGAGACTGAGAACATCTGACTTTGCAACTGAAATACTGACTGGCTTGGGTTTGCACAGGGGAGATATACAGTTCTCAAAGCACAGCAACAGTCAAAAATCCCATCAGCTGCACCCGGAACCAAGAATAAATCCAAGAAATAGCAAGGGTGTGCTTCACAACAGGCTGACAACAGGATGGCACCAGACTCCACATATGGTCACAAAGGTCTCGTGACCACCCAGAAACTCAATATCAAAAATCCATTCTGAATCAGCGAATGGCATTACAATGTACAATACATGTCACAGGAGTTTGTGCAAAAAAAACAAACAATCCCAGCAACTCTGCCTGCAAAAAAAAAAAAAATGGAACCAGAGCAGCATACATGGAAGTCCCTGCCAAACTGTCCAACCCATGCACCACAAACTGCCCCGTAAAATTCAAGGGTGAGTTCTTGACTGGTCTGGAGGGTCTAAAGGAAAGAAAATAAGCATGTAAGGCCTAATTTCTCCTTCCTTAGCAACCCTCCAGACTGGTCAAGATGCTTCGGAAGTAACAAAGCAGTGACCACTAAGGGCGGACCCCCCAAAACCCGAAGACAAAATAGCTGCTCCAAAATTTGCATCCTGTCTGGTAAATATGTCCACTCTATAATGCTTCACAAAAGAATGCAGCGACCACCATGATGCCGCCCTGCAAATGTCCAACAATGGAATCCTACTTCTATCTGTCCAGGATGCAGCAATACCCTGCGTGGAACTGTGCCTTGAGGGCCTCCGAGACAGAACGACCCTTCAAAAGATAAGCCAACACAATGGCCTCCTTTAGTCACCATGCAATAGTTGCTTTGGAAGCAGCAGCTCTTTTCTTGGGATCACCGTAAAGCACAAACAATCTGTCAGTTACATGAAAATCGTTTTCCTCAAGTACTCTTTCAACACTCGCTTCACATCTAAGCGTGCAAGCTGACACTGAACACCATCCCACATCCTGTTCCCCAGAACAGGCAAGGAAATGACCTGATTCACATGAAAGTCCGAAATCACTTTGGGCACAAACAAAGGAACCAGCTGCAGTCTCACCTCCTTCCTGGAAAAAAAAAATCAGAAAAGGTTCTCTACAAGACCAGACCAGCAACTACAAAATCCTGTGGGCTGAAGAAATGGCTACCAAGAACATTCTCTTCAACGTGAAATCTTTGCAAGTACTCTTCTCCAATGGCTCAAATGGAGGACCAACAAATGCCTCAAAGACCAAATTGAGATCCCAAGAAGGAACAAAGGTGCATCTAGGTGGCTGGAGAATCCACTCCTCAAAGGAATCGCAGCACATAGGGGGAAGTAGAGAAGGCCTGTCCCTGAATCTTGCCATGGAAATAAGACAAAGCGGCCACATGCATTTTCAAAGAGTCCAACGCCAGACCCCAGTCAAAACCATCCTGCAGAAACTCCAAAACATTCAGAACCGAAGCACGCAAGGACTGATACCCCTTATCCTGGCACCAGGCCTCGAAAATCTGTCAGAACCTGACACAGGCCAGAAAGTAGAACACTTGTCAGGACTGCAACAACATGGAAATCACTTTGTCAGAAAAACCTTTCTTCCTCAACCTCGCCTGTTCAAGAGCTATGGCATAAGTGAGAACGGAGCCAAGTTGGGCATCACGACTGGACCCTGAAGGAGCAGGAAGTCCACACACTGAAGATGCAGAGGGTCCCCAACCACCAGATGCATGAGGTCTTAGTAACACGGTCTCCGGGTCAATCCGAGGCAACCAGAATCAACGGGCCAGAATGCAGCTCCATGTGGTGAAGGACCTAACCTATCAGTGGCCACAGAAGCAAGACATACAGAAGAACTTAGACCAGCCATGGGAGAATCAGCACATTGATATCTTCAGACTGCGGATCCTGACAACTGAAAAACCACAGCACCTGCGCATTGCTGGACGTTGCCATGAGATCTAACACTGGCCTGCCCCATGTCTGCACTATCTGTTCGAAGACCAGCTTGGCCAGAGACCACTCCCCTGGATCCAAGGTATGCCTGCTGAGAAAATCTGCCTGCATATTGTACACGCCCAAAACATGGGATGCAGAGAAGCCCTGCATATGAACCTCTGCCCAGCAAAGCCACTTAATTAATAACGGGCTGACTTTTCATGCCATCCTGTCGACTGACATACGATGGCCATGGTGTTGTCAGAGAGAACTTGCACTGTTCTGTTCCTGAGGAGAGACCCAAAGTGCTCCAGAGATGAGCAAATCAACCTGGTCTCCAATCTGTGGACTGAACACTGTGCTTCCAAGTCCAACCAGTGACCCTGTGCTACCTGGCTGAGGCAATGGGCGCCCTAACCGAGAAGACTGGCATCCATAGTGACCACTACCCAATCCAGAGGCACCAAAGCCACCTCCTTCTTCAAACTGGTGCTGCAGAGCCACCAGTGCAGGCTTCGCTGTGGTTCCTCCCACAGAAGCAACTGCATCTCCAGGTCCTGCCCCTGAGGAGACCAGCAAGAAAGAAGGGAGGACTGTAATGGACGCATGTGAGCCTGGGCCCAGGGAACTACCTCCAATGTTGTTGCCATGGACCTCAACACCTGGAGATAGTCCTGCACCTTGGGAGCCTGAACTGAAAGAAGAGTGCAAATCTGACTTTGAATTTTCTTGACCTGGGAAGGAAAACTCAACCCACCTGAGTGTCGAACCAAACCCCCAAATACTCCAGGCACTGAAAGTGATGAAGATGACTTGACTGGGTTCATCACCAAGCCCAGAGACTCCAAAAACTGCACTACTCAAACTGTCACCCGTTTATTCTCCTGCAGAGACTGTGCTCAAATCAACCAGTTGTCTAGACAAGGATGGACCAGGATCTCTTCCATGTGAAGGGCAGCCACCACCACAACCATCACTTTGGAAAGCACATGAGGCGCCGTCGCAAGCCCGAATGGAAGACAGACAAAATTGAAAATGCTCTTCCAAGATGGAAAAACACAGAAAACACTGATGGGACTGCCGTATAGGGATGTGTTGATATTCTTTTATAAGATCCAAGGAAGTGAGGAACTCACCCTTTCGAACCACGGCAATCACCGACTGCAGTGTCTCCATATGGAAAGAACCTTCAGAAACCCGTTGACATGCTTGAGATCTAGAATCGGCAGAAAATAACCTACCTTCTTGGGAACCACAAAATAAATCGAATAACATCCCAGCCTGCGCTCGGCACAGAAACCACCACCTTTAGCTGAAGAAGATGGTTCAGAGTGTCCTTGATCGCCCCTGCCTTCAGATGGGAGCAACAGGGAAATTGTCAAAAGAGATCCAGAACAGGATGCTCGAACTCCAGTGCATATCCATCTCAAATTACCTCCAAGACTCACTGGTCCTCTGTCACGTGGGTCCACCTCTAGTAACACTCCTGTAAGCAAGTACCCATGGGTACCAGCTGCTGGATCCCAACACCTTCACTGAGAGACCCGAGAAAGTCCAATAGCCCCCGGGTCCGAGTCACAATCGCCCCAACGACTGCCCTGAAAGTTTTCTGGAAAACACAACCCTGATGGGTCCCACTAAACCGGCTCGGGTGATAACGCTTGGCATCTCTAAAACGTTCCCGGGTCAACACACTATGCTCACCTACCTTAGACTGATCCTCAGGCAAGTAGGGAACCTTATTGACACCAAAACCACAAACCAGTTTGTCCAACTCCTCGCCAAAGGGCATAGATCCATTGAAAGGAAGAGAGCACAGCTTAGATTTGGACGCAGCACCTGCAGCCCAACCTTGAAGCCACAACGCTCTATTAGCCACAGCCACCAGGGACATATTCTTAGCTGAGGCCCTCAACAAATCATAGGGAGCATCTGCTAAAAAGGGCATCCCCATCTCAAGCTTGGCCACGTCCTGGACCAATGCTTCCCTCTCTAGAGAACACACAATCCAGCCCCTATTCTGCCCACCAAAAAGAGGCCTTGGGTCCCCTGGCCTCCACAAATGGATGCCTGAAAAGCCAGCGCCGACAGGTCAAAACTACCATCCATCTATCCTGAGGGTCTCTAAGCGCCACACCACCATCCACCGGAATGGTAGTCTTTTTGGTCACCGCTGTCACCAAAGCGTCCACAGTGGGAGGCTTTAAAGACTCCCTATACTCCATGGGAATCAGATATAATTTGCCTATCACCCAAGCAACCTTACAAAGGGTATCTGGAGACGACCATTCGGCCTGCACCATGACTCACAGATCCTGATTCATAGGGAAGGACTTTGATGGCTGGCAGATTTCCTTCTCCACCCGAGAATTCCCCACAGCTTCCATCTCCTCCTCAAACTAAGAGCAGAATATATCTGATCAACTCTTACAGCTCATCCCTATTTAAGACCCTAATAATGAGTCCTCCCCAGAAAGCAGCACCTTGTCCTCCAGACACTTCACTGAGTCCTCCTCCAAGAGAATGACTGAGGGATCTGCCACCACACTAGCCTCTTTGCAGCATCTGAACCAGGGGCACTCATCCCCTGCTGTACCGGGTGACACAGGGCCCAGGAGAGGCACCTCAGGAAGTATCAATGCAGGAAGAATTCAAATTGGCGGCTGTTCCTGTCAAAACTGGAACTACCACTGAAGAGCCATCAAGGGCCAAACTTGCTGCAATGGCCTGCCCTGAAGCCCCCCGCAGTCCGGCGCCGAGGCCTGCTCCGTGCCTGACCGGCTCCTCAGAAAATTTACACTTAGCTCTGGGTGCCTTCAGACCGTGACGTGCACAGCTGCGGCAATGAAGCAGCTTTCCAGTACTCATCCCGCGGGGCCTCTAGTGGCAGAAAACCACCCGCCTCAAAGAATCAGCGACTGAAACTCAGCCCTCTGCCCTCCAAATGCACTGTGTTATGTGAGCTCTGTAGAGTTTAAAGCACTTTTTCTTTTGAAACAAAAGTTGTGCGAGCTGTTCACCAGCAAAGGGTCACTCAAGGCTCCCAGAAGAACCAGCAGCCGAGGCACAACCAGAAGGCCACTCCAGAAAAGAGGGCAGAGGAGGGGGAGGGACCCAGTCACCTGTGTAACATCCCAAGGGGAAAATGCGATTCCCACAAACCAAAACCCTGAAGCACTTTTTTTAAAAAAATTGCAATCCTAGCACCCGGGTACAGCTGAGAAATAAAATAACTCCGCAAAGGATTTCCCCAGGGCCTACCATACCGGCCAGATTGCACAGGCTATTTGTCCACCTCTGCTGGGAGACTGAGAAATACTGACTGGCTAGTACGGTTACCATATGGCTCCAGAAAAAGGAGGACACATTGATCCAGTCTGGGTTTTGCTTCCATTGAAAGCAATGGAAGTACTTAAGTATTGCCATACTGGGAAAGACCAAAGGTCCATCAAGCCCAGCATACTGTTTTCAACAGTGGCCAATCCAGAACACAAATACCTGGCAAGATCCCAAAAAAGTACAAAACATTTTATACTGCTTATCCCAGAAATAGTGGATTTTCCCCAAGTCCATTTAATAATGGTCTATGGACTTTTCCTTTAGGAAGCCGTCCAAACCTTTTTAAAACTCCGCTACGCTAACCGCCTTTACCACATTCTCTGGAAACTAATTACAGAATTTAATTACACGTTGAGTGAAGAAAACTTTTTTCAGATTCGTTTTAAATTTACTACATTGTGGCTTCATCGCATGCCCCCTAGTCCTAGTAGTTTTGGAAAGCGTGAATCAGGGGCGTAGCTACGGGTGCGCCTGGCTGGGCCCAGGCCCACCCAATTTCAGCCCAGGCCCGCCCAGCGCCAGCCCCAGCACCCATTGCCGGCCACTGCTGCTTTTCCTGTTGAGCAGCAGGGCCGGCGCTACAAAAAGAAGAAGCGCTAACGGCGCTAAGGACCGTAGGATGAGAAATGTTAAAAAAAAAAAAAAAAGCGCGGCACCGGCAGGCACTGTCTCGGCAGCCTTGAGGCATTGGCTGCTGAGGCATTGGCTGCTGGCTCGCAGGCTCCTCCCGTCTGCGGGAGGAGCCTGCGAGCCAGCAGCCAATGCCTCAAGGCTGCCGAGACAGTGCCTGCCGGTGCCGCGCTTTTTTTTTTTTTAAACATTTCTCGTCCTACGGTCCTTAGCGCCGTTAGCGCTTCTTCTTTTTGTAGCGCCGGCCCTGCTGCTCAACAGGAAAAGCAGCAGTGGCCGGCAATGGGAGCTGGCGCTGGCATGCAGGGCGGGCCTCGTCGAAGAAAAGAGGGGAAACATGGAAGGATGGGGAGAAAAAGAGGGAAAACAGATGGAAGGATGGGGAGACAGAGGGAAAACATGGAAGGATGGGGAGAAAAGAGGGAAAACAGATGGAAGGATGGCAGAGAATGAGGGAAAACATGGAAGGATGGGGAGAATGAGGGAAAACATGGAAGGATGGGGAGAATGAGGGAAAACAGATGGAAGGATGGCAGAGAATGAGGGAAAACATGGAAGGATGGGGAGAAAGAGGGAAAACATGGAAGGATGGGGAGAAAAGAGGGAAAACAGATGGAAGGATGGCAGAGAATGAGGGAAAACATGGAAGGATGGGGAGAAAGAGGGAAAACATGGAAGGATGGGGAGAAAAGATAGAAAACAGATGGAAGGATGGGGAGAGAAAGAGGGAAAACGGATGGATGGGGAGAGAGACTCTGGATGGAAGGATGGGGAGAGAAAGGGGAGAGACTGGAAGGATGCAGAGAGAAAGGTGAGAGACTGGAAGGATGTGGAGAGAGAAGGGACACTGAACAGAAAAGGGTAGAGTGATACAGAGACACTGGTTAGAAAGAGGGAGAGAGACATTAGATGGAAGGATCAGGAGAGAGGATAGATGGATGGAAGGATGGGGAGAGAAAGAGGGAAGACGCTGGATGGAAGGGTAGGGAGAAAGAGGTGACACTGGACGGAAGGATGCAGAAAGAAAGAGGGGAGACTACTGGAAGGATGGGGAGAGAGAGGGGAGACTGGAAGGATGGGGAGAGAAAGAAGAGAGCTGCTGGATGGAAATGGAGAGTAGTGAAAGACTGGAGAATAAGAGGAAGGGGCATGGGGAGAACAAGGGTGAGAAAAAGATGAAAAGCCATAAGTAGATGAAGGAAATTAAAGAATGGATAGTAAGAATGAATTAAATCAGGACAGAGAGAGAGAGGCAGAAAAATATTGAAGAAAGCAAAGAAAAAGGAGAGAAAAATGAGAAATGGCCAGGAAACCGTGGCAGAAGAGTTAAGCGAAAACGAAGGAAAGCAGAATCTAAAGACTGGGAGCGACACAATGAGAAAAAGTAAATGGCCATACAAGAAAGGTAAAGAAAATAATTTTATTTTTAATTTAGGATAAAGTAATATGGTACCTGTGTTAATGAAGTTTCAGAGACCAATACTTCCTTCCTTAGGTCAGGCGAGGATACCGTAACAGCATTATACTGACCTGAGGCAGGAGGTTTTGGCCTCTGAAAGCTCATTGAAAAGGGTGTTAGGCTATTAAATACATTTTCTGAAATCTGATGCACTGAAAAGCAGCACTTTACCCTGTGTGACAAATGCATCTGATTAGCGTGACTAAATTTTGCTGGGGGAGGGGGGTAGAGAGAAAATTTTGTGCCCACCCACTTTGGGTTCAGGCCCATCCAAAATTGGCAGTCTGGCTACGCCACTGGCGTGAACAGACGCTTCACATGTACCCGTTCAACTCCACTCATTATTTTATAGACCTCTATCATATCTCCCCTCAGCCACCTTTTCTCCAAGCTGAAGAGCCCTAGCCGCTTTAGCCTTTCCTCATATGGATGTCGTCCTATCCCCTTTATCATTTTCGTCGCCCTTCTCTGCACCTTTTCTAATTCCACTATATCTTTTTTGAGATACAGCGACCAGAATTGAACACAATATTTGAGGTGCGGTCGCACCATGGAGTGATACAAAGGCATTATAACATCCTCATTTTTGTTTTCCATTCCTTTCCTAATAATACCTAACATTCTATTTGCTTTCTTAGCCACAGCAGCACACTGAGCAGAAGGTTTCAACGTATCAACGATGACACCTAGATCCCTTTCTTGGTCCATGACTCCTAACGTGGAACCTTGCATGATGTAGCTATAATTCGGGTTCCTCTTTCTCACATGCATCACTTTGCACTTGCTCACATTAAACGTCATCTGCCATTTAGACGCCCAGTCTCCCAGTCTCGTAGGGTCCTCTTGTAATTTTTCACAATCCTCCCGCAATTTAATGACTTTGAATAACTTTGTGTCATCAGCAAATTTAATTACCTCACTAGTTACTCCCATCTCTAGGTCATTCATAAATATGTTAAAAAGCAGCGGTCCCAGCACAGACCCCTGGGGAACCCCACTAACTACCCTTCTCCATTGAGAATAATGATCATTTAACCCTACTCTCTGTTTTCTATCTTTTAACCAGTTTTTAATCCACAATAGAACACTACCTCCTATGCCATGACTCTCCAATTTCCTCTGGAGTCTTTCATGAGGTACTTTGTCAAACACCTTCTGAAAATCCAGATACACAATATCAACCGGCTCACCTTTATCCACGTTTGTTCACCCCTTCAAAGAAATGTAGTAGACTGGTGAGGCAAGATTTCCCTTCACTAAATCCATGTTGAATTTGTCTCATTAATCCATGCTTTTGAATATGCTCTGTAGTTTTGTTCTTAATAATAGTCTCTACCATTTTGCCCGGCACCAACGTCAGACTCACCGGTCTATAATTTCCCGGATCTCCTCTGGAACCTTTTTAAAAAATCGGCGTAAAACCCAGACTGGCTCAATCTGTCCTCCTTTTTCTGGAGCCATACGGTAACCCTAGGCAAGGGGTATGCACAGGGGAGATATATAGTTCTCGAAGTCAGATGTTCTCAGTCTCCCTCTGTTAGTAGGCGTACATAACCTAAGACTCTTGACCAGTCTTAAGTGTTGCTAAGGAATCAGATTTACACACTGAATTACTCCCTCCCCCCCCCCCCCCCCAAAAAAAAAAACAATGCCCCCCTCCAATTAGCTTGGATGAAAACTGAAGATAGGAAACCATTTACTCTAATGAAAATAGCAACAATCCATTTGCCACTTTTTCCTTACATTCTTCAAAGTCCTTGTGTGACAAATGTGTCCCATTAGACAAGATGCTATGCTTAGTTGAGCAATTTTTCGTAGCACCCCCTCCCCTCAGCCAGATGGGTCTCCACACCGCCTTGCCACATAGGTCTCCCTTTTCCTGCAGCCCCATCTTCCCAGAAAATCCAGCACACCATTCCCTGCAGCCCCTCTCCTCCCATAAATCCAAAATCCAGCACACCTTCCACAAATCCAGCATTGCTTGCTACCTTCCTTCCTGCAAGTCCAGGATCACAGCTGCTTCCTTCTCCTTCTCCCACCGTTGCTGCAGTGTTTACAGCTTACATTTTCGGGACATTTGCGATTCACACAGACAGGCACTCCAGGGCCTTCTCAGTCTGCTGTGTCCGGTCCTCTCTGATGCAATTTCCTGTTGCGACGGCCGGACACGGCAGAGAGAAGTCCCTGCAGTGCCTGTGTGAATTGCAGATGGACCAAAATTATAAGCTGCAATCACTGCAGCGGTGGCGGGGGAAGAAGCAGGAAGCGGCAAATTCCAGACCTTCGGGAGGGGAAAGTTGGGAGCGACGCTGGATTGTGGGCAGCGGGAGGGAGGTCAAGATTTGCTGTGGCACCCCAGGGTGCCGCAGCGCAAAGATTGGGAAATGCTGGTCTGGGGATATGAGAGCCCAATAACGGTTTGCAACCCCTCACTTCTCAAACTGCTCAGTAGTGATATTAGGTGTGACAAGTAACTAGATACATAAACATTTTAGCTAACAAAGTAATCTAATTTGTCGTTTCCATTTTAATTTAATTTCACCTACTGCAGAGTCTTGGACCATATGACCTCAGATTCTGCAAAGTATCCACAAGGACAATGGTCTGGACCAAAATGGGAAACCCTATGAGTAAAATGGCATTTCTGGAAACCTAGAAGAGTTGAAGCACACAGAGAGATACACAGAGGCAGCCTTCAGGGACATAATAGGGATTTAAGGTATATTAGGCTTGATATACACTGCCTTCTATCTAAAACAGCAAAGCAGTGTACAATGCAAAGTTGTAAGTGGGAACATCACAAGTAAAACCCAAGAGAAAGGAGTAAGAAGATACAAAAGGTGGTGTTTAAAATCAATATATCATAAATTACAAAGTAAAAAAAACATATTTAAATTCATGAACAAAGAAACACAGAGATATTACTAACATCAGAAACACATAGTGAACAGAAGGAAGTAAGAAGGGAAACGTCAAAGCCCAAGAATATTAATCCATAGTTGGAAATGCCTGACAAAAGAGTTTGGTTTTAAGGCAGCCTTGAATTTGGTATAGTTGGGTTTGCCTGCAGGGTCCAGAGGAAGCCTGCCCAAACCTGGGGTGCAATGGTGACTTTGGATGCCAGTCTTTTCGGTAGGGGTGCCCACTGCTTCGACCAGGTAGTCCAAGGTCGCTGGTTGGACTTGGAGGTGCAGTGGTTGATTCACAGGTTGTAGACCAGGTCAGTTCGCCTGGCTCTAGAGCACTTTGGCTTTCTCCTCGGGGGCAGAGCAGTGCGAGTTCTTTCTGAGAACGCCATGACCGTTGCATATGTCAACTGATAGGGCAGTACGAGAAGTCAACGAGAAGTCAGCCCATTGCGGAAGAAGTGGCATTGCTGCTTTGCTGGGCAGAGGTTCATCTGCAGGGCCTCTTGGCATCCCATGTTGCAGGCGTGGACAATGTTCAGGCGGATTTTCTCAGCAGGCATACCTTGGATCCAGGGGAGTGGTCTCTGGCCAAGCTGGTCTTCGAACAGATAGTGTGGACATGGGGCAGGCCAGTGTTAGATCTCATTGCAACATCCAACAATAAGCAGGTGCTGTGGTTTTTCAGTCAGCAGGATCTGTGGTCTAAAGGTATCAATGCGTTGATTCTCTCGTGCCTGGTCCAAGTTCTTCTGCATGTCTTTCCTCAGTGGCCACTGATAGTTGTGCGATGGATGACTGATTGGCACGCTCATACCAAATTATCTCAGGGTGAGGACACCCAACATAAAACATGTTGGGAAGACCTAACAGGATGTAGTGAGGAATGTGGTACTAACAAAGGTGTGAGGAAATTTAAACCAACCTTCATAGAATGCACAGTGAGTTTCGAAACGTATTTTGCTGATCAGACAGAAAAGACCTGAACCAATCAAGAACTGTGCCAGATATTGGTAATCAACTGGACTGAATGTGGCACTTAGGTCTACAAGGATCACAATGGTATGTCTGCCTGCATCTACATTAAATCTTTTTCTATTCATCATGGTGACTACAGAAGCTTTTGTACTGTGTCCAATTCTAAAACCTGATTTATGAGGGTGCAATGCATGTTTTTATTTTCCAAAAAAATTAGCAAATTGTTGGAGCTCTACCTACTCAGTGAAAAAATTTTTTTGTAAAAATTTCCATTCTAATCCAAGTAAATGTAAAAAGAAATTAAATCAACCAATTTATATATTATCAATGGTGACAAAACTACTACAAAGTAACATATAACATAGTAAATGACAGCAGATAAAGACCTGTACAGTCCATCAAGTAGGTATCATGGAGAGAGGGGGAACACAAAACAAGATCAAAATTAAGAACAAATTCAAAAATAGAGCTGTTTCATTAACTTCTCAATTAACATCCTTATAAGTGCGCCTCTAGCAGCAAGTTACTACACAATACAATCTATTATTTGTCTTTTAGGAAATGTTCTCTATCTATACAGGTTCAAAACAGACATATCTAGTTCCCCGATGACAAGAACAGCAGAATACCAACCAATGGCCATAGAAAAAAACAAACCAACTTTTATTCTGAGAACAACTTTTACACAGATGTAGTATAGACCAAAATGTCCAATTGTTTGGATATTAGTGCTCATGTTTCAGCACATGTGCAACTTTCTTTAAACTAGTCACCTTATTTTCTAACTCCTCTTACCTGTCTATATGTTCTATCTTTGCTTATACCCTACAGTGTCTATTAAAATGTTCTATTACATATTGTGTAGAGATTGTAAGTACAGTAGTATACAATGCCATACTTTGTATTGTAATTTGAATATTTTTACTTCTGTAATTGCCTATTGCTCATGTTTGATTTATTCTTATTGTACACCACTTAGTGAATTCCTTCAAACAGGCGGTAAATAAATCCTAATAAATAAATGCAATGCCTGCATCAGGGGAAAATTAACAGTGCTTCAAGGCATTAATCATACCTGAAACCAACTGAAATAAGAACATATAAACAAACCTATAATATCTATCTATATAAATCATACATGGAGAACCTTAATTACCCGAAAAGTTTAAAAAGAAAGTTGATCAAAACAAAATATACTGCAAACACACAAAAAAAAACTGGATGCAAGAAAAAAAACTATGAAATTTAAAATTAAAAGTACCCACTACTTGACTATAAAAGCATTGTACCTTTACCACTTATTACTCCAAATGCTGCCTACAGAGAGCTCCCTAAGCTCAATGTGTACTGTGAAAAAAGACTGCATATGAATCAAGCAATATAAGATACAAAAAACAGTAGCTACTACTACAGAATAAGCTATAATTAAAAGGGTCATCTAGTGCTGACTTCAATATAAAAGGACCACTATATATCAAGGGAACAAACAAACAGCTTGCAAGGACTATCTAATCTAATGCAGGTCTCACATAAGGAAACCCTAAAGAAAGTGGCACCATCTCTTAAAAAGAAGAAAAAAACGATTAATTAAAAGGGTACTTTGGTACTGCTCTCACAAGTAAAAACAATGCATATCCAGGGCGAATTAATCAGACAGCATATAAGGACCATCTAGTGTTGGTCTCAAATAGAAATCTCAAGGCAAGATAACAGCAAGAATGGTGCCAGTATTATAGAAAACATATAGAAACTTGCCAGAAGAGCCATTTTAAGGATCAAAATAGGCAACTTTGATAAAGCATTGATAGTCCCCAAAATAGAGGGCAGAAGAGAGATATAAACTCTTTAAAACCATCCTCTCCATTGTGAGCTGCTCCTTGAAGGCTGCCATCGACAAAGGCATGTGCATCAAAGTAGGAGTCTTTTGGGGTGTATCAGAATCATGGTATTGGGTCTGCAGAGGCTGTCACCCTTTCCAATGTTACAAAGGATGAATGGTCCTCATGTTGAAGGCACTTGGAAGACACTGGTGACCTTGGTGTAGTGCTGTGATGAGGGGCAATATTCAGATGTCTCAGCATCCAGAACTGTACTTTTATCACAAATGAAGTCAAGGCCAAATCTTTCCTCTTCCACTGGAAATCAGATGAACACTACTCCTGGTGGCCTCTACTCCTTGATGTTGAGTTGTGATTAAGACACAGTCAGTGTCAATGATGCATCCCCAGTGTTCGATGCTGCTTCAGAACCCACTGAAACTGATGTTTCCAATGCAGATATTGATGGATCAGTTTTATCTCTTTGACATATGGGAATACAAAATACAATGAGAGGAAGGTCCCAGGCATTGCAGGCACCAACTATGGATATCTGTAATAGATAAGGTCCTGTTGCCATTGGGGGTCTTCTTTTAGAATATATGGTCTAGAAAAAGAGCAGTAGAAAAATCAAATGACTCAATCTTGATAAAACTCTTGGATGGGCGCTACAGGCTTAGTGAGGCCTATACTGAACTGATGAGAAAAAAAGAAAGGAAACTTAAAATCAACAGATACAATTTAACTGGGGAAAATACCAGGAAGAAAACCACATGAAAGCAACAGGGCTTACACAAAGAAAAACACATTTTTAGTGAAAACAGCGCTGAGGTGACAGCAGCAAAAAGTACGTCTGATTGGCTCCATGGAAAACATAAGACTGATGAGGTCCCACGTGACAGCAGCAGGAAAGAAGAGGTACCTATAGTGTACATGATAGAGTGAGTTCTAAAGCTCTATCTTTGGGGCTGCAGAAAGCTCACCACAGGGCTCCATCAGATAACAACAATGTGTAAGGATTTCTCTGTCCTGCTTGTCCTATGAGAAACAATTAGGGCCAATTATAGCACAGATTATGCAACTAGTATAGTTTAGTGATACTTACCTTTAACCTGCCGAACAGAACTAAGGTTTTTTTCAAAGGTGTCATCAAACTTAGGATTCGTGATGGGCTCAAAGTCACTGGTGTACACTCTTCCAGTAGAAGTGGAAAAGCAACATTTACACATACACGTGTGATACCGCAGTCGTCCTTCATCCAAATATGGGTGAGCTAAGGCATCTTTTGCCGATATTCTTTTCAACTGAAATATTAAATGAGGGAAGAGAACAAAACATTCTATGTATATTAAACTGAAAGGTGTGTAGAGTATGGAAAAAAAAAGAAGAAACGTATCATGGTTCTACTGTCAATTAGGCAAGTTTCAACAGTAGGGGAAGCTATTTGCTCAAATAGTGAATCTAACCCTCCTACAAAGCAGTAACAGGCATAACATTACACCATAAGTACTTAAGTATTGCCATACTGGGACAGACCAAAGGTCCATCAAGCCCAGCATTCTGTTTCCAACAGTGGCCAATCCAAGTCACAAATACCTGGAAAGATCCCAAAAAAGTACATTTTATACTGCTTATCCCAGAAATAAGCAATGGATTTTCCCAAAGTCCATTTTAATAATGGTCTACAAACTTTTCCGTTAGGAAGCCGTCCAAACCTTTTTTAAAGCCTGCTAAGTTATTTGCCTTTACCACATTCTCTGGGAACGAATTCCAATTACACATTGAGCGAAGAAACACTTTCTCCGATTCATTTTAAATTTACTACTTTGTAGCTTCACTGAGTGGCCCCTAGTCCTAGTATTTTTGGAAAGAGTTAACAGACGCTTCACGTCTACCCTTTCCACTCCACTCATTATTTTATAGACCTTTATTATATTTCCCCTCAGCTGTCTCTTCTCTAGAAAGAGAGACACTTATAAAAGGCATCTTATAACTTTTGTGCATTGAAATTTAAACCATGCCATATTACTTTAAGGTGCTGTAATAAATTCCCCACTGATCTAGAAAATTACATCCCAGAATTCCCCTCCTATTCTGTTACAAATCGTTACACTGCTAATGGTAGAATGAGTGTGGTACCAGTGCCAGGCCCTCTTGGAAATATTGGTTGAACAACACTTTTCTAAATGCTTTTGACAAGTGATCAGCGGTGAAAAGGTGTTGGCAGCTGCAAACAACTTACAAATACCTCATGGCATCAAAACAGTGCAAAGAGAATCCACATATAGTGGAGAACTCAATAGATCCCACGGGCCGTGAAACAAGAAATAAAGAGGTGGGAAAAAAAGTCAGGCTATCCAAAGATGGAACCAAATGTTTTTATGTAAAAAAACAAAATTTTATTAATCTTTAAACAAATAATGATATAATAAGAACACATTAAAATTGACTCGACACAACGTTGTGTTTCGGCCGAAAGGCCTACATCAGGAGTCTATAAACATAAACAAACGGTAAATAAATGAATTAATTGGTAAATAAATTAAACATATGAAAATGTTGAAATAAATAATAATAACATACAAAAAGAATTATACTGAAAGAGGAACATGTATAGATTATCAAAAAATTATATATTTAAAAAAACTATATATATATCACAAAAATAATCTCAAAGAAATATATATATAATATAATAATGATAATATTATACAAACAGAATTATACTGAAGGAAGAACATATATAGATTATGAAAACAACATATCAATATCACAAATAAAAAAATAATAAATAAATAAGATTATGTAAATATGAGGCCTATTGAAAACTATACATGTATGTATGTATTGAATAATATATTAAATGACCTTTATAAGGAAAAAACAAATATATATACATACATGGGAGTAAGAGGTTAAATGAAAAAAAACTAACCTTATTAGTCAAATTGAGATTAAGTATGATAATTCAAAAGTAATCTCGTAACGCAGCTAAAAGATTCCAAGGATCTGCAAGTGAGATCCTAAAATTGGTCTGTAGAAAACAAAGAAAATTTAAATGGAAAAACAAACCATATAAAAATGATGTGAATAAACATTTATGAAAAACATGTGATTTGCCTATTGAACCTTTATGCAACACTGGTTCGGGATTGAAACATCAGAGTAGCTCAAAATGTATGCATATACAAAAAGAAGGATAGTATGAACGTGACAAAAATATATATATAGAGATCTAGCCATTGAGACACGCCAAGTAGTTTAATTAGATAAAATAGAGAGAGTATATAATCTGCCTATTAAACCTTTGTGCAGCACTGGTCCGGGGTTGGAACATTCAAGTAGCTCAAAACATAAAATTGGCTACAAATATATTGGAAAAGGACCTCCATATTGTGTGTTGTTAATAGAAAAGAAACTACGGACTGCATAAATATTTAAAAAATGTGGTAAATCGCGGCGGCGCGAGAGCCGCGAGCCGCATGTGTTTAAAAAGAGAAAGAAAAAAGAGCTCAAGACACATACCTTAAAAAAGACCGTTATGCAAATGGACCGTCTGTCGCGGTGATCTCAAAGGTAATGATGAAAGAAAACCTGAATTACATGACAGTTTAAATGACAAAAAAGGCGCGAAAGAAACTCGCAAACCCTGGATGACGCTGGTATCAGCTGATCAATGAAATGAAAAAAACAGATCGCTCTATAGTCATCCGTGTGTCTGTCATACGTAAGAACGTCATTACGTGCCTATATATATGGAGAAGTAAAATAGAAGCACTATTTAGCCGTTCGTATATCTAGCATACGTGAGGTAGACGATGTACGTAATGACGTGGCATAAACAAATGTATATAAGGATGTGGAGCAATTAAATAGATTGAAATGCTGTTGATGTTAGATAAAGATGTAAAACATCATAGAAGTGAATGTAAGAGAGTGTATATTATGTTAAAGAATTGGAATTAAAAAATATATGTATATATATCAAAGATACAATTTAAGAAAAAAGAGTGAAATTTAAAAATATATATTTTTGAATAATGAATTTTAATTTAAAAGTCTAATGTGTCCCATGTATGTATAATAAAATGTGATAAAAAATCCTAGTAAATTCCATATATGATAATATCAATAAGGACAATAAATATATAGGGTGTTATATGATGTCAAAAACAATAGATGGCAAAGTATAAGTGATATCATAACCAACAAGATATGTGGCAAAATATTAGTGATATCATATGAAAGAGAATATGATGTACATCAAATATATGGTCACAAACATTAAGGAATGTACACAAAATAGTAATTCAATTATGGCTAAAAATATTGAGTATGAATTATATAATGAAACCAAAAAACTCTACATGGAAAAGACATTATTAAAAAATTTTTGACCAGAAATATTTGTGCATTATATATATTATCAATTAAAAGTACATAAATGAGAAAATAATAATGATAATGCCATATCTATATTTACATTAATAAAACATAACAATAACTAAATTTAAAATGGAGTTCAGGCTAAATTTGAAAAGGTGTTCAGGCTATAAAAATGGGCGAAAGTCTATCTCATTGTTGAGTCCGTTAGGACTAAGGGTATTAAAATCATAAATTAATCTTTGTTCTTCCTGTAGTATAAGTTTATCAAGGTCACCTCCCCTCCATTTATTAATAAATGTCTTAAACACCAGATACTTGATATCTGCTATGGTGTGATTAGTCGTATGCCAGTGTTGAACCAGAGGTGCAGATTGGATGTTCCTAGATATGCAGCTTCTATGTTCGATGATGCGTGTTTTAATAGATCTAACAGTTTTGCCCACGTATAACAAAGAGCATGGGCATTGTATGATATAAATAACATGAGTAGTATTGCAATTTGAAGAATGTTTTAACACAAAAGATTTATTAGTAATGGGATGAATGAAGCAAGTTGTCTCCATACATAGGTCGCATACACTACACCGTCCACATCTTCTATGTCCTAAGAAGAGGCTATCTAAAGGATCCCTTATATCTGGCAAAGTAGAGGGGACTAAATATTCTTTTAAGTTTCTGTTTCTTGAATATGCAATTACTAAATCTTTGTTGTTGAAGCAATCGAGGCCCTCCAGGATATGCCAGTGTTTGCGTATGGACTTAGCAATGTGCTTAGATAAAAAAGAATACTTGAGTGTACACACAATATCTGGGTTCTTCTTTTGTCGGTTGGGTTGAAGCAGTTCTTCACGATCCTGGGCTAACGCTTTGGTGTATCCAGCTTCAATGTGTTTCTGAGGATACCCTCTAGCAGAGAATCTATTGCTCATAGATGCAGCTTGTAGATTGAATTCCTCAAAATCTGTGCATATCCGGCGAAGACGAAGAAACTGACATAAGGGAAGATTGCTTTTCAATTTAGGGTTATGATAGCTGGAATAATGCAGGAAAGTATTTCGATCAGTAGGTTTCTTGTATATGGTTGTGTTAAATGAATAATCATCTTTTCGAATAGTAAGGTCCAAGAAATTAATCTGGTGATTATTGTAGTCAGACTTGAATTTGAGATTAGGGTCCTGAGCATTGATCCAATCAAAAAAAGAATGTAGAGTATCTTCACTTCCCTGCCACAGGATGAAAATGTCATCTATATATCGACGATAGATCTTGATGTGTTCTTTGAATGGATGTGATGTCAAATGTTGTTTTTCAAAATCTCCGACATAAAGATTGGCTATGTCGGGAGCCATACTTGAACCCATGGCTGTGCCTTTGATTTGTTGATAAAAATTCCTTTCGAAACCAAAATAATTCTGTGTCAGTGCAATGGTTGCACATGTCAAAATCAAATGATTTGGAATACGTCTATGTGTAGATCTGTCTTGTAATGTATTTTCAATGATTCTAAGAGCCTCCAACTGCGGAATATTAGTGTATAATGATTCTATGTCCATTGTGACAAGTATAGTGTCTATAAGTGGACCCTCATAATCTTGCAAGATGTTTATCATATGAGTAGTATCTTGAATGAATGATGGTATTGACGGTACGAACGGTCTCAAGAAAAAATCAACGAATATGGACAAGGGTTCTAATATTGATCCATTGCCTGAAATGATTGGTCTCCCTGGAGGGTTAATAAGTGATTTATGTATTTTTGGTAATACATAGATGGTTGGAATAGTTGGGTGTGAGACTTGTAAAAAGTCCTTCTCTTTCTGTGTAATAAAACCCATCCTGGATGCAATATCGATAAGTTCTTTAATGTCCTTTTGTATATCCATCGTAGGATCCTTACCCAGAGGCACATAAAACTCGCGATCATTCAATTGCCTCTTGATTTCATTAATATAATCGGTCCTGTTGATGATCACAATACCTCCACCTTTGTCGGCGGGTTTGATGACAATATCGTGATTGTTTGCTAATTCTCTGATAACCTGATGCTCAGTTGTACTGATATTGTAATGTCGTGGTTTTTTGTTCCTTTCAAATTTCTTGATGTCTTTTTCTACGCACGAATGGAACGCTGTTATCAGAGGATGTAATTGTCCTGGAGGCATCCATGTTGATGGTTTCTTGACCACCGATATATCCTGGTAAGGAGTTATGGATTGAGAAAATGTTTGTATGATTTGTAATTTACGTTGAAATTTGAAAAGATCAATACGCGTATTAAAAGCATTGTATCCAGCTGTGGGTACAAATGATAACCCTTTCTTAAGAATGCTTTCTTCAACCTCTGTTAAATTATGATTAGATAAGTTAAAAATAGGAGTGGATTCTTCTAATATCGGTTGGGAAATCGATTGTTGGATAGATCCCTGTACTGGTACCGCTGGGGTGGACCAAGTCTTCCTCTGCCTCTTCCTCTTCCTCTTCCTCTTTGAAATGACCTGTTTTGAAACATTCTTTGTGGTGCAAGATTGGTGTCTTTCTTCCATAGCTCTTCTAAAAAAAGATTAGTCTGGGATACACTCTCTTACATTCACTTCTATGATGTTTTACATCTTTATCTAACATCAACAGCATTTCAATCTATTTAATTGCTCCACATCCTTATATACATTTGTTTATGCCACGTCATTACGTACATCGTCTACCTCACGTATGCTAGATATACGAACGGCTAAATAGTGCTTCTATTTTACTTCTCCATATATATAGGCACGTAATGACGTTCTTACGTATGACAGACACACGGATGACTATAGAGCGATCTGTTTTTTTCATTTCATTGATCAGCTGATACCAGCGTCATCCAGGGTTTGCGAGTTTCTTTCGCGCCTTTTTTGTCATTTAAACTGTCATGTAATTCAGGTTTTCTTTCATCATTACCTTTGAGATCACCGCGACAGACGGTCCATTTGCATAACGGTCTTTTTTAAGGTATGTGTCTTGAGCTCTTTTTTCTTTCTCTTTTTAAACACATGCGGCTCGCGGCTCTCGCGCCGCCGCGATTTACCACATTTTTTTAATATTTATGCAGTCCGTAGTTTCTTTTCTATTAACAACACACAATATGGAGGTCCTTTTCCAATATATTTGTAGCCAATTTTATGTTTTGAGCTACTTGAATGTTCCAACCCCGGACCAGTGCTGCACAAAGGTTTAATAGGCAGATTATATACTCTCTCTATTTTATCTAATTAAACTACTTGGCGTGTCTCAATGGCTAGATCTCTATATATATATTTTTGTCACGTTCATACTATCCTTCTTTTTGTATATGCATACATTTTGAGCTACTCTGATGTTTCAATCCCGAACCAGTGTTGCATAAAGGTTCAATAGGCAAATCACATGTTTTTCATAAATGTTTATTCACATCATTTTTATATGGTTTGTTTTTCCATTTAAATTTTCTTTGTTTTCTACAGACCAATTTTAGGATCTCACTTGCAGATCCTTGGAATCTTTTAGCTGCGTTACGAGATTACTTTTGAATTATCATACTTAATCTCAATTTGACTAATAAGGTTAGTTTTTTTTCATTTAACCTCTTACTCCCATGTATGTATATATATTTGTTTTTTCCTTATAAAGGTCATTTAATATATTATTCAATACATACATACATGTATAGTTTTCAATAGGCCTCATATTTACATAATCTTATTTATTTATTATTTTTTTATTTGTGATATTGATATGTTGTTTTCATAATCTATATATGTTCTTCCTTCAGTATAATTCTGTTTGTATAATATTATCATTATTATATTATATATATATTTCTTTGAGATTATTTTTGTGATATATATATAGTTTTTTTAAATATATAATTTTTTGATAATCTATACATGTTCCTCTTTCAGTATAATTCTTTTTGTATGTTATTATTATTTATTTCAACATTTTCATATGTTTAATTTATTTACCAATTAATTCATTTATTTACCGTTTGTTTATGTTTATAGACTCCTGATGTAGGCCTTTCGGCCGAAACACAACGTTGTGTCGAGTCAATTTTAATGTGTTCTTATTATATCATTATTTGTTTAAAGATTAATAAAATTTTGTTTTTTTATCAAAACAGTGCAACCAACACAGACTGTTTCTAGTCTCACACTCAATCTTCTCTTAAAAAAAAAAAAGAAGTACAAATTACACTCTCCCCCAGAAAAATCCAAAGTGTAAAATGCCAATTGCTATTCTTACAGAGACCAATATTCAAAATATCTAGGTGCCTAACTCTGCCTGAAAGAAAACTACCCTCCTCTCAAACTGAGATCCTAAATTTGGGTTCTCTTGCTTTCTCTCGCTTTTTAAAAAATTTAATTAGGCACTTAAAGTGAGCTGGTCTAGATTGAGGGCAACCGCACTAGTGACTCCCAGCATGGCAAATGTGATGCAGCCCATTCAATTCAAATGGGCTTCATTACATTTGCTGCATGGAAATCACTAGCGCGATTTAGCAAAAGGGGCCCTAAAGCACTGCACTTAAGTGGTAAATAGCAGTCTTAAATTTAGGAGCATCAATTTTAGAAATCTAAAGTAAAGCACCTATCTTCTCAAAACCTACTTTTAAGTTCAGCTGAATATTTTTCCTAACATCAGGTTCTGAAAACTGAGGAGCCTGGTAGAGAATGACATGAAAACATTAAGTTGCATCAGAAGGCAGGACCCGGCAGAGAGAAGGCCCTAGAGCAGGTCTGTGGAGATCGCTGCTCAGCTGCATGAGAGATACCGTGGTGGGAAGGGGGAGGACAACAAAGTGCTGGACCCGTGGGGGAGGGAGGGGGCACTGAAGGGGCTGCTACAACCATGGGGGGGGGGGGGGGCTAGAGGGAAGGGAGAGAAATGCTGGACATGTGGGGAGGGAGGGGGAGCTGGAAATGCAGAAGAGGGCTGCTGGACCTGCGAGGGGGCTGAAGGGGGACTGTGGGGAAGGGAGAGAAGTGCTGGACTGTGTGTGTGGGGGGGGGGGGGGGGGGAGGCTGGCTGGAGGGAAGGGAGAGAGGCTCTGGACTCATGGTGGAGGGCTGGAGAGAAGGGAGAGAGGTGCTGGACTCATGACCAGGCAACAAAAGATAAAAAAAATAATTGTATTTTCTATTTTGTGATTAGTGTCACGTCTGTGGCCGTGACCCCTCTCTGACTCACCGTATGTCCTGTGGTCAGCTTCTGAGCTGGCTTCTGTCTGTTCCTTGTGAGTTAATTCTGTCTCTGTCTCAGTGTGCTGGCTGCATTAGATTGTCTGTGTGCTGTCACCCGTTCCAGATTTCAGCCCAGTCCAGTCCGGATCTTCCGGGCTGCCAGACTTGCTTGCTTGGATTGAACCTACACAGCACCCGTAGTTTCCTGGTGATGATTGCAGCTGAGCACCAGGTGCTGCTGAGCTTATTAGCCATTCTGAAACACTCTGCTTTGCCTTTGCATCGCGTCTAAGGCCCTGGTATGTTGGTGCTTGTTGCACTTCAGCCTAGTTTGATTCCTGTTCTAGTTCCTTGCCTGATTCTGTTTAGTTTATGTGTAGCTTAACTTGTACTGTCCTAGTCTTGACTCTTGTTTGTATTTACTGTGTCTGGTTCTGGGTTATCTGTGTTTCTTGTTTAGTGGCTGCCTGGCAGCTTTTAGTCTGTCTTTTGTTTTTCAGTGTTTGGTTCCCTGCTGCAGTGGCTGTTTACAGCTTTCAGTCTGGTCTTTTGGCTTCTCATTCCCTGCCTGGCTGTCTCTGTATAGTCCTCTCCCCTCTGACCCTCAGTCCTGGTTCAGCCTAGTGGGGTATCCAGTCCTGCCTTGCCCAGTAAGCCCTGCCGGCCACCTGCAGCCAGAAGCTGAACTTTTGGTGAAAAGTGGCCAAGTGCAGGTGAAGTTTAAGGGTGCCTGCTCTGCTTCAGTCCTGCCTGTTTGCCTCTGCTGCAACTCCAGTCCGGAGTTACAGTCTGGTTCTGCTTAGTCTCCGGTGAAGGGTGGTTTTGCCTGCCACTGCCGCTCCTCGGCAGTGGCCCAAGGGCTCACAATCCAGTTTCCAGCTATGAAAATGTGACAATTAGAATATGTCATATTTGAAATGTATATCCTGCCAGAGCTAGTGTTAGACATGACTGGGGCCCAGGGCAGAAATCTGAGAGAGGACCCTACCTGCTCGTGCCTTAGGGCTATCTTTGGCCAAGGGGCAGTTTCCCTAGTTGCACTCTTTTAACACCATCCCTGGCGGGGGGTCACGTGATGCCACGCTAGGAAGTAGACGTGGACGAGGAGATCTCCCGACTCCCGATCCAGCAAAAACGGCCAAAACCGTAGCGTAAGCTGACAAATTGTGCCCAAATCTCCAGTATTGGGGGAAGAAACGGTGCAGCGACTAGGAGCGGAACCTTAGACACCGATGGCGACCAAATCAGTGAGGAAACAAGGGGATAAGCAAAAGGCGCCCGAGACACACAAAATGGCGGAAGCTGAAGGCGGTGGTTTGAGCTGTGTGTGTTCCGTTTGGGTATCAGAAATTGTCTCGGAAGTAACTCAAGTGCTTAACTCCTCTTTGGACCAAAAATTTCAAAAGATCACTGATAAACTTGAAATGATGGACTGCAAGATGGAGGAGCTCAAAGGAGAATTCGCCGTGCCATGTCAGAGAATATCTGACGTGGAGGATCAATTGCAGAAACTCACGGCAGACAAGGAGGCTTTGAAATCAAGAGTAACAGATTTAGAGACTAAGCTTGACGATCTCGAAAACAGATCCCGCAGATGGAATCTAAGGCTGGTAGGGCTAACGGAGGCCATAACGGACATTGAGCTAGGTACCTTTTTGGAAGATTGGTTAACGAGGACTCTCCAACTGCAGTCCACGGCCGGCCCAATCCGCATCGAACGGGCACACAGACTAGGCCCCAGGAGACCAAAAGATGCAAAACCGAGAATAGTCATCCTGAAATTGCTCAATTACGTACACAAAACAGAAATTTTGACAGCGATTAGAGTAAAAGGCCCACTGACTTACGATAACAAAACAATCCTCTGTTTTCAAGATTTCTCAATGAGGGCCTCGCTGCTCCAGAAAGCATATTCACCGATCTGCTCCACGCTGCATAAACGGCACGTGCAATTTGCACTACTATACCCAGCCAGGCTAAGGATCTTCACGGATGGAAAAGCCACCTTCTTCGACTCACCTGAAGCAGCTCAAGACTTCTTGAACAAGCATGAAGCAACATTACGAGCGGCAAAGGAGTGACGGAGGGAAGCTATGATTTAAGCCAGATCTGACGAGCCCAGTTGGTTTTTGACGGTCAGAGGCATTTCACGTTTGGATTAGACATTGTGGTGGATATGAATAAGAACCGCTTGTGCGACCTAGCTACTAAAGGAGAGACCGCAGAACTGCAAGGAGAAGAATTTATAGAGAAGGAACAGATTTGCAGATCTGTGATGATAACCGATGGATTATAATAATATTGAAGGAGTTTTAAAGAGGGGCAGTAGAAGTCCAAGTGAGCAACGAACAGAACAGCGAGGATCCTGCCCCCTCCCTGAGAGATTGGCTGAGTTTGTTGTGGGTTCCTGGAAAATGGCTGGTACACATTATAGGTGCACCATTATAAAATCACAGCTCAGGAGACTTAAATGCTCAGGCCGATCCAGGGACCCACGTGATTGTAGGTTGCGCCAGGAGTCATAGATGTGTAAGCAAGCTGACTGTGACAAATGCTATTTACTGTTTATCTGTTGGGGGAGTTGGGGATATGGGACTGCACAAACAGTAAGGGGGGGGAGGTAGTTAGATGTTATAACAAAAGGAAAAAAGGTAAAAATGATATAAATGTTCTACTTGGTTGGTATCAGTTGACATTGTTTATCTTGATTCACACAAAGAAAGATATTACGAGATCATAGGGAAAGGAAGATATGAGAGACACAGCTAAACAATGGGAAGGTGGAGAAGGGGAAGGAATAAGTAGCAAGAGGAAGGGGGAGTTGTAGATGGAAGACACATATAAAGAGGGAATCATACAGTATAATAGTTCACGAGGTGGGACAGACTAATGCGAATGGAGATTGACAATAAAAAAAAAAGTATCATATCAAGTTCCCACGTTACTAGAGGATGACCTCACGTTAAAATTATAATAAAGTTCACCAACTTAGTATGGCTGGAATTCAGGGACAAGTTAGCTGTAAACACTAGGTAAATATAGGGGGCACTTTGAGGAAGGCCTACAGAGGAACGAGATTGTTTTGGAGAGAGAGGAGGGGGCTCTCTATCGAAGTGACCAGTGAAGTTATACTCGACACAGAAAGGCTGTGGACGGGTAACCCTCAGGGGAGGTTTAATATAGAAATAGGGGAGGGGAGGGAAGGGAAGGGGATAGAAGAATTAGAAAGGGGGGAGGGGTATAGAGGGTAGGGAGATGGAATCGACTCTGCATGGGATGGGTGACCGGGGCGTGTCGGCGTCTCCGGGAGGGGAGATCAAGGAATTAATAAGGACAAACCCAGAAGTTAAGCTAATAAAAGGGGGGAGGTTGGAGGCTGGGCTGACTCTCCCTCAAATTATACTGGAGAACCAACTGCCTAGGAGAGAACCGAAAGGAGAAGGATGAGACCCCTACGATTTGTTTCATGGAATGTGAGTGGGGTCACTTCCCCGATTAAACAGCAAAAAATACTGCAACTCTTGAATCGACAGAGGGCAGATGTGGTGTTTCTGCAAGAGACACACCTATCCTCGGCAGAACACGCCAAATTTAAGAGATGGTGGGTAGGACAGATACTAGAGGCCCCAGCACAAGATCGTAAAGCAGGGGTGCTAATACTGTTTAGGAAGACGCTAGACGTCCAAGTAAAGAGATGCTGAAAGGCAGCGGATGGCAGATATGTGATAGCCCAGGTAGCAATTAACAACAAGGACCTATTATTGACAAATATATATGCCCCTAATACGTATAATAAAATTTTTTTTCGGTCGCTGGTCCACAAAATCAACAAATTAGAGGGAGCCCCAGTTGTGCTTGGAGGGGATTTGAATATGGTCCATGATCCCAGTTTAGATGCCTCACGACGGAAACGAGCTGAAAAGGGGTCCATTATAAGAGGAATTCCACTACTATGTGAAGCACTGGATCTAGTGGATGTGTGGAGGCTTCTGAATCCAACCGAACGTGATTATGCGCACACATCTAGGGCTCATTCGACTCAATCTCGGATCGATTACTGGTCACTATCGAGCACTCTATTCTCTCAGGTCCAAGATGCGGGTATTGGGCCTTATGGGGTCTCTGACCATGCCTATATTTGGTGGACTATGCGGGCTCCCCAGGGTAAGCACTCACAATTCCATTGGCAATTTCCTTCTGGCCTCATACAAGATAACAAGTTCAAGGAACACATAGCTAAATAATGGGTGGATTATCAATTACATAATGCAGCTCATAGGGCGGACTCAATATTATTCTGGGACACTGCTAAAGCGGTGTTGAGGGGGGTCACTCTGGCATATACCAGTCACAAAAAGAAGATGAAGGATAGGGACATAGGCGCCCGGTATAAGAGGCTTGGGGAGGCTAAGCCTCCCCAGCCGCATCTCTCTCTCATCCCCCCGGCCCCATGCCATGCCCCCGATGCACTGTTTATCGGTCGCAATCTCCCTCCCTGCAGTCCCTATAATTAGCATCGCATCTCTATCCCTCTCACTCCCTCCAATGTGCTTTAGATCGCCCATAGTTGCCGGTAGCGGCACCAACCTTATTACAGCTTGCTTCGGGGCTTCTCAGCCTGACGGCATGACGTGCCCCGCCTCCTCTGACCAGCCTTCCTGCTTCCGCGAGGGCTGGACGTATCATAAGGAAGGCTGGTCAGAGGAGGTGGGGCACGTCATGCCGTCAGGCTGAGAAGCCCCGAAGCAAGCTGTAATAAAGTTGGTGCCGCTACTGGCAGCGATGGGCGATCTAATGCACATTGGAGGGAGTGAGAGGTATGCAAGTTTCAATTTTTCTAGTATTGCTGCACGCTGAGTCTGACTTCTTGAGGTAACTTTCCAGTTCAGTATTTTGCCTTCATATCTGTTGTGTCATGTGCTTTTCATGTGTGATCAAGATGCAGTAACATAGTAACAAAGTAAATGACGGCAGAAAAAGACCTGCATGGTCCATCCAGTCTGCCCAACAAGACAAACTCATATGTGCTACTTTTTGTGTATACCCTACTTTGATTTGTACCTGTCCTCTTCAGGGCACAGACCGTACAAGTCTGTCCAGCACTATCCCCGCCTCCCAACCACCAGTATTCTGCTAGCCTGTAGTATTTGCAGCCCTTTTTGTTTCACTAGTTTGTGTACTGGTGTTTTAGAGCCCGGTGTAATTATAGTGCTGCCTTTCCACGCATAAGGTTGTAGCTCGTCCTGTCCTTGGAATTAGTGCTGTTATGGTTTGGTAAGGTTATGAGTGTGTTTTTGCACAAGTTTGTGTATAGTGTTTTGCAGTGGAGAGATTGTGTGTTGGCCTTACTGAGGTGGCACCAAAACATCAGAAAGGGTGTAGAGCCTAAATCATGACACACTACCTCTTGAAGGATCTACATATAGTCGTTAATAAAAGGAGCTCATTGTGAACACTATCCACCCTAAAAGGGTGTTTTGTGGCTGTACATGAGAATTGTGATATTATGATCCCTTGTTTCATATTGTTGACGGTCTGTATTTTCCGTATGGGTGGTATATTAGGTTCTGCCCAGTGTAATATTTATGGTACAGTAAGGTTCTGAGTGTGTTCTTGCACAAAGTTGTGCATAGTGTTTTGCAGTTGAGCGATTGTGGTTAGAATATGCTTTGAGCAACCACTTTATTCTTTGACATATGATACATATCTAATATCTAAATTTAATAAAAGGTATTAATTGTGATTATTTTAGTTTTACTTATTTTTTTTTCTGTGTTGTCAGATGATTATGGATGTAAACCCCGCCCCTGGCCCCACCCCTAACCCCCCCAAACAGTTGGGCCACTGACCGCCTATGGATAGGGAGATTATTCGATTGGGGACTCAGGTAGGAGAGGCTAGAAGACAATGGGGAGCAAACCCTACCTTGCAGAATAAAACAACTCTTATGGAGTTACAGGCCTCACTTAACACACGATTGCATGCTAGGGCCATTAAATCCATGCAATATTACAAATACCAATTATATCTCCATGGAAATAAACAAGGGAAAATGCTGGCAGGTTTGGTTAGGCAGAAATTGGGAAAACAGAAAATCTTACAAATTAAGAACTCGAGAGGGGAATTAGTGAGATCAGATGAGGAAATAGTAGAAGTATTTCGGAAATATTACCAAACATTACCGACGGAAGTGGGGCTAGAAGGCAAGACATATTTAGATGGGAGGGAATTGCCAATTTTAAGGGACTCTCAAAACTTACAGTTAAATCGTCTGATTACAGAGGAGGAAGTTGGGAGAGTCATACAGCAAGGGGCCTTGTTCAAAGCTCCCGGACCGGATGGGTTCCGTTACAAATTTTATAAAATGCTCAATTACCAGATAGTACCAGCACTAACGGCTATGTTTAATAAATCAGTAGAGCTGGGGGAAATGCCGGCTTCATTAAAAGAGGTTAGGATGGTGGTACTATTAAAACCAGAACGGAACCCAGAACACCCAGCCTCTTACAGGCCTATATCGCTTTTAAATGTGGAAGCCAAGATGTTGGCAAAACTTTTGGCCAATAGATTGGCAATCATCTTGCCCACATTGATAGAAGAAAGTCAAGCTGGGTTTGTGAGGGGTAGGACTATTGCAGCAAATATGAGGAAAATCCTAGCTTCTATGGATTGGGTGGAACGACAGAAGACGCCTTCTCTGCTGATCAAAACTGATCAGCAGAGAAGGCGTTTGATAGAGTAAGTTGGGAGTTTTTGTTTGCTACATTGAAGACCTATGGTTTCGGGGGCTGGTGGGTTCGGGCAGTGGAAACTTTGTATAAAGAGCCATGCGCAAGGATGTGGGTAAATGGGACTACATCGAGGTGTATAGACATCCAAAGGGGCACGCGACAAGGCTGCCCGCTCTCACCCCTGTTATTCATACTGAGCATAGACCCTCTTATCAGGGAGATAATATCGAACCCAGATGTTAGAGGAGTGAAGATGGGCAAGCAGGAATTCTAGATATCAGTCTTTGCGGATGACCTTCTGGTCCACCTGACTGCCCCTAGAACATCTCTTTCTGAGTTGATGGATCTATTCGCTGAGTTTGGGGATTTTTCTGGGTTTAAACTAAATTTGGAAAAATCCTTGGCATTGCCCACTACCTGTCAAGTTAAACATCAATGGGAGGGTCAATTTCCCCTGAGATGGGCCTCACGCCAC
The DNA here is from genome assembly GCF_901765095.1 of Microcaecilia unicolor. NCBI lineage: Eukaryota > Metazoa > Chordata > Amphibia > Gymnophiona > Siphonopidae > Microcaecilia > Microcaecilia unicolor. Next base: position 13,344,569 of record NC_044043.1, on the reverse strand, counting down.
TTTAAATACTTAGGTGTCCATCTTCCGTACAGGACAGGCCCACTTCAAGATATGAATGTGTCACATTTGTTGGAACAGACTAGTCAATCTCTTTCTCAGTGGAGGGCACTGCCGATATCGCTGTATGGGCGCATTCAATTATTTCAGATGATCCTGTTCCCCCGTTGGTTATATATGATGCAACAGTTACCAATTAAACTCACTAGGAAGGAAGTTACAGTCCTATATCGTATGGTGGGGAATTTTTGTTGGCAAGGAAAGAAGCCAAGAACCCCATTTCGACACCTGTTGGGGGCATGGTGACAAGGCGGCATGGGCATGCCGGATATTCAAAGTTATAATTGGGCATGCCTCCTTCGGCACCTGGGGGATTGGATACTAGATAGTCAGATATACACACCTAAGGGGCTAGAACAGGCAATATATGGCCAATGGAATGTTTTCTCCCTGATTCAATGCCCGAGGGTTAAACTCCCGGCAGAGTTATGGGACTGTTTCCTTCTAGAATCGATAAGGATGTCTTGGAACTACTTGGTGACACTGCTACGGGGTAACCCGCGGCAATCAAATCAGCTGCCCCTGGTGGGAAATGTAGACTTCTCCCCTGGAAATGATAATATAAGCTTCCGGAGGTGGGAAACTAAGGGATTGAGATATGTAGGCGATATGATGAATGACGAAGGGCAAGTTATAACGTGGGCCGAGATGTTGAGTTCAGTAAAGATGGATAGTCGAGATTTCTTTGCTTACGGACAGGCTAAACATTATATCCAGAGTTTAAAATTGGGGGAACAAGGATCTGGTCTTCGGCAAAGCCTGCTGAACTTTTATGAACCCATTCAGGATACAGGGATGTCAGTTTCCACTTTGAAAAAAGCTTTAGAAACTATCCAGGTCATCAGGGAAAAAACAGAATTAAAACAGAGGTGGGGAGATCCAAGATGGCCGCTTACAGAGCTGTTGTACCAGACGTGCTCAACTTGCTCTTTCAGGACGCTGCGAGAGGGCTTTGATTCCCTATCACTATGGGGAAAAGGAGAGGGAAAACTCGGGTTAATCCCTCAACTCCGAGTGCAACCCACCTTCTACAGCAGCCGACGCTTGAGCAATTTGGTGTGGTCTCTGGCCCGAGTCAAACATCTTCCCCTGCTATCGGAGCCGGAACTAATGAGCTGGCCGACAGTGTAGACGGGGTCTCTTTCAGCCCTGTCATGCGCACGGCTCCCCCGCAACCAAGAGGGTTGGAAGCTGGAGAAAGTCCTGTGTCACAGCTTCCCACAGAGGAGCTGAGAGAGCAGGGAGGGAGCCTTTCTTCAGCAGTGTTAACATCTAGGGCTGAACCGGTAGAAGAGCAGACTGTGAGTACACTGAGGCAAATTGCTAATGCCCCCCCTCTGGCTTTTCAAGTGGAATGTGTTAAAAAACCTGCCCTGGTGACATTAGAGTCACTTTGGGATCAAACTGCTGCTTTGCATTCCTCTTTACAACAACAAACAATAAAGAACTCAGCTGAAATTAAGTTGTTATCTCAAGTTGCCCTCCAGCAAGCACAAACAACTAATCAACATACTTCTAAAATAGAACAATTGGGAGAGAAAATGCAATCTTTGGAAGTTATCAGTCAAACCTCAATTAGGGATAAAAATGATATGTTACGACGTTTAGAATATCTTGAAAATAAATCAAGAAAACTTAATTTGAGATTCACAAACTTTCCAAGATCTCCCTTAATTTCCCCGATTGATATGGTGAAAAAATATCTGACTGAGGTATTAGGAATGCCAAGTGATTTCTTACCTCCTATTGTTCGGGTACAATATCTACAAAATAAATCAAATTCAAAGACTCTCCAACCGAACAGAGGAGAAGCGATGAACTTGACATCATTTCTTTAATCATCTTTGGAAGTAATTTCTCAGAGGTTGACTGCTTTGGTTGTTTTTGCTTTAGAAATGGACCGCGACGCAGTCTTAAGACTTTCATTTAGACATTTAGAATCTACTTTTTTTGGATCTAAAATAAGAATATTCCCTGATATGGCTAGAGAGACCCAAAAAAGACTGAGTGCTTTTTTAGCACTACGTCAGAGGACTCTGGCACTTGGAGCAAATTATATGTTAAAATTTCCTTGTATATGCAGAGTATTATATCAAGCCAAATCATTTCAGTTTTTTGATCCTAAACAGTTAGAGGAGTTTTTAGTTTCAAAAGAGTAGGATTACCAGACCATACTGTATGATATGCTTAGGGAAGGTTTACTTGGTAACAACAACCCCACTGTAAAAACTTTGTCCTTTTTTTTTCCTGTTCTCTTCTTGGATCCTATTACTTTATATTTCTGGTCGAAAGTAGAGTGTAAACATTTCAATTGTAATAGATATTAGAGATATTGTAAATTTTCTCATATTGTAATCTTCTCTTGTGAGTTGTTAAATTTGGATGAAAATTATAAATACAATATTAAAAAAAAACAAAACAGAGGTGGGGTAGTGATTTAGGTACACCGGCGGAAGAGATGAATCTAAACCATTTAATAAAGAGAATACCGTCAGGATCGATTAGCGCAGAATTACGCAAATGCAATTTTCGAGTATTACACAGAGCTTATTTTACACAAGAACGCCTCTTCAAGGTGGGAGGTATAGACTCACCCATTTGCAAGAAATGCAACCAAGGTGTTAATTTCTTTATACATGCGTTCTGGAACTGCACATATATTCAAAATTTTTGGAGGGAGGTGACCACCTACTTGGGACATCTGGGAGGGAGACCAGTCCCAATGTCCCCTAAAGGACTCCTACTAGACCAATATGAGGCTTTCGGCCAGCAAGATAAACATTTTCGTCAATTAATTAGGAAGGCGGGGATGCTGGGTAAGAGATCAGTGTTGGGAATGTGAACCAGCGACCAAGTCCCGTCATATTGGCAATGGAGAAATAAATTACACACTTTGATGTTATTTGAACTGCAATATGCCCGCTTGACTTATAAGCGGAGGAAGATGTTTCTAGCTATCTGGGATAAATATATCGGATCTCTGTCCCATAGAGCCCGGAGCTGGGTATTAAATTCATTTCCGGATTAGGGGGGGGAGTAGATTGATAGACGCTGGACGCTCCCTGGGATGGCCGGAGGCCTTGCGCGCTCAGATGATGCAGAGTCGATTGGGGGGGGGGGGGGGGAGGGTAGAGGTAAATAGGATACTGGGAAGAGAGAGGGGGGAAGGGGGGGAATGGGGGGGGGGAGTAGATCTACAGCTGACTGATGGATGGTTAGGTTTTGAGATGGTGAGGTGCACAGGTTCTCCTCAATTTTCCTTTTTCTTTGCAATATAACATCCTTCACGGAGAAGGCTTGGTTCCTCCTATGTCAATTTTGAATAGAATTGTGCTCTAGTTTATATATAGAGGAACCCAAGAAGGGGGGGGGAAGGGGGGAATGAAAGATATAAAAGGAATTCATTGACGATTACAAGGATGTGGGCACGATTTGATGACAGCTGTATTCTGCTTGGTGTTGATGTTTCACATAAGTTGTACTAAATTTGCGTCAATGAATATGATTAAATATAAATATAAAAAACACAGTGGGGGGGGGGGGGGGGGGGGGGTAAAAATGTAAAAAGTTTGATGACAGTAAGTAGAGATGTTTATTTGTTGTGTTTCTACCGTGCATGTTGCAATATTGTATTGAAATCACTGTATTGAGGTGGACTTGTCTTTCTTGACTTGTCATCAATAAAAACCGTTGAAACATAACACCATCCCTGGCAAGTATCATCTTTATATTTTGCACAATATAGGAGGAAATGCATCGCTTTCTATTTTTTTGGTGGTGTACTACATGCAAGGTGTGGCTTTTTGAGATTTTGGTTTATGTTTATCATTTTTGGTCAGCTGTTATATATCTGGCAACTGTGTTGTGTGTATGTGACCAAGTGTTCTGTTAGCATGAATCTTCTATGTAGCATTCTGTAGTAATTTGGCTTGTTCGTGCAGGGGATATTTCTGAGGGAGAAGGGGAGACAGGGTTTTTGTTGATTCTTGTACAGTATTGTTTATGATTTATAAAATGACAGTTGTACAGAATTTATACTTTAATAAAATGATTTAAATATAAAATCATAACTGCTCGAGGCTTGTGTGGATGGGATCAGACAGAGCTCGCAGGGATGGGGCGGGGACAAACTTTGTCCCTGTGTCATTCTGCCTGGGTTAGGATTATTATTATTATTGGCCTCATAGAAATTACTCTTAATATTAGTTTTACTGCAGAGGCTGGCAACTGCGGTCTTTATCACAGACTATGCAGGCACAGGCGGTCAGTGGCCCAACTGTTTGGGGAGGCTAAAGGGGGTGGGGTTAGGGGTGGTGCCAGGGGTGGGGCTTACATCCATAACTGTCTGACAACACAGAAAAAAAAATAAGTAAAAGTAAAATAGTCACAATTAATACCTTATATTAAATTTAGATATTAGATATGTATAATATGTCAAAGTAAAAAAGCGGTTGCTCAAAGCATATATTAACCAATGTAAACTATTCAAAAATGTTATCAATTATTAAACACGGCTATTTCCATCCATGGAAAATCCCAAAATGAAATGGTCACATTAGTGAAGTAACATCCGGCGACTAGACTTCACATCATAGGTGTCAATGATCTGCTCAGGGTTAATATCTCCAACAAGATCAATGTTCAGTAAACATAAAGCTGTCAGTCTTTCTTGACCCATTGTGGATCTCAGCCAGTTTCATACACATCTCATATGAAGGCAAAATACTGTGTTGGAAAGTTACCTCAAGAAGTCAGACTCAGCATGCAGCAGTACTAGAAAAATTAATACTTAAATGCAAAATATCACAGATGTACATTTCCAAAAGCTGGCATATTCTGAATAAAATACTTTTTTCTATCTTTGTTGTTTGAGCATTTAGTTTTCCTATTCGCTTTGGTCCCAGTGTCTTCTGTTTCATCCAGTGTCTTCTATCTGATATTTTTTCTCTCACCATGTCCACATCCTCCTTTGTCCTTATGCGTCCTGTCTACCATCTGTAGCCCTGTCCCTATCCTTCGGTGTTCCGATACAGCTCTTACATTCAGCAGTTTTCCCTCCATCCATATCCAGCATTTCTCCTCACTACCCTCCATCCATGTGCATCTACTTCCCTCCCCTCCCATCCATGTCCAGCATTTCTCCTCTCTCCCTTCCCCTCCATCCGTGTGCATCTGCTTCCTTTGTCTTTCCTTCCCTCCATCCCTGTCTGACATTTCTCCTCTCTTCCCTGCCCTCCACTCCATCCATGTCCAGATTTCTCCTTTCCATCCCCTCCATCCATGTGCATCTCCTTCCTGTCTTCCCTCTCCTCCATCCATCCATGTCCAGCACCTTCCCTCTTTCTCTCCTACCCTTCCATCCAGTGTCATCCCTCTTTCTCTCTCTATCCTTCCCACCCATTACCCTCTCCCAATCCTTCCATCCATTGTCTCCCTCTATCTCCCCTTCCTTCTAGACAGTTCTCTCTCTCTCGACCCTTTTCCATTCAGCATGTCCTCTCTCTCCCCATCCTTCCAGTGTCTTTCCTCTTTCCCTCTCTACCCTTCCATCCAGCGTCTTCCCTCTTTCTCCCTCCTTTCATTCAGCACTTCTCCATCTGACAGATAGGGTCTCCCCCAGTTTCTCCCCAGCAGCTCCTCTCTCTCTCTCCTGCCCATGTCCCCTCGTTCTCTCCCTATCTTTCCACTCATCTCTCTCTCTCTATGCCGGTCCTTTGCCCCCGGAACGGGAAATTGACGTCAGCGGGGGCAGAGGACGGCAGAGCCGACAGCGCATGCCTGAAGGCTGCTGTGGCCCCGCGCTTCTTTTTGTTCTTTTGCTGGCTGTGGAGAGAAGCAGCGGTTCAGTGCAGTGCTTGTTCCTGCTGCCGCTCAACAGAAGCGGCGGCGGCAGCAGAATTCAGTGGGACTCGAGTCGGGGCTACATTTGGAGGAGGAGGCAGGCGGGGAAGGTCACAGCTAAGCCTCTTATACGGGGCACCTATGTATGCAGGTACTCTTGTTATGGTATAAGCCAATCATCAGAATTAAATGTGTAGCATGATGTTGTGTTGGATCAGATACATATATATACACCAATATATTTGTGCAGCTTTTAAAAATATATTTTTGACACTGCAGCAGAGAGAATAGTTTCATTTCAAGCCCCTCTTTCTCCATCCCTTTTTCTGGGAACTTCTGATAGCAGGGATAGTCAATTACAAACACTTAAAGACAAAAGAGAGATATATAACTCTCTCTGCCCTCCCACCTAAAAAGACTGAACAAAAGCTTGACTAAGGTGGGTACCTGGACGCTCATCAGGACATCTCTGAAAACCAAAGACCCAAGAGACAGAAAGTCTGGAGAAGCCATTGAAGACAAAGAACTCAGAGGAAAAGCATAAACAGGACATTTGCTTGTCAAAGGTATACCTGCCCCTCCCATCAGCTTTCAGACATATGCAGAAAGGAAGGACTTGTAATGTGTATCTGCTCCAGAGACTGAGCAGGAAGCCTTTTTACATCAAAAGACCATTTGTCAGCAAGATCCAGACAGCAAGTCTTGTGATGTCATAAGACATGAGACCAAGATACCACAATGCTTTGCAAATGCCCAAGGGTCGTGTGGAAACCAGGACAAAGATCCACATGGCATATCCTCCTGCAGCTTGCAAGATATAAAAGCAAAAGCTGTTTCCCCAAGATTCAGATTCTCTTCAACTGCAAGCAACTCAGGAATCCACTCACTGCAGAAGCCCTCCTGTCCTGAACATATGCTTATCTAATGCTGTTCATACTGTGTAACAAGGACTTGTAAGTAACATAACTTTTGATCTAGACCTGCTACCTTACCTTACTTAAGCACAGATTATCTGTAAAGATCTCTTAAAACCTACCTCTCGTGTGCAATTGTATATTAAATCAACCGTTTTGAAGCTAAAAATACGGTCTCTTTGTGTTCTGAGTATATGGTATCTTTTATATATACTTAATTTATTTAATTTATTGCAATTATCACCTTTGGTGATTTGTGGAAAAATTAATATCCTAAACTTATAAATACAGCACCTGCTCTTAAATTATAAACAGTAGCGAGTGCTCTAGAGCTCTTTCCCCCAAGATAAATCATTTCTTGTAACACTCTTAATATGATAAAGAAATATGTATAAAAAGTAGACTTACTCGAATAAAAGTTCTCAGCAGTGCATTTGCTCCCTATAGTCCTGACCTGTTCTAATCATCTGCTGACAGAATTTGTTTTTTTGCTTTCTGTTTAGGTAATTAGCAGAACTTCCACTTTCCATGTATGAAAACCATTTACCTGGGTAACCTGGCTGTCAAATAATTGCCCAGTCCTAATTGTCTTTTAGTATGGTATAAAAAATGGGGAGGGGACATGTATAGGCCGGGGGAGGGAAATAATTCATATGAACTGTATTTTTGAATCTACGCATGTTAACTTGTAAGGAAAAAGTAAAGGGAGAAAAAGCAGATACTTTATCTCAGAACAATTTTCAAATGTAACACATGCTCACACTTTTCCTATGAGAATTCATTCAAAGTCTGTGAATAAAAGTAGCAGTGGACTTTGCATCAATATGAGGCTTGAAAATTGACCCCATTCTATACATTTTTTCTAAGTCAAACACATGAGACATACTTCCATATAGTTTCCTATGCACATAAAAATATCTCAAGCATATTTATTTTTAATATCCTGAAAACCTGATCGGTTAAATGTGCCTCTAAGACACAGATGAGAAACACAGAGACTTAAATAATTTCTGCCAATATTCTCCTGATATATTTAGGCGCAAGCACAGCTCCAGAGGGAAACTCTCTGGAGTTTCGTCTGAAAATGCAGGGGCTGGCTAGATTAGTACTCTCAATCTTTGCACCTACTTTGTAGTGGGAAAAAAAATCCATGGTTGGAACCACATGCAGGAATTTCAAAATGAAATCCCCATGTATTGCAGATTGTCTACACCTTGCCCCTTCCCTCTTCAGAATGCAGCCATATGTCAAACATGGGTACTTTTAATTGTAGGGGGGGACAGTTTTCAGCCCCCTCTTTTAACTGGTTAATTGCTTGGTTATCTGGGTAAAATCATTTGAAAATTGCCTTTTTAGACTGGGCTCTTCAGTAAAACTGCAACTGTGAAACTGTGAAATGTATTCTTTGAGTAATTTCAGGAAAAGAGCTGGCACTTACTGGATCAAAGACCAACATCCTGCAAAGCAGATGAACAGCTTCATGTGTAGCTTGGCTGGACAATGTATAAAGAACAGGAAGAGATGGCTAGAAGATAAAACAGCATAAAAGGATTAAGATCACTTCCGAACAGCACTACAAGGCTTAAGCCCCTCAGCTCTAACTGATGCTACTACTAATTTCACTAAGTTTATATAATACAAATACTGCAGACCCTGCCACTTTTTTTTTTTTTACATTTGTTTTATTTTCCAAAATGTAAACATTCATTGGTGAAATGTGAAATCTACTTATAATAGAAACTCATAGCTGATCTCTCCAAGTATTGTTTTTGTTGCTCAAAATGTGGACTCGTTCACAGCTCCTGTACTCACGTCATTCAAACAATAAGGGAAAGGGAATGAGATTTGATATACCACATTTCTGTGGTTTCAATCAAAGGGGTTTACCATACTGTATACAGATACTTATTTTAAACTTGGGGCAATGGAGGGTTGAGTGACTTGTCCAGAGTCAGAAGGAGCTGCAGTGAGAATCAAACCCAGTTCCCCTGCTTCTTAGGCCACTGCACTAACCACTAGGCTACCCCTCCACTAGTTATTTAAACAGGAGTAACTAACTAGTGAAGCCCAACTTTTCAGCAGTACTTGAATATGTTATATGATAGTTATGGACTGCTGGTGGGGGGGGGGGGGGGGGGGAGACACTTCCTGTGCATTATTGAATACCTGGGTCAAGAAGTTCACATTGGTACCTCCAAGTGGTCAAGAATTTACTACATTGGCAGAATCTACTAATCTTCATGGACAGAGAAATACCCAGTGTACTTGAATATAACTCACCCTACTACTGAAAAGTGGCACAACCCAAGAAACATCCCCAAATAATGACTGATTGGAGACTCCATTATCAGAGGCATTAACTTAGGAACACAGTTCATGGGTTCCTACCTAGTGAAATGTCTTCCAGGATCTTCAGCTACAAGATGTACAGACCAAATACTGAAAGTGAACCAAGAACAGAGCAAGGCTTCAAACGCTGATGTTGTAATTCACCTGGGGACAAATGACCTGGCCAACAATAGCAAGTTTACAGCACAGAGAGCGTTCCAGAAGCTTGGGGAGGGACTGAAATCTTTGGTTCAAACTGTTTCTGAAGTAATTCCTACATGGGGGAAGGGAGAGAAAAGACTACGCAAAACAGTGCCATTCAATAAGTGGTTTGAGGGTGTAAAGAAGAAGGTTTTAGATACATAGGAGCATGGGGTAATACGTGGAGAAATAACAGGCTGTACTGTAATGATGGGCTACATCTTTCGATAATGGGAAAAAGGATCCTTGGGGAGAAATTCAGACAGTATGTTTCTAGACATTTAAACTAGAGGGTGGGGGTGACAAAAGGAAACAAGGTACTTCAGAAAGTCACCCCCAGAATAAACACGATGGCAGAGGGAAAGGTCATGTAAATACTGAAAACCACCTAAACTCACTAAGCACATGGAAAGCAATGAGCACAAATGCTCGTAGTCTAAGTAAAAAGGTTCAAGACTTGTAAGCCCTGATGTTTGAAGAAAACTTGGATATTGTTGATATTACAGAGACGTGGTTCAACAATTCCCGTGAATGGGATGTGACCGTACCGGGCTATAATCTTTTTAGGAAGGATAGAGAGGACAGAAGAGGTGGAGGAGTGGCGCTGTATGTGAGAGACAATATCAGAGTGGCTGAAATGCGGGGAACCTGGGGAAAGGAAGAAACTTTATGGATCGTCCTGGAAAGAGAAGACAGAACCTGTATCTACATGGGGTTATCTACAGACCTCCTGCACAAACGAAGAAGTTAGACAGGACCTGATAGAAGATATTCAAAAGATTGGTATGAAAGGGGAGGTGCTACTGTTGGGAGATTTCAATTTGTCTGACGTGGATTGGAACGTCCCGTATGCAGAATCGGAAAGAAGTAGGGAGATTGTGGATGTCTGTCAAAGTGCCTTGTTCAGATAAATGGTGACGGAACACACGAGGAAAGGGTCGATGCTGGATCTAGTGCTCATAAATGGAGGAAGTGTTTCCAATATCCAGGTGGGTGCCCACCTATGTAATAGTGATCATCACACTGAATGGTTTCATATAAGGGCAAAGGTGGAGTGTGGACATACAAAACTTAAAGTATTGGATTTCAGACGTACTGAGTTTGATAAAATGGGGGAATACCTGAAGGAGTTATTGGCGTGGGAAGGTTAAGGAGATGTGGAAAAACAGTGGTCCAAGCTAAAGGCTGCTATAAATATGGTGACTGATCTTTATGTGAGGAAAGTAAACAAAAACAAGAGAAGCAGGAAGTCTATATGGTTTTCCAAACAAGTAGCTGAAAAAATAAGAGCAAAAGAGGCTTTGTTTAAGAAATACAAAAGAACGCAACGAGAGGATCATGGAAAAGATTATCGGATTAAACTCAAAGAAGCAAAGAGAGAAATACGGCTAGCGAAAGTGCGAGCGGAAGAAAAAATGGCTAAAGATGTAAAGAGAGTTCACAAGACTTTTTTCAGATATATTGGAGAAAGGAGAAAAGATAGGAATGGAATTGCAAGACTGAAAGATAATGAGAATGGCTAGGTGGAGAGTGATGAAGATAAAGCAAATGCGCTAAACAATTATTTCTCTTCAGTGTTCATGGAGGAAAATCCTGGAGAAGGAACATGGTTGGCTGCTGAGGGAACATTCGAGAATGGAGTGGATACTGCGCCGTTTACGGGAGAAAGAATTTATAAACAGCTTGAGAATCTGAAGGTGGACAAAGCTATGGGCCACATGGGATACATCCCAGGATACAGAGGGAGCTCAGCGAGGTCCTGGTGGGACCTCTTAAAGATTTATTTAAAAGATCTTTAGAGATGGGAGAGGTACCGCGAGATTGGAGACAAGCGAATGTGGTTCCTCTCCACAAAAGTGGAGACAGGGAAGAAGTGGGAAACTACAGACCGGTAAGTCTCATATCGGTGGTAGGAAAAATAATGGAGTCACTGCTGAAAGAAAGGATAGTTAACTTTCTAGAAGCCAATGGGTTACAGGACCCAAGGCAACATGGCTTTACCAAAGGAAAATCCTGCCAAATGAATCTTATTGACTTCTTTGACTGGGTGACCAAAGAACTGGATGAAGGACGTGCGCTAGAAGTAATCCACTTGGATTTGAACAAAGCCTTTGATATGGTTCTCCACAGAAGACGCGTGAATAAGCTGAAAGGGTTGAACTTAGGACCGAAAGTGGTGAACTGGATAGGAAACTGGTTGACCGACAGGTGGCAGAGAGTGGTGGTAAATGGAATCCGCTCGAAAGGAAGGTGAGCAGTGGAGTTCCTCAGGGGTTGGTGCTGGGGCCTACTTGTGGGAGATATTGCTGAAGGGTTGGAAGGAAAGGTTTGCCTTCTTGCGGAAGACACAAAAATAGCCAATAGAGGGGATACCCTGGAGGAAGTAGAAACGATAAGGAGGGATCTACGAACGTTAGAAGAATGGTTGAGGTTCTGGCAGTTACAATTTAATATAAAATCCATGTATACTCCTTTTTCCCCATTTTGAATTATTTACTCCCATTATGCTGAGTGGAAAAATTGAAACCCATGAAGTTTACTTGTGCTTAAAAGAAGGTTTATTAAGCTTAGCTTGAACTCTCGTAACAGTACAATTATGCCTGTTTGCTTATACGCTTACAGTTGAAATACACGCTCTACAAAGCGTTGGACCCTTCATGTAATTACAACCTTAATGAATCAATCAATCACTCATGAGATCCACACAAACCATAAAAATTCATATGCGAACAAATCCACTTAGTCCTCTTATAAATTTACGATCAGGTGCTCCTTCTTCAAATAGCTTGCTCTCCTGAGGAGGAAATGTTGTGTCCATTGTGAGCTCCCTCGAGCTCGTTATCAGTTCAATTCACCCTTAACCACTGAGCGTGAAATCCTAACCGATTGATGATCACCACCATTTCAATGGCGAGTACTGGGAGTCTCTATGATTTGGTGTCCCACCCACATTGTAGGGTTGCTGCAATAAGCAAACTTACTAGGATGATTCAAGGAATGTTATTGTGTGCCTTTTGAGAAAGCGTTAATGCGAAACTCGGCCAGAGTCAAGGACGCACACTGGTGAAGACTCTGTCATATGCAGTGGATGCAGACTTCATGGGCCAGTCAGTTTAACCTTTGCAAGTTCTGGGATGAACTGATTGGATTGGATTACAATTTTGATTTTATATGCGAAACCATGAAGAACAGCAGAGGAGCGGGTTGGATACTGCCATATATTGAGGAAATCAAGAAAATTCTTCGTGTATTGATTGGTACGGATTTCAAGGTGTAAATTAATGTCACCAACCATAATAATATTGTCATTATTAATACAAGCATTAAGAGATTAATTCAGTAAGCTCTACCTCTGTAAGGTTCCAGTTTTTAGGAGGTCGATATAGTAATACTAGGCAAATAGATCTAGATAAGGAGTTGTCATTTACTGAAGAAGCAACAATATCCAAATTTGGAGATTGTGATTCAGAAATTGTTTTTACCTCAAAAAATTATTTATAAATGATGCCTAAGACACCACCTCTTTTCTTGGTTCTGGGAAAATGAAGGATGGAATACCCAGGTGGACATATATCAAGAATTATAGGATTATCTTTTGCATATAACCAAGTTTCAGAGGTTATAGCAAGATCAAACTGAGTTTCATTTATCTAATATTTATTTCAATTTTAATAGCAACCGAATGAGCATCGGCATACCATATAGGTAGATAGGAGTACTTGTTGGGACTTGATATAGGGACTTTAGTGAGTATACGTTTATTGTAAGAGACTGAGCCTTTTTTATAATGTTGCTTATATTTGGACCACTGTGATCCAGATATCTGGATGCAAAAGTAGAGGGATTATTTTGGTATTTAGTTGTTCACCTATAGGAATAATATCTCGGAGTGTGTATCACTGAGATATTATAAAAAGATTCAAAAACATTAGTGAAAATAGTTAGGTGTCTTGATAGAATGAGTAAGTTTATTAAACAGAATAACGACTCTTAACATGCTAATGGTGAACTCTGAAACAGGTATTCAATGATTGCGTGAGAGATGATTTGCATGATGTATGATGGAATAATATGAGAGAGACAACTATAGTCTAATGTAGTTCTGAAATAAAGTGAAGATACTTATTAACAAGTATTCTCCGAGGACAGCAGCCTTCATATTCTCACAAGCGGGTGAAGCCGATCTGCGTCGCCTGGTCCGGCATTTTGCCAAAGCTAAAAACAGAGCTTTGTAGAGCATGAGCTGCGCTCCACTGCATATGTGCGAATGCCTTCCCACCCATCATGTGAACGTGGTCTCAGCTTAATACTAAAGCAAAAAAAAAAAGTAAAAATGACCAAGGGGACAGCTCCAAGGGGAGGTGGGAGGGATTGTTAGACTATGAAGCATGCTGTCCTCGGAGAATACCTACTACAGGTAAGTATCTTTGCTTTCTCCGAGGACACACGGGCTTCAATCTTCTCACAAGTGGGGAATCCCTAGCATCCAGGCTCACCCAAAACAACACATATCAGTCAACTGGGCCTTGCAACGGCGAGCACATAACACAGATTAACTCAAAACTATATACAAGCTGAATGAGGGTGTAGCCTGGAACAGAAAGGGGGATGGAGGAGGAGGAGGATGGAGTTGAATTCTAGACCCCAAACAGATTCTGCAACACTGTCTGCCCAAACCGACTGTCGTGTCGGGTATCCTGCTCAAGGCACTAGTGTGATGTGAATGTGTGGACTGAAGACCACGTTGCAGCCTTGCAAATTTCTTCAATGGAGGCTGACCTCGAGTGGACTACCGACACAGCCATGGCTCTGACATTATGAGCTGTGATATGACTCTCCAAGGCCAGCCCAGCCTGGGCATAAGTGAAGGAAATGCAATCTGCCAGCCAAATTGAAATGGTGCGTTTCCCGATGGCGACCTCCATCCTGTCGGAATGAAAAGAAACAAAAAGCTGGGCAGACTGACTGTGGGGCCTTGTCCGCTCCATGTAATAGGTCAATGCTCTCTTGCGATGCAAGGTGTGCAAACTGCTTTCGCCAGGATGGGCATAAGGTCAGGGAAAGAATGTTGGCAAGACCAATCGACTGGTTCAGATGGAACTCCGACACCACCTTAGAGTGTGCACAGAGGACTACTCTATTGAGATGAAACTTAGTATAAGGTGCATTCACTACTAAGGCCTGAAGCTCACTGACTCTATGAGCTGAAGTAACAGCCACCAAGAAAACGACCTTCCAGGTCAAGTACGTATGACAGGAATTCAATGGCTCAAAAGGAACTTTCATCATGCTGGGTGAGAATGAGATCCCATGACACTGGTGGACGTTTGACAGAGGGCTTTGACAAAAGCAAGCCTCTCATGAAGCGAACAACTAAAAGCTGTCTAGAGATGGGCTTACCTTCTACAAGTTGATGATAAGCACTAATTGCACAAAAGTGAATCCTTATGGAGTTGGTCTTGAGACCAGACTCTGATATATGTAGAAGGTATTCAAGCAGGGTCTGTGTAGGGCAAGTAAGGGGATCTAAGGCCTTGCTCTCACACCAGCGGCAAACCTCCTCCATTTAAAAGAGTAACATCTCTTAGTGGAATCTTTTCTGGAATCCAGCAACTCGGGAGACACCCTCCAAAAAACCCAAGGAAGCGAATTCTAGGCTTTCAACATCCAAAGTGTGAGAGCCAGAGACTGGAGGTTGGGATGTAGAAGCAACCCCTTGTTCTGTGTGACGAGGGTCGGAAAAAACTCCAATCTCCATGGTTCTTTGGAGGATAATTCCAGAAGAAGAGGGAACCAAATCTGCTGTGGCCATTATGGCGCGATCAGAATCCTGGTTCCGCAGTCTTGCTTGAGTTTCAACTAAGTCTTTCCCACTAGAGGAGGAAACCATCTGACACAAGTCTGCCGTGGGTCTGAAGCCTGGAACAGAACTGAGGGTCCTTGTGGTTGATCTGAGTGACAAAAAGATACATCGAGGGGGTGCCCCATGCTTGGAAGATCTTGTGGGCTATGCCCATATTGAGAGACCACTCATGCGGTTGCATTATCCTGCTCAGCCTGTCGGCCAGGACGTTGTTTGTGCCTGCCAGATAAGTGGCTCAAAGGAACATGCTGTGTTGGCGAGCCCAATGTCACATCCAGACAGCCTCCTGACACAGAGGGCGTGATCCGGAATCCCATGCTTGTTGGTGTAATACATGGCAACCTGATTGTCTGTTTGAATGAGAACAATTTGGTGAGACAGCCAATCTCTGAAAGCCTTTAGAGCGCTCCAGATTGCTCAATGCTCAAGAAGGTTGATCTGAAGATTCGTTTCCTGGGAGGACCAAGCTCCTTGAGTGTGGAGCCCATTTACATGAGCTCCCCAGCCAAGGAGAGATGCATGTATCATCAGCATTTTTGTGGCTGAGGAATTTGGAATGGAAGTCCCAGAGTCAAACTGGATCGGATCGTTCATCATTGAAGAGAGTGTACCAACTCTGGGGATACTTGAATGACATCTTGCAAATTCCCTGTGGCTTGATACCACTGAGAAGCCAATGTCCATTGAGCTGATCTTATGTGAAGATGTATGATGTGTGTAACATACAATATGGAAGCCATGTGGCCCAGCAATCTCAACATCTCTGCTGAGCTGCTGAGAGGCACGAACCTTGGAAGCCAGCGAGCCAAGGTTGTCCGCTCTTGCCTCCAGGAGGTAGGCTCGAACCCTCTTTATGTCAAGTAGGGCTCCTATGAACTCCAATATTTCTATATACAAGGTTAGCTGTTTTCATTGTCCACACAATCAAAGGCTCGAACATTATCTCTGCTTAATAGGTTGTACTACATAGGTTTATGATATAGATCAATACAGTCAAAATGCTGTAAATGCAAATTCATAACATGAACTCTTGACAACCTTAACACCCATAGAAGTTTCTGTCACAATTACAATCTACTGGATTTTGGTGTTTACAATTCATATTAGATGGCACTGAAGCATACTTTTTATAAAGAGTTATTTATTTATTTATTTGGATTTTGCTCACACCTTTTTCAGTAGTAGCTCAAGGTGAGTTACATTCAGGTACACTGGATATTTCTCTGTCCCGGGAGGGCTCACAATCTAAGTCTGTACCTGAGGCAATGGCGGGTTAAGTGACTTGCCCAAGGAGCAGCAGTGGGATTTGAACTGGCCACCTCTGGATTGCAAGACCGGTGCTCTAACCACTAGGCCACTCCTCCACAGAGTTATCTGCTCTGTGAATGTCAAAAATGCTAAAATGACACTGGCGTCCCAAATTTCAATCATTTTCTTGTACTCTGTTCCAATGGAGAAAACTTTGTCAAACAAGGTTCAATTTCAAATCCTAGAGACAAAGTTAATTTACAAGGAAGGAATAACAACAAGCGATTACAACTGGAGCTCTGAATATAAAGGGCTACCTGTTTATGAGGACCCCTGAGTATGTGTGCCTTGGCCCCTTCACAAGCTGTCCTCATCGCTTCCAGCGAAGGTGTTCCCAACAGGTCTGTGATTAAATCCAGCTGCAGGAAGAAATAGAATGTGCATACTGAAAAACTATGCCAGTCTCACAATAATGAAAGAAAAAAAGTCAGAAAAATAATTTTACTGAATAACAGAAAAAAAAAGCAATAATTCAGTTCAAAAAACTGAATTAAATATATGAATGAGAGTGTAGTAAGGAGGCCAGGAAAGGAAATGAGGGAGGGATACAGGAAAAGAGGATTGTTTCCCATCAAACATTTAGAAGGAAAAATTAATTACAAACAAAAATCAGGGAAAAAAAGTAATTATAAAGTTGCCCCTAACAAAAACTGTAGCGTGGTATTTCTCAACTTATGTGCCCAACTGCCAATTAGAGTCAATTAGCACCAATTAAAACCAATTGGCATTCATTGGTTGTTTAAGGCAATATCTAATTAAGTTACACGCTAATTGTACATGCAACTTTGCGTACTAAGCCTAAAGCTGGGTGCCCAATGTTATAGAATTTAGGGGTAAGTGCATATACGTACACTCAGCACTATTCTATAAATGATGAAAGCAACTTGCTTAGCACATAAATGCAAGGGGCGTTTATAGGAGAGGAGCATGGGTGGGGCATAGGCAGGATCAACATTTACATGTGTCACTTCCAGACTACTGAAAGTAATGTGCTAAAAAGTCAAATTTAGGCAAGTGCATTTATGCCTGCTATTGACATGGCTTAAGTGGTTCTGCCTAAATGCGAGTAGATACCAACTTATGCTAATATTCTATAATGGAATCTTAGTGCCCAGATGCATGATAAAATTAGAGCTCATTGCGCTGTATCTGAGCACAAATTGTGGTGCTCAATTATTAGAATGGCCCCCATAGGGTCCAGAAATCCAAAGGAAAATTCCATTCTATTCCATGGTATGCACGCATGACCCATGATGCTATGGGTAAGCAATTACGTGCTTTACAATGCACAATCAAATAAAAAAACCCATTATGAAGATCAGTAAAACCAATACTGATGGGAATGGGTGGGGTGAGGAACTGACACCTCGGGGTAACAGTGTCTATTGATCCTCAAGCTATCTAAACAGCATGACAAGGCATGACCAGCAGAAAAAAATAAATTAAACGAAAAGGGTCGAGCTAGACAATCACCTGATTATGGACAATCAAGTGAAGGTGGTTGTGAAGAGAATGTTTTTTGCAATGTGACGGCTGAAGCGTATTAGAAATTGCCTGCCTAGAGACCTCTTCCGTACTCTCGTTCACTGGCTGGTCCTTTCTCACCTGGACTACTGCAGCGGGATATACACTGGCTGCCATGACTACTTACTAAGAAAGCTCCAGACAGCCCAGAACACGGCTGCCAGATTAATTCTAGGCAAATCGCGCTTTGCTCATGCACAACCATTGCGTTTCGCTCTGCACTGGCTCCCTGTCAAAGATCGCATCAAGTTCAATCTGTTCTCTAACGCACAAGATCGTATTCGGAGAGGCCCCTGAATACATGCTCTACCTAGTTGATCTACCTCCTAGAAATGCTCTGTCGTCATCACGCAACTTCCTCTGTCTGCACTATCCCAGCAGTAGGAAAGTCAGATACAAGCGTGTGCTTGCTTCGACTTTCCCATATACCAGTGCAAAAACTTAGAATGAACTGCCGAAGCAACTAAAAGGGATATCCGACCATCAACTATTCAAAAGGTTTTTAAAGACCTTCCTATTTTCTAAAGCCTACTCCCTACCGTGCCCGGCCATTTGACTCTCCCGCTGTTGGTTGGCAGGGGACTCTCATCCGCTGGCTCCTGCTGAACAGTTTACCCTTTCCATGTTTTCTCTGTTTATTCTGTCATCCTATGTTTTACCTTTCCTATTGTACTGTTTCATGAACTGTTGTAAGCCACATTGTGCCTGTCCTTGTGTCTTGTTCACAAGGAAGGTGAGCCCTTAGGTCCCGCAAGGCTCCGAAGGACCTCAGAGGATAGCCGTGCAACCCCAAGTCTTCACCTGTGGCGACCGCTGTTCACCAAGGGTTGAGCCCCCAGCTGCAGGCGGTCAATGGGACTTCTGGAACCGCGGGGTTGACGAACTGACCCAGACTGGAACCAGGAGAGAAGAGGGCAGATGGAAATGGAGACATCCAAGAACAGGCAACAGTTCAGGGCAGGCAGCTAACAGCGTAGTCAGAATCAGGCAAAAGGTCAAGGCAGGCGGCTAGCAGGGAAAACCAGGAACAGTCCAAAAGTCAAAACCAGAAGTACAAGGAAACCAACTGAGCACAGGAACAAGCGGAGACTGGCCTCGGGAAACAGAACCTGAAGCAATGTCCTATCTCAGGCCCGCTCCTTAAATACTGTCCGCATTCAACCGCCCAGCCCCCGTAGACATAGCCGGCCAATCAGAACCTGGTTATTGACAGAACCCTTCTGATTGGCTCTGTCCGACCTCCCAGGCGGGACCACAGTACTGGCCTCCCAATCTAACTCCTCTGAGGCGGAGCTTCGGATTCCCGCGCCCGAGAATGGAGACGCCGGCCATCGCGCCATTTCCCCTACTGGCGCAAGCAGAGCCCCCATAGCCAGCGATCGAGAGTCCGGCAGCCGCGATCGCCGGCCCCCGGCCTTGGCCCCGGACTGGGTGGCCATCACCGCGGCGAGCCCCAGCTCCCCGCCGTGGCCTCAAGAAAGCCGGTCTTCGCTGTGGCGGACGCCGGCTCTTGCCTCCCGCGGAGGAGCAGCCGGAGGGAGCGACGGATGTGACAGTATCCCCCCCGGATGCCCCCCTCCTCCTGGGTCCTGGTTTCTGAGGATAACGATCATGGAAGGCCCGTACCAACTCCGGGGCATGTACATTGGTAGCTGGCTCCCAGGAATTGTCCTCGGGACCGAAATGCTTCCATGATAACAGGTAGAGCAGCTTTCCCCGACGCCTCTTGGAGTCTATGATTTCTTCAACCTCATACTCGGGATCGGGGTCAGCCTCTGGAACAACTGACTCTTTATTCTGTGGATACCATTTAGACCCCCGAAAGACCTTCAACAGAGAAACATGAAAGGCATTATGGATCCGCAGAGTACTAGGTAGCCGCAGGCGGTATGTCACAGCTCCGATCCGAGACTGGACAACAAACGGCCCGATGTACCGTGGCCCCAGCCTCCGAGAGGGCACCCGGAGCCTCAGGTATTTGGTGCTCAGCCATACCTTCTGCCCCGGCTGCAAAACCGAGGCGGGGTGCCGGTGTCAGTCAGCAAACGACTTATACCTGGCGGCTGCTTTCTGTAGTTGCTCTCAGGCCAGATTCCAGACTTCCCGCAGGTCAGCCAGGGTTTGAGTAACCATGGGCGTAGAGGAGTCAGAGGGTATGGACGGAGGAAGCCGCGGATGTTGTCCATATACCATGAAAAATGGAGACTGCCCAGAGGCAGAGTGTTCACTGTGGTTATAGGCGAACTCGGCCCATGGAAGACGGGATGCCCAGTTGTCTTGCCGCCTGTTGACAAAAGCCCGCAAGAACCCCTTCAATGTTTGGTTAATCCTTTCCACCATCCCGTTGGTCTGCGGATGGTAGGCAGAGGAGAAATGGGTAGCAACCCCCAGAGCAGAACACAGGGCTCTCCAGAATCGTGAAGTGAACTGGGCTCCGCGGTCACTGATGATCCTGACTGGTAGCCCATGGAGCCGGAAAATATGCTGAACTGTTGGGCTAACAGTGCTGCCGATGGAAGCCCTGGCAGGGGAACGAAGTGTGCCATACGGGAGAACCGGTCTACCACTACCCAAATCACAGTGTGCCCCTGGGAACGGGGAAGATCCGTAATGAAATCCATAGACAATTCCTCCCAGGGGGCTGCAGGGATGGGCAAGGGCTGCAGATCTCCCCAGGGGCGCCCCACCACTGACTTGGTCCGGGCACAGGTAGGGCAGGTCGTGACAAACTGAAGGATATCTTGATTCATACGAGGCCACTGGTACTGTCGAGAAATCAGCCGGAGGGTTTTTTGGAACCCAAAGTGTACGGCCCATACAGATGAATGTCCCCAACGCATGACTTTTTCTCGGTCCTGCGGAGGCACGAGTTCCCACATCGGGGTGACCCTCCCCGGGGCTGCAGAGTCAGGCTGGATCCAACATAGGATGAGGCTCCTCAATGTCCTCTGGAGCTTCGAAGGCTCGGGAGAGGGAGTCCGCAGGGGTATTCTGTGCAGCTGACCGGAACACAAGTTGAAATCGGAACCTGGCGAAGAACAACGACCAGCGGGCTTGCCGTGGATTCAGCCTTTGGGCCTCCTGCAGATACAAAAGATTCTTGTGGTCCGTAATCACTGTAAATCGATGCTCTGCCCCTTCCAGCAGATGTCTCCACTCTTGCAGGGCTAATTTCAAAGCTAGTAATTCTTGGTCTCCTACTGTATAATTGCGTTCCACTGAGGAGAACTTTCGGGAGAAAAAGAAGCAAGGTTGACACCGGCCCTTGGTGTTAACTTGAGAGAGGACTGCCCCGGCGCCTAAAGCAGAAGCGTCCACCTCTACCACAAAAGGCTTGTCTGGGTCTGGGGCCTGAAAGATGGGAGTGGATTCAAAGGCCTTCTTCAACTGACCGAATGCCGTTTGCACCTCAGCCGGCCAGTTCCGAACATCTGCATGCTTCTTAGTGAGCGCTGTCAGCGGAGCTGTCAATTGCGAATAATGAGGAATAAATTGACGGTAGTAATTCGCAAACCCTAGGAACTGTTGCAGCGCCTTCAGGCCTTGGGGTTGGGGCCACTCCCGGATAGTGCGGAGTTTGTCTGGATCCATTCGCAGACCCCTAGGTAAAAGAATATGTCCCAGAAAAGGCAGAGTCTGCTGATGAAAGGAGCACTTGCTGAGTTTGGCAAACAAGCGATACTGCCGTAAGCGCTGAAGAACAGTCCGAACGTGGGCCACATGCTCCTGGGGATGTTTGGAAAAGATCAGGATGTCATCTAGGTATACAATTACCGTAGCGTAAAGCAGGTCTTCCAGAGCGAAGTTTATGAACCTCTGGAACACTGCTGGAGCGTTGCACAGGCCGAAGGGCATCACCCGGTATTCGAAGTGCTCCTGCCTCGGATGTGTTCTTCACCAGCCAATCGTCGAGATAGGAGAACACGTGCACTCCCAGCCTGCGAAGCGCCGCTGCTATTACAGCCAGGCACTTCGTGAACACTCTGGGCGCAGAGGCGAGCCCAAAGGATAGCACACAGTACTGGAAGTGACGTGTGCCCAGCTGAAATCGCAGATACTGTCTGTGAGCTGGCAGTATCGGGATGTGCGTGTAGGCGTCCTTCAAGTCCAGAGAGCATAGCCAATCATTTTCCTGAATCATGGGAAGAAGGGTGCCCAGGGAAAGCATCCTGAACTTTTCCTTGACCAGATATTTGTTCAGGGCCCTTAGGTCTAGGATGGGACGCATCCCCCCTGTTTTCTTTTCCACAAGGAAGTACCTGGAATAGAATCCCAGCCCTTCTTGCCCGGGTGGCACGGGCTCGACCGCATTGGCGCTGAGAAGGGCGGAGAGTTCATCTGCAAGTACCTGCTTGTGCTGGAAGCTGTAGGACTGAGCTCCCGGTGGACAATTTGGAGGTTTGGAGGCCAAATTGAGGGTGTATCCTTGCCGGACTATTTGAAGAACCCAACGGTCGGAGGTTACAAGAGGCCACCTTTGGTGAAAAGCTTTCAATCTCCCCCCGACCGGCAGATCGCCCGGCACGGATACGTTGATGTTGGCTATGCTCTGCTGGAGCCAGTCAAAAGCTCGCCCCCTGCTTTTGCTGGGGAGCCGTGGGGCCTTGCTGAGGCGCACGCTGCTGACGAGAGCGAGCGCGCTGGGGCTTAGCCTGGGCCGCAGGCTGTCGAGGAGGAGGATTGTACCTACGCTTACCAGAAGAGTAGGAAACAGTCTTCCTTCCCCCATAAAAACGTCTACCTGAGGAGGTAGATGCTGAAGGCTGCCGGCTGGAGAACTTGTCGAAAGCGGTATCCCGCTGGTGGAGCTGCTCTACCACCTGTTCGACTTTCTCTCCAAAAATGTTGTCCGCTCAGCAAGGGGAGTCCGCAATCCACTGCTGGATCCTATTCTCCAGGTCGGAGGCACGCAGCCATGAGAGTCTGCGCATCACCACACCTTGAGCAGCGGCCCTGGACGCAACATCAAAGGTATCATATACCCCTCTGGCCAGGAATTTTCTGCACGCCTTCAGCTGCCTGACTACCTCCTGAAATGGCTTGGCTTGCTCAGGAGGGAGCTTGTCCACCAAGCCCGCCAACTGCCGCACATTGTTCCGCATATGGATGCTCGTGTAGAGCTGGTAGGACTGAATCTTGGCCACGAGCATAGAAGAATGGTAGGCCTTCCTCCCAAAGGAGTCTAAGGTTCTAGAGTCCTTGCCCAGGGGCGCCGAAGCATGCTCCCTAGAACTGTATCCCTTCTTTAGGGCCAGATCCACCACACCAGAGTCGTGAGGCAACTGAGTGCGCATCAGCTCTGGGTCCCCATGGATCCGGTACTGGGACTCGATCTTCTTGGGAATGTGGGGATTACTTAGAGGCTTGGTCCAGTTCACCAGCAATGTCTTTTTTAGGACATGATGCATGGGTACTGTGGACGCTTCCTTAGGTGGAAAAGGATAGTCCAAGAGCTCAAACATTTCAGCCCTGGGCTCATCCTCCACGACCACCGGGAAGGGGATGGCCGTAGACATCTCCCGGACAAAGGCCGCAAAAGACAGACTCTCGGGAGGAGAAAGCTGTCTTTCAGGGGAGGGAGTGGGATCAGAAGGAAGGCCATCAGACTCCTCGTCAGAGAAATATCTGATGTCTTCCTCCTCCTCCCATGAGGCCTCACCATCGGTATCAGACACAAGTTCATGAACCTGTGTCTGAAGCCGTGCCCGACTCGACTCCGTGGAAACACGGCCACGGTGGGAGCGTCGAGAGGTAGACTCCCTCACCAGCACCGGCGAAGCTCCCTCCGCCGACGTCGTCGGGGAGTCTTCCTGGGAGGCGGTCGCAGTCGGTACAGCCAGCGGTACCGATGTCGGAGACCTCACCCCGGGAAAGGGGCCAGCCAGCGCCTCACTCGACGGTACCGGTGGCGCAAGCACCTCCGGTACCGGAGGGGAAGGGCGCAACAGCTCTCCCAGGATCTCCGGGACAATGGCCCGGAGACTCTCGTGCAGAGCGGCTGTGGAGAAAGACATGGAAGCCGATGCAGGCGTCGAGGTCAGAGTCTGTTCCGGGCGTGGAGGCTGCTCCGGGCTGTCCAAGGTGGAGCGCATCGACACCTCCTGAACAGAGGGTGAGCGGTCCTCCCAGTACCGATGCCTACTGGGTGCCGACTCCCTCGGCGACCCAGAGCTCTCGGTACCGATGCGGGAAGGTGACCGGTGTCGATGCTTCTTTGATTTCTTCAAACGAAGCATGTCACCGGAGCTTCCCGGTACCGACGAGGACGTAGAATCCAACCGTCTCTTCCTTGGGGCCGAGGCCGAAGAAGGTCGGTCTCGGGGGGGGGGGGGGGGGGGGGGCTGTACCGCAGGAGCCCTCAGGGTAGAAGGAGACCCACCCGAAGGCTCACCGCCACCAGCACGGGAATGGACAGCCCTCACCTGCACTCCAGTCGAAGCACCACCGTCCGACGACATCAGCAACAGCGGAGGTCCCGGTACCACCGACACCACCTTCCGATGTCTCGGTACCGACGATGCAGACGGTCGAAACCTCAATGCCGTTGATGCAGTCAATGCCGAGGTCGAAGACTTTGATGCTGTCGACGTCGATGCACTCTATGCCTCGGTGCTGTTGTTGACGAAGAGCCCGAGAACAACACGTTCCACTGGGCCAATCTCGCTACCTGAGTCCTCTTCTGTAAAAGAGCACAAAGACTGCAGGCCTGCGGGCGGTGCCCAGCCCCCAGACACGGAAGACACGAAGCGTGCCTATCAGTGAGCGAGATTACCCGGGCGCACTGGGTGCACTTCTTGAAGCCGCTGGGAGACTTCGATGACATGGGCGGAAAAATCACGCCGGCGAAATCAAAATTCGCGATGGTGACGAAGGGCACCCAAAAATAAGGGAGAGAGAAAAAAACCCGTACCGAGGTCACAGAAAAGGCCAACCCCGAAAGCGAAAGGAAACTTACGTCGGGGAAACAAACTGGACACACGGGAAGGGACAAAGACCGAGGTCTTTTTTTTTTTTTTTTTTAGCAAAATCGCGAAGACGCGCGAGGGTCAACTTGAGGGGCGCGAAACGGCGGCAAAACACGACTGTCCAGAGCGCGGACAAAAGAAGACTGACGAACACGAGCCGGTTCGGGCGGGAAGACAGCCGCGCATGCGCGGTGCGCATGGGCGCGCGAGGACTAGCAAAGGCCTTTGCTAGTGAAGTTTCCGATTGGAGGGGCTGCCGTGGAGGTCACCCATCTGTGAGAACAAGCAGCCTGCTTGTCCTCGGAGAATAGTCATAAGAGGAAAGCGCGGGATCATGAAATTGTTTGGTTGGAGTAACAGGTTCATTTCGCACACTGGCGCTATGGCGAGAGTGCAAGTGGGATGGATAAACAACGTTTGCTGGAAATTCAAATCTTGTTAAATGAGCTTTTTACATCAATGGATGATTAAAATCCTTGGCTTACTATAAGTATTATCTTTATCGCCAGGGAAACAAGGGGGGGGGGGGGGGGGTCGCGTGTTGGCACGTTTAGTGTCTTATACAACTGGTCCTCGTTGGATTCATACAGTACGAACTGCAGGGGGTCAGCTCCTTCCTACTGATTAGGTTGGCAATGTAATTTATTTATTTAATAAATACATAACTTGCGCAACAAAACATCTAGGCAGCTCACAAAATAGATCAACAATACATATATGTTTCCCATAAATAAACACACACACACACAAACGACACAACCAACTATTGACCAGTAGCATCCATCCCCCTGACTGTCAAACTAATGGAAAGAATGGTAACCAAACAACTTACCAACTACTTAAACAAGTTCACAATATTACATGAATCACAGTTAGGATTTTGATCTAACCATAGTACTGAAACGGTGCTAACCACGCTCATAACCAAATTCAAACAATTAATTGCAACCGGAAACGTGCTGCTCCTACAATTCGACATGTCCAGTGCGTTCGATATGGTCAGCCACCAAATACTCTCGAATATCCTAGATTACTTCGGGATTGGAGGAAACGTACTAAGATGGTTTGAAGGCTTCTTAACAGCAAGAACCTATCAAGTGATCTCAAAATCAAAAATGTCAACACCATGGAAACCCGAATGTGGAGTACCACAAGGATCACCACTCTCATCAACCCTTTTTAACTTAATGATGACACCTTTAGCCAAATCACTATCCAACCAAGGACTCAACCCATACATCGATGCAGACGATGTCACGATATATATCCCGTTCAAACATGATCTAACTGAAATTGCAAATGAAATCAAACACAGCTTCCAAATAATGAATTCATGGGCGGACGCCTTCCAACTGAAGCTAAACGCAGAAAAGACACAATGTCTCATCCTATCTTCACAATACAACACAAATATACACAATACCATAAACACCCCAGACTATACACTTCCGGTCTCTAACAGTCTAAAAATTCTGGGACTCACAATCGACCGGAATCTCACACTCGAAGACCATGTGAAAAATACAGTAAAGAAAATGTTCTACTCAATGTGGAAACTTAAAAGGATCAAACCATACTTCCCAAGGGAAATATTCCGCAGCCTGGTACAATCAATGGTGCTAAGCTACCTAGATTACTGTAATGCCATTTATGCCGGATGCAAAGAACAAATCATTGAGAAGCTCCAAACCGCTAAAAACACAGCAGCCAGACTCATATTTGGAAAAGCAAAATACGAAAGCGCCAAACCCCTAAGAGAAAAGCTACATTGGCTTCCATTAAAAGAACGAATTGCGTTCAAAGTTTGCACCCTGGTCCACAAAATTATACATGGGGAAGCCCCGACCTATATGTCAGACCTTATAGACCTACCAGCAAGGAACGCAAAAAGATCAGCACGCACATTCCTCAACCTACACTACCCCAACTGCAAAGGACTAAAATACAAATCCACATACGCAACCAGTTTCTCCTACATCTGCACGCAACTATGGAACGCATTACCGAAGGCCATAAAAACAACTCAAGACCTAGCTATGTTCCGAAGGCTATTGAAAACTGACCTATTCAAGAAGGCATACCACAAACAACCATCCTAATTACTAAATAATAAGACTGATCATGAACTAGACAGTACCGAACTCTTATCACTTGTCTGATTAACCACATTGCTATTAATGAACAAGTACCATTACTTTAATCTCATGTCGAAAATGATTTCTTTGTAATTGATGACCTAACATATGTTACAAACCAACCTACTACCATAACGTATTCTTATTTAAAATGTATGAATGCACCTTAATGCAATACCCTTTAATAACTATGTCAAATAGACCCTTGATTGGCCCGTGTCCGGCTTTTTTGAACCTGCCAAATTACGTGGTTTAATTACTTAGAACAACTCCCATAAGACAGGGAAGTCCAGAGATAAACATCTCAATGCCATAAACAAATTTATTCTTATTGGGGAGCAAGAAGGTAATTCTAATCCTCGGCTCAACTCCAAAAGCCCAGCACATCCACCTTTGGATGACAGTGCACCCATGGCTGTACCTTCATATGAGGGGACTCCGCCTTCATATGAGCCAGGTTTTTCCAACAAACTTTTAAACTGTGGCATTGCCATTGGTTATACGCTCATACCACCCCACCTTCTGAGTCCCACACCTCCACTTCCCCCCACCCATCCCATCACTCTGGACAAGCCCGCCTCGGTACAGATCTCCGGTACGGTAGATCTGTCACCTGTCCCTGTTTCTTCCGGTCCAGGACCCATGATTCCAGGTGCTGCTGCCCCTGCCATCCCCCAGCCCACTGATCCAGGTGCTGCCATCCCTCCATTGTTCCAGGTGCCGCCACCACGGTTGCAGGTGCTGCTATCCCTATTATCCTTCAACCTGTCATCCCAGGTGCTGTTATACCTGTTCCTCCTCCCGTTCTTCCTCAACCTGTACCCCTGCCAAGTGTCCCTACTACTGCAATCCCTTCTAGCTCTGGACCAGGATCCCTACTCCAGACTTGCCCTTCAATGCCAAAATCTGTAACCCTTAATCAGCCCTCTAAATCAGTGAAACCACCGTTACTCCCCATTCCTTCAGGTAATGCTTATCAGGCTCTCAGAATTTTGCAGCAACCAGAAATGGCTAGCCCAAATCAGCACCCACATATTACATGTTTCCATTGCCATTGCTTAGGTCATTATGCTAACACCTGCCGCAAAAATCCACAGTCCTTTCATAAGCATGCCCAGCATAATACTCCCCCTGTTCAGCAATCGTTCCTCTTGTGGAACCCGGAACGACGCCGTTCTCAGTAACCAGGCGTGGACCGTACCTGAGCAAAATTATTTGGACCCTATAATCACTTTGCTCAACTGTACTATTTGAAGAATAATACTTCAGCTATTAGATTAAAGATTAGGAAATTCTACTTTTTGTGCTATTTCTGGCTTAATTCTAAATAGTGGTTACGTCCTACACTGTCTTGTGTTATTATATATCCATGTATGTTTTTGTTTTAATATCTTATGCTAACATGCCATGGTTTAATGACGTTACTTTATCTGGTATTTACCTAGGAATAAAATGGTCCCCGTTCATCAGGCTCTTCAAGTCCTGACTCCCCTGTAATAGATTTGTTTTTAGCTAAATTTTTAATTAACTTGTATCAGTCATTCCTTAAAAAAAAAATAGAAAACAGTATGGTCTTGTGTCCATCTGGTTTGAGCCAGAGTTACTCAGACATAAAAATGTATTTTCTGTGCTTGATGCTTAGAGCTGCATCTCTCCTTTTCTCTGTGTAAATGCTCACACTTCGAAGGTCATGCTGACTGGGCAAAAAACACTCTTCCCCCCTCCCCTAGCAGAAGTGCCGCTACTTCCAAAACTTTATTATCGGATTGAAACAGAATTATAAGGCACTTCCCCCTAAAGCCACCGGCAGCCCCTGGCCTGCTTCTTTAAACATTCACTATGAACTCCCGCAAACTAGTGATTTACAGATAGAGTTAGCTATTCTGTTGCAGCCATACACTTAGATTTTTTACTGAGGGAAAGAATCTGTTTGCCTTGTGCTGTGGCTAGATATAACTCTGACTGTGATCCTCGGTTTTTTCCCTTGCTTCGAACATATTTCTGAGTAGTTTAACATCTTGTCGCAGTAAATTATTTACTTTGACAAAGTGTCTGATTTATTGTAAAGACAAATACTCACTGTTCACTGCTTTATATCCTAATCAGCTGTATTTTCTTCTCTCAGAGAAGTAAAAGATTTCTTTCCTCTTCTGTTTCCGCTTTGACGTCAATGTATGAGTGTGTGTAAAGATTTATGAACTGTTTTTCTTCTAGCAACTCCAGATTCGTCAGCCGCTCTTACAGCCTCCAAATATTTTGTATCACGATGCTGGTCCAAAGAATGGAGGAATATGTAGAATGCACTATAATCTTGTTTACTTATTCTGACACTTTTTTTTGTGCTTTTCAGTGTCTTATTGGGCAATTGTATTCTCTTTAGCTACATAAAGAGGACACTTTTCAACTTTTTTTATTTTTCCGAATCTAGAAAGTGTTCTTCTTTTTAGCCACCATGCGGGCTACCATGATACAAATTTCCAGTATAGTTTTGATTAAGTTGCAGAGGAAGGTAAATGGATGTGAGAATCTCATTCATTTTGGGGTAATTATAAAGGATATACAGGGATTGGTATTTCCATATGAAGGTTTCAGAAATGTTTGCATTGTAAAATGGTCTAGCTGTTCATGTATCATTGGATGTGTTTTCTATAAGTGCATATAAGTAGACATTCACATGACAGACCCTTAAGAAAGATTTTCGCAAGTAGCGATGGTGAAGAGAAAAGTCGTAGAAGGTCCAGAGGAATGTTGAAAAGTTTGTATGTGGTAATGTATCTGGTATCCTCTGTGCTCTATTTATTCTGATGTTTATGTGAGGCCTTCTATTCTACCTACAGCTTTTTGAGTTATAATGCTTTTTGTCTGTCTACACAACAAACAGTGTTATGCCCATATCATATCTATATCTTTTTTTGTTTGTTTCTATTTCTCTGTATATACTCTCAAACAGATCGCATTTATTTACACACACAACAACAGTTGAAGTCTCTACACAAACTGCTTATTTCTTTTTCATATATATAAATACCCTACCTGGATCAGTTATTTCACTGGATGTGGTATCCCTTACAATTTACCCAATACTGTATTTCCCTAATTCTCTAAATTTTTCTGTTCATAATGCTTTTCTGTTTTTCAGGCAATGTATAAGACTTACTGGCAACATATTTGATTAAAACAAGAGACAGTTCCTCTAATGTCAGGCCTATACTGATTTTACAGATATCTGTCAAAGTTAAAAGGTACCTGCTTGTCTGAGTAGATGCTTTCTAACAAAATTAAAACAAAATAATAATAATAGATAGAAGCGTATCCTTGCATCAAAGAGATTATTCCCATATTTGCCTGACCAATATTCTGTATATTACGATGTGGTACCCAATATTAATATTTTTCTGTCTTCGATTTTCACAGGAAATCTCAGTCAGAAGAGGGGAGGGTAATGATAGCCCTTCCCCTGCCACCGGTCATCCAAAAGCTCTCAAAGTTGGAGATTTGGTTCACCGAAAGTACTACACCCCTATTTACATAGGACCCTTCCAAATTAGTCAAGTTACGACACCACACTTCCTGAGTCCACCTAAAAGACATCCAAATCTACAAGGCTCCTGATTCAGTCCCATTCAAGCCATCCCCACCAGCTCAGTAGTTACCACTGGTTCTGCAGCCTCCACCACCACTTCAAGTTCATGGACTAAAAGAACATTTTCCAAGATTTCTCACTCCCATGACTGAGCATCTGACAACTGCAGACATTACCACTGTACCTGAACAGAACATTGCCCATCAAAGCGAGCTCGCTACTGCACTTGCCATCTTTCCAGTGGAAACGGGTGATGCAAGTCCAACTACCCACAAGAGGACACTGTACTCTGTACTTAAAAAAACTGTGTTGGGACTTGTTGTACCTATATTATTTGTGACTAATCTACTATACATTTGAAAAGACTCACAGGTTTCTTCAGTGTACATAGTAATAATCACAGGAATCCACCCTAGGTTTCACATGTATTGGTTTTTGTGGTATATTTTGTCGAAGAGATGGGTCTTCAGCAGTTTGCAGAAGTTGGTCAGTTCATAGGTCAGTTTTAGGTTATGTGGCAGAGAGTTCCAGAATTGCGTGCTCATATAGGAAAAGGTTGATGCGTGCATTAGTTTATATTTTAGGCCTTTGCAATTGGGGAAATGAAGATTAAGGAATGTGCGAGATGATCTTTTAGCATTCCTGGGTGGTAGGTCTATCAGATCAGACATGTAGGCTGGGGCCTCGCCATGGATGATTTTATGTACGAGGGTACATACTTTGAACGTAATGCGTTCTTTGAGTGGTAACCAGTGTAGTTTCTCTCGTAGGGGTTTAGCACTTTCGTATTTTGGTTTTCCAAATATGAGTCTGGCTGCTGTGTTCTGGGCTCTCTGGAGTTTTTTTTGAGTATTTGCTGTTTGCAGCCAGCATAGAGTGAGTTACAGTAGTCTAGGTGACTGAGTACTAGTGATTGAACCAAATTCCGGAAAACAGATCTTGGGAAGTATGGTTTTACTCTTTTTAATTTCCACATTGAGTGGAACATTTTTTTGGTTGTGATTTTCGCATGATTCTCAACTGTTAGGTGCCGGTCGATGGTGACTCCAAGAATTTTCAGGGTCTCCGAAATTGGTAGATTTAGTTTTGGGGTGTTGATGGTGGTAAATTTGCTCGTGTTGTGTTGGGAGGTATTAGGCATATATAATGTAGGCCTATGACGCCCATAGCTTAGCCTTTGCAATACTTGTAATTATCATGCTCTTGAGTTTGCAGTAGTTATTCATTATTTGGCCAATATTAATCCTTCTTAAATGCTAAAATGAAATATTTCTGCCCTCTTAACACCAGTTTTTGCTATATTTACACATTCAAAGTTTGACTAATGATAAACTTTGATTGAAAATGTTCTTTCTCCCGCCTCCCAACATCAGCTTTGTAATCATGATATATCAATTGATTACAATCATATGCACTCAACCTAATTGATTCCATTGTATGACTCAGACTTAATTGTTTCCAAGTCTAACTCTGCCCTAGAGGGGTAGTTCTAGGATAGTTAGGCCCCTTGGGTTGGTTATGATAAAAGGGGAAACCCAACGCTGCATTTCATCCAGCATATAATTATATATCCACATGCTGACTCTTGCTATGGCCTTGTCCCTTATTGTGCTAGAGCACCCCTGTCACCTCAACCCTATACATTCCCCCCCACAGGACTCTAAGAGGCCTCTGGAAAGGACGGCCACACCCACTTATAGTCATGTGTGCCGCCCCCCCCTTGGGGGGGTTCAGCAAGAGGGGAATGAAGAAATATGTTAGCCTTGCTAGCCCTTGCTCTCAGTAAAAAACAAGGCCAATGGCTCATAATAAGAGCTAGGCTTCTTAAAATCAAAATCATCTCTGATACAAAAGAGAGCTAGCTTGTAAAAATCAGAGATCAACTTTGACACAGTTATAATTCACTGTAGCAAGTCTGGGGGAGGATGAGGCCAGAATAGGTGGAGGAACACGCAAATTAATTACACCTACACTACCCCAACTGCAAAGGACTAAAATACAAATCCACATACGCAACCAGTTTCTCCTGCATCTGCACGCAACTATGGAACGCATTACCGAAGGCCATAAAAACAACGCAAGACCTAGCTATGTTCCGAAGGCTACTGAAAACTGACCTATTCAAGAAGGCATACCACAAACAACCATCCTAATTACTAAATAATAAGACTGATCATGAACTAGACAGTACCGAACTCTTATCACTTGTCCGATTAACCACATTGCTATTAATGAACAAGTACCATTACTTTAATCTCATGTTGAAAATGATTTCTTTGTAATTGATGACCTAACATATGTTAGAAACCAACCTACTACCATAACGTATTCTTATTTAAAATGTATGAATGCACCTTAATGCAAAGCGAATGCTACATACCTGTAGAAGGTATTCTCCGAGGACAGCAGGCTGATTGTTCTCACAAATGGGTGACGTCCACGGCAGCCCCTCCGATCGGAGATCTTCCTAGCAACAGAGTTTGCTATTTCTCGCGTGCGCCCGCGATGCGCGCATGCGCGGCCGTCTTCCCGCCCGAAATCGCTCGTGTTCGCTAGTCCCGTACCAAGCAAAAAACAAGACAAGGGAAGATACAACTCCAAAGGGGAGGCGGGCGGGTAGGTGAGAACAATCAGCCTGCTGTCCTCGGAGAATACCTTCTACAGGTATGTAGCATTCGCTTTCTCCGAGGACAAGCAGGCTGCTTGTTCTCACAAATGGGGGTATCCCTAGCCCCCAGGCTCACTCAAAACAACAAACATGGTCAATTGGACCTCGCAACGGCGAGGACAGAACTGAGATTGACCTAAACTTTTCCAACTAACTGAGAGTGCAGCTTGGAACAGAATAAAAATGGGCCTAGGGGGGTGGAGTTGGATCCTAAACCCCGAACAGATTCTGCAGCACCGACTGCCCGAACCGACTGTCGCGTCGGGTATCCTGCTGAAGGCAGTAGTGAGATGTGAATGTGTGGACAGATGACCACGTCGCAGCCTTGCAAATCTCTTCAATAGTGGCTGACTTCAAGTGGGCCACTGACGCCGCCATGGCTCGAACACTATGAGCCGTGAATGACCCTCAAAATCAGCCCAGCCTGGGCGTAAGTGAAGGAAATGCAATCTGCTAGCCAACTGGATATGGTGCGTTTCCTGACAGCCACTCCCCTCCTGTTGGGATCAAAAGAAACAAAAAGTTGGGCGGACTGTCTGTGGGGGCTGAAAGGGGGGGGGATCCCTGTGGGACTCCACATTCAGGTGTTCATGTGGCTGATGTGGCATATTTTATTATTTTTAAAAATCTTCCCTAACTCCTCCTCATCCCATTAGGAAGATTATGCAGTCACCTAGGACAGCAGCCACTAGGGGGAGGGGTGTCAAAGAGAAGCTGCATAATAAGATGTCTGGGCAACTACACAGATTCAAAGAACCATCAGTATGTGCTTTTAAACACTAGAAAGCAGGCAAGTTTCAAACAGTCATTTACCTGAGCTTTTAAGGGATCTCTCTGGAAGGGGTGGTATTGAAGTGATTGTTGATGAATTTCATGATCAAAATCTTGGGACGAGAGAAGGGGTCTAATGATCCGAAAATGTGTATGTATTGGAGGAGGGGCAAGATTTAAGTGTGCTTAATACCCTTTGCACCAGACCTGCTCATTCTATATCTCTCTCTCTTACTTCCATTGTCCTTCCCAGTCCTCATGATCTTCCTATTTTGACTTCTTGCCTACCAACGTTTAATCTATCAATCTAACTCTTTTCTCCCTGACCTTCTTCCAACTCTCACCACCCTCCCAATCCAACCATTCCCTCTGTTCTTACTCCTTCCCTAGTCTTTTATTCCCACCACCCCATCTTTCACTAGCTCCCTCCTTTTACTCCCACCACCCCTATCTTTCACTAGCTCCCTATTTCTCCATTTCTACCCTCTGTACTCTCCTAACCATCCCTCACTTAACTTTTTATTTTTCATCCTTTCACCAGCTCATCCTTGTGGTTCATTCTCTTCCCTTACTCCAATCCCTTACTTCTGCTGCTGTGGATCCTCTCTTCTTCATTTCCATCTCTAATCTTCTGTTCAGCTTCATCCATCACAATGTCCTCTTTTCCTCCTTCCTCTCCAGATTTCGTCTTTCATTCCTGATCCCTTGTATTTTCTCAATTTTCCATTCACCCAAAATGTGGTGCTTACTAGCTTAGCCCCTTTCCCTTGGGCTCTCAAACCAGTCCCTGGGACACACCTAGCTAGTCAAATTTTCAGGATAAGCACAATGAATATACGTGAGATAAACTTATGCATATTCATTGTGAGTATCCTGAAACCCTGACCAATGTGTGTGTGATGCAAGGACTGAATTGAGAACCACTGCTCTAGCCTGATCCCTGTCCTCTACTTCATGACTGCACATCCTCTCTTCTCCCTACCTGTCCCTCTCCATCCTAGTCTACACCCATGTAAACGCTCTCTCTCCCTTCCCCTCCATCTCACGAAGATCTCCTTTTCCTTCCTCCAGTAGTCATCTCTAGTTCTTCTTTGAGCTCCCCTGTAGTCATCAGGGGAAATGCTTAACAACTTTGGTCCAATAACCTGGAAAGCTTTTGAACGCCATCCTACTCCTCTCATAATGTCATACTCCTACTACATCATTACGATCTAGTTAAGGAAATTTGCTTTTTATTCCTGGTATAGATATAGAAGGAGAAATATTTCTCCTTCAAATAATCCAAGTTCTGAAAATATAAAACTTTAAAAAAGTTAACATTTTAAACTGGGCCCTTTCTTTCACAGGAAGCCAAAGTTGCTGATTCCTGTGATAATGGACTAATGCTGTGTGCATTAGTCCAACGTCCAGGGAAAATTGAGCCACTAAATCATGGCCCGATTCTCCCAGGCCACATCCTACAAGGGCCCGCAGTGCTTCACCCCCCAAAAAACAAGTCCCCCCCCCCACAAATACATCAGCAGCACCCCTGAACACAACACACCCTGATCTCCAGCCCTCTGAACACAAGCCTTCTGCACCTGAATATAAGGCCCCCCTCCCCCATTAGGGGTTCCAATTTGTGAAGGTACCCACTGGACTATCATGAAAGGCAAGGTAGGAAAGGTAGGTCCCCCAAGGTAAGGGGCCTACTCTCAGGTAGAAGCTTCAGAACATGGGCAGTTCTGAAGTTATAGGGAGACAAAAAGTCTGTTTTCTAGCTAATTTGTGTTACTGTGTTATTTAAATTTAAAGAAAATGGTGGTGGTGAATGGAATTCACTCGGAGGAGGGAAAGGTGAGTAGTGGAGTACCTCAAGGATTGGTGCTGGGGCCGATTCTGTTCAATATATTTGTGAGTGACATTGCCGAAGGGTTAGAAGGTAAAGTTTGCCTATTTGCGGACGATACTAAGATTTGTAACAGAGTGGACACCCCAGAGGGAGTGGAAAACATGAATAAAGATCTGCGGAAGCTAGAAGAATGGTCTAACATTTGGCAATTAAAATTCAATGCGAAAAAATGCAAAGTGATGCACTTAGGGAAGAGAAATCCACAGGAGACGTATGTGTTAAGCGGTGAGAGTCTGATAGGTACGGAAGGGGAGAGGGATCTTGGGGTGATAGTATCTGAGGATCTGAAGGCGACGAAACAGTGTGACAAGGCAGTGGCCGTAGTGAGAAGGTTGCTAGGCAGCATAGAGAGAGGTGTGACCAGCAGGAGGTGTTGATGCCCCTGTACAAGTCATTGGTGAGGCCCCACCTGGAGTATTGTGTTCAGTTTTGGAAGCCGTATCTTGCGAAGGATGTAAAAAGAATTGAAGCGGTGCAAAGGAAAGCTACGAGAATGGTATGGGATTTGCGTTACAAGACGTATGAGGGGAGACTTGCGGACCTGAACATGTATACTCTGGAGGAAAGGATAAACAGGGGTGATATGATATTTGAAAGGTATTAATCCGCAAACGAATCTTTTCCGGAGATACGAAGGCAGTAGAACGAGAGGACATGAAATGAGATTGAAGGGGGGCAGACTCAGGAAAAATGTCAGGAAGTACTTTTTCACGGAGAGAGTGGTGGATGCTTGGAATGCCCTCCCGCGGGAGGTGGTGGAGATGAAAACGGTAACAGAATTCAAACATGCGTGGGATAAACATAAAGGAATGTATCCTTGGGAGCTTAGCCAAGTTTAGGTGGCAGAGCCGGTAGTGGGAGGCGGAGCTAGTGCTGGGCAGACTTATACAGTCTGTGCCAGAGCTGGTGGTGGGAGGCGGGACTGGTAGTTGGGAGGTGGGGATAGTGCTGGGCAGACTTATACAGTCTGTGCCAGAGCTGGTGGTGGGAGGCGGGACTGGTAGTTGGGAGGTGGGGATAGTGCTGGGCAGACTTATACGGTCTGTGCCAGAGCCAGTGGTGGGAGGCGGGGCTGGTGGTTGGGAGGCGGAGATAGTGCTGTGCAGACTTATACAGTCTGTGCCAGAGCTGGTGGTGGGAGGTGGGACTGGTAGTTGGGAGGCGGGGATGGTGCTGGGCAGACTTATACGGTCTGTTCCAGAGCTGGTGGTGGGAGGCGGGGATAGTGCTGGCCAGATTTATACGGTCTGTGCCCTGAAGAGGACAGGTACAAATAAAAAGTAGCACTTATGAATTTATCTTGTTGGGCAGACTGGATGGACCGTGCAGGTCTTTTTCTGCCGTTATCTACTATGTTACTTGTTTGACAGGTCTGGGCTGTCAAAATCACAAACCTGTCAAACACAGGGGCTGGAGGTCCATGGGACCACCAGGCCCTGACTACCCCTGCCCCGAGCAACGGGGGCTGGAGGTCCGGCGGACCATCGGCCCCCCCCCCCCCCCCCATGAACCCTTACAGAGTTGGTTTTAAGACCAGACTCCGATAAATGTAGAAGGTATTCAAGCAGGGTCTGTGTAGGACAAGAACGAGGATCTAAGGCCTTGCCATCACACCACACAGCAAACCGTCGCCAGAGGAAAAAATAACTCCTCTTGGTAGAATCTTTCCTGGAAGCAAGCAAGACTCGGGAGACACCCTCTGACAGACCCAAGGAGGCGAAGTCTACGCTCTCAACATCCAGGCTGTGAGGGCCAGAGACCGAAGGTTGGGATGGAGAAGCGCCCCCTCGTTCTGAGTGATGAGGGTTGGAAAGCAGTCCAATCTCCATGGTTCTTCGGAAGACAACTCCAGAAGAAGAGGGAACCAGATCTGACGAGGCCAAAAAGGAGCAATCAAAATCATGGTTCCCCTGTCTTGCTTGAGTTTCAGCAAAGTCCTCCCTATCAAAGGAATGGGAGGATACGCGTACAGAAGGCCTTCCCCCCAAAACAGAAGGAAAGCATCTGACGCCAGTCTGCCGTGGGCCTGCAGCCTGGAACAGAACTGAGGGACCTTGTGATTGGTCTGAGTGGCAAAGAGGTCCACCAAGGGTGTGCCCCACACTTGGAAGATCTTGCGAACCACTCTGGAACTGAGCGACCACTCGTGCGGTTGCATGATCCTGCTCAATCTGTCGGCCAGACTGTTGTTTACCCCTGCCAGATACGTGGCATGGAGCCACATGCCGAACCGGCGTGCCCAGTGCCACAAGCTGACGGCTTCCCGACACAGGGGGCGAGATCCGGTGCCCCCCTGCTTGTTGATGTAATACATAGCAACCTGGTTGTCTGTCTGAATTTGGATAATTTGATGGGACAGCCGATCTCTGAAAGCCTTCAGAGCTTTCCAGACCGCTCGCAACTCCAGAAGATTGATCTGTAGACCTTGTTCCTGGACGGACCAAGTCCCCTGGGTGTGGAGCCCATTGACATGCGCTCCCCACCCCAGGAGTGACGCGTCCGTGGTCAGCACCTTTTGCGGCTGAGGAATCTGGAAGGGACGTCCCAGGGTCAAATTGGATCGAATTGTCCACCAATGAAGGGAGAGGAGAAACCTCGTGGACAAACGGACCACGTCCTCTAGGCTCCCAGCAGCTTGAAACCACTGGGAAGCTAGGGTCCATTGAGCAGATCGCATGTGAAGGCGGGCCATGGGAGTCACGTGAACCGTGGAGGCCATGTGGCCGAGCAATCTCAACATCTGCCGAGCTGTGATTTGCTGAGACGCCCGC
The DNA here is from genome assembly GCF_901765095.1 of Microcaecilia unicolor. NCBI lineage: Eukaryota > Metazoa > Chordata > Amphibia > Gymnophiona > Siphonopidae > Microcaecilia > Microcaecilia unicolor. The sequence goes on along the minus strand of NC_044043.1, from coordinate 13,305,749 downwards.
ACCGAGGAGACAAGGGTCAGCAGATTGTCGGCCCTGGTCTCTGGAAGGTAGGCACGGGCCGTCTGGGAATCCAGCAGAGCTCCTATGAATTCGAGTTTCTGAACTGGAAGAAGGTGGGACTTTGGATAATTTATCACAAACCCTAGCAGCTCCAGGAGTCGAATAGTCACCTGCATGGACTGCTGAGCTCCTGCCTCGGAGGTGTTCTTTACCAGCCAAACGTTGAGGTAAGGGAACACATGCACTCCCAGCCTGCGTAGAGAAGCCGCTACTACGGCTAGGCATTTGGTGAATACCCTGGGCGTGGAGGCGAGCCCAAAGGGTAGCACACAGTACTGAAAATGCCATGTTCCCAGACGAAATCGAAGATACTGCCTGTGAGCTGGCAGAATCGGGATGTGCGTATAGGCATCCTTTAAGTCCAGAGAGCATAGCCAATCGTCCTGTTGAATCATGGGAAGAAGGGTGCCCAGGGAAAGCATCCTGAACTTTTCTCGGACCAGATATTTGTTCAGGGCCCTTAGGTCTAGGATGGGACGCATCCCCCCTGTTTTCTTTTCCACAAGGAAGTACCTGGAATAGAATCCCAGCCCCTCTTGCCCCGGTGGCACGGGCTCGACCGCATTGGTGCTGAGAAGGGCGGAGAGTTCCTCTGCAAGTACCTGCCTGTGCTGGAAGCTGAAGGATTGAGCTCCCGGTGGGCAATTTGGAGGCTTTGAGGTCAAATTGAGAGAGTACCCTAGCCGGACTATTTGGAGAACCTACTGATCGGAGGTTACAAGAGGCCACCTTTGGTGAAAAAATGTTAACCTTCCCCCTACCGGTAGGCCGTCCGGCACAGACACTGGAACGTTGGCTATGCTCTGCAGGAGGCAGTCAAAAGCCCGCCCCTGACTTTTGCTGGGGAGCCGCAGGGGCCTGAGGCGCGCGCTGCTGACGAGAGCGCGCGGGCTGGAGTTTAGCCTGAGCAGCAGGCTGGCGGGAAGGAGGATTGTACCTACGCTTACCGGAAGAATAGGGAACTGTCCTCCTTCCCCCATAAAAACGTCTATCCGAAGAGGTAGAGGCTGAAAGCGGCCGGCGGGAGAACTTGTCGAAAGCGGTATCCCGCTGGTGGAGCTGTTCGACCACTTGTTCGACCTTGTCCCAAAAAACATTTCCCCCCCCCCCCCCCCCGGCAAGGGGCATCTGCAATCCGCTGCTGGATTCGATTTTCCAGGTCGGAGGCACACAGCCATGAGAGCCTGCGCATCACCACACCCTGCGCAGCGGCCCTGGATGCAACATCAAAAGAGTCAAAGACCCCCCCTGGACAGGAATTTCCTACACACCTTCAGCTGCCTGACCACTTGCTGAAAGGGCTTGGCCTGCTCAGAAAGGAGCTTGTCCACCAAGTCCGCCAACTGCCGCACATTGTTCCGCATGTGTATGCTCGTGTAGAGCTTGTAGGACTGGATTTTGGCGATGAGCATTGCAGAATGGTAGGCCTTCCGCCCAAAGGAGTCCAAGGTTCTAGAGTCTTAGCCCGGGGGCACCGAAGCATACTCTCTAGAACTCTTGGCCTTCTTGAGGGCCAGATCCACCACACCAGAGTCGTGTGGCAACTGAGTCCGCATCAACTCCGGGTCCCCATGGATCCGATATTGAGATTCGATCTTCTTGGGGATGTGGGGCGTAGTTAAGGGTTTCGCCCAGTTCGCCAGCAACGTCTTCTTGAAGACATGATGCACGGGTACTGTGGACGATTCCTTAGGTGGCGAAGGATAGCCCAAGAGCTCCAGCATCTCGGCTCATCCTCCGTGACCACGGGAAAGGGAATTGCCATAGACATTTCCCGGACAAAGGCCGCGAAAGAGAGACTCTCCGGAGGAGAAAGCTGTCTTTCAGGCGAGGGAGTAAGATCAGAAGTAAGACCGTCAGACTCCTCGTCAGAGAAATATCCAACGCCTTCCTCTGCTTCCCACGAGGCCTCCTCATCAGTGTCGGACACCAGCTGGTGGACTGCGGTCCGAAGCTGCGCCCGCCTCGACTCCGTGGAAACATGGCCACGGTGGGAGCGTCGAGGACTCCCGTAGCGGAGGCGATGGAGCTCCCTCCATCGACGTCGTCGGGGAGCCCTCCTGGGAGGCGGCCGGCACCGGCACCGCAAGCGGTACCGGGGCGGGCGTCCTCACCGCAGATGAGGGCCCAGCCGTCGCCTCACTCGACGGCACCGGCGGCGCAAGCACCCCCGGTACCGGAGAAGGGCGAAACAGCTCCTCCAGGATCCCCGGAAGGACGGCCCTGAGGCTCTCGTTCAGAGAGGTTGTGGAGACAGGCGGTGGGGCCGGTACCGGCGACAAGCTGCAAATCTGTTCCGGGGATGGAGGCGGTACCGGGCTGTCCACAGGGGAACGCATCGACACCTCCTGAATGGAGGGTGAGCGGTCCTCCCGATGTTGACGCTTGGGTGCCGGCGGTACCGGCGACCCAGAGCTCTCGGTACCACGCTTGGAGAGTGACCGATGCCGATGCTTCTTAGCCTTAGCACAACACACGGCATCGGTACCCCCCCCCCCCCCCCCCCGGTACCGAAGAGGAAGACGTCGAATCCAAACGTTTCCTCGGGTTCGGGTCCGAAGAGGGTCGATCCCGGGGGGACTGTACCGCGGGAGCCCTCGAGACAGGCGAAGACCTGCTTATGGGCTCACCGCCACCAGTAGGGGAATGGACAGCCCTCACCTGCACTCCAGACATTGAAGCACCCTCCGACGACATCCTCAGGAGGAACGATCCCGGTCTCGCAGCTGCACCAGACGATGACTTCGATACCGAAGGCCTCGATATCAATGCCGGTACCGATGAACGCGGTACCGAAGTCAATGATGGGCGCGGTACCGAAGGCTCTAATGCCGAGGACCGCAGAACTGAGGATGTCGACGCACCGGATGAAGTCCCGAACAAACTGTTCCACTGGGCTAATCTCGCCGCCTGAGTTCTCCTCTTCAAAAGAAGACAGAGATTGCAGGCCTGAGGACGGTGCCCAGCCCCCAGACACTGAAGGCAAGAAGCGTGCCTATCAGTGAGCGAGATTACTGGGTGCACGGTTTGAAGCCGCTGGAAGGCTTCGATGACATGGGCGGAAAAATCTCGCCGGCAAAATCGAAATCCGCGATGGTGAAAAAAGGGCACCAAAAACTGAACGGGCGGCGAAAAAAGCCGTACTCGACCACGAAAGGAAACTTACGGGCCAACACTAGAAATAGAGGAAAAGTAGAGAAAAAAAAGACCACGAATCGCGAGGGATCTCCAAGGGGTGCGGAGCGACCGAAAAAACAGCTGTCCCGAGCCGCGGAAAAAAGGAGACTAGCGAACACGAGCGATTTCGGGCAGGAAGACGGCCGCGCATGCGCGCATCGTGGGCGCGCGCGAGAACTAGCAAACTCTGTTGCTAGGAAGATCTCCGATCGGAGGGGCTGCCGTGGACGTCACCCATTTGTGAGAACAAGCAGCCTGCTTGTCCTCGGAGAATACCCTTTAATAACTATGTCAAATAGACCAAGCTATCACACACGAACCTATATGCAATATCATAATGTATTCTTCTTTACCATGTATGCACGCACCTTAATGCAATACCATTTGTAATTTTGTTAACTGGAAATGGCAATCGCCACTACGGCAGATGTAAGCCACATTGAGCCTGCAAATTGGTGGGAAAATGTGGGATACAAATGCTACAAATAAATAAATAAATATATATATATAAGGCTATATATCTAAATCTATCTATTTTTTATGTGGATTAAGAAAAAAATCTACAAATTGGAATTGAGACATACAGGTTGGGACGCTAGTTATTTTAGATGTACAGCCTCTTCTAAAATACATCATGAAATGGACATTTATGTGCTGGTTAGATGTGGCAGGAGCATCCATTTTAGAATCATAAGATGCTTATGTTGACCATTAAATAAACAAACATTCTTTTTCTCAAAGTTGTCATAGAGCCTGGTTTACTTTCACGCAGCGACATCCCTCCAGTGGAGTACTGCTAAAAAGGAGCACTTTTCTGAAACCTAGACGTATTTCCTGGGTAGCAGGTGTAAATCCTGACATTGATCTTTTATGTACAAAGACATGCATTCCCCTTCTGAAATGGGGAATACATGTGTGTTTTTTAGGCATGCCCTAGTACCACCCAAAACACACCCAGACCATGCCTTGCCAGCCGTACATGTTACAGCTTTGTAAAACTGGGATTTAGACAGTTATGCAGTTTAAATGTCTAAATGTCACTTTATGCAAATCTAAAACCCTAATAGCAATTTTAAAATAAGCACTATTATAGATATAGGTTAGCATATCTGCCGTGACTAAAGAAGCAAGGTACAGAATGACGACCCGAGTGCGCACGGAGGTGGAGCAGGAATACTCCCGAGATGGACAAGGAGCGGGACAGACCCTGATGAGCTCCGTGACGAGCAAAGGAACCCGATCTGAATTTGATCTGACCAAAGGAAGAGCCATTATCACCCCGTAGAAGAGACAGGCAAGTGATATTTGGAAAAACACGATACGAAAGCGCCAAACCCCTATGTGAAAAACTGCATTAGCTCCCAATCAAAGAACGAATCGCGTTCAAAATCTACTACTACTACTACACGGCGAGGCCCCGATCTACATGGCAAACCTCATGGCAAACCAGAAACACAAACAGGTCAGCACGCACGTTCCTAAATCCACCCAACCTACAAAGGAATAAAATACAAATCAACATCTCCACTAGGGGCTAGTGGCGGCAGATCCCATCAATTACCGGGATCAACTGGCACAATTTACTCCTCTTAAAGCCACCACAACTCTAGTCTCCTACCACCAGTCACCGAAACACCTCTAAATCTCAGATCCAAGGGAAAACATCTGAGCATCTAAAAGTGAATAAACTAATGATCCACAGGAAAAAACACCTGCACATCAAATTGTGAGCAAGCTAAACAATTTTAACCAATTAACCCGCTCTACAACATAAAAGAACCATAGAAACACTTTAGACCTCTATAATCACTGTCTTAAGGATAAAGCCCAACAACAAATCCACCACAGCGGTCACCTAGTATCCCAAAGGGAACCAACACCACAATGAACACCGTCAAAATACTCCTAATAATATACTCCTTATCCACCATACATTAACCACCCCTCTCACAGAAACCAACATCATACCCACAATACACATCAATAGATTGTTAAGACATAACACAGCCCACCAAACGAACAACAACCAAAATAAAGAAAGACCTCCAACACGACGACAAAATCAACACAAAGGAAAGAAAAATCATAACAAACCCATACTACAAGAGAATAGACAACTAACAAAAATCAAAACAATCCCGAACACAGCAGACCCCTACCAAAAAAATTAATGTGGGATACATAAACGCCAGATCAGCAATTAACAAAACAATAACAACAGATTGGATCACGTCAGACAATCTTGACCTACTACTTATCAATGAAACCTGGATCCACGATCAAAAGGACCCCATAATCCTGGATCAAGGACCTACTGACTTGAAAACTATTGACGAAAAAAACTATTGACGAAATAACCAACTTACGTAAATCTCTGAAGACATATCTCTTCAACAAGGCCTACAAAGAAAACCTATAGCCTTACTAAACTACGTAGCCAACCCAACCCAGTTAAGAAAGTCTACCTTCTACATTTACCTGATCCACCTAACTCTTTTCTCCCCTTATCCAATCTTTGTACATCACTTATTGTATCTGATATCCTGTAATGACAATGCCATAACAGGACTTTGTAAGCCATATTGAGCCTGCAAATAGGTGGGAAAATGTGGGATACAAATACAATAAATAAATAAATAAATAATCCTGGATCTATGCCCCTCAGGCTACAAAATCACTCACTGGACAAGAAAAGAAAAAAGAGGCGGAGGCATAGCACTAATCCAAAGATCCCATTTCACCGTAGAAACTGTAGCCGAGTCCATAACACCCCAACTTGAAATTGCCTCATTTAGAATCCACCATACAATCCTGCTTGACCACCTAAACTGTGTATTGTTTTACAGACCACCAGGAACTGGTATGACTGTCAAACACACTTCATGGACTTTATATCAAACACCTGTTTATCTACCTCTAACTTACTTATATATTAGGTGACATAAACCTACACCTAGAAGACCCCAACTCTACCAATGCACAGGAATGTTTGGAATTCCTCCAATTATGGGGCCTTAACTGGCCACATATGCAAGCAACCCATATTAAAGGGCAAACACTCGACCTCATTACATATAAACTGACTTCTGACCTGAACCTAATACCATCAGATATAAAATGGACAAAAATACCATGGTCAGACCACCACAAATTAAACATATCCCTACAATGACGAAAAAAAGGCTTACACTATACACATGAACGCACAACTTACACCACGAGAGGCCAAGCAGACTGCAATATTTTGGCAACAGATATACAACAACAAATGGTCAGCACAAACGGACTCGATACAATACCTCCTAAACTGGGAAAACAGATGCAGAAGCATATTAGACGACATAGAACCACTACAAACAAGAACCTCATGTAGACACAACTCAATAGCATGGTATAACGAAGAACTGAAAAAACTAAAAACACAAACCAGGAGACTTGAAAGAGCATGGACAAAAACAAAAGATGCACACACGTACAACGCATGGAAACAAATGCAAAGAAAATACAAATATGCAATAAGATAAACTAAAAGGTCTCACTACAAAACCAAGATAGGGCCAGATTACAAAGACACGCATAAATTATACCAACTTGTGAATAAACTACTAGATACCACACTAGTTACCACAACCAACACAGACACACCATCCGCAGACAAACTTGCTAAATACTAAATGAAAAAAATCGCTAACCTACGCACTACATTACCACAAGCAACCACTGACATTGAAAACTTTATGGACTGCATTGACCCAATCTGTGGAGAATACCCAGCAGACCGAATCCGGACAAACTTCGCCTTCCTCACTGAAGAAATCATAGCACAAGTGATCAGCAGGTTCGCCAAATCCCACTGCAAACTGGACACATGCCCTAACTACCTAATAAAATCAGCCCCTCAACGCTTCATAGCAGACCTCACATCACACCTAAACTACATGCTACAACATGGACTCTTTCCTAAGGACAAAGGCAATATACTACTCACCCCAATACCTAAAGATCAAAAGAAAAAAGCAAATGAAATCACCAACTACCGCCCGGTAGAATCCATCCCCCTGGTAGTCAAATTGTTGGAAAGCAAGGTAACCAAGCAACTTACCGACTACTTAAACAAATTCTCAATACTACACTAATCACAATCAGGATTTTGCTCCAACCACAGCACCGAAACAGTAATAATCACTCTCCTAACCAAATTCAAACATGACAGTGCAACAGGCAAAAGTGTACTCCTACTACAATTCGACATGTCTAGTGCATTTGATATGGTAAACCATAAAATATTACTAAACATCCTAGAATATTTCGGGATTGGGGGAAAGGTTCTTAGCTGGATCAAGGGATTCCTTACCACAAGAACTTACCAAGTGATATCAAACTCTAATATTTAATCACCATGGAAACCAGAATGTGGAGTACTCCAAGGCTCACCACTATTGCTGACCCTCTTTAACCTAATGATGACCCCACTAGCCAAATCCCTATCCAAACAAGGCCTCAACCCCTACATCTACACTGACGATGTCGCGATATACATCCCGTTCAAATACGATCTAACAGAAATCACAAACAAAATTGAACTCAGCCTGCAAATCATGAACTCATGGGCTGATGCATTTCAATTAAAACTCAACGCTGAAAAAACACACTGTCTCATCATATCATCATACAACACGTACAAACCAACCAGTATAAACACCCAAGATTACACTCTTCCTGTCTCAGACAGCCTGAAAATTCTCGGAGTCACCATCGATGAAAACCTTACGCTAGAAAGCCAAGTGAAAATTACAACAAAGAAAATGTTCCACTCAATGTGGAAACTCAAACGAGTAAAACCTTTCTTCCCGAGGAAAATATTCCGCAGCCTGGTACAATCAATGGTGCTAAGTCACCTAGACTACTGCAATGCAATCTATGCCGGATGTAAAGAACAAATTATGAAGAAACTTCAAACTGCGCAAAACACCGCAGCCAGACTGATATTTGGAAAAACACGATACGAAAGCGCCAAACCCCTACGTGAAAAACTGCATTGGCTTCCAATCAAAGAACGAATCGCGTTCAAAATCTACTACTACTACTACACGGCGAGGCCCCGATCTACATGGCAAACCTCATGGCAAACCAGAAACACAAACAGGTCAGCACGCACGTTCCTAAATCTACCCAACCTACAAAGGAATAAAATACAAATCAACATATGCATCCAGCTTCTCCTATATAAGCACACAAATATGGAATGCACTACCAAACACCACGAAAACAATGCATGGCCTAACAACCTTCCAGAAATCATTGAAGACCTATCTGTTCAAGAAAGCCTACCACAACGATCCAACCTAAACACCCGAATCCTGCAACACAACAAAACTTGTACCAGGAAAGGACATTTAATTCTTCCTCCTCAACTACCTAAGACACTCTGTTATTCTTGAACTTTAACGCAATTACCACTATGTATTTCTAACACTGGAATTGGCGTTCGCCATCACGGTACTATGTAAGCCACATTGAGCTTGCAAATAGGTGGGAAAATGTGGGATACAAATGCAACAAATAAATAAATACATTTCTCCTACGAGTTTAAACAGACAGATTGATTGGCATGCTCTGCAGACACAACACTGGTAGCTGGTTATGTGCCACTGGCTGCTCAACTCCTGGTGTCTGGGGACAGCCTGGTGCTAAATATTTGGTATAAAATGCTGACTGCCAAAGGCTGACTATTGTCCACGGAGGACTGACAGTGATCCTGGCCACAGGCAATAAGGGTCATGGGCCCCTAACCACCTCTCAAAACTGAATAAATTAGATGGAGGCTAGGGAAGATTGGCCCCCTTACTGCTCTGGACCTTTTAGGCACTGTCCTATTATTCCAATAGTCAGACCGACTCCAATATCGCCTGGCACATGTTCAAGGTTTTTTTTGTTTGTTTGTTTTATCTAGTGTACAGGACTGCCATTGAGACTTTAGACTGGCCCTAATATCATCATTTTTCAACACCACTTGTTTTCCTGTATTCTGGTGCAAATCAATGCTATTACATTTATCGGTAACAAGAGTAACTATATGTCATTTAGAACAAAGATTTCCAAAATTATGAAATACATTAAAACTGTAAAATGTAAGAGCTTGCAGACTTCAAAGGGATAAGAAAAGGACAAACATGTTTTCAATACATTCACAATGCAAGAGAACATGGCTATAAAAGAAGTGAACAAAAACTCATAAGGGAACAAAAACAGAAATCTACCAGATTATGGGCAGGTCCCACAGTGCTGAGTGCACATTTCTGTCATGCTACAGGGAAATACCATAGGAGCAGGTGCAGCACAAAAAAAAAAAAAAAAAAAAACAGGATTGTGAGGGGTGTGAAAACAGGCTGAATTCCCACATGCACTCATCCCAAGGTGCAGTTATACACAAGCCACACATAACGACATAAAAAAAAAAAAAAGTACCTTCACAACTATTTAAACAAAAGGCATATATACCTAGTGCTTCTTATTTTAGGTTTAACCAATATGCACCCATAAAACATCCCAGATGCAAAAAACTTAGAGGTGTTTATTGGATACACACAGGAAATACACTACTTCCCCTAGTACTCTCCCCTCAATTTTTGTGCCTTTTCTGCACTGATGACTGCTAAGCGATACAGATGTACATATTTGAATACAACAAAAAAAAATATTCAATACTACTACTTGTAGCGTGAAAATATGGATTTTTTTGTAACCCTAAAAAAAATCCCTAATTAGCTGTAAAATGAACATCTAAGAATAGAAGCCCTTATGAATACCTTAAAGACCTAGGTCATGGGAAGCAGAAACAAGGGGATATCACAGCAGATACATGTTTTTGCCAGTTTATTATTATGACCAAATAATAAAAGTAGAAAGGTAGCAGGTTATACAGTAAATTTTAGGTCGCTCTGTAAGCCTTTCAGAAAACCTATGCAGGAAGAATACTCCTCCCTCCCAATTCCTTGTATATATTTTAATTCTAGGTCAGTATGTAATAAAAGTATTATTATAAGGGATTTAATTGAAGAATTACAGCTAGTATTTGCATTTATCACTGAACTATGGATTACTGATTCTGACTCGTCTGTTTTCTGTCCTCAGATTATAGTATTATAAGTGCCCCCAGGGTTAGAAAGGCAGAGGTATTGTCTTGGTTTTCAAAAACTTTTTTAGGCGTCTTTTTACTAAGCTGTGGGGAAAAGGAGCCCTGCGGTAGCGGCAGGGGGCCATTTTCCTGCAGCAGGTAAAATGCCCCCCCCCCCCAAATGGCCACATGGTTAAGTAACTCTTACCGTGTGGCCATGCAGCGGGAACCACTTACTGCCACACACTGAGGTGGCGGTAAGGGCTCCTACAGTAACCTGGGAGCGTGCAGCGATGCCCGATTACTGCCATGACAGCACCGTGCTACAAAATAATTTCCCGTTAGCGCTGGACATGGTATGCGCTCAAGCTGGAAATACCACAGGCGACTGTGTTGGGCTGGTGGTAGTTCTAGCATAGCGCGCGATAAGCGCGCATTGGGCTTACCACCGCTTAATATTTCTTTCATTGGCTTGTTTTGAATCGATGTGCTAGAGATGTTTTGTTGTAAGCTGACATCCTTTTCTAGTTCAGTGGGCTTCATTTTGGTTTACAGACCACTAGGCTCCTGGAAAGAAGTGAACCAGTCATTTCTTGAATTTTTATCACAACATATTGTTTGCTCAGATTCCTAAATACTGCTGGGATTATGAATCTCCATTTAGAAGATAGTTGCAATCAAGAGGTTATACATTTTTTCTCAGTAATACAATCCTATGCACTATCTTTATTTTACAAATGAGGGGACATTTATTGGATTCCTATACCCATAGGAATATATGGGTGTCTCTAGTGTTTAGTGCGCACTAAAAATGCTAGCACACCTTAGTAAACAGGGCCTTTAAAGGCGGATCTTCCACCTCTAATCTTAAATTGGACAACGATGATCCAAAATAGTTTTTTTTCACGAGGGGCATTTTCCATGTTAGGAGGAACAATTTTAATCCCACTTCTTAAAAAAATGTATCACTAGACGGAGGGCTTCAAGTGAGTTATAGACAAGTAGCCAGTACTCCACTGGTGGCTAAATTAGCAGAGGCATATGCTGCAGAACAGTTAGATTTTTTAGTGAAATTTGATTGCTTACATCCCCTGCAATTTGGATTTAGGCCACATCATGTTACTGGTTATTGTCTCTGAGATCAAAAACATTATTTGTGCATAGTAAAATTGCCATTCTTCTGCAATTCAACTTAACTGCAGCATTCGATACTGTAGATTATGAAATACAGTTATATAAATTGAACTCATTAGGGATTTCAGGCAAGGTTTTGGCCTGGATAAAAGAATTTCTTAATCTTAGATATTATAAGGTGAAAATGGCTGATAATATTTCAGATAGCTGGTCTCCACCGTGTGGAATGCCACAGGGCTCTCCACTATTGCCGGTGCTATTTAATATATACACGATATCTTTCTGTTACAATGTGTCTATTGGTGTTAAATGTTTTTCATATACCGATGCTAAGTTTTTATTAATACCGATCCAGGATATATTACATTTATCTTTACCGTTGATCACATCTTGTATAAGAAAATTGAAAATGCTAAGTTCAGCCCACAGGTTTAAACTTAATAGAGACAAGACTAAGTTGTTTTGGTTAGACTGGGTACGCCACAATATCACTACAGAATTACTTTTCCTGATGGGCTTACTTTGAAAGTAGAAACTACTACTAAAATTCTTGGAGTCATTTTAGACACATCTTTTTCTTTGACGCCACATGTTGATACAGCTATTAAAATTACCTTTTTAAAGCTACATTGTTTTAAAAGAATCTGTGCACTTTCGGCAAACCTGATTGCCAGATTATAGTTAATGCAAAATACTGCAGCTAAGATGATTTTTGGAAAAAAAAAAATCTGACCATGCTACACCTGCTTTGATGAAATTCCATTGGTTGCCTATTAAAACACGTATTTTTCTCACATTATCATGTTGGGTTTATAAAATGTTTAGAGGTGCTTGTCCAGAATACTTACATTCTTTGCTTTATTTTCTTTGTCACAAGCTGTGGAATCTTGTTAAAATTAAATATAAAAAGTCCCTTTCATCTTCATTTCCCTATAAGACAATGTCAGAATGGTGTTCTTTTCTTGTTGGGTTAAGGACAATTTCTTCTCCTTTATTATTTTGGAAACAACTGAAGACTTATTTGTTTCAAAAAATGTCTGTTAGGCTTCATCTTTTTTCAGTTTCTGTTTTTTTCTCTTATTATTTCTCATTTGTAATCTGTATTTTGTGTTATCTGCTTTGAACCTGTTGATGGGAGTTGGCAGATTACGAGTACCATTACCACAAACTGGGAAGGTACCTTGGCACTCTCCTTTCATTCCAAACCATACACTACATATACCATATATGACAAGCTATCCGAGAAGAAGAATGGAATTTCTTATGGTTGCAGCATTCTACAATTTATATATGCAAAGACATTCACAATAGTGAGCAAATACATACATGGATACAGTTTGCATTAACAAGCAATAAATATATGACTTGCTTCTATCTAGACCACTTGAGGGCAAGGGGTCTAGCCTTTTACGTCACACAGCTACCTTTACTTCCACCTTATGTGCAAAGTAGATTTTCTCCTCCGCCTGGGGCATATACTGCAGACGTATCTAGGTGCTCACATCAAAAGTCACGCGAAAAACACAACCAAGAAGATGTTCCACTCAATGTGGAAATTAAAAAGAGTAAGACCTTTCTTCCCAAGGACCGTCTTCCGCAATCTGGTACAATCAATGGTACTCAGTCATCTAGACTACTGCAACGCACTCTACGCTGGCTGCAAAGAACAAACAATCAAGAAACTTCAGACAGCCCAGAACACTGCAGCTAGACTCATATTCGGTAAAAGAAAATATGAAAGCGCCAACCCCCTACGAGAAAAGCTACATTGGCTCCCACTTAAAGAACGCATCACGTTCAAAATATGTACCCTAGTTCACAAAGTCATTCACAGAGATGCCCCAGCCTACATGTCAGACCTGATAGACTTACCACCAAGGAATGCTAAAAAATCATCCCACACATTCCTTAATCTTCACTTCCCCAACTGTAAAGGTCTAAAATACAGACTAACGCATGCGTCAACCTTTTCCTACTTGAGCACACAATTCTGGAACGTGGTGCCACGCAGCTTAAAAACGATCTATGAACTAATGAACTTCCGCAAACTACTGAAAACCCATCTCTTTAACAAGGCATACCACAAAGATCAACAAATGAAAACTCCTACATAGATATCCAGAAGTATCTTACAATTTTTGCGTGTTACACTACTATCATGTTTTACCATTATCATGTTACCCAAGATCCTTCTGTACTACTAAATGTCTATTTTCTTATATATTTCCACTATTCATGATGTATTGTAAGCCACATTGAGCCTGCAAAGAGGTGGGAAAATGTGGGATACAAATGCAATAAATAAAATAAATAAAAATAAATAAAACTTTGGTCAGGGGATTGCCATAAAAGCATCTTCCCATTCTCAACTGTTGACTCTCTTTCTTGAAGCCTTCAGCCTCCCCATTCCATCAAAGTCTGAAGTAGGCATGGCCAATCATCTGTTACTCTGGCACTGGCCTCACTCCGTAAAAGAGGGGGGGGGGGGGCTGCTCTTGGTCTTAGATATTGTCCATGCCACTGCTAGCATGGGACAAACCCACTTTACATTGACCTTGATTTCGTCTAAGACACAATGCTGTGTACATTATCAGGTAAGGACAAATCAGCATAGACAGACAGCAACACCTCGCTTGTCATGGTCTCCCCGATAACCTAACCCTAGCCACTACTAAAAGCTTTATGCTTGCACCAAACCTAGGCAGTGAGGTAGGCTGCTTTCACATATACTATATGAGGACTTTCCATAATGAGTCAAGAAAGCCTGTGTGGTCAAATCCTGTCCCCTCATATGTGGCAGTCCCCAGGTGGGTTTTTAAAGTCCTATTTGATCACTTGCCCCAGTTTTTTGGTCCTATCTCTCCATCTGTCAAACCTATGTGAATCTATTCTACTTATTGTGTCAATTAGCCAGCGAACAAATAATCAGAACAGGAGTACCACAAAACTTAATATGCTCTCTCCACTTGATGATACACACAGGGTTTGGTCTTATATTTAGACTTATATCCGCAGCTTGCATGTGGTGAGTAATAATAGGCTTAGAAAGGGTGAATAGTAGCCATAGCTGTAAGGGTATCCAATGTAGGTACACAGATGCGATGGTGACACATATTTAAGATCGTATAGAACCAGGCTGTTGGCCTTGTGGAAGGCCAGTGTTGCGATTACCAATAAAGATTCAAAACTATATAAAGAGGAAAGGTCCCACTGAACTTTCTTTCTGAGAAGTTCTGAGAGAAGAGGACATTTCTCTGGTAAGTGAACGCTACTTTGCTTTCTGCTTTGGGAACTTAAAGATTGGGGTTTAAAGGAGGAATTGTAGGTTAGTGTTAGACAAAATAAAAAAATATAAAAAGCAAATTTTAACAACTAATCGCCATAGTCTTTTCCACTTAGTTTTAAAAGCTTTGTACTACAGCATTAACAGATAGAATCTAAGAAGCACTGCAGGATCTGGTGGAAGGAGGATAACCAGTGGGACACTGTCATACCGGGGTACAAAGTATATCGTAGTGATAGGGTGGACCAGACTGGTGGAGGGGTAGCATTGTATATTAACGAGAGCCTTGACTCAGATAGATTACAAATTCAGCAGGACACAAATTACACCCTTGAATCATTGTGGGTTGAAATTCCATGTATAAAAGGGAAAAGGACGGTGATAGGAGTGTACTACCGTCCGCCTCGCCAGGATGAGCAGGTAGACGCAGAAATGATAAAAGAAATCAGAGACGCAAACAAAATGGGCAATGTGAAAATAATGGGTGACTTCAATTATCCAAATATAGACTGGGTAAATGTAACATCGGGACACGCTAGAGAGGTACAATTCCTTGATGAAATCAAGGACAGCTTTATGGAGCAGCTGGTGCAGGAGCCGATGAGAGAAGGAAAAACTCTAGACTTGGTCCTTAGTGGAGCACATGATCTGGTGAGGGACGTTATGGTACTGGGGCCGCTTGATAACAGTGATCATAATATGATCAGTTTTGATATCAACCTTGAAGTAACTATACACAGGAAGTCATTTACGTTAACGTTTAACTTTTAAAAAGGAGACTATGATAAAATGAGAAGAACGGTTAAAAAAAAAACTTAGGGGGGCAACTGAGAGGGTAAAAACTGTACAACAGGCATGGACGCTGTTCAAAAATACCATCCTGGAGGCCCAAGCCAAACATATTCCGCGAATTAGAAAAGAAAGATGGAAGTCCAAAAGACAGCCGGCGTGGTTGAAAAGTGAGGTGAAGGAAGATATTAGGGCTAAAAGAAACGCCTTCAGAAAATGGAAGAAGGAACCGTCTGAAAATAACAAGCAGCAGCATGAGTGTCAAAGCAAATGCAAGGCGCAGATAAAGAAGGCCAAGAGGGATTACGAAAAAAAGATAGCATTAGAGGCAAAAAAAAACATAGTAAAATTTTTTTTCGGTATATTAAAAGCAGGAAGCCGGCAAAAGAATCAGTTGGGTCGCTGGATGACCGAGGGGTAAAAGGGGCGATCAAGGAAGATAAAGATGTAGCGGAGAGATTGAATGAATTCTTTGCTTCGGTCTTCACCGAGGAAGATTTGGGTGGGATACAGATGTCGGAAATGGTATTTCAAGCGGACGAGTCGGAGAAACTTACTGACTTCACGGTAAACCTGGAGGACGTAATGGGGCAGTTCAGCAAACTGAAGAGTAGCAAATTTCCTGGACCGGATGGTATTCATCCTAGAGTACTGATAGAACTGAAAAATGAGCTTGTGGAGCTACTGTTAGTGATATGCAATTTATCCTTAAAATCGAGCGTGGTATCGGAAGATTGGAGGGTGGCCAATGTAACGCCGATTTTAAAAAAAGGTTCCAGGGGAGATCCAGGAAATTATAGACCGGTGAGTCTGACGTCGGTGCCGGGGAAATGGTAGAGGCTATTATCAAAAACAAAATTACAGAGCACACCCGAGGACATGGATTACTGAGACAAAGTCAGCACGGCTTTTGTGTGGGGAAATCTTGCCTGACCAATTTACTTCAATTCTTTGAAGGAGTAAACAAACATGTGGACAAAGGGGAGCCGGTTGATATTGTGTATCTGGATTTTCAAAAGGCGTTTGATAAGGTACCTCATGAAAGGCTACAGAGGAAAATGGAGGGTCATGGGATAGGAGGAAATGTCCTATTGTGGATTAAAAACTGTTGAAGGATAGGAAACAGAGAGTGGGGTTAAATGGGCAGTATTCACAATGGAGAAGGGTAGTTAGTGGGGTTCCTCGGGGGTCTGTGCTAGGACCGCTGCTTTTTAATCTATATACATAATTCTCACCTCCAACGTTTTGAAGCTCACTGTGTGGCAGGGAAACACTGAAGCCCTGTACTCTTGGTAGGCTAGGCTGTCAGCACCACTCACTCTCACTCTCACCCGCCCTCAGCCACGCCCCATCCAGACATAATTCACAACCCCAACGTTCTAATGAAGCCGGAAGCTGCAAAGTCTCCAACTTCGGTGCTGGTGTAGATCACTTTCCCCCATGAGTGTCTGCCCCGCCCTCGCGTCACAATGTTATGACGTCTAGGGTGGAGTACTGACACTCACCCAATGGCCTGCACTGTACCTCCGCCCTCGCGTCAAAACGCGATGACGTCGACAGCGGGGCGGGGAAGGCACAGGGCATGAAAACCTGAGAAAACTGCGAGCCATGCAGGGGGAGGAGTAGGGGCAGGGAAGGCACAAGTCGCAAACAAGATCGGATGAAAGCAAAACGACAGCAAACCGCAAGCCACGCAGGGGGACCAGTAGGAGGGGCGGGGAAGGCACAAGTCGCAAACAAAATCGGATGAAAGCAAAACGACAGCAAACCCCTGCCTACAAATCAGCTGTCAGTGCCCCCCTCCTCGGCGCATCACCCAACCCCCTCCCCCCCATGCACATAGCTCGGAAGGAATCTCTACAAACGAGTCCCAACATTTCGCCGACGCGATAACGCTCATCAACAATAACAACATGAACTCCGAGCTTCACAACGTTGGAGGTGAGAATTCTTTATATAGATGGGTGTCAAGCAAGTATAGCAGATGGGAAAATTAGGTTCTTACCATGATAATTTTCTTTCCTCCTCCAATTCAATTCACCCTAGCACTGTGATATCATTTGTACCTTGGTAAGACAGTCACAATGATTATCTTGCTTCCACCAGGGCTCTGACATGCCTATTTTATCTATCTTTTCATTTCATGCAATATATTCTAACTCTCCCATCATTTCTTAGGTTTCCGGTATTTGCACATTAACAGTTCAAACAATGTTTGTTGTTCCTATTGACAAACTTGCTCAGCAGTTGACGGGAAAATTAGCTTCTTACCATGATAATTTTCTTTCCTTTAGTCATAGCAGATGAAGCCATTACGTATGGGTTGTGTCCATCAACCAGCAGGGGGAGATAGAGAGCACTCAACTTTTCACAGTGCTTCATGGCCAGCTAGCTCCACTGCCTCTCCAGTATTTGAAGCTTCCAACGCAGTATGGCAAACCGCAATGGGAATAACATGAACTTTCCTCACAGCGAATGATGGCCCCTTAACAAGGGCATAAACTCAAAAAAGGAGGGAATGAACTCATCCTCCTGGAGGGAATAAACTCATCCTCCACTTTGTATAAACGGAGGGAATACTTGCATCCTCCTGGAGGGAATAAACTCATCCTCCCAAAACATGAACTGGAGGGAATGAACTCATCCTCCTATAACTGTAACAAGAATCCTGAAGACTGTTTTCCGACTCCCCAAGGAAGGAATATAACTTCAGGAAACAAGAACAGCACCTAAAATCAGAATCACTGAAATACAGACAATCATACAGGGAGGGCTCATAGCTTCATCTGCTATGACTAAAGGAAAGAAAATTATCATGGTAAGAACCTAATTTTTCCTTCCTTGTCATCAAGCAGATGAAGCCATTACATATGGGATGTAACAAAGCAATCCCTAAATAGGGTGGGAACAAGCCACACCACATGCTAGCACCTGTGCTCTAAAACACGCATCCCTCCTGGCAGCCACATCCAGCCTGTAATGTCGGGCGAAAGAGAGCTTAGAAGCCCATGTTGCAGCACTGCAAATCTCATGAAGAGATAGTGCTCCAGTTTCCGCCCAGGAAGAGGAAATTGCTCTTGTGGAATGTGCCTTAAAGGCTTCAGGCGGAGCCCGGCCAGACAGCAGATATGCTGAAAAGATAGCTTCTTTGAGCCAACGGGCAATAGTGGCTTTAGACGCTGAAGACCCTCTGCGAGGACCTGCAAACAGCACAAAAAGATGATCAGAGGTCCTGAAAGAATTTGTAATTCGCAGATACTGCAACAGAGACCTGCGCACATCCAAAAGGTGCAACTGCCCAAATGAATCTGGAAACGCCTCCTTAAAAAAGGAGGGAAGAAAAACAGGCTGGTTTAGGTGACACGCTGAAACCACCTTAGGCATGAAGGAAGGCACGGTCCGAACCGTGACCCCTGACTCTGAGAATTGCAGAAAAGGGTCTCTACAGGATAGCGCCTGGAGCTCTGACACCCGTCTCGCCGAGGTAATGGCCACTAAAAAGACGGCCTTCAGTGTCAAATCTTTCTCTGAAGCACGCCGAAGTGGTTCAAAGGGAGCCCCCTGAAGGGCCTTCAATACTAACCCCAGGTTCCAGCTGGACAAGGTGCCTGCACGGGAGGACGGAGCCGAAGCACCCCTCTAAGAAATCGTGCCACATCTGGATGAGCAGCTAAAGACACGCCTTCAACCTTGCCACGCAGGGAGGCCAATGCTGCCACTTGCACACGCAGGGAATTATAGGCCAAGCCTTTGTGTACACCATCCTGCAAAAAAATCCAGAATCGGCGAGACAGGAGCCCGCAACGGAGAAAGCGTTCTTGAAACACACCAGACTTCAAACTGGCGCCAAATCCTGGCATAAGCCACGGAAGTGGAGCGCTTACGGGCCTGCAGGAGAGTGGAAATTACCTTATTTGAGTAGCCTTTATCTCTCAATTGCGCCCTCTCAATCGCCATGCCATAAGACCAAAGCGGCAGGCATCCTCCATGGCCACCGGACCCTGTGACAACAGGTGCGGAACCAGAGGTAACGGAAAGGGAGCCTCCAACAGCATCTGTCAGAGGTCCGCATACCAAGGCCTCCTGGGCCAATCCGGGGCGATGAGCACCACTTCTCCTGGATGCAGCCGAATCCGCAGGAGCACTCGCCCTATCAAGGGCCACGGAGGAAAGACATACAGCAAGCCCAGGGGCCAGGGTTGAGCCAAGGCATCCAACCTGGCAGAGCGAGGATCCCTCCGTCTGCTGAAGAAGCACGGGACTTTGGCATTGGAACTGGTTGCCATAAGATCCACCACTGGCTTGCCCCATTTGGCACATATCTGCAGGAATACATCGTCTGCTAGTTCCCACTCCGCTGGATCGATCTGATGCCTGCTTAGATAGTCGGCTTGCACGTTGCTCTGACCTGCAATGTGAGTTGCTGACAGGGACTGTAGATGCAGCTCGGTCCAGTGGCAAATTTGTTCGGCCTGCGCGGCTAGAGCTCTGCACTGAGTGCCGCCTTGTCGATTTATGTAGGCCACTGTTGTCGTGTTGTCCGACATCACTCGAACAGCCAATCCTTCCAGGGTCACTTGAAAGGCCAGAAGAGCCAGAAACACCGCTTTCAACTCCAGGCGGCTGACAGACCACTCCGACTCGTCAGGCGTCCACAGACCCCGGTCATGCTTCCCCTGGCAATGTGCGCCCCAGCCCTTCAGGCTGGCATCTGTCACCACTAGGCACCAATCGGGGAGCGCCAGCGGCATTCTCCGCCGTAAAATACTGTCCGAGAGCCACCACTCCATACTGAGGCGGGCCGCAGAGAGCCAAGAAAGTCTGCACTGATAATCCTGAGATACTGGAGACCATCGTTGAAGTAGAGAATACTGTAGAGGTCTCAGGTGCGCTCTCGCCCATGGCACCACTTCCAAGGTGGCCGTCATCGATCCCAACAGCTGGTCAATGTCCCAAGCTCGCGGGCGGGGCATCCTCAGGAGCAGACGGACCTGATTCTGAAGCTTACACTGCCTTTGCTCGGGAAGAAACACATAGCCCGAGGCTGTGTCGAACCTGGCTCCCAAATTTTCTAGAGATTGCGAGGGGGTCAGGTAACATTTGGCCATATTGACGACCCAGCCCAGAGATTGAAGGCCTGAAACCACTCTGGCTGTAGCTAGATGACTCTCTTTTTCTGAGTCTGCTCTGATGAGCCAGTCGTCTAGGTACGGGTGAACCCGGATACCCTCTCGCCTGAGAAAGGCAGCTACTACCACCATTACCTTGGAGAAGGTTCGGGGAGCTGTGGCGAGGCCAAAAGGCAAGGCCCGAAACTGTAAAAGTTTTCCCAACACCGCAAACCGCAGAAACTTCTGGTGCGGGGGCCAAATTGGTATGTGCAAGTAAGCTTCTTTCAGGTCCAGAGACGTGAGAAACTCTCCTGGCTGTACCGCCGCAATGACGGAGCGCAGGGTTTCCATGTGAAAATGCCGCACTCTTAAGGACTTGTTTAGCTCTTTTAAGTCCAGGATTGGGCGAAAAGACCCGCCTTTTCGTGGCACCACAAATTAAATGGAGTAGCGGCCTAAACATTGTTCGGCGGAAGGCACCAGGGTCACAGCCCCTATCTGGCACAGACTGTGCAAAGTCTCCTCTACTGCCGTCCGTTTGGCGGCAGAACCGCATCGGGATTCCACAAACACGTCTCTCACCGGGGCATCGAATTCTATTCGGTATCCATCTCTGATCAGGTCCAAGACCCACTGATCTGCGGAGATTTTGGCCCACTCCTCGAAAAAGAGGGAAAGTCTTCCTCCGATGACAGGAAACGAGGAGGGGGCCGGCGCACCATCATTGAGAGGGTCGCCCCTGAACTCCAGGCCTTGAATCGGCAGCTGCGGAACGTTTGTCCGAGCGAAAGGAGTTTCTCTGCTGAAAGCAGGCACACAAAGTGAATCCAGCAGCAGGCCCCGGGCGGTACCTTCTAGCTTCACGGAAGCGAGGTCTGTAAGAGGAGCGGACCGCCTGACCCTTAGAGGAAGGCTTCGGCCTATCTTCGGGCAAGCGCTGAGGTTTGGAATCCCCCAGGCCTTTAACAATGTTTTCCAGCTCCTCACCAAACAGGAGAAGGCCTTGAAAGGGCAACTTCACCAACCTTTGCTTAGAGGCCATGTTCACCGCCCAATGTCGTAGCCAAAGAGTGCGGCGAGCCATTTGTTTAGCCGAAGCTCTGACCATATCATAAAGGGCGTCAGCCAAAAAGGACAAGGCCTACTCCATCCGCGGAGCCACTACGGATAAGGTCTCTGCTTCATCACCGGGCTGTTCCACTGCCTGCTATAACCAAGCCAGGCAGGCTCTAGCAGCATAACAACTGCATGCAGACGCCCGAACAGTGAGACCTGCCAAATCAAAGGACCGCTTCAGAGCTGAATCAAGCCTGCGGGGTCTTGAATATCCTTCAGGGCAACACCTCCTTCAACAGGGAGGGTAGTTCTCTTTGTCACAGCCGTGACCAGGGCATCCACTTTAGGCATTGCAAAGCGAGCCAAATGTTCCTCACTCAGAGGGTATAATTGCCCCATAGCCCTGGCAACCTTCAAAGGTCCCTCGGGGTCAGCCCATTGAGCCGAAATAAGCTCTTGGATGGAGTCATGCAAAGGAAAGGCTCGAGCAGGCTTTCTGGTACTAGCCATCCTTGGATTAACCGAGGAGGCTGTGCCACTCCCAGGATCTTCAATCGAGAGGGCTTGCAAGGCATCTGAAATAAGCGCTGGCAGCTCCTCGCGGTGGAAAATCCTCACCGCAGATGTATCATCAAGCTCCTGTGGCAATTCTGCACCCGACTCTGGCTCCTCAGCCCAAGAAGTTCTGCCAGACCCCTCAGAATCCTCATAGCCCGACCACGGGGGGGGGGGGGGGGGGGGGGAGGGGGTGTGAGCCACACTCAGAAGGGGAATTAGCCCTTCTGCGTTTATCAGGAGGATAAGAAACAGGCAAAGCCAACTCCAAAAGGCCAGGATACACCGGGGGGGGGGGGGGGGGGGGGGGGGGGGGGGGCAGGCAGAGGGTCCGAAGATCCCTGTGGAAGAGCTCTTTTAAGCATGTACGCCCTATGCAGCATTAAAACAAAATCAGGGGAGAAAACCGCTCCCTGACCGCCCGGATCCT
The DNA here is from genome assembly GCF_901765095.1 of Microcaecilia unicolor. Lineage (NCBI taxonomy): Eukaryota > Metazoa > Chordata > Amphibia > Gymnophiona > Siphonopidae > Microcaecilia > Microcaecilia unicolor. The sequence continues at coordinate 13,283,037 of NC_044043.1, read as the reverse complement.
GCCCAGGCTATCAGCTCTATTATTAGCCTCACTCAGAAGACCCCCCCCCCCCAGATTCAGGGCTCTCCGTCGCAATGTAGGCCACGCCATATGGAAAATCCAAAATTGCGTCCGCTGCCAGCTCAGAGCGCAAAAGATCGCCGCTCGCCATGCTCGGGCTGGCTCTACCGTCTGTACAGCATGAATTACAGAGCCCCGCTGCTGATTTGCACTTGCCACATTTAGAACAGCGCTTTACAGTCTCCGCAGCCATCGCCGAAAACAGCGGTAAAATTCAAAAATGGCGGTTCGCGCCAAAAACGTCCTGATCGCGGGCCCACCCCAGAGGAGTCAGAAAACACTCTTACCTCACTAGACCGAGTATCACAGCTCCGGTCCTGCAGAAGAATCTCAAGGAAAAAAAACCTCTTTTCCAAGATTGCTGCGCTAAAGTGCGATGCGACTTTAATTTTTTTTTTTTTTTTTTACGCTGTGAGGAAAGCAGTGGCAAAAGAGGTAAATAAAAATACTCCGGAGGCTCAGATAAGTGGGAAAGGCAGGGAAAGGCGAACCAATGTGCCTGCATCCACTGAGTGGGAAAGGACAGGGAAAAGCAAGCTAATATGTCCACATCCACGGGGGCATGGGTAAGGCAGGGAAAGGGCTGACCTATGTGCCTTCAAAGTGAAGCTGCTATAGCCTCTAACACCCCGGCTAACAACTGGCAAGCCAGGAGCCACCCCCAGGCAGATTTTTGATGGAGCTCGAAGAAGCTGCAGCCACCCTGCTTAGGGAGATAGAGAATACTGAAGAGGCAGTGGAGCTAGCTGGCCATGAGGCACTGTGAAAAGTTGAGTGCTCTCTATCTCCCCCTGCCGGTTGATGGACACAACCCATACGTAATGGCTTCATCTGCTTGATGACAAGGAAGATAATGTTTTCTTCCTCCCCCTGCCCCCTTCTTTTTAAAAGAACAAAAAAAAACCCTTGCTATAAAGGAGGACACCCTGAGTTCCAATGCCAGACCCCAGAGCCAAAGCACACAAGTTACCCAGCTCCACCAGACTCCCTCCCTCCCGCCCAAAAGCATCTATCTCACTCACACACACACAAACATACACTGTGCCATGCACAGACAGCATCTCTCTCTCTCACTCACACACCTATGTACCTCAATCACCCACACACACCCTCTGACCCCCCAACCCCTCCACAAACAACAGAAACACATACAATTATGTGGAACAACGGAACCCTCCCCCAGAAAAACCCCTAACACCAAAATGGCAGCACTGATTGCTCATGCAACTCACACACTCAACAACAAAACAATACGTAAGCCACGCTCAAAAATCCACCTGCTACAGAGGGGAGGAGGCGGTCCTCAGACCTGAGAGGGGAGAGGGGATCCTGAGACCAGAGGACACTCTCTCGCACACACACTCACACCCAGAGTCACTCTCTCTCTGTCACCCACACACTCTCGCACATTCATTCACTCTCTCTCTCTCTCACAAACTCACTCAAAAACATACACACTCCGAGGAAAACCTTGCTAGCGCCCGTTTCATTTCTCTCAGAAACGGGCCTTTTTTACTAGTATATTTATAAATAAGTACATAAGTAATGCCATACTGGGAAAAGACCAAGGGTCCATCGAGTCCAGTATCTTGTCCACGACAGCAGCCAATCCAGGCCAAGGGCACCTGGCAAGCTTCCCAAACGTACAAACATTCTATACATGTTATTCCTGGGATTTTGGATTTTTCCAAGTCCGTTTAGTAGCGGTTTATGGACTTGTCCTTTAGGAAACCGTCCAACCCCTTTTTCAACTCTGCTAAGCTAACCACCTTCACCACATTTTCCGGCAATGAATTCCAGAGTTTAATTACACGTTGGGTGAAGAAAACTTTTCTCCGATTTGTTTTAAATTTACTACACTGTAGTTTAATCGCATGCCCCTAGTCCTAGTATTTTTGGAAAGGTAAAATTATGTATCATACCTGATAATTTTCTTTCCATTAATCATAGCTGATCAATCCATAGACTGGTGGGTTGTGTCCATCTACCAGCAGGTGGAGATAGAGAGCAATCCTTTTGCCTCCCTATATGTGGTCATGTGCTGCCGGAAACTCCTCAGTATGTCGATATCCAAGCTCCATCCGCAGGACTCAGCACTTAGAGAATTACACCCACAAAGGGACACTCTGCCCAGCTCACCACCGCCGAAACAGGGGAGGGGAATTAACCAAGCTCATCCCCACACAAGTGGGGGAGGGGAATCCGTCCAGCTCATCCCCGCGGAGCGGGGGAGGGACACCACCCCGCCGATGCGGGGGGATCTGGCTTATCCTGCTACCGCAACCGCGGGAGGAGCTGACTGACCCTAACACCGCCGAAGCGGGAGGGGTACAAAGCTGCCCTACAGCCGCACGAAGCGGGAGGGAGCGCCGGCAGAATTTATGTCTCAATCCAGCCCCGTAAAACGGAGGGGAGAGGAATGCAGCAGCTCACTGTAACACAAACTCGTCTCAACTCTTGAAGAATCCAATTGAAAAAACTTGAACACGAAGTCCTCCTGAACAGGAACTGAAGACTAAACTTGAATCTGAAATGCAACCAGAATATAAACAGTACAGATATCTGGGAGGGGCTATGGATTGATCAGCTATGATTAATGGAAAGAAAATTATCAGGTATGATACATAATTTTACCTTCCATATCATCATGCTGATCAATCCATAGACTGGTGGGATGTACCGAAGCAGTACTCACCCAGGGCGGGACATTGAAATCCCTGACCGCAACACTGAAGCTCCAAACCGGGCCTCCGCCCGAGCAGCCACAGTCAAGCAGTAATGCCTGGAGAAGGTATGGGCCGAAGCCCAAGTTGCCGCCTTGCAAATCTCTACCAAGGAGACGGACCCGGCCTCTGCCATCGAGGCCGCCTGAGCTCTAGTGGAGTGAGCCTTCAGCTGGATAGGCGGCACCTTCCCCGCGGCCACATAAGCCGCTGCAATGGCTTCCTTGACCCATCTTGCCACTGTAGGCTTAGCAGCCTGCAGACCCTTACGAGGACCTGCAAACAGGACAAACAGATGATCCGATTTCCGGAAATCATTGGTCACTTCCAAGTATCTGATGATGACTCGTCTCACATCCAGATATTTGAGAGCAGAGTATTCCTCTGGGTAGTCCTCCCTACGAAAGGAAGGGAGACAGAGCTGCTGATTCACATGGAAGCGAGAAACAATCTTGGGCAGGAAGGAAGGCACTGTGCGAATAGTCACTCCTGCCTCAGTGAACTGCAGAAAAGGCTCTCGACATGAGAGTGCCTGGAGCTCGGAAACTCTTCTGGCTGAAGTGATAGCCACCAAAAAGACTGCTTTCAACGTCAGGTCTTTCAGAGATGCCCTCGACAAGGGTTCAAAAGGCGGCTTCTGCAAGGCTCTTAGCACCAGGTTGAGATTCCACGCAGGCACCACTGAGTGCAGAGGAGGGTGCAGGTGATTAACTCCCTTGAGAAAACGTACCACATCTGGCTGCGAAGCCAGGGAAGCACCCTTCAGGCGGCCCCTGAAGCAAGCCAGAGCCGCTACCTGGACTTTAAGGGAACTGAGCGACAGGCCTTTCTCCAGACCTTCTTGCAGGAACGCCAGCACTGAAGAAATTGGAGCAGTGAAGGGAGAAAGTGAGCCTGCTTCACACCACGCTGCAAAGGTACGCCAAACCCTGGCGTAAGCAGTAGAAGTAGAGCGCTTCCTCACTCTCAGCATAGTGGCGATGACCTTGTCTGAGAAGCCCTTCTTCCCCAGACGCTGCCGCTCAATAGCCAGGCCGTAAGACCAAAGGGGGAGGGATCCTCCATCACCACGGGACCTTGATGCAACAGGCCCTGCTCCACTGGCAGCCACAGAGGGTCGTCCACTGAGAGCCTGATCAAGTCCGCATACCAGGGACGTCTGGGCCAGTCCGGACCCACCAGGAATATCCGGCCCGGATGCTTTGCCACCCAGTCTAGTACCCTGCCCAACATGGGCCAGGGCGGGAACACATAGAGAAGCTCCTGTGTCGGCCACTGTTGGATAAGAGCATCTACTCCCAGAGATCGAGGGTCCCGTCCTCTGCTGAAAAAGCGCGGCACTTGGCAATTGGCCGATGACGCCATCAGATCTAGGCTCGGCTGGCCCCAGCGCTTCGTGATGTCCAAGAACGCCTGAGCCGATAACTGCCACTCTCCGGGATCCAAGGTATGGCGACTGAGAAAGTCCGCCTTGACATTCATGACTCCGGCAATGTGGGCAGCTGACAGCTGTTCCAGGTTCGCTTCTGCCCACTGGCATAGATTCATGGCTTCCTTGGCTAGAGGGGCGCTCTTGGTACCTCCCTGGCGGTTGACATAGGCCACAGCCGTGGCATTGTCCGACAGGACCAGTACTGGCTTCAACGCCAGTACCGGGAGGAACTCCAAAAGCGCCAACCGAATGGCTCTGAGTTCCAGGAGGTTGATAGACCACTTTGCCTCTGCAGGAGACCAGAGCCCCTGCGCTGTCCTTCCCAAGCAGTGGGCTCCCCAGCCCGTCAAAGAGGCGTCCGTCGTGACGACAATCCACTCCGGGGTCACAAGAGGCATCCCTGCAGACAACTTGTCTGTCTTCAGCCACCAGCTCAGCGCCTTGCGCACTGCTGGGTCCAAGGGAAGGCGCACGGCATAATCCTCCGACACCGGAGTCCAGCACTGCAGCAGAGGGTGTTGTAGTGGTCTCATATGAGCCCTGGCCCTGGGCACTACTTCCATCGTGGCCGTCAAAGAGCCCAACAGCTGCACATAGTCCCAAGCCCGAAGCGGAGAGGCTACTAGGAACTGGTCCACCTGAGCCTGAAGTTTGACAATCCGATTGTCCGGCAGGAACACTCTGCCCACTTGGGTGTCGAATCGAACTCCCAGATACTCCAGGGACTGAGTCGGGCGCAGCTGGCTTTTCTCCCAGTTGATGATCCACCCCAGGGAGCTCAAAAGAGCAATCACCCGGTCCACAGCTTTGCCGCACTCTGCATAAGAGGGGGCTCGTATCAACCAGTCGTCCAGATAAGGATGGACTTGTACTCCTTCCTTTCGCAGGAAGGCCACGATGACCACCATTACTTTGGAGAAGGTCCGCGGAGCAGTAGCCAACCCGAACGGGAGGGCTCTGAACTGGAAGTATCGGCCCAGGACTGCAAAACGCAGCAAGCGTTGATGAGGAGGCCAGATGGGAATATGCAAGTACGCTTCCTTGATGTCCAAGGATGCCAGGAACTCCCCTGCCTTCACTGCCGCTATAACAGAGCGGAGAGTCTCCATGCGAAAGTGCCGAACTTTCAAGGCCCGATTGACCCCTTTGAGGTCGAGGATAGGCCGTACAGAACCTCCTTTCTTTGGTACCACAAAGTAAATGGAGTAACGTCCCTTGCCAAGCTGATTTTCTGGCACCGGAACGACCGCACCCAGGCGGATCAGATTGTCCAAGGTCTGCTGCACTGCCACAGCTTTGACCGGAGACTTGCAGGGAGAGAGTACAAACCCGTCTCTTAAGGGTCGGCAGAACTCTAGCTTGTAGCCGTCTCTGATGACTTCCAGCACCCAAGCGTCTAAAGTTACCCTGGTCCACTCGCCCAGAAACGAGGACAAGCGTCCTCCAATCTGCACTGGGCCATGGACCAGGACCCCGTCATTGGGTACGAGACCCTGGGGGAGGACCGGGGGGGGCGCACCTCCGAGACGGCGGTCTCTGCGAAAGGAATGCTGCTTGGGGGAGAAATTCCTCTTGAAGGAAGAGGGGGCAGAGGAGCCCGACTTGCCCGGGCGGTACCGACGGGCTTCCTGAAACCGTCCTCTGGAGATACCGGGGCGAGCACTGGCCAGAGCCCTGACCTCTGGTAACCTCTTGCCCCTAGACGTGCCGAGATCGGTCACAATTTTGTCCAGCTCGACCCCAAAAAGCAGCTTGCCTTTAAAAGGCAACTTAGCCAGGCGGGACTTAGAGGCGTGGCCAAAGCCACCGCCGCGCAGAGACTGTCTGAGCCATACCTTTAGCCGAGGCTCTCAAGACATCATACAGCAAGTCTGCCAAATAAGCCAAGCCCGATTCCAGGGCCGGCCAATCAGCCCTCAAGGAAGAATCCGAGGGGGAAGCCCACTGCACAATCGTCAGGCAAGCCCTGGCCACATAGGAGCCGCAAACTGAGGCCTGCAAACTTAAGGCAGCCGCCTCGAAGGACGACCTTAAGGCTGCCTCCAATCTTCTGTCTTGGGCGTCCTTTAGGGCCGTGCCACCTTCCACCGGCAACGCCGTTTTCTTAGTCACCGCAGTGATTAAAGAATCCACGGTAGGCCAAAGAAAGGCTTCCCGTTCACTTTCAGGCAAAGGATAGAGGCGGGACATAGCCCTAGCCACTTTGAGGCTCGCTTCCGGGACATCCCATTGAGCCGAAATTAAGGCGTGCATGGCATCATGCACGTGGAAGGTTCTAGGCGGGCGCTTCGTCTCCAGCATAATGGCGGAGCCAACAGGGGCTGAGGGAGAGACGTCCTCTGGAGAGGAAATCTTCAAAATGCTCATGGCCTGCAGTAACAGGTTGGGCAAATCCTCTGAGCGAAAGATCCGCGCTGCAGAGGGGTCATCCGCTCCATCCGAGCGGGAATCCGTCTCCTCCAAGGAATCCGCAAAGGACCGTTGGGAGAACTCAGATACGCTGCCCTCATCTACATCAGAGGAGACAAAGTCCTCTAAGGCCTGGGAATCCACCCAAGGGCGTTTACTTCCGGGGGCCTCAACCCCTTTATCGGACAAGGGAGAAGGGGCAGCGTTCTGCATAAGGAAGGCCTGATGCAGCAGCAAAATAAACTCGGGGGAGAAACCCCCCCAGACTGTGCACTTCAGCCGCCTGGGCCACAGCCCTAGACGCACCCTCAACCGGCGCTCGCAAGAGCGGGGGAGAAACATGCTGCGCATCCAAGATGGCGTCCGGCGCGACACTCCGCGAAGGAGCCGCGCGGGAAGAACGGCGCTTAACTTTAGCCGCTTTTTTGCCGTCGCCCAAATCAAGGGCGGCCATGGCATTAACGTCTCCCAGCTCAAGGGCGGCCCAAGAAGAAGCCGTCCGAGCAGCGTGGCCGGCCAAGATGGCGGAGGCGAGCAGCGGGGGATGGGCGTTTATGGCGGGAAAAACCGCCGCACCGGAGGAAGACCCGGGACACTGACCGGCCTCCGAACTGACACCCAACAAGGGCGAGTCAGACTTTAAGACCCCCGCATCCCCGCTAGAAGCGCACACGCGGTCCGGGGAGCGATTCTTCGCGCCCTCGCCCTCCGACGCCATAGGCCACGTGGAGATCGATCGGGGAACCCCCTACCCGCTATAAAAAGGTAAAAATTACCTGCTTCTCGCTCCGAGCTGTAACGACCTGGTGTCCCAGTGAGTAGCTGCAATAAACGTTTAAATAAACGTTGAAATAAACGCCCATAAGGACGTTCAAAAATTTTTTTTTTTTTTTTTTAACGGAGCCAGCGGGAGGGGGGAGAAAAGGAGGGACCTGGCGCCACCAGGTTTGCACTTGCTCAAGAACAGCCCTCAACCCCAGGTACTCAACAAAACCTAAAAATTAGGCTTGGAGACCTAGCCAGAGCTGCTGCTGTGTGTGACCACCACCTGCTGAGATAGAGAACATACGGGGGAGTTTCCGGCAGCACATGACCACATATAGGGAGGCAAAAGGATTGCTCTCTATCTCCACCTGCTGGTAGATGGACACAACCCACCAGTCTATGGATTGATCAGCATGATGATATGGAAGCGTGAACAGACAGCAAAATGATTTAGAGACGGGAGCAACTAGCGAGGTAATAAAATTTGCTGATGACAAAGTTATTCAAAGTCGTTAACTCGCGACAGGATTGTGAAAAATTACAGGACCTTATGAGACTGGGAGACTGGGCGGCTAAATGGCAGATGACGTTTAATGTGAGCAAGTGCAAGGTGATGCATGTGGGAAAAAAGAACCCGAATTATAGCTAAGTCATGCAAGGTTCCACGTTAGGAGTTACGGACCAAGAAAGGGATCTGGGTGTCGTCGTCGATAATACACTGAAACCTTCAGCTCAGTGTGCTGCTGCGGCTAGAAAAGTGAATAGAATGTTGGGTATTATTAGGAAAGGTATGGAAAACAGGTGTGAGGATGTTATAATGCCGTTGTATCGCTCCATGGTGTGACCGCACCTTGAGTATTGTGTTCAATTCTGGTTGCCTCATCTCAAGAAAGATATAGTAGAATTGGAAAAGGTGCAGCGAAGGGCGACTAAAATGATAGCGGGGATGGGACGACTTCCCTATGAAGAAAGACTAAGGAGGCTAGGGCTATTCAGCTTGGAGAAGAGATGGCTGAGGGGAGACATGATAGAGGTATATAAAATAATGAGTGGAGTGGAACAGGTGGATGTGAAGCGTCTGTTCACACTTTCCAAAAATACTAGGACTAGGGGGCATGCGATGAAACTACAGTGTAGTAAATTTAAAACAAATCGGAGAAACCTTTTCTTCACCCAACGCGTAATTAAACTCTGGAATTCGTTGCTGGAGAACGTGGTGAAGGCGGTTAGCTTAGCAGAGTTTAAAAAGGGGTTAGACGGTTTCCTAAAGGACAAGTCCATAAAGCACTACTAAATGGACTTGGGAAAAATCCACAATTCCAGGAATAACATGTATAAAATGTTTGTACGTTTGGGAAACTCGCCAGGTGCCCTTGGCCTGGATTGGCCACTGTTGTGGACAGGATGCTGGGCTCAATGGACCCTTGTTCTTTTCCCAGTGTGGCATTACTTATGTAAAAAAACAAAGGATAATTAGTTAACGCACCAAAGGACAAAGAATTAGATTACACACCAAAGGACAAAGAATAATGCCAACGAATAACTAAGTATGATCCTCCATTTTTCAATCTAATCTCATGTACTATGTTGGCAATACTAATTGCTCTCATTGTCCTTATAAAATACCAGAGCCTTCCAGTATAATAAGGACTGCTGCGGAAGCATGATAGAAGTCATTGAGATAGAAGCACCCAGTAAGAGACGGCATGAGCTGCTAGGAATTACAGGAAATGACTTGCAATCGGAGTAGCAAGAAACGCCAATTCCATGTCCGATATGAAATCAAAATTATCTGGCTGATGGGTGAATAGATGAATAGAGCAAGGTGTAGGCAAGGCGCTTTCTATTGCTGAGAACCCTGTCCAGCTCAGTTCAAGGTGAAGCACAGGCACAAGCATGAATGAGCCTAGGTGCGAGCATGAATGGCAGAAGTGATGGCCCTTGCCATTGGACTATCATGTGAGTGTCGCCTCAGTGATTTCGGCCTACCATGTATGCCACCCCCCTTGGTCAGCAAAAGGTGTTACAAGGCCGGCACGTGGAAGACAAAAAAGGCCGGCACCTGGAACAAACGAAAGTCATATTATATAAATTGCAGGTAAGTTTAGGCCCACTCTATGAAGTATGCCCAAATTTTACTCCATATAATATACCAAAGGTGTATATTCCTTTTGGTGCAGATTTCTTTGGTGTGATATATAGAATCTAGCCCTTAACATTCTAGCAACAGTTAGATATTCAAACAAAGTGCCATCAGGTGAAAAGGCAATGATTCCAACTTGTGAAAGCCTTCTCTGTAATTGGACAGCGTGATGATGATCACGAAGATGAAGATGACTATGCACATGAGTTATACCACACCACTTCTAATGCAGATAATAACAACAATGATGGTTAAATCTTATTCGCTATACAGAAGAAATCAAGTGTTTTAGACAGAGATTCCTTTAATCAACATCTGCAAATTACGTCAGAAAACATAAGCAGTTTTTTTAGCCTGGTCCGATTTGAAGGAACCTTTTTTTTTTTTTTTAAATAAGAGTAGACCTTCCACTTCCTGGTAGTGCAGTTGATCAATACCTTTATAGATGTGCTGGATTAATAAATCACATGCGCACTCTCATGAGTGACAGTCATTTTCAAAATTTTGTTTTACTAAAAGCAAAGTGAATTGCAAACCTGCTGTCTTGAGAGAAAATCTCTCTCCCCATGACTTGAGCCAGCTGACTTGGCTAACATGTGTCTGCTGACCAGCTGCTACAACAGAACTTGAACCCTGCTCTGTAGTCTCAGTGGCTGGTGTGCTAGCTAGTAGAACACACTGCTGACTTGGTTAACAAGTGTCTGCTGACCAGCTACTACAACAGGACTTGAACTCTGCTCTTTAGTCTCAGAGGCTGGTGTGCCAGCCATTGGACCACACTGTAGAGACGACTATTACACTAACTTCAATGCGTTTGTGCACCCGAAAACCGATGTGCCGTGTGTGTGTAAACACTTATGCCTTACTCCTTATGTTCATTGCCTAATACAGCATTTCAGATTGTATTCATGGCAGCCACTACTGCCGTTCATCAAGTGTATGCAGCGCAGCCAACTAAAACTGAAGTACCTGCTGCATGACGGAAAATGCAAGTGGAGCTGATTTGCATGGGATTTTGTATCTAGCCTATTCACCCAAGAATCAAAGTAGCTGGAACCTGGAACTCTCGCAAAATAAGAGCTACCAGCCCACGTATCAATGTAATTGTATGTACCTGGAACTACAGCAAAGGAAGGGCTACTGGCCCAAGTATCAATGGTGCTGAAACGGTAACTGTCTACTTATGCAATCTGTAGAATGAACGAAACAAGCATCCATGCACTGCTCCTTGGAAAGCAGAGAGAAATGAACTTTGTTTAGTGGCAATGCATCGTAGCATACTATAACCCGAGATAAATACCCGCTGAATGAGGGAAATATGCTAGTGGAGTAAATATGATTGGGTGTACTGGCTAGGCCCTGCCTATCGCCCAGGTACCAACAAACCATCAGTACCTGAAACTCCAGCAGAGAAAGATCCAAACTTGAAACTTCCGCTAGTAAGATATCTAGCTTGTGAAGACCTAGGAGGCAATCAGGTGGTGCTTCCAATGCCAAGGACGATGTCATGGAGCACAAAATTGTAAGGAAAAGTTAGAAATTAGGGCCATACTTAATGCATTTGTCATGTAATAGGTTGCAAGATTTTCAATCGCATAGCCTTCATCCCATTTTGCAGAGCACGCAGATAGAACAAATAGAAGTATTATCAAACTGTAAGGAGGCATTTATTTTCTGTAACGTATAGGGAAGCTGAAGCAAAGGAATATCTGTTTAACTTGTCCATCAAAGGAATAATAACCAGTTAAAATCATCCAGACGGCAGAATAAGTACACGGAAATTATACTTGCTGATATTCGAATGAAGGCTCACTCTTCAAATGGTATCATTTGAGGTCACTCACTACTAGGCCTCCCCTAAATGGCCATCAGAGGGATTCAGTAAGATGGTCACCCTTACAGATATTGCTGGATTATGAGACTCCCCCCACCACCACATGGTCCCCTGCTGACCAATTCCGGACTATCCATCTAATCTAATAATGGCTTTATAATGATGTAATAATAATGACTATCTGAAAGTAACTCCTCAAACAGGTTACTAATTGGGTTTCTTCCAGGTAATTGTGGCATGGATTGTCCACCATGGGAAGCAGGACCCTGGGCCAGATGAGCCAATGAATACTCCTGGGGCACACAATTTTGCGATGCAGAGCTTGCATCTTGATCCCTTTACCTGTACAGTGCTGAATTCCCAACCACAAGTGGAGAAGAATATTTATACTGAAGAAAACAATTGCAAATCATACCTTAGATAACAGCATCAATAATAGACCCCCAAGCATAATCTGTTGAACACAAATAGCAGCTTACATGTTTCTGTATACAGTAATGTGCTACCTATGAACTACCTATGCCTTTACATCAGTTTCATAAATGGGGTAGTAAACAACTGCATAGCCCCTTCACACCCTCCCCCATGACATGCCCAGCCGTTACTATACAGCAAAAAGGAGGCTCTTGCACTCCCCTCCTGCTGCCAAAATTTTCCCTCAGTTGTGCATCTGCTCACCTTCCATGGAACCAGCAGCCATCTTGCCATCTACCCCAGCATTTGCCCCCGCAATGTGCTGAACCCAGGGGTGTGTCCTCCAGCAAAGTGGTAAGTACTGGACCCGCTTCTTGGGCATTGATGCAGCAAGAAAAAAAGCCAGCAAGAGTGGCTGTGCTGCTCCACCCTTGCACCTCGCTCCCTGTTGGGGCCCCAAGTCAACCAGGAACTGCAAGGATTTGCTGCCAGAATTGTTGCGCTCAGTATGCGCCCTTAGAAACATGACGGCAGATACAGGCCAAATGGCCCATCCAGTCTGCTTCTCCTCAGTAACCACTAACTCCCCCTTTTCCTAAGGGATCCCATGTGCCTGTCCCACACTTTCTTAAATTCTGACACGGTCTTCGTCTCCACAACCTCCACAGTGAAAGAGTATTTCCTTAGATTCCTCCTAAGCCTATTTCCTCTTAACTTCATCCTATGCCCTTTCATTGCAGAGTTTTCCTTCATTTGAAAAAAGGCTCACCTCCTGTACATTAATGCCACTGATGTATTTAAACATCTCTATCATATCCCCTCTCTCCCGCCTCTCTTATAGTGTATACATGTTGAGGTTCATGAGCCTGTCCCTATATGTTTTATGACCGAGACCGCTTACCAATTTTGTAGCCGCCCCCTGGACCAACTCCATCCTGTGTATATCTTTCTCTAGGTGCAGTCTCCAGAATTGCACGCAGTACTCTAAATGGGGCCTCAGCACAGACTTATACAAGGGCACTGTCACCTCTTTTTTTTTCCTGCTCGTCATCCCTCTCCTTATACACCCGGGCATCCTTCTGGCTTTGACCGTCTCCTTTTCTACTTGTTTGGCCAGCTTAATGTCATCAGACACAATCATCCCAAGTCCCGTTCTTCTTTTGTACACAGTAGCACTTCACCCCTATATTGTACCATGCCCTTGGATTCTTGTAACCCAAATTGCATGACCCTGCGTTTCTTAGCATTAAATCTTAGTTGCCAATTATTGGACCACTCTTCAAGCTTTGCTAGATCCTTCCTCATGCTATCCACACCCTCCGGGGTGTCCACCCTATTACAGAGTTTGGTTATCATCCGCAAAGAGACAAACCTTAGCAGACAGCTTTTCCGCAATATCACTCACAAAGATGTTAAAAAGAGCCAGCCTGAGGACCAATCCCTGCGGCACACCACTGATAACATCTCTTTCCTCAGAGCAACCTCCATTTACCACTACCCTCTATCTCCTCCCATTTAACCAGTTTTTAACCCAGTCACTTTAGGTCCCATACCAAGGGCACTCAGTTTATTAATCAGTCACCTATGCGGAACCATGTCAAAAGCTTTGCTAAAATCCAAGTACACCATACATCTAGCACCCCTCCCACATCCAACTGTTTGGTCACCCAGTCAAAGAAATCAATCAGATTTGTCTGGCATGACCTGCCTCTGGTGAAGCCATGCTGCCTCGGGTCCTGTAGTCCATTCGATTCAAGAAACCTCATGTTCTTCCACTTTAGAAGCATTGACAAGATCACACAGTGGAGCTACCAGAACATCTCTGAGCTCCCTGAGTACCCTCGGATGTATCCCATCAGGCCCCACCGCTTTGTCTACTTTTAGTTTAGCTACCTCCTCACAAACACAGTCTTCTGAGAATCAGTCCCGGTCTACCATACATCCATCCCCAATTGCATGTTTTCTGCAGTCTTATTCTTGGCCTTTCATCTGTGAGCACAGAACAGAAGTAATTGTTAAGCAGTTGTTTTATCCTTATCAGGTTCTACATATTCCTCCCCATCAGCTTTCAGCCTTAAAATGCTATTATGGCAATTCCTCCTGTCACTTACATATTCGAAAAACTTCTTGTCCCCCAATTTTACCGAGTCTGCTATCTTTTTTGCCATTTGACTCTTCGCTTTCCTGACAGATTTTCCAGCGTCTCTTAGCTTTTCCAGATTTTTTTTTTTGCTTGTCTTCCTCTTTCTGACTCCTCTTGTATTGTATGAAGGCTAATCTTCTTTCCCTTACATTTTCAGCTACTAAGTTTGAGAACCACAGTGGTCTTCTTTTCCTCTTAGTTTTATGCAATTTTACAACAAAGGGTTCTCGTTAAAATGGCCCCTTTCAGTTTCACCCACTGCTGTTCTACTTCCTTTAGCTGTTCCCATCCAACTAACTCTTCCTTGAGAAATTCCCCCATCTCAGCAAAGTTAGTTCTTTTGAAATCTAGGACCTTCAATCTTGAATAAGCCCTCTCCTCCTTTGTCTTAATATTGAACCACGCCATTCGGTGATCACTAGATGACAAATGATCTCCCACCGTAACATCATAAACATTGTCCCCGTTTGTAAGCACTAGGTCTAGAATAGCTTCATCCTGCATTGGTTCCATTACCCACTGCTGCATCAATTCTTCTTGTAGAGAATCCAAGATCCCTTTGCGGCCTTGAGCAAAAGGCAGCATACTCTGCTGGCTCTGCACATAAATCAGCCCTGTGCTTCCCTCTAGGAGCACGAAAGATTGTGTGACCGGCACTATCACCCCCCAGAGTCGTTACCAGCTCCCAACTAAAGTCCTGAGGTTGCCACTTCTCCTCTGTGACACCTTCATAGCCTGCATCCAAAGACTCAAAGAAGGTCCCGTCAGCGTATGTGCTGGGCACTGCACATCTGCTCTTCATTCTCATCTTGGGATTGCCCCTTCGCGAGGTCCACTCTAAGCTCCTGTAGCCACGTGCATAAGTCCCCCCCCCCTCCCAAGAAGATAGCCTTGCCCCTTTGTAAGAATTGATTGCTCCTTACACCCCCTCTTTACTCATCCAACAAAACCACTGGTGAAGCAGTTCAGCCACTAAGCAATAAAGAGAGTCTAACAGAGACATTCTGGTATAATGCAGCCCCCTATAAAGGGTCTGCAGAAAAAATAAAAGAAATGGGGGAGGTGTAGCAGGCGTGAAATCTAGAGGAGAAACGGTATCGTGAACCGTTGGAACTGCAGGCAAAATGGCGATTGTACCTTGGCAAACGTTGCTCCTACTGTCTCCAGTGGCCATCCCCATTTCTCCGCCTCCAGAACTTCCTTCATGTCACTTGACTCCACCCCAGCCCCTCTATTCCTTACTACCTCCCCATCTCATTCCTGTCCCTGATCTAACTTACTTCTACCTGCTCACGGTCCCTTCCCTAACCCTCAAACTCCACAAGGGCCTCATTTCCTGGCTGTGCTGGGCCGCCGCTAGTTTGTGTATCTGATTGCCTATACGTCAGGTCATTGCTCTTTATCAGGTTAAGAACATATAACTATGGGATGGAAGAGGGGGACAAAATCTTTTGATCTGTGTCACTGGCTTAAATCCACTTCTGGCTGGCAGTGAACAAATAGTTGAAAATGTCTTAGCAGTCGGAAAGGGAAGTTTGCATTCCTGCTGTTTGCATGCTCTTCTCTGTGGATACACAGAAGAGTTCAGGTTCCAAACCTTTCATATAAGTACATAAGTAATGCCATACTGGGAAAAGACCAAGGGTCCATCGAGCCCAGCATCCTGTCCACGACAGCGGCCAATCCAGGCCAAGGGCACCTGGCAAGCTTCCCAAACGTACAAACATTCTATACATGTTATTCCTGGAATTTTGGATTTTTCCAAGTCCGTTTAGTAGCTGTTTATGGACTTGTCCTTTAGGAAACCGTCCAACCCCTTTTTAAACTCTGCTAAGCTAACCGCCTTCACCACTTTCTCCGGCAACGAATTCCACATTAGCAAATTCACTACAGAGGTAAACAAAAACCTTCAAATTAAAATCTTTACTTTGAAATCATTTGGAACAATGGTAGCTAACATATTCTTTATAAAAGGGTAGTAGATGGATGGAGGAGCCTCTCGGTGGAGATTGTAAAGGCAAAGACAGTATCTGAATTCAAGAAAGCAGGGAACAAGCCAAGAGGATCTTAGAGAAAGGGATGGAGAAGATGACCAGTTGGCAGATGGGGAGACCACTTAGGTTGTATGGTCTTTTCCGCTGTCATATTTTGTTTCTAGTATGAGTAATTTTCCAGTTTTATCCAGATAACTTTCATAGTTACCCGAATAAAATCCTTGCTTAAAAATTTCACCTCTTCGCAGGAAAAGCTTTTCTTTTGAAAATTTACTTGCAGGCCTCTAAGCAATCATAGTAAAATAGTAGATGACCTGCATAGCCCATCTAGTCTGCTTATAATATAAACTCATAGCATATAATGCAATATAAAATATATATTCTTGATCTTGATCTGTCCTTGTCATTTTCAGGGCATAGACTATAGATGACTACCTGGCACTGGACACACTCCCCAATACTGGAGTTGCTGTTGAAGCCCACTCTAGCCCATCCAGATCTGTAAGCACATGCAGATTCTAAACATTATCCCCCTATATGGCCTTACTATCTAATGTTTCCTTCATTCATTTAAACACTGAAATGGTATTTATACCTGTTGGATGGGACTTTGTGCCTGAAACAGTATTCTTCGCCCAAGTAGCTCTGCAAAGATACAGCCTACAGACCAGATGTCAATGGCATTGCTGTAGTGACGGCTGCCCATTAGGATTTCTGGAGCCCGATAATACTGAGTAACAACTTCCTGAGTCATGTGACGGGATTCGTCAGGTTCCTCTACCCTGGCCAATCCAAAATCACAAATCTAAACAAAGGGAAATAAAAATATTAAATTCAAACATGTAATCCATGCAAAGAATACTACACAAAGTAATTTAGAGGTGTAGTTATTTGTGGGCTACCGTTAAGATGTGTTATTTTATTGATAATGCCAGTTATTAATAACTAGCTCTCACTGCATAAAATGGGACCTGTGCTAAAAAAGCACAAGTTAGTAGTAAAATAACATGTCTTATGTAGCCTAGGTTGATAATTATTCCCCTTATTTTGTAACAAAACTAAAATACACATGCATGTATTCACCATATGCTAATGTATAAAAGCCTCACCAGAACAGGCTGAGTTTTAAAATTTTATGTAGAAAGGGGATTGGCTTTGTGGCTGAATCAATAATTATGACTGATTCTTCCTTCTGATGTCTTTTTGGCACTTTTGCCTCATGTTATCTTTTCCTCTTGCCACAGTCATCCAAGATTTTGGTATCTTTGGTCCACAAATAGCTTCTGTTCTAAAGATATTTACTTGTAGCAAGTATTCTCTGAGGACAACAGGCCTTATATTCTAAAAAGTGGGTAACGCGATGCGCCCAGTCTGGAGCTTACTCCAAGCTTGAAAGAGCTTTGTGGAGCACGAGCCATGCTCCACTGTGCATGCATGAGTGCCATCCCGCCAGCCGCGAGAACGCAGTACCTGCAGTACCATACTATAGCAAACAAAAATGTAAGAAACAGGAGACAACTCCAAGGGGAAGTGGGAGGGATTGTGAGAATATAAGGCCTGCTGTCCTCGGGGAATACCTGCTTCAGGTAAGTATCTTTGCTTCCTCCAAGGACAAGCAGGCCATAATTTTCACAAGTGGGGAATTCATAGCTACCAGGCTCACCGAAAACAACAACCGTAGGTCAACTGGGCCTTGCAAAGGCAAGGACATAACAGATCAATCTGAAACTATATACAAACTATGTGAGAGTGCAGCCTGGAAGAGAACAAAATGGGCCTAGGAGGGTGGAGATGGATTCTAGATCCCAAAAACAGATTCTGCAGTACTGTCTGTCCAAACCGACTGTCATGTCAGGTATCCTGCTCAAGGCAGTAGTGAGATGTGAATGTGTGGACTTAAGACCATGTTGCAGCCTTGCAAATTTCTTCAATGGAGGCTGACCATAAGTGGTCTAACGATGCAGCCATGGTTCTGAAAATGTAAGCCTTGACATGACCCTCTAGGGTCAGCCCTGCCTGGGCATAAGTGAAAGAAATGCAATCTGTCAGCCAATTAATGATTATGCATTTCCCAATGGCGACACCCATCCTGCTGGGAATAAAAGAAACAAAAAGCTATGGGGCTTAGTCTGCTCCAAGTAAAAGGCCAATGTTCGACTGCAGTCCAAGATGTGCAAGGTGATCTTGCCAGGATGGGCATGAGGTCAGGGAAAGAGTGTTGGTAAGACAATCGACTGGTTCAGGAACTCTGACATAACCTTAGGCAGGAACTTAGGGTGTGTGCGGACAACTACTCTGTTGTGATGAAACTTAGTGTAAGGTGTATCAACCACTAAGGCCTGAAGCTCACTTGACTCTGTGAGCTGAAGTAACAGCCACCACGGAAATTACCTTCCAGGTCAAGTACTTCAGACAACAGGAATCCTGTGGCTCGAAAGGAGCTTTCATCAGCTGGGTGAGGATGATGTTGAGGTCCAATGACACAGGCAGAGGTTTGACTGGGGGCTTTGACAAAAGCAAACCTCTCTTGAAGTGAACTAGAGGCTATCCAGAGATAGGCTTACCCTCTATGTGTTGATGATAAGCGCTAATCACACTGAGGTGAACCCTTAGGGAATTGGTTTTAAGACCAGACTCGGAAAGGTGGTAGAAGGTATTCAAGCAGGGTCTGTGTAGGGCATAACATAGGATCTAAGGCCTTGCCCTCACATCAGACGGCAAATCTCCTCCATTTAAAAGAGTAAACACCTCTTAGTGAAATCTTTCCTGGAAGCCAGCAAGACCTAGAAGACACCCTAAGTACATAAGTATTGCCATACTGGGAAAGACCAAATGTCCATCAAGCCCAGCATCCTGTTTCAAACAGTGGCCAATCCAGGTCACAAATACCTGACAAGATTACTACTACTACTACTATTTAACATTTCTAGAGCGCTACAAAGTGTACGCAGCACTGTACAAACACAGAAGAAAGACAGTCCCTGCTCAAAGAGCTTACAATCTAATAGACAAAAAGTAAAGCATTTAAATTTAAAGTATTTAAGCAGTCAAGCACAAGGGAACAGTCACAGAAGGACCGAAGATGCAGAAGGGTGGTCAGTGTGATCAGGTGTAACTCTGGTTGGAGTAGTGGGAGAAGGTGATAGAAGAATAGAAATAGGTGTACTTGGGTGAGGTAAAAGTAATGATTGGGTTGAAAGGGAGGTTATATAAGACATGTCATTCTAGGGGTGGGTGGGTAGAGGGGTAGGGTGGGCAGGACTAAGTCTAAAGCAGGAGAAGGTATTCTCTGCAGCCTATCTGTGAGATGGAAAATGCTCTCTGAAGCTGCTGCTACAGTGTTGCCATATAAAAAAAAAAATTCCCACCCAAAACAGCCCAAAACCCGCCCAAAAACCGCACACACCCCACCCCCACCGTCATCACCCCCACCTCTTCCGTCATCACCCCCACCCCCGCCGTCATCAGCCCCACCCCTTCCGTCATCACCCTGCCCCGCCGTCATCAGCCCCGCCCCCGCCGTCATCAGCCCCGCCCAATACGTCACCAAACCCCGCTTCTGTCGCCGTTAGCCCCACCCCCCGCCAGCCGAAAAAACGCCCAAAACCCACACGAAAAAAAAAAGCAGCCCAAAAAACCGCAACCCGCCGCGGGCAAAAGTTTCCCACGGCGGGTTGCGGAAAACCGCTCATCTGGCAACCCTGTGCTGCTATAAGCTGTTAGTTTTCTCTCCCTGAAAGAGATACAAGCCACACCCACAAAGTTCAAACTGTCTGTGGGGAGGGGGAAGGGAGGAAATGGCAGTGCTTGATGAAAGAGAGAGCTCAGTTTGATAGGAGATATGCTATAGGATGTCATTCTGAGGCCAGGCTAAGTCTAAAGCAGGAGAACGTTTTCTCTGCAGCCTATCTTCAAAAAACTACAAAACATTTTATACTGGAAGAGACAAAGAAGCAAATTCTAGTCTCTCAACATCCAGGCCATGAGAGACAGAGACTGAAGATTGGAATGTAGAAAAGAGTCCTCATTCTGTGTGATGAGGGTCGGAAAATACTACAATCTCCATGATTCTTCACAGAAGAAGTAGAGGGAACCAGATCTGTCACTGCCCAGTAAGGAGCAATCAGAATCATGGTCTTGCTTGAGTTTCAGCAAAGTCTTCCCCATAAGAAATACGGGAGGATACGCATACAGAATTCCTTTCCCCCAGTGAAGGAGAGGAAGGCATCCAATGCTAGTCTGTCGTGGGCCTGGAGCCTGGAACTGAACTGAGGGACTTTGTGATTGATATGAGTGGCAGAGAGATCCACCGAGGAGGTGCCCCATGATCAGATGATCTCCCGGGCAATGCCCATGTTGACAGATTACTCGTGTGGTTACACAACCCTGCTCTCAGTCTGTCGGCCAGGCTGTTGTTTTTACCCGCCAGATAAGTGGCACGAAGGAGCATACCATGCTGGTGTGCCCAGTGCCACATCCGAACAGCCTCCTGACACAGATGGCATGATCCGGTGCCCCAATGCTTGTTGGTGTAATGCATTGCAACCTGTCTATTTGAATGAGCACAATTTGATAAGATAGCTGATTTCTGAAAGCCTTTAGAGAATTCCAATAACCTGAAGCTCCAGGAGATTGATCTGGAGATCTGTTTCCTGGGCAGACCAAGCACCTTGAGTGTGGAGACCATCTATATGAGCTCTCCACCCCAGGTGAGATGTATCCATTGTCAGAAATTTTTGTGACTGACGAATTCGGAATGGAAGCAGTCAGACTCAAACTGGACTGAACTGTCCACCACAATAGGAAGTGAGCCTGCTCTGGGGACACACTGATGACACCTCCCAGATTCCCTATGGCTTGGTACTACTGAGAAGCCAGGGTCCACTGGGCAGTTCTCATGTGAAGACATGTCATGGGCATCACATAAAATATAGATGCCATGTGGCCCAACAACGTCAACAACGGCTGAGCCATGACCTACTTAGAGGTTTGAAACTGAAAAGTCAGTGCATCTACAGCGTCTGCTTTCGGCCCTGGGAGAAAGGCTCAAACCTTCTGTGTATCGAGAACTGCTCCAATAAATTCTAATTGCTGGACAGGGTGGAGATGGGACTTGAGGTTGTTTAAAATTAACCCTAGTAGCTTGAGCACCTGAATAGTTGCTTATCTGGACTCCTGAGCACTGTCCTTCAACGTGCTCTTCACCAGTCAATCGTCCAGATAAGGAAGTACATGAACTCCTAGTCTGCGCAGCAATGGTGCAACTGCCACTAGACATTTGGTACATACCCTGGGAGCTGACACAAGGCAAAAAGGCAATACGCGGTACTGGAAGTGCTATGTTCCCAGTCAAAATCGTAGATATTTTCTGTGAGCTGGAAGTATCAGGATGTGAGTGTAAGCATCCTTCAAATACATAACCAATCATTTTTCTGAATCATGGGAAGAAGGGTGCCCAGGGAAACCATTGTGAACTTTTCTTTGACCAGGAAATTGTTCAGGGCTCTTAGGTCTAGGATGGGACACATCCCACATCTTCTTTTGCTCAAGGAAGTACCTGGAATAGAATCTCCGTCCTTCCTCCCCTGGTGGCATGGGCCTTAGGCGCATGCTGTTGACAGGAAAGACCTCGCTGGGGTTGAGCCTGCTGAGGCGGGTGAGAGGAAGCATACCTATATCTCTGCAAGTAGTAGGCACCCTTTCTCAACAGCATCCAACGGCAGAGAGAATGGATGGTATGTGTTTCTTGATTTGGTCAGTGACCTCCTCAACCTTCTCTCCAAATAGATTATACCCCCAGCATGGGGCATCCGCCAACCTCTGCTGAACTGCCGGTTCCAAGTCAGAGACACGCAGCCATGAGAGTCTGCACATCGCTAAACTTTGAACACAGATCTTGGAAGCCACTTCAAAAGTGTCATAGGCACCCTTGGCCAAGAACTTACAACACGCCTTCTGCTGCTTGGCCAACTGGCAAAGCGATTTGACCTACTCCGGTGGGAGAGAGTCTGCCAAATTAAGCAATTGTGCACCGAGTCCCACAAGTACACGCTCATGAAGAGCTGGTATGATTGAATATGGGACATGAGCATAGAGGCCTGGAACACCTTATGACCAAAAGAGTCCAAGTTTCTAGCTTCCCTGCCCAGGGGTGCCGAAGCATAGTCCCTAGAACGCTTGGCCCTTTTGAGGGCGGATTCAACCACCAGGGAAGGAGGAGGCATCTGAGGCTTATCAAACCCAGGGTACTCTGAATCCGGTACATGGTGTCAATCTTTTTGGAAAATACCAGGACAGACGCAGGGGACTCCCAATTCTGCACAAGAACATTCTGCAAGATCTCATGAAGCAAGACTGTCACAGCCTCTCTAAGAGGGGACTCGTAGTCCAGGACCTCGAGCATCTTGGCCCTGGGCTCATTCTCCACTTCTAAAAAAAAAATGGAATGTAGCTGCCATTTCCTTGACAAAAGAGAGGAAGGAAAGGCTCTCTGGGGGAGACTTTCTTCTTTTCTGTGGAGGGATCAGACTCCTCTGAGAAGTGTTGATTGTCATCATCTGACTGCCAAGAGCACTCCTCATTGGTGCCAGCCAAGACTTCCTGTGGAGAAGGCTGAAACCGAGCCTGCCTCAATCTAGAAGAGCCATGTCCTTGAGATGGGTGTTGAGCAGTTGGCTCCCACATCGACTTCGGTGAAGCTTCCTCCATGTCATCGAGGAAGTGCCAACTTGGGTGACAGCTGACGCTTGGGATGTACATGACACCAGCGTTGGAGACCTCACCGCAGGCTGTGGGCTAAGCAAGGCTGCAACTAGAGACACGGCTGGTGCAAGCACCATCGAGGCCTATGCATTCTGTTCTATAAAGCCAGCCAGCAGCTCTGGGAGCAAGGTCCGGATGCACTCATAAAGGGCCAACACAGGGAAAGGCTTGGGCATCAGCTTAGAGACAGGCTGCAGAACTGCTGACTCCTCAGTGCTGATGAGAACGGCATTGAATCCTCCCGTCGCCTAAGGATTGGGTCATATGCAGGTTGGTCCTGAGGGCCCTACCCAGTAGTCTGTATTGAGGAAGGTGGAGACCCACTAGATGCACAACTGTTCCCAGTGTCAGCAGGTCTAGCAGCCATGCAGACAGATGCTCCCGATGCCACACCCAAAGCCGATGCTGAGGATTCAGACCTGGCTCCAAAACTCTTTTCTCGTTGAGCATCTCTGGCCAACTGAGTCTTTCTCTTTATATGAAGACACAGGACACAGTTAGAAGGGCTATGGTTAGGCCTCAAACACTGAAGATACCAAGAATGGGCATCTGTACCAGAGATGGTCTTACTGCACCGGGAACAGCGCTTAAAACCACTGGGAACTTTCATGGACATAGAAGGAAAAACTTCCATGGCCAAATCAAATGACTCGATGGTGCCAAAAAAGGGGACAAAGCATATGAGAAAAAATGAAGGGATAACACGACCAAAGTCAAGGCCTAAACGCAGCCCAGAAACACAGAAAATAAAGGTTAAAAGCAGAAAAGAGACACTAAAAATATAAAGGAAGGGAAGAGGACAAAACCCAAACATGGGAGAACCAGAAAAACAGAGTAAAATAATAAAAAAAAAGCACTCAAGCTCTTTTTCAGATCGGGCTGTGAGGAGAAAAGACAAAAATGGTGTTCACTCCCAACACGGTAAAAAAAACAAACAGACCTGTTGGGTACCATGTCATGGCAGGTGGGAAGGCACTTGTGCAAGCTCAGTGGAGCATGGCTCGTACTCCACAAAGCTCTTTCCAGCTTAGAATAAGCTCCAGACTGGGCAATATGGGTTGCGTTATCCACTTGTGAGAATTATGGCCTGCTTGTCCTTGGAGAACATTATTTGCACAGGATTCACTCAGTCTTCTCTCAAAAAATTTAAGTCATTGCAAAACACTGCCAAGAAATTTGATCAAATATCACCCCTCCTAAAATATCACCACTGGCTCCCTATTTCTTTTAGAATTCAGTATAAAATCCTTCTCCTGGCTTTCAAGGCTTTTCACTTTGGTTTACCTCCCTACCTAGGCATCCCTTACCATACCCCACAGTCTTGTCCATATCCTGTGGTCACTAAATAACCATACAATGGTCTTACTCGGATCAAGAAAAGCCCAACATGAGAATACCCAAAATTGAACTTTTTTCTTTCCTGCACCTGCTCTTTGGAATAAACTTCATTTGAGCATCTACAGTGACATGTCACTGTCCCAATTCAAGTCAGCAATCAAAAGCTGGCTCTTCAGTCAGGCCTTCATTGGTGCCACTTGAAGTGGGTTCACGACTGCCTTTCTTTCCCTCTTTTGCACCCTCCCCTCATGCCTACTGTACTTGCCCTAACCCTTTCTTTACCTGTTCTCCCTTCTTCCTTCTGGCATGAGTACTTACATTCCTATCCATTACTCTAGTATTTCCTTTCATTTTTCTCTTTTTTATTGACGAAATCAAGGATTGCTTTATGGAGCAGCTGGTACAGAAGCCAAACATGAGAAGGAAAAATTCTAGACCTAGTCCTTAGTGGAGTGCATGATTTGGTGCAGGAGATAATGGTGCTGGGGCCTCTTGATAAGTGATCATAATATGATCAGATTTGATATCGGCTTTGGAGTAAGTACACACAGGAAATCTGTTAGCATTTAACTTTCAAAAAGAAGACTATGATAAAATGAGAAGAACGGTGAAAAAACTAAGAGGGTCAGCTGTGATGGTCAAAAACTTACATCAGGCATGGATGCTGTTCAAAAATACCATCCTGGAAGCCCAGGGCAAATATATTCTATGTATTAAAAAAGGAGGAAGGAAGACCAAACGACAGCCGGCAAGGCTAGAAAGTGAGGTGAAGGAAGCTATTAGAGCTAAAAGAAAATGGAAGAAGGATCTGACTGACAATAATAAGAAACAGCATAAGGAATGGTAAGTCAAATGCAAAGCGCTAATAACGACTGCAAAGACAGACTTTGAAAAAAAGATTGCGTTGGAGGCAAAAACACACACTAAAGACTTTTTTAAAGGTATATTAAAAGCAAGAAACTGGCAAAAGAATTGGTTGGACCGCTAGATGACCTAAGGGTAAAAGAGGCACTCAGGGAAGACAAAGCCATAGCGGAGAGATTAAATGAATTCCTTGCTTCGGTCTTCACAGAGGAAGATTTGGGTGAGATACCGGTGTCAGAAATGGTATTCAAAGCTGATGAGTCAGAAAACTGAATGAAATCTCTATAAACCTGGAGGATGTAATGGTGCAACTTGACAAACTGAAGAGTAGCAAATCTCCTGGACTGAATGGTATTCATCCCAGAGTGCGGAACTATTGTTAGTAATATGTAACTTATCTTTAAAATCAAGCATGGTACCAGAAGATTGGAGGATGGCCAATATAACACCCATTTTTAAAAAAGGTTCCAGAGGAGATTTGGGAAATTATAGACCGGTGAGCCTGACGTCAGTGCTGGGCAAAATGGTAGAGACTATTATAAAGAACAAAATTACAGAGCATATTCAAAAGCAAGAATTAATGAGACAAAGCCAACATGGATTTAGTGAAGAGAAATCTTGCTTCACCAATGTATTATATTTCTTTGAAGGGGTGAACAAACATGTGGATAAAGGTGATCCAGTCGATCCTGTGTATCTGGATTTTCAGAAGGCGTTTGACAAAATACCTCATGAAAGACTCCAGAGGAAATTGGATAGTCATGGTATAGGAGGTAGTGTCCTATTGTGTATTAAAAACTGGTTAAAAGATAGAAAATAGAGAGTAGGGTTAAAAGGTCAGTATTCTCAATGGAGATGGGTAGATAGTGGGGTTCCTCAGGGGTTTCTGCTGGGACTGCTGCTTTTTAACATATTTATAAATGATCTAGAGATGGGAGTAACTAGTGAGGTAATTAAATCTGCTGACGATAAAGTTATTCAAAGTTGTTAAATCACAAAAGGATTGTGAAAAATTAAAAGAGGACCTTACAAGGCTGGGCATCTAAATGGCAGATGACATTTAATGTGAGCACAAAGGGATGCATGTGGGAAAGAGGAACCCTAATTATAGCTGCATAATGCAAGGTTCCACATTCGTAGTCACCGACCAGGAAAGGGATCTAGACGTAGTCTTTGATGATACGTTGAAACCCTCTGCTCAGTGTGTAGCAGTGGCTAAGAAAGCAAATAGAAAGTTAGGTATTATTAGGAAAGGAATAAAAACAAAAATGAGGATGTTATAATGTCTTTGTATCCCTCCATGGTGTGACCGCACCTCGAATACTGAGTTCAATTCTGGTCACCGCATCTCAAAAAAAGGATATAGGGGAATTAGAAAAAGTACAGAGAAGGACGACGAAAATGATAAAAAGGATGGAATGACTTCCCTATGAGGAAAGACTAAAGCGGCTACAACTCTTCAGCTTGGAGAAAAGACGGCTGAGGGGAGATATAATAGAGGTCTATAAAATAATGAGTGGAGTGGAACGGGTAGACATGAATCGCTTTTACTCTTTCCAAAAATACTAGGACTAGGGGGCAAGCAATGAGGCTACAAAGTAGTAAATTTAAAACGAATCAGAAAACATTTTGGGGGATCTTGTCAGGTACTTGTGACCTGGATTGGCCACTGTTGGAAACAGGATGCTGAGCTTTATGGACCTTAGGTCTGTCCCAGTATGGCATGTGGATTTTGATCCTGGGGAACTGAGTTCGATTCCCACTTCAGCTCCTTGTGACTCTGGGCAAGTCACTTAACCCTACATTGCCCCTGGTACAAAATAAGTACCTGAATACTGTATATGTAAACCGCTTTGAATGTAGTCGCAAAAACCTCAGAAAGGCAGTATATCAAGTCCCATTTCCCTTTCCCCTTCCCTTATGTACTTATGGTTCTGTTTGTCAGTTGTAGAAGTACATGAAATCGAAATAAAATAATTTTTTTGAACTACTATAAATATGTTTTCTCAAAGCTCCTTCCTTGGACTAACAACCACTGTAAACTCTCCTTTCCTAGTACTATTTAGATTTCTTATGCCAGTCCTTAAAAACCAAAAGGTACCACCTGGCCAAGCCTGAGGTGAGTAATAAAATATGCACTTTTGAAGGTAACGGAATTACTAATGTTTATGAAAGACTTGCACAGGTTGAGTAGCCAAGGTTGTAATTTTGATGATGACACAACTTCATTTTCGCGAATTCAATCTTTTTTTGCAAGCAAAATTAATTTTTGCCCCTTTAAAGACATTTTTTGATTTGTATTATTGCATAAACAATTTACTAGGGGAGTGGATAGAAATAAAGGCTTTTTATCCCAATAATTATGGTGATCTATTGTGGTTTAGAGTTCCTGTAATAATTTACTTTGGGAGTCCAACAGTTTTCCCTTGCTTCTTTGGGCTTCCAGTTGAACTGGACTCGGGGCTGGGATATGACCATAAACTTTCATGTGCAACTACTACCTATACGTTTTCCTTATTTTAAATCCCTTCCCAGTCCACTTAGCTCAGTCATTGCAGTGACAGTTCTCAGGCAGGGACCATGCACCAGTCTTGCAATTACAGGTCATAAGTTCAGTCACTAGATATCACCACTGAATGATGAATGGACTCTCTCTCTCTCTCTCCAGTAGCTGTGAATGCTGCCTCTGCAGAAAACCTGACCAAAACTTTAAGACTAGGGCCCAGATGCATTAAAGACATTGGTAATTCCCGTTCCCTACCGATTCCATAGCGAATCGGTAGGGAACGGGAATGCATCAACGATAGGGAATGCAAATGAGCTACTCGTTGTAGCTCACTTGCATTCTCTAGTCCTTCGGTACCTGAGTAGGAGAATCGGGACGTCCCTTTAGATTAGGCTCCTCTTCCTGGTCTCTTCAGCCAATCAAAGCGGGCTTAGCTGGCTGTTGTCAGCGAAACGCGCTCTGATTGGCTGAAGAGACCAGGAATAGGAGCCTAATCTAAAGGGACGTCCCGATTCTCCGGCAACCAGGAAAATAGAAAAATTTCGCTGTGGAGGGGTAAGTGGCGCGGCGAAGACTAAATAGAAGGGGGGGAAAAAAAACACGAGCGCCGGCAGAGCAAAAAACTGCGAAAAAAAACGTCTCTCACAAGCGCAGGGAGAGTACGTCCTTAAAGGACGCCCCTCACATGCGCTCCCTGCTTTTTTTTTTTTCTTTTTCACCTTTTTTGGGGGCCCTTTTCCTTTCCGATTCCCTCACAGGAGCCCTAACAAGAGGTCAGACATCTCGTTAGGGTTCCTACGGTAAGGGAATCGGAAAAACGGTAGTGCATCTGATTATAATGGGCTGCAACGGTACTGCAGCTCATTATAATAGCTTTTCAATCATTTGCATTCCGTTTTCGTTGCCTGCTACCGTGGCAGGGAAAATGCCCTTAGTGCATGCCCGGGGTGAACTACTTGCGTTTTAAACTGGCTGGAACCAGTTTAAAACGCAAATTGTGGGCTCGTTAGGTTTTGTGCATCTGGGCCTAGATCCTCTGCATAGAGTTGATAGGAGGGGTCATGGATTTGATATACCACTTTTCTGTGATACAACCAAAGTGGTTTACATATATTATATGCAGGTACTTTCTGTCCCTGGTGGGCTCACAATCTATTTTTTTTGTACCGGGGGCAATGGAGAGTTAAATGACTTACCCAGGTTCACAAGGAGCTACAGTGGGAATCAAACCCAGTTCCTCAGGCCACTGCACAGTACTAACACTGAGCTCACCCCAGGCAACAGAGACTGTGCTGCAGAAGTATGTGAATATTTACAAAGACAAGAGGAATCATGCAGAATCACACAATTGCTTTGAAATTGCTGGGGATCTTCAGGGCTGGTTTGTTTGGTGGCTAAGGCTGCCTGTGTTTTAAAACATTTCTTTCTCTTTAAAGCTTCTTCTTATAACTGTCTGCCTCTATATCTCAACTAAATCAAACATAAAAAACAAAGAAAAAAAAATGCTATTCTTTCACTGCTGAGGGTATTTCCTCTCTAAGTCCTCTCTTTTATCTACTCTATACTTGCTAGTTTTAATTTGGGGGCTGGTAGTTTCTTTTAAAACTGTGTTCAATTCTGTGCTGGTAAATTGTTTTTCTTTGTGCTGGAGTTGTTTTGAAGGAGCTGTGTTTTCTACCGAGTGAAGTAATCCCATTAACATGCAGTAGCAGATAGGGTCTGACAGGCAGTGTAGGATCTAATTTAGTTGTCACTACAAGGATCATACAATATATAAACTCAAATCACTTTATATCAGACTGAAATTCTTAATACTGTAGGAACTCTTACAAAATTGAGAAACTTGAAAACACTAAGATGGAGTCAGTAGTCCAGCAGCGAGAGGGGTGCTATCCAGTCTTTTGTGTTGAGTGCCATATGTATGATTATCTCCCAGTTGGTGAGATGTCATATGTGTGTGCCCGATGCAAAGAGCTCCTAGACCTCAGAGAGCGTGTTCGTTCTCTTGAGGCTAGAGTATCAGATTTAGTAGAGATGAGGGAGATAGAGAAATACAAAGAGGAGATCTACATGAATGTTGTAGAGAGGTCCCACCTCGTTAGGTAGCCTCTGTGCTACCCTGGAGGAGGGAGGTCTCCCAGAAGGTGAAGTAGGAAGTACTCCTGTAGCCAGGACCCACCCACCAGAAGATGTACTATTCTCTCGCGCCGAGGATATATCTTCAATGGCTGACCGGGAGGAAAAGGTTAGAACAGCTGCCATACTTGGCAATTCAATCATTAGGAATGTAGATAGCTGGGTGGCTGGTGGACGGGAGGATCGCCTGGTGACTTGCCTACCTGGTGCGAAGGTGGCGGACCTCACGTGGCGCCTAGACAGGATTTTAGATAATGCTGGGGAGGAGCCGGCTGTCTTGGTACATGTGGGTACCAATGACGTAGGAAAATGTGGGAGAGAGGATCTGGAAGACAAATTTAGGCTTTTAGGAAGAAAGCTCAAATCCAGATCCTCTAGGGTGGCATTTTCTGACATTCTACCCGTTCCACGCACTGGCCCCAAGAGGTAGGCAGAGCTCCAGAGTCTCAATGCATGGATGAGATGATGGTGCAGGGAGGAGGGTTTTAGATTTGTTAGGAACTGGGCAACATTCTGGGGAAGAAGGAGCCTATTCCGAAACGATGGGCTCCATCTTAACCAGGGTGGGACCAGGTTTGCTGGTGTCGGCATTCAAAAAAGAGATAGAGCAGTTTTTAAACTAGATATGGGGGAAAGGCCAACAGTCGCACAACAGCGCATGGTTCGGGATAAGGTATCTTGCAAGGATACCTCACAAACAGGGAAGATAGGGTTTCTGGATAGTAAGGTTACACAAGAGACCATGGTAGGCCAGGTGCCCTTAAATACAACTAAAGATCAGACAAAAGATGGCAAATCAATAGTGTCAAGCACTAAGCGTCATGCAAATAGGAACAACAAACATACTCTGAAATGTCTATATGCAAATGCTAGGAGTCTAAGAAATAAGATGGGAGAGTTGGAATATATTGCACTAAATGAAAAATTGGACATAATAAGCATTACTAAGACCTGGTGGAAGGAGGATAACCAGTGGGACACTGTCATACCGGGGTACAAAGTATATCGTAGTGCTAGGGTGGACCGATCTGGTGGAGGGGTAGCATTGTATATTAACGAGAGCCTTGACTCAGATAGATTACAAATTCAGCAGGACACAAATCACACCTTTGAATCATTGTGGGTTGAAATTCCATGTAGAAAAGGAAAAAGGACGGTGATAGGCGTGTACTACCGTCAGCCTCGCCAGGATGAGCAGGTAGACGCAGAAATGATAAAAGAAATCAGAGACGCAAACAAAATGGGCAATGTGATAATAATGGGTGACTTCAATCACCCAAATATAGACTGGGTAAATGTAACATTGGGACATGCTAGAGAGGTACAATTCCTTGATGAAATCAAGGACAGATTTATGGAGCAGCTGGTGCAGGAGCCAACGAGAGAAGGAAAAATTCTAGACTTGGTCCTTAGTGCAGCACATGATTTAGTGAGGGATGTTATGGTACTGGGGCCGCTTGATAACAGTGATCATAATATGATCAGTTTTGATATCGACCTTGAAGTAACTATACACAGGAAGTCAAATACGTTAGCGTTTAACGTTAAAAAAGGAGACTATAATAGAATGAGAAGAACGGTTAAAAAAACATAGAGGGGCAACTGAGAGGGTAAAAACTGTATAACAGGCATGGATGCTGTTCAAAAGTACCTTCCTAGAGGCCCAGGCCAAACATATTCCGCGAATTACAAAAGAAAGACGGAAGTCCAAAAGACAGCCGGCGTGGTTGAAAAGTGAGGTGAAGGAAGCTATTAGGGCTAAAAGAAACGCCTTTAGAAAATGGAAGAACCATCTGAAAATAACAAGAAGCAACATAAGGAGTGTCAAAGCAAATGCAAGGCGCATATAAAGAAGGCCAAGAGGGATTACGAAAAAAAGATAGCATTAGAGGCAAAAAAACATAGTAAAAAATTTTTTTCGGTATATTAAAAGCAGGAAGCCGGCAAGAGAATCCGTTGGGCCGCTGGACGACCGAGGGGTAAAAGGGGCGATCAAGGAAGACAAAGACGTAGCGGAGAGATTGAATGAATTCTTTGCTTCGGTCTTCACCGAGGAAGATTTGGGTGGGATACCGGTGTCGGAAATGATATTTCAAGCGGACGAGTCGGACAAACTTACTGACTTCACGGTAAACCTGGAGGACGTAATGGGGCAGTTCGGCAAACTGAAGAGTAGCAAATCTCCTGGACCGGATGGTATACATCTTAGAGTACTGATAGAAATGAAAAATGAGCTTGCGGAGCTTCTGTTAGTGATATGCAATTTATCCTTAAAATCGGGCGCGGTACCGGAAGATTGGAGGGTAGCCAATGTAACGCCGATTTTTAAAAAAGGTTCCAGGGGAGATCCGGGAAATTATAGACCGGTGGGTCTGACGTTGGTGCCGGGGAAAATGGTAGAGGCTATTATCAAAAACAAAATTACAGAGCACATCCAAGGACATGGATTACTGAGACCAAGTCAGCATGGCTTTAGTGTGGGGAAATCTTGCCAGACCAATTTACTTCAATTCTTTGAAGGAGTAAACAAACATGTGGACAAAGGGGAGCCGGTTGATATTGTGTATCTGGATTTTCAAAAGGCGTTTGATAAGGTACCTCATGAAAGGCTACAAAGGAAATTGGAGGGTCATGGGATAGGAGGAAATGTCCTATTTTGAATTAAAAACTGGTTGAAGGATAGGAAACAGAGAGTGGGGTTAAATGGGCAGTATTCACAATGGAGAAGGGTAGTTAGTGGGGTTCCTCAGGGGTCTGTGCTAGGACCGCTGCTTTTTAATATATTTATAAATGATTTAGAGATGGGAGTAACCAGCGAGGTAATTAAATTTGCTGATGACACAAAGTTATTCAAAGTCGTTAACTCGCGAGAGGATTGTGAAAAATTACAAAAGGACCTTACGAGACTGGGCGGCTGAATGGCAGATGACGTTTAATGAGAACAAGTGCAAGGTGATGCATGTGGGGAAAAAAGAACCCGAATTATAGCTACGTCATGCAAGGTTTCACGTTAGGAGTTACGGACCAAGAAAGGGATCTGGGTGTCGTCGTTGATAATACACTGAAATCTGCTTAGTGTGCTGCTGCGTCTAGGAAAGCAAATAGAATGTTGGGTATTATTAGGAAAGGTTTGGAGAACAGATGTGAGGATGTTATAATGCTGTTGTATCACTCCATGGTCCGACCGCACCTTGAGTATTGTGTTCAATTCTGGTCACCGCACCTCAAGAAAGATATAGTAGAATTTGAAAAGGTGCAGTGAAGGGCGACTAAAATGATAGCGGGGACGGGACGACTTCCCTATGAAGAAAGACTAAGGAGGCTAGGGCTTTTCAGCTTGGAGAAGAGATGGCTGAGGGGAGACATGATAGAGGTATATAAAATAATGAGTGGAGTGGAACAAGTGGATGTGAAGCGTCTGTTCACGCTTTCCAAAAATACTAGGACTAGGGGGCATGCGATGAACTACAGTGTAGTAAATTTAAAACAAATAGGAGAAAATTTTTCTTCACCCAACGCGTAATTAAACTCTGGAATTCGTTGCCGGAGAACGTAGTGAAGGAGTTAGCTTGGCAGAGTTTAAAAAGGGGTTGGACGGTTTCCTAAAGAACAAGTCCATAGACCGCTACTAAATGGACTTGGGAAAAATCCACAATTTCGGGACTAACTTGTATAAAATGTTTGTTCGTTTGGGTAGCTTGCCAGGTGC
This sequence comes from Microcaecilia unicolor, assembly GCF_901765095.1. NCBI lineage: Eukaryota > Metazoa > Chordata > Amphibia > Gymnophiona > Siphonopidae > Microcaecilia > Microcaecilia unicolor. Next base: position 13,249,805 of record NC_044043.1, on the reverse strand, counting down.
TCTTGACCTGGATTGGCCGCTGTCGGGGACAGGATGCTGGGCTTGATGGACCTTTGGTCTTTTCCCAGTATGGCATTACTTATGTGCTTACGTACTCCAGCACACTCTCTCTATTGCTGGCCCACAACAGTTGAAATATCTAACTTCTATCAAAGCATTTGCTTTCCTCCCACACTCCCATGTCCTGTGGACCACTTTCCAGCAAGGGCCAATTCCTTAGAGGGAAAAGCTGGACTTCAACCTTAAGTTGCAGGCAGGAGACTGAAATTAGCACTCTCCACTCTAAAGCCCTGAGTCCCATACAGAAGTCAGGAACTAATAAGGGGCTTCAGAACACAGCATGCTGATTCAATCTCCAGTCAGTTCTTTAACACTGAGGAGTAGCTGCTCTTCTCTGTGATGGCTTGGGAATGTCCCTGACTCAGAAAAGATCTGTGGGACAGGGGAGGTTGGGAGCGGACAGCAACTGGTGGCTTGCTGGGAGGGAGGCTGAGACTGCTGTTGGCACATGGGGAAGGAGACAGAAGGCATATGCTGGGGGAAGAGTAAGAATATGGAGACTGGGGATGGAAGAGAGATATCACTGGGGTCAGAGGGAAGCAATGAGGTTGGTTGGGGAAGGGCAAAAGCATAGGAAAAGAAAGGAAGAATGGAAGACGAGAGAGTGCCCTCTGGTCAGGGGGTACCTCTTGTTCACACATATAGCACCTCTCACCCTTGAAACAATACACTGATTTTTCCCAAATGAGATTTTAAAATCCTCATTTGGGGGTTGCAAAAAGATGCATATATAGCCAGCATCATGTGACCTATTGACATACCCATAAGCCCATGCTCTCTTCTAAGCTATATGTGAAAAGAGCTCAAAGCAGGGAGGCAGTTGCTCTCAGCTGAGATTTGGCTCCCAAGAATGCCTGCTGCAGCTCATCACTGCCAACATCTGTCACTCCTCCTCAATGCAGTCTCCGTCACCAGCCCAAACCTGTTGTGCCACCCCTCACTGCTACTGTGTGTGTATGTGTGTGTGTGAACATGAGGGGCTGAAACTGGGGAAAGTATCAGAGGATGAGTCTGTCAAAGGACAGCCTGTGGCAGGGAAAGAGAAGAAATGAGCAGGGTGTGGAGCAGATGAGAGGCTAAATTGGGGAATGGATGAGGAGGAGAAGTGAAGGGGTGAGCCTTGGAGGGAAGAAAGGATGAGTTATTGCGCAGAGGTGACTGAAAGAAAAGGGATTTGCTGGGGGAGTGAAGACTGCACTTACAGTGATGGATGAGATAGAAGGGAATAGTTTGGGGAGGAGGATTGAGAGAAGGGACAAGCTACAAAGCTTGGGGACGTAATGAGCTTCAGATGGGTGACCCTAGGAGGTATAAGAAATGGGGAGAGCAGATGAATGATTGAAGCTGAAGGTGGGAGTGTGTGAATCTGTAGTGGGAGGATGAGTGAAAGAGAGAGAAAGGAGGTGAGAGCCTCAGAAATAGCAAAGCAGATGAAGAGACTGAAAGGAGACAGAAGAGAAGCAGGTATGAGAGAGGAGGTAAGGAAGGGGGTGACGTTCACTCACCCCTATTCGCTGATGCATAACTTTGCACACAGAGACCCCAAATACATTCTTGTTGACTTCACTCACCCCTAGTCACTTACTATCCTGTCTCCAGCTAAAATCACTAATCACATACACCCTGATCTCAACTATGCGCTTGAGCGCTACCAACCCCTCTATCCACAGCCCCCACCTAAAAAAGGGGAAGCTAACCTGGTGGCTCAGTGGCTGTGCTGCAGAAAGAATTTGAGAAGCTGGGAGGGAGGAGTGGCCTAGTGGTTAGGGTGGTGGACTTTGGTCCTGGGGAACTGAGGAACCGAGTTCGATTCCCGGCACAGGCAGCTCCTTGTGACTCTGGGCAAGTCACTTAACCCTCCATTGCCTGCCGCATTGAGCTTGCCATGAGTGGGAAAGTGCAGGGTACAAATGTAACTAAAAAAAAAAAAAAAAAAAAAGCTGGGTTTCAACTTGCAAGCCCATAGGTCTCAGGTTTGGAGAGTACGTCTGAAATAATTGTTACTTGAACAAGTACACTACTGAAAGCAAGAAACAATTAATGTGCTGCTTATTATATTAGTACATAAGTACATAAGTAGTGCCATACTGGGAAAGACCAAAGGTCCATCTAGCCCAGCATCCTGTCACCGACAGTGGCCAATCCAGGTCAAGGGCACCTGGCACGCTCCCCAAACGTAAAAACATTCCAGACAAGTTATACCTAAAAATGCGGAATTTTTCCAAGTCCATTTAATAGCGGTCTATGGACTTGTCCTTTAGGAATCTATCTAACCCCTTTTTAAACTCCGTCAAGCTAACCGCCCGTACCACGTTCTCCGGCAACGAATTCCAGAGTCTAATTACACGTTGGGTGAAGAAAAATTTTCTCCGATTCGTTTTAAATTTACCACACTGTAGCTTCAACTCATGCCCTCTAGTCCTAGTATTTTTGGATAGCGTGAAGAGTCGCTTCACATCCACCCGATCCATTCCACTCATTATTTTATACACTTCTATCATATCTCCCCTCAGCCGTCTCTTCTCCAAGCTGAAAAGCCCTAGCCTTCTCAGCCTCTCTTCATAGGAAAGTCGTCCCATCCCCACTATCATTTTCGTCGCCCTTCGCTGTACCTTTTCCAATTCTACTATATCTTTTTTGAGATACGGAGACCAGTACTGAACACAATACTCCAGGTGCGGTCGCACCATGGAGCGATACAACGGCATTATAACATCCGCACACCTGGACTCCATACCCTTCCTAATAACACCCAACATTCTATTCGCTTTCCTAGCCGCAGCAGCACACTGAGCAGAAGGTTTCAGCGTATCATCGACGACGACACCCAGATCCCTTTCTTGATCCGTAACTCCTAACGCGGAACCTTGCAAGACGTAGCTATAATTCGGGTTCCTCTTACCCACATGCATCACTTTGCACTTGTCAACATTGAACTTCATCTGCCACTTGCACACCCATTCTCCCAGTCTCGCAAGGTCCTCCTGTAATTGTTCACATTCCTCCTGCGACTTGACGACCCTGAATAATTTTGTGTCATCGGCGAATTTAATTACCTCACTAGTTATTCCCATCTCTAGGTCATTTATAAATACATTAAAAAGCAACGGACCCAGCACAGACCCCTGCGGGACCCCACTAACTACCCTCCTCCACTGAGAATACTGGCCACGCAATCCTACTCTCTGCTTCCTATCTTTCAACCAGTTCTTAATCCATAATAATACCCTACCTCCGATTCCATGACTCTGCAATTTCTTCAGGAGTCTTTCGTGCGGCACTTTGTCAAACGCCTTCTGAAAATCCAGATATACAATATCAACCGGCTCCCCATTGTCCACATGTTTGCTTACCCCCTCAAAAAAATGCATTAGATTGGTGAGGCAAGACTTCCCTTCACTAAATCCGTGCTGACTTTGTCTCATCAGTCCATGTTTTTGTATATGCTCTGCAATTTTATTCTTAATAATAGCCTCCACCATCTTGCCCGGCACCGACGTCAGACTCACCGGTCTATAATTTCCCGGATCTCCTCTGGAACCCTTCTTAAAAATCGGAGTAACATTGGCTACCCTCCAGTCTTCCGGTACTACACTCGATTTTAGGGACAGATTGCATATTTCTAACAGTAGCTCCGCAAGTTCATTTTTTAGTTCTATTAATACTCTGGGATGAATACCATCAGGTCCCGGTGATTTACTACTCTTCAGCTTGCTGAACTGACCCATTACATCCTCCAAGGTTACAGAGAATTTGTTTAGTTTCTCCGACTCCCCCGCTTCAAATATTCTTTCCGGCACCGGTGTCCCCCCCAAATCCTCCTCGGTGAAGACCGAAGCAAAGAATTCATTTAATTTCTCCGCTACGGCTTTGTCCTCCTTGATCGCCCCTTTAACACCATTTTCGTCCAGCGGCCCAACCGACTCTTTGGCCGGTTTCCTGCTTTTAATGTATCTAAAAAAATTTTTACTATGTATTTTTGCTTCCAACGCTAATTTCTTCTCAAAGTCCTTTTTTGCCCTCCTTATCTCCGCTTTGCATTTGGCTTGGCATTCCTTATGATCTATCCTGTTACTTTCAGTTGGTTCTCTTCTCCACTTTCTGAAGGATTGTTTTTTGGCTCTAATGATTTCCTTTATCTTACTGTTTAGCCACGCCGGCTGACGTTTAGTCTTTTTTCCCTTTTTTCTAATACGTGGAATATATTTGTCCTGAACCTCCAGGATGGTGTTTTTAAACAGCATCCACGCCTGATGCAAGTTTTTTACTCTGCGAGCTGCTCCTTTCAGTCTTTTTTTCACCATTTTTCTCATTTTGTCGTAATCACCTTTTCTATAGTTAAACGCTAGCGTACTTGATTTCCTAGTTTCACTTCCTTCAATGCCAATATCAAAACCGATCATATTATGATCACTGTTATCAAGCGGCCCTCGTATCGTTACCCCCTGCACTAGATCATGAGCACCACTAAGGACTAAGTCTAGTATTTTTCCTTCTCTTGTCGGCTCCTGAACTAGCTGCTAGTTCCATGAAGCTGTCCTTGATTTCATCAAGAAATCCTATGTCCCTTGCGTGTACAGATGTTACATTAACCCAGTCTATATGCGGGTAATTGAAATCCCCCATTATTATTGTGTTGCCCAGTTTGTTTGCGTCCCTGATTTCCTTTAACATTTCCGCATCCGTCTGTTCGTCCTGGCCAGGCGGACGGTAGTACACTCCTATCACTATCCTTTTCCCCTTTGCACATGGAATTTCAATCCACAGTGATTCCAAGGAGTGTTTTGTTTCCTGCAGAATTTTCAATCTATTTGATTCAAGGCTCTCGTTAATATACAATGCTACCCCTCCACCAATCCGATTCACCCTATCACTACGATATAATTTGTACCCCGGTATGACAGTGTCCCACTGGTTATCCTCCTTCCACCAGGTCTCAGAGATGCCTATTATATCTAATTTTTCATTTAGTGCAATATATTCCAACTCCCCCATCTTATTTCTTAGGCTCCTGGCATTCGCATATAGACATTTCAAACTATGTTTGTTGTTCCTAAGTACATCATGCTTAGTACTTGACAGTATTAATTGGCAATCTTTTGTCTGATTTTTGTTGTTATTTAAAGATACCCGATCTACTACAATCTCTTTTGCAACCTCACTATCAGGATACTCTATCTTCCCTGTTATGGTGATATCTTTGAAAGATACCTTATCCTGAACCATGCTCTTTTGAGCGACTGTCGGCCTTCCCCCCATTTCTAGTTTAAAAGCTGCTCTATCTCCTTCTTAAACGCCGATGCCAGCAGCCTGGTCCCACTCTGGTTAAGATGGAGCCCATCCTTTCGGAATAGGCTCCCCCTTCCCCAGAATGTTGCCCAGTTCCTAACAAATCTAAAGCCCTCCTCCCTGCACCATCGTCTCATCCACGCATTGAGACTCTGGAGCTCTGCCTGTCTCTTGGGCCCTGCGCGTGGCACAGGTAGCATTTCAGAAAATGCTACCCTGGAGGATCTGGATTTCAGCTTTCTACCTAAGAGCCTAAATTTTGCTTCCAGAACCTCTCTCCCACATTTTCCTATGTCATTAGTACCCACATGTACCAAGACAGCCGTCTCCTCCCCAGCACTATATAAAATCCTATCTAGGTGACGCGTGAGGTCCGCCACCTTCGCACCAGGCAGGCAAGTCACCAGGCGATCCTCACGTCCACCAGCCACCCAGCTATCTATATGCCTAATGATCGAATCACCAAGTACAACAGCTGTCCTAACCTTTCCCTCCCGGGCAACATTTGGAGATATATTCTTTTAGTAATAATTTTGGTTGATTACCTTCTGAGGTCACATGAATTTTCAGTTACTAATAGGGTCAACATTAGAGAAGAGTTTGGAAAACACTGCAGTACACACACACACACATCTATATCTATCTCTCTTATAAGTATATATCTGCTGAGGTGTAAAATGTGTGCGTGAATGGATATACACATTCAGACACAGTACACTCGAGCAGCAACACATATACCTACTGTGTTCTTTGCACCTGAAGCAGCATATATACTGCTCCAGTTTCTCCAGTCTATACACTGCACTCATAATTGCACAGAGAACAAACACACTCTGTGCCCCTTGGTTTGGCAGTGACCCACACTGGGCCCCTGATTGCTAAAGCGGATTTATAATGTTCTATGTAACAATGAGGGGAAGTTATTAAGATGTGGTTAAAGGCAAGCTTTTACCGCACCTTGATTTATCACTAGAGTCAGCAACCAGTGGTATAACAGTCCCCACAGGCTGCTGACTACCATGATAAAGGAATAATGCTGTTTGTGAGCCACTTCACAGGCAATGTTATTTAAGTGGACTGGGAGCACTGGACCTCAAAGCTGTGGCCTGACGGTCAAGGGCCGGAGCCTAAAGGGGCCGGTGCTGTCCTCCCCACCCCCGCCAAAGGGCCTCCACCATCACTATGGGTCTATCAGACCTTTACCTGATGGTCCAGTGGTCTCAGACTTTTTAACCAGGTTTACACAACATGATTGGGGTAGGGGGTATCCAGGGGTCCCTGTCTACTATGTCCTATATTAAGTATTGGCTCTAGAAACTATTGGCTGTCTTAGTATGAATGATTTCTGTCCTTTCATGAATTGCAGCTCTTTTCTATTGATTTCTTTATGTAATTTTAAATTGTAAACCACTTTGTCCAGCCTTGTCAGTTAAAGGTGGCATAGAAAGTCTGAAATAAATAAATTTGATTGAGGGGGGATGGCATTGGCCCCTGCTCAGGAGCACTGGGCCACAGGATTGAGGACTGATGCTCCTGGCATGGTAAATTAACCCCAGATTTTGGATGGGGTTATTTTATCATCATCTGATACCCATAACATAACTTATGGTGTGCATCCACTGCATCTTGTAAGTTGCATTCTGGTTGTTACATAATAATGACCTGCTTTACATGCATTTGCATCTCATTACTACATAACCCACAGTGACCTAAATATCACCACATTAGGGCAAGACAAGCTGCACTGGAGTCCTAAAATCGTGTTACGGGGCAAATAATACAACGTAAGGCCCTATTGTAGCTTTAAAACTTCCTCACATAGTGTGTCAAAAAGCATAACAATAAGTTTTACATAAATTTCAATATTTGGTGCATAATTCCCCAGTGTACTGGTCTAGTCCAAATATAATAATTTTAATTATACTTGGAAAAACTTGCTTCTTCTTATATATATTTGTATGAATTTTGCAGATCAATGAATTATCCAGATTTGGGAAGCAGAAGAGTAACATAGAGGAAGATTTTCAAACACCTGCTAGTGGCAAAGATAACTGGTTAATTTTAGCTGAATTTTCATCTGAACATAACTGGCTACTTAAATGTATGTAGCCAGTCAAAATTTGTTGTAATTTCACCTCCTATGTTCCTACCCCCCAATAAATCCCCTAAGTGTCCCGTCCTACCTCCTATTTACCTTCTCCTCGTGATACCAAACTTACTGACTTCATGGCTTGAAGCCCAGAACTGTACTGACACTATTATCAGTAGAATAAGATGCAAAGCCAGGAGAAGAGTAAGCCTCACTCTCTTCTTCCCGGCTTAATTAGGTGATCTTTTGGAGTGTGGCCTCAGAGAAAAATTAGGGGTGTATTTGGAGTTTTTCACTTTTTTTTTTATGGCGGGAGGGAAGGGGTATCAGGAAGGAGATAGCCACCAGACGGTTCTGTTTTTAACATTGAGCAGATGGGAGTGGAAACTGGGGTGTGAGTATTTTCTTTTATTAGGAGGGAGGAAGCTGATTTTTTTTCAGTTGGGAGAAAATGCAAAATCAGAGGCAAGGCACTTAAAATTAGAGTTGGGAGAGTGGCTAGTCGGAATTTAGGCTTTTTGCAGTACTTAGATATGGTTAGTGTTAAATATTGTGCTAAACAGTTAAACAACACAGCCTGTTCCTAGGACACCTCTATCCTGGTCCTGTTTGTGAATGGCTAATTTTTACATGCACAGTGATTGTGTGCATAGATTTTGCTGGTTGGTGGTGGTGAAGGGAAAGGGTAGGAATTTTTTATCTGGGTACATTTATATGGCTAAAGACAAATTTTAACTACATGAATTGGTAGATGGCTTTTACCATCTATATGAAAGAAGAAAGAAGCTCCTGTAATTCAATGATACAGCAGTTTAAGAACCTATAAATTCATAAAGCAGATTGATCAGCTTTTACCTTCACTATTGTATTCCACACCAATCTACATATACCCAAATTGAGATTGCTATATGTTCAGCGAATCCAGAAATATAAAGAAAGCATGATAACAATTTTGTTCTTAGAAATTGGCATATGAGGACCTGAATTAGTATATACTTATTTGTTTTCAAACAAAAAGGACAACCTTAAGAACACAGTTGCTGTTCACAAGTAGGTTCCCTGGTTTAATGTCTCGATGTAAAATGCCAGCTGAATGAAGATATTTCAGACCTGAAATATTAATGTGAAAAACAAAACAAATGTTAATAGCAAATGCCTAATATTTTATAATCTAGAGATGCAATCACCTTGAAATTATGGAATATATTCTCAATAAGTAATCAGATAATAAATAATGAAATCACAACATTTTCGATAAGGAAAAAGGAACTGTATTAAAGAGGGTAGGTACAGTGGCTATAGAAAGTCTACACCTCAGTAGCATAAATTCTGCCAAAAAAAGTCCAATGAAGGGAAGAAGGGGGACCACTTGAAATTGCTCCAAAATATTCTGAAATAAATGACTCTCACTCTGGGGGCCTTTCCAAGATTGTTGCTAGGGTCCCATATTTTGAACTTCTGATCCTGATACCCACTTCTAATATATTCACCTTTTGTTGCCTTATAGCCTGATGTAAAATATATTAAAACTTGTATCCACATATCTATCTGACAACAGACAAGCAAAAAATATGTTTCTCCTCCATGAACTTCTATAGTGACCTTAAATACTTAAGCTCTGGTGTAACTACCTATGTTAAATTCCATTGCCATGAACTGGAACAACTGTCAGGCTAGGAGAGCGAATGAAATCCTGCTGTCTCTTCAAGAAAGCTGAAAGTGAGGTAGAAGTTTACTTTTCAGCACAACAAGAATCCAGAAGACACACAAGCTACTATGAAGTGACAAAAGAACAAAGAGGTAAATGTCCGTAAGTGACCCAGTCAGAGCCCTGACCTCAACCCAATCAAAACTTTTCAGCATGACTTGATTTGACGTCCATTAATCTTTTACGAAGAACTTGACAAAGCTTGAACTGTTTTGTACAGAAGATTGGTCTAATAACAAATTTAGGTGCACACAGTTGGTGGAGACCTATCACAACACTGTAATTGCTGCCAAAGTTCTTCCACCAAGTACTGACTCAGAGGCGGGGAGTCTTATCCAAATGTTGTATTTCAGTTTTGTTTTTTTGAGTATTTATGGTCCCCTGTGAAACACTCTCTACTCTGAAATGTATAGAACATGGTGGTGGTGGTGAGTTGAAGAAACCTTATCATCTGAATGCAGGCAATTTTAACACACTGCCAAAAAAAAAATGAGAAAAATGTTCAGGAGGACTTAGATTTTTTATAGCCACTATACTGCATTGGAAATATTTGATGCAATTATATTCATTTGTTTATTGTAACTGCCCAAACAATCTTGTAAACAGTAAGATAATTGGCAATAAATATATTATATCAGCAGACCTTCTTTCCTATTATGTCACAAACCCTGTGGGTGACTGTCATAAGAAATAAGTTTAGACTATGATAAAGGTTGCTATTTATTCATATTAGTAGAGAAGGTCTGCTCCAGTAAAACAGATTTGCAAATACAATTTAACTGAGAGGTGCTGATGAAAATCTTAGGAAAGCAGAATTCAGTTTGGCATTTTTACACTGGCAAAACAGATGTTCTTTAAATACAAAGTTGTACCATGCTTATCAGAGTGGCTGTAAACCACTTCTGTAGAAACTCTCTTTAGAATTTCCTATGTAACATTTTCACAAACCAAGCATGTGTGACAGAAAGCACTTTCCTATTAAGTCCTGCCACAAGAGACAAAAAGATACTAAACCCTGAAAGACTTGGGAACTAAAAGTTTCTCAAACAGATATTTTAATCTTATAAAGCTTAATCTTATATGGAATTTGTGCCCTCATACACAAAAACATCTGTAAATTAAGTTTCTTTGTGGCAGTTGACGGTTTAAACGTAATTGTACCACATTAGTTTCATTCTTGTATGGCTGTAATATTGTTTTGTTTGGTGAAAGACTGCAAAAAATCTCTTGCCTTGCTCTTAGACTTTCATTAATTTTAAACCTGATCACATATAAACAATATCATTATTGGTTACTTGTAACACCTGTTTTCTTTAGATAACAGGATTAATCAGACACACAAGTGGGTGACATCATCGCACATTGCCAGGACAGAATAGCTCTCCCACGGCTCATGCCCAAAGCCTAACGCCAGTAGTAAAAAAAAAAAAGTTAGTGCCTGATTTGCGCATGTTATTGTGTGTAGAATGATCAAAAGATTGGAGCGTGAGTGTTAAGATACACGCTGAACACTGCCGCAAATTGTATTGAAATGCTCAGATGGCAGCGTTGCAATGTGAAGAAGCAAATGAAGGCCTTTAATGCAGAAAACATACCACGAGGAAAAGTTTTATCAATTTGTCATATGGGTGGAGGAGTTGTCTAGTGGTTAGGGTGGTGGACTCTGGTCTTGGGGAACTGAGTTCGATTCCCACTTCAGGCACAGGCAGCTCCTTGTGACTCTGGGCAAATAAGTACCTGCATATAATATGTAAGCCGCATTGAGCCTGCCATGAGTGGGAAAGCGCGGGGTACAAATGTAATAAAAAAGAAAACTGTGGGTTTTGTCCTCTTTTGCAAGTGGAAGGAAGCCCTTGCAGGTTTCAAGCGCTGAAAATGAGAAACAGCATGTGTGCGAGTCCAAGCAAAATCGAAAGTGAAAGCACACATCAACATTTGTTGTTCTGTGCTTAAATTTGATCCTTTTGAAAATTTAAGTGAAACATTTTTTTGAAAAGCTCATATTTAAAGGTGCAGAACATTGCTAATGTGTGCTTGTACTTCTGGTTTTGTCTGGGCATACACACAAGGGCCGTGCTCACTACAAAACTTTTGTGAGCACGTGCCAGGCACTTTCCTCCCCCTTCTTTCAATTTACCAGCGCAAATTAAACATATTTTTGTTCTGATTAGGGCTGTGCCAAATATTTGTATTCATATTTAGCGGAATAGTGATTTAAATTTGAATACAAATAATTCGGGCTCTACTGTACTAAATCCTACTGAAAAAAAAACACTTGATCTCTGATTTCACATTGATTCTTTTATTATTTGTTATGTTAAAGCCCAATGCTCATTATTTTATTTGGTCAAATAATATTTTCCATTATTCATATTCGGTCCAATAGTAAAATATGCTATTCGGTACAGCTCTAATACTGATTCCTTCAAGCATTCTTCAGCTATTTTTTGGCAGTTTTGTCATGTTGTGGGCTTTATCACCCAGCTTTGAGAATTGGCCCCCAAGAGCTCAGAACTAAGTGGAAAGTTTCCAATGTGCAGCAGTTTCCTGAATGTTTTAGTTAGTTCCATAGCTCATGAAGTTCTCAGAAATGTGGGAGGCATTGTATGCCTGATCAGTCATAAGTACATAAGTAATGCCACACTGGGAAAAGACCAAGGGTCCACCGAGCCCAGCATCCTGTCCATGACAGCAGCCAATCCAGGCCAAGGGCACCTGGCGAGCTTCCCAAACGTACAAACATTCTATACATGTTATTCCTGGAATTGTGGATTTTTCCCAAGTCCATTTAGTAGTGGTTTATGGACTTGTTCTTTAGGAAACCGTCTAACCCCTTTTTAAACTCTGCCAAGCTAACCGCCTTCACCACGTTCTCCGGCAACAAATTCCAGAGTTTAATTATGCGTTGGGTGAAGAAAAGGTTTCTCCGATTTGTTTTAAATTTACTACACTGTAGTTTCATCGCATGCCCCCTAGTCCTAGTATTTTTGGAAAGTGTGAACAGATGCTTCACATCCACTTGTTCCACTCCACTCATTATTTTATATACCTCTATCATGTCTCCCCTCAGCCGTCTCTTCTCCAAGTTGAAAAGCCCTAGCCTCTTTAGTCTTTCTCCATAGGGAAGTCGTCCCATCCCCGCTATCATTTTAGTCGCCCTTCACTGCACCTTTTCCAATTCTACTATATCTTTCTTGAGATGAGTCGACCAGAATTGAACACAATACTCAAGGTGCGGTCGCACCATAAAGCGATACAACAGCATTATAACATCCTCACACCTGTTTTCCATACCTTTCCTAATACCCAACATTCTATTCACTTTCCTAGCCACAGCAGCACACTGAGCAGAAGGTTTCAGTGTATTATCGACGACACCCAGATCCCTTTCTTGGTCCGTAACTCCTAACGTGGAACCTTGCATGACGTAGCTATAATTCGGGTTCTTTTTTCCCACATGCATCACCTTGCACTTCCTCACATTAAACGTCATCTGCCACTTAGCCGCCCAGTCTCCCAGTCTCGTAAGGTCCTTCTGTAATTTTTCACAATCCTGTCGCAAGTTAACGACTTTGAATAACTTTGTGTCATCAGCAAATTGAATTACCTCGCTAGTTACTCCCATCTCTAAATCATTTATAAATATGTTAAAAAGCAGCGGTGCTAGCACAGACCCCTAAGGAACCCCACTAACTACCCTTCTCCATTGTGAATACTGCCCATTTAACCCCACTCTCTGTTTCCTGTAATCCACAATAGGACCTTTCCTCCTATCCCATGACCCTCCAATTTCCTCTGTAGCCTTTCATGAGGTACCTTATCAAACGCCTTTTGAAAATCCAGATACACGATATCAACCGGCTTCCCTTTGTCCACATGTTTGTTTACTCCTTCAAAGAATTGAAGTAAATTGGTCAGGCAAGATTTCCCCACACAAAAGCCGTGCTGATTTGGTCTCAGTAATCCATGTCCTTGGATGTGCTCTGTAATTTTGTTTTTGATAATAGCCTCTACCATTTTCCCCAGCACCGACATCAGACTCAACGGTCTATAATTTCCCGGATCTCCCCTGGAACCTTTTTTAAAAATCGGTGTTACATTGGCCACCCTCCAATCTTCCGGTACCACCCTCGATTTTAAGGATAAATTGCATATCACTAACAGTAGCTCTGCAAGCTCATTTTTCAGTTCTATCAGTACTTTAGGATGAATACCATCCAGTCCAGGAGATTTGCTACTCTTCAGTTTGCTGAACTGCCCCATTACGTCCTCCACGTCTACCGTGAAGTCAGTAAGTTTCTCCGACTCGTCCGCTTGAAATACCATTTCCGACACCGGTATCCCACCCAAATCTTCCTCGGTGAAGACCGAAGCAAAGAATTCATTCAATCTCTCCGCTATGTCTTTGTCTTCCTTGATCGCCCCTTTTACCTCTGTGTCATCCAGCGGCCCAAACGATTCTTTTTCTGGCTTCCTGCTTTTTATACCCAAAAAAATTTTGCTATGTTTTTTTGCCTCTAATGCTATCTTTTTTTCGTAATCCTTCTTGGCCTTCTTTATCTGCATCTTGATTTGCTTTGACACTCCTTATGCTGCTTCTTGTTATTTTCAGACGGTTCCTTCTTCCATTTTATGAAGGCGTTTCTTTTAGCCCTAATAGCTTCCTTCACCTCACTTTTCAACCACGCCGGCTGTCTGTCCTGCTGTCTACAGAAAACATCTGCTACAAGTAAGCAACAATGCTTCTTCCATCAACAAGTAGGACTGAGTCAAGCACAGAAGTGGGTGACTCCCAAGCTCAGGGATACTCCTCTCTTTATATATTATCCATTGCTAGCTCACTCATCAAAAGCAGAGAGAGTTGCAACATGACATGGATAGGCTGACCAGCACAGCTGGACCAAATGCACCTGGTCCAAACAGTAGTGTGAAGTAAAGGTATGAAGCAAGGTCCAAGTTGCTGCTTTGGATATGGAATCCAGTGAAGCAGATTTCAGGAGACTACTGTATCTGAAGCTTGTGATTCATAGAGCAAAAGGTTGGATGCAGGATGCTAGCTAATTAGCTAAAGTTGGAAAGCCAAGTCTGTTGGAGTTGAAAGAGAGAAATAGTTGCACAGGCTTTCTGACGGAGTCATTTAACATAAAAAGCAAGAGTTCATTTGCAGTCCAGAATATGGAGGACCTTTATGCATGGATTTCTGTGTGGTTTTGGACAGAACGTAAGAGGTCCTATTTCCTCATGCACATGGAAATGTGTTAGTACCTTAAATAAGAACTTGGGACTTCGCACTGACATCAGCAGCAAATGGCTGCATGAATACAGGGCTCCCTGTGGCAGACTAATAATTGCATTCCATTCACCTTATTTTACCAACATTTACAATTGGATTTTACATACTGTTGAACATGAAGTGCTCTACACATATATGCATAATGCCTACAAAGAAACTGACAGACGTTAAAACTTACTTTCCTTCATCTGGAAAAGACAGAGGTAGTGATCAGCCTGCAGAAAATATGGCAGAGAGTGAACCAGTGAGAACGAGTACACTTGATGAGCAGACCACACCTGTAGACCTTGTGGAACAGCAAAGGGTAGCCTCTGCTTGTACAAAACCAGAGTTTAAAAAGATGCTATCGAACCTTAAACAGGAGTTAAAACAGAAACTTGGTACAAATATGTTCGAGTTAAAAGACAAGCTTGAAGATCTGAGATCAGATCTACTCAATGTGGCCCATCGTGTGGAAGAGGCTGAGAACTGACTGGATGAATATTAAGCCGACCTTGCAAAGTTATTATGGATTGTATAGAAGATCTGGAGAACCGATCCTGCCAAACTAATTTGCGGATCCGGGATCTCACAGAACAAGATGATGAAAACTGTGTGGAAATGGTGCGTGAGATTTGCGCTTCAATACTTGCGTATGACCCAGAATGAACACAGATCGACTGACCTATTAAGTTTGAAAGAGTGAATAGGACTTTAGGCCCACACCGAGCCAATACATCCCAACATATACTGGCCTCTTTACATACCTACACTATTAGAGATCTGATTATCTGGAAGACCAGAAAGATGGGACAAATTAAGTGGAAAGGAGAACCTACTGAGGTATATAGGGATGTCTCTACCATGACTTTACAGTGTTACAGAGGATGCATATAGTAACACAGACTCTACAAAAGGAGGTGGTGTGGTATCCCTGGCTATTCCTATTTGGCCTGCAGTTCAGTGTGCAAGGAAATATCTATAAAGCTAAAACTTTGAAAGAAGAAAAGCAGGCTCTTCAGAAAGCAAACCTTAACATGTTATCAGATATTAAATATGAAGCTCCATCATAAGTACAGTTATTTATTAATAATAAACTACTCTCTCAAGATGCTCTAGCATTACTATTTAAATTACCACCAGTGCACTCTAATTTATAGAAACAAACTGTTTCTTATATATCCTCTTTTCAGTCCCTATTGAACCTTAAAGGCTTCTACAACAGAATTCACATCCCTTTGGCAACAAATAATTATGGGGGAAAAAAGAGTGTCTACTTTGTATAATAAAATAACAATTGCATAAATACTTTGGAATCATATTGGGAGAAAGAACTAGGCTTGTGCTCAGCTGAAATTGATTGGCCTAAATTCTGGTCTAAAACACTCACAAAATCAGCGGCAATATATCAATCATCTTATTTTACTTTTCATAAAGCATACTGGACCCCATATCGTATAGCCCAAATTAGAAATTTACCTAAACTGAATCTATGCTGGTCTTGTTCAGAGGAAAATGGTTCTTTATCCCAAATGATATATTTCTGCAAAAATGTTAAAGCTTATTGGAATTATATATGGAACAGAATGATTGTAATATTTGACCTACCCAGAGATCTGAACATTTCATACAAACCCATAATTCTATGGGCCTCCAACCCAGACATTACAATACCAGACGAGCAACAAAAACTGTTCAACACTATGACAGCAGTTGCTCGCCATCATATCATATGTAATTGGAAGGACAATTCGCAACTAAACTTTATGGAATGGTGGAGCCATCTGCGTGTAATAAGGAAATATGAAGCTGCACTGGCACTCAAGCAACATACGCTACAATCGTCATTAAGAATTTGGGCACCATTAGACTCATACTGTGCTAATATCAGCACCTGGACTCAGGCTAATACAACTTAAATATAATTATCACCATTATTGATTTTTCTATTATTATCTTTTAGATCTTCTGGATGTTAAACAAGCAGTAAGTGTATTTCTGCACCAACTATAATGGATGCTTTATGTTCTCTTTTTTGTTCTTATGGCTAATTTTCTTGTTACAAACATTATAAAGAAAAAATTTCTCAATAAGAAGATTTAAAAAAAAAAGTACAGTGAGAGAAGAAGAACAAGTGACACTGGGTGGAAGGAGACTGACCAGACATACTGTTGGGAAATTTAACTATGAATCCTTTCTTTCTACCTTTTTGTCAATTTCTGTTTCTTGTTGGATCAGTCATTAGTGTGCCTGATGGACTGGACACTGCTGTGATTGAGCATAAATCTATCACTTAGTAGAAGCCTTTTTAAGATAAAGATGGCAAGGTTTAGGTGGATGACAACTGTATGATATTAAATACAGTTAGCTTCAGTTACTAAATATGGATATATTTATCTTGTATATGGTGGGTGGGATCTCAATGTGTCTATGATGTTGTTTAATTAGCGGCAACTGGGACCTGTGCCCGGAAACCATTTTATTGGGGGATAAGAACATAAGTGTTGCTATTCTGGGGCAGACCGAAGGTCCATCAAGCTCAATATTCTGTTTCCAACAGTTGCCAATCCAGGTCACAAGTACCTGGCAGGATCCCAGAACAGTAAAAAGCGAATGCTACATACCTGTAGAAGGTATTCTCCGAGGACAGCAGGCTGATTGTTCTCACTGATGGGTGACGTCCACGGCAGCCCCTCCAATCGGAAACTTTACTAGCAAAGGCCTTTGCTAGTCCTCGCGCGCCGATGCGCACCGCGCATGCACGGCCGTCTTCCCGCCCGAACCGGCTCATGTTCGTCAGTCCCATACGTAGAAAGACAAAACAAGGGAAGACACAACTCCAAAGGGGAGGCGGGCGGGATTGTGAGAACAATCAGCCTGCTGTCCTCGGAGAATACCTTCTACAGGTATGTAGCATTCGCTTTCTCCGAGGACAAGCAGGCTGCTTGTTCTCACTGATGGGGTATCCCTAGCCCCCAGGGCTCACTCAAAACAACAAACATGGTCAATTGGGCCTCGCAACGGCGAGGACATAACTGAGATTGACCTAACAATTTATCCAACTAACTGAGAGTGTAGCCTGGAACAGAATAAACATGGGCCTAGGGGGGTGGAGTTGGATTCTAAACCCCGAACAGTTTCTGAAGCACTGACTGCCCGAACCGACTGTCGCGTCGGGTATCCTGCTGCAGGCAGTAATGAGATGTGAATGTGTGGACAGATGACCACGTTGCAGCTTTGCAAATCTCTTCAATAGTGGCTGACTTCAAGTGGGCCACCGACGCTGCCATGGCTCTAACATTATGAGCCGTGACATGACCCTCAAGAGCCAGCCCAGCCTGGGCATAAGTGAAGGAAATGCAATCTGCTAGCCAATTGGATATGGTGCGTTTTCCCACAGCCACTCCCCTCCTGTTGGGATCAAAAGAAACAAACAATTGGGCGGACTGTCTGTTGGGCTGTGTCTGCTCCAGATAGAAGGCCAATGCTCTTTTGCAGTCCAATGTGTGCAGCTGACGTTCAGCAGGGCAGGAATGAGGACAGGGAAAGAATGTTGGCAAGACAACTGACTGGTTCAGATGGAACTCCGACACTACCTTCGGTAAGAACTTAGGGTGAGTGCGGAGGACTACTCTGTTATGATGAAATTTGGTGTAAGGGGCCTGGGCTACCAGGGCCTGAAGCTCACTGACTCTACGAGCTGAAGTAACTGCCACCAAGAAAATGACCTTCCAGGTCAAGTACTTTGGCAGGAGTTCAGTGGCTCAAAAGGAGGTTTCATCAGCTGGGTGAGAACGACATTGAGATCCCATGACACTGTAGGAGGTTTGACGGGGGGCTTTGACAAAAGCAAACCTCTCATGAAGCAAACAACTAAAGGCTGTCCTGAGATCGGCTTACCTTCCACACGGTAATGGTATGCACTTATTGCGCGAAGGTGAACTCTTACAGAGTTGGTCTTGAGACCAGACTCAGACAAGTGCAGAAGGTATTCAAGCAGGGTCTGTGTAGGACAAGAGCGAGGATCTAGGGCCTTGCTGTCACACCAGACGGCAAACCTCCTCCATAGAAAGAAGTAACTCCTCTTAGTGGAATCTTTCCTGGAAGCAAGCAAGATGCGGGAGACACCCTCTGACAGACCCAAAGAGGCAAAGTCTACGCTCTCAACATCCAGGCTGTGAGAGCCAGAGACCGGAGGTTGGGATGCAGAAGCGCCCCTTCCTCCTGTGTGATGAGGGTCGGAAAACACTCCAATCTCCACGATTCTTCGGAGGACAACTCCAGAAGAAGAGGGAACCAGATCTGACGCGGCCAAAACGGAGCAATCAGAATCATGGAGTCTCGGTCCTGCTTGAGTTTCAACAAAGTCTTCCCCACCAGAGGTATGGGAGGATAAGCATACAGCAGGCCTTCCCCCCAGTCCAGGAGGAAGGCATCCGATGCCAGTCTGCCAGGGGCCTGAAGTCTGGAACAGAACTGAGGGACCTTGTGGTTGGCTCGAGATGCAAAGAGATCTACCAAGGGGGTGCCCCACACCTGGAAGATCTGGCGCACTACTCGGGAGTTGAGCGACTACTCGTGAGGTTGCATAATCCTGCTCAACCTGTCGGCCAGACTGTTGTTTACGCCTGCCAGATATGTGGCTTGGAGCACCATGCCGTGACGGCGAGCTCAGAGCCACATGCTGACGGCTTCCTGACACAGGGGGCGAGATCCGGTGCCCCCCTGCTTGTTGATGTAATACATGGCAACCTGGTTGTCTGTCTGAATTTGGATAATTTGGTGGGACAGCCGATCTCTGAAAGCCTTCAGATCGTTCCAGACCGCTCGTAACTCCAGGAGATTGATCTGCAGATCGCGTTCCTGGAGGGACCAGCTTCCCTGGGTGTGAAGCCCATCGACATGAGCCCCCCAACCCAGGAGAGACGCATCCGTAGTCAGCACTTTTTGTGGCTGAGGAATTTGGAAAGGGCGTTCCAGAGTCAAATTGGACCAAATCGTCCACCAATACAGGGATTTGAGAAAACTCGTGGACAGGTGGATCACGTCTTCTAGATCCCCAGCAGCCTGAAACCACTGGGAAGCTAGGGTCCATTGAGCAGATCGCATGTGAAGGCGGGCCATGGGAGTCACATGAACTGTGGAGGCCATGTGGCCCAACAATCTCAACATCTGCCGAGCTGTGATCTGCTGGGACGCTCGCACCCGAGAGACGAGGGACAACAAGTTGTTGGCTCTCGTCTCTGGGAGATAGGCACGAGCCGTCCGAGAATCCAGCAGAGCTCCTATGAATTCGAGTCTCTGTACTGGGAGAAGATGGGACTTTGGATAATTTATCACAAACCCCAGTAGCTCCAGGAGGCGAATAGTCATCTGCATGGACTGTAGAGCTCCTGCCTCGGATGTGTTCTTTACCAGCCAATCGTCGAGATAGGGGAACACGTGCACTCCCAGCCTGCGAAGCGCCGCTGCTACTACAGCCAAGCAATTCATGAACACTCTGGGCGCAGAGGCGAGCCCAAGGGGTAGCACCCAGTACTGGAAGTGACGTGTGCCCAGCTGAAATCGCAGATACTGCCTGTGAGCTGGCAGTATCGGGATGTGCGTGTAGGCGTCCTTCAAGTCCAGAGAGCATAGCCAGTCGTTTTCCTGAATCATGGGAAGAAGGGTGCCCAGGGAAAGCATCCTGAACTTTTCCTTGACCAGATATTTGTTCAGGGCCCTTAGGTCTAGGATGGGACGCATCCCCCCTGTTTTCTTTTCCACAAGGAAATACCTGGAATAGAATCCCAGCCCTTCTTGCCCGGATGGCACGGGCTCGACCGCATTGGCGCTGAGAAGGGCGGAGAGTTCCTCTGCAAGTACCTGCTTGTGCTGGAAGCTGTAGGATTGAGCTCCCGGTGGGCAATTTGGAGGTTTGGAGGCCAAATTGAGGGTGTATCCTTGCCGGACTATTTGAAGAACCCAACGGTCGAAGGTTATGAGAGGCCACCTTTGGTGAAAAACTTTCAACCTCCCCCCGACCGGCAGATCGCCCGGCACTGACACGTTGATGTCGGCTATGCTCTGCTGGAGCCAGTCAAAAGCTCGCCCCTTGCTTTTGCTGGGGAGCCGAGGGGCCTTGCTGAGGCGCACGCTGCTGACGAGAGCGAGCGCACTGGGGCTTAGCCTGGGCCGCAGGCTGTCGAGAAGGAGGATTGTACCTACGCTTACCAGAAGAGTAGGGAACAGTCTTCCTTCCCCCATAAAAACGTCTACCTGAGGAGGTAGATGCTGAAGGCTGCCGGCTGGAGAACTTGTCGAAAGCGGTATCCCGATGGTTGAGCTGCTCTACCACCTGTTCGACTTTTTCTCCAAAAATATTGTCCGCTCGGCAAGGGGAGTCCGCAATCCACTGCTGGATCCTATTCTCCAGGTCGGAGGCACGCAGCCATGAGAGTCTGCGCATCACCACACCTTGAGCAGCGGCCCTGGACGCGACATCAAAGGTATCATATACCCCTCTGGCCAGGAATTTTCTGCACGCCTTCAGCTGCCTGACCACCTCCTGAAATGGCTTGGCTTGCTCAGGAGGGAGCTTGTCCACCAAGCCCTCCAACTGCCGCACATTGTTCCGCATATGTATGCTCGTGTAGAGCTGGTAAGACTGGATTTTGGCCACGAGCATAGAAGAATGGTAGGCCTTCCTCCCAAAGGAGTCTAAGGTTCTAGAGTCCTTGCCCGGGGGCGCCGAAGCATGCGCCCTAGAACTCTTAGCCTTCTTTAGGGCCAGATCCACCACACCAGAGTCGTGAGGCAACTGAGTGCGCATCAGCTCTGGGTCCCCATGGATCCAGTACTGGGACTCGATCTTCTTGGGAATGTGGGGATTACTTAGAGGCTTGGTCCAGTTCGCCAGCAATGTCTTTTTTAGGACATGATGCATGGATACTGTGGACGCTTCCTTAGGTGGAGAAGGATAGTCCAGGAACTCAAACATTTCAGCCCTGGGCTCGTCCTCCACAACCACCAGGAAGGGGATGGCCGTAGACATCTCCCGGACAAAGGCCGCAAAAGACAGACTCTCAGGAGGAGAAAGCTGCCTTTCAGGGGAGGGAGTGGGATTGGAAGAAAGGCCATCAGACTCCTCGTCAGAGAAATATCTGATGTCTTCTTCCTCTTCCCACGAGGCCTCACCATCGGTATCCAACACAAGTTCATGAACCTGCGTCTGAAGCCGTGCCCGACTCGACTCCGTGGAAACATGGCCACGGTGGGAGCGTCGGGGAGTCTTCCTGGGAGGCGACCACAGTCGGTATCGCAAGCGGCACCGATGTCGGAGACCTCACCCCGGGCAAGGGGCCAGCCGGCGCCTCACTCGACGGTACCGGTGGCGCAAGCACCCCCGGTACCGGAGGGGAAGGGCGCAACAGCTCTCCCAGGATCTCTGGGAGAATGGCCCTGAGACTCTCGTGCAGAGCGGCTGTGGAGAAAGACATGGAAGCCGATGCAGGCGTCGAAGTCAAAATCTGTTCCGGGCGTGGAGGCGGTTCCGGCCTGTCCAAGGTGGAGCGCATCGACACCTCCTGAACAGAGGGTGAGCGGTCCTCTCGGTGCTGATGCCTACTGGGTGCCGACTCCCTCGGCGACCCAGAGCTCTCGGTACCGATGCGGGAAGGAGACCGGTGTCGATGCTTCTTTGACTTTTTCAAACGAAGCATGTCACCGGAAATTCCCGGTACCGACGAGGAGGACGTAGAATCCAACCGTCGCTTCCTCGGGGCCGAGGTCAAAGAAGGTCGGTCTCGGGGGGGGGGGGGGGGGGGGGGGGGGGGGCTGTACCGCAGGAGCCCTCAGGGTAGGGGGAGACCCACCCGAAGGCTCACCGCCACCAGCAGGGGAATGGACAGCCCTCACCTGCACTCCAGTCGAAGCACCACCATCCGACGACATCAGCACTAGTGGAGGTCCCAGTACCACCGACGCCGACGCAGCCTTTCGATGTCTCGGTACCGACGATGCAAAGGGTCGATGCCTCGATGCAGTCGATGTAGTCGATGCCGAGGTCGAAGGTCTTGAAGCTGTCGACGTCGATGCACTCGATGCCCCCGGTGCTGTTGCCGACGAAGAGCCCGAGAACAACTGGGCCAATCTCGCTACCTGAGTCCTTTTCTGTAAAAGGGCGCAAAGACTACAGGCCTGCGGGCGGTGCCCAGCCCCCCGACACTGAAGACACGACGCGTGCCTATCAGTGAGCGAGATTACCCGGGCGCACTGGGTGCACTTCTTGAAGCCGCTGGAAGACTTCGATGACATGGGCGGAAAAATCATGCCGGCGAAATCAAAACTCGTAATGGCGGTAAAGGCACCAAAAATAGGGAGAGAAAAAACCCGAACCGAGGCCTCAAAAGTGCCTACCCCGAAAACCAAAGGAAACTTAGCGGGGCAAAAACTGGAAACATGGGAAAAAGGGGAAAAGACCGTAAAGGTCGTCTTCCAAGTTCTTTTTTTTTTTTTAAGCAAAAACTCAAAGACGCGCGAGGGTCAACTTGAGGGGCGCGAAACGGCGCAAACACGACCGTCCCGAGCGTGGACAAAAGAAGACTGACGAACACGAGCCGGTTCGGGCGGGAAGACGGCCGTGCATGCGCGGTGCGCATCGGCGCGCGAGGACTAGCAAAGGCCTTTGCTAGTAAAGTTTCCAATTGGAGGGGCTGCCGTGGACATCACCCATCAGTGAGAACAAGCAGCCTGCTTGTCCTCGGAGACCAGATTTTAAGGGATTACGAAAAAAAAGATAGCAAAAATTTATTTCGGTATATTAAAAGCAGGAAGCCGGAAAAAGAATCGGTTGGGCTGCTGGATGACCGAGGGGTAAAAGGGGCGATCTAGGAAGATAAAGACGTAGCGGAGAGATTGAATGAATTCTTTGCTTCGGTCTTCACCGAGGAAGATTTGGGTGGGATACCGGTGTCGGAAATGGTATTTCAAGCGGACGAGTCGGACAAACTTACTGACTTCACGGTAAATCTGGAGGATGTAATGAGCCAGTTCAGCAAACTGAAGAGTAGCAAATCTCCTGGACCGGATGGTATTCATCCTAAAGTACTGATAGAACTGAAAAATGAGCTTGCGGAGCTACTGTTAGTGATATGTAATTTATCCTTAAAATTGAGCTTGGTACCGGAAGATTGGAGGGTGGTCAATGTAACGCCGATTTTTAAAAAAGGTTCCAGCGGAGATCCGGGAAATTATAGACCGGTGGGTCTGACATCGGTGCCGGGAAAAATGGCAGAGACTATTATCAAAAACAAAATTACACAGCACATCCGAGGACATGGATTACTGAGACCAAGTCAGCACGGCTTTAGTGTGGGGAAATCTTGCCTGACCAATTTACTTCAATTCTTTGAAGGAGTAAACAAACATGTGGACAAAGGGGAGCCGGTTGATGTTGTGTATCTGAATTTTCAAAAGGCGTTTGAAATTGGAGGGTCATGGGATAGGAGGAAATGTCCTATTGTGGATTAAAAACTGGTTGAAGGATAGGAAACAGAGAGTGGGGTTAAATGGGCAGTATTCACAATGGAGAAGGGTAGTTAGTGGGGTTCCTCAGGGGTCTGTGCTAGGGCCGCTGCTTTTTAACATATTTATAAATGATTTAGAGATGGGAGTAACTAGCGAGGTAATTAAATTTGCTGATGACACAAAGTTTTTTCTGCCGTCATCTACTATGTTACTCAAATTCATTAACTCACGACAGGATTGTGAAAAATTACAGAACCCGAATTATAACTATGTCATGCAAGGTCCCACGTTAGGAGTTACAGACCAAGAAAGGGATCTGGGTGTCGTCGTCGATAATACACCAAAACCTTCTGCTCAGTGTGCTGCTGCGGCTAGGAAAGCGAATAGAATGTTGGGTATTATTAGGAAAGGTATGGAAAACAGGTGTGAGGATGTTATAATGCCGTTGTATCGCTCCATGGTGCGACCGCATTTTGAGTACTGTGTTCAATTCTGGTCGTCGCACCTCAAGAAAGATATAGTAGAATTGAAAAAGGTGCAGCGAAGGGCGACTAAAATGATAGCGGGGATGGGACGACTTCCCTATGAAGAAAGACTAAGGAGGCTAGGGCTTTTCAACTTGGAGAAGACACGGCTGAGAGGAGACATGATAGAGGTATATAAAATAATGAGTGGAGTGGAACAAGTGGATGTGAAGCGTCTGTTTACGCTTTCCAAAAATACTAGGACTAGGGGGCATGCGATGAAACTACAGTGTAGTAAATTTAAAACAAATAGGAGAAAATTTTTCTTCACCCAACGCGTAATTAAACTCTGGAATTCGTTGCTGGAGAACGTAGTGAAGGCTGTTAGCTTGGCAGAGTTTAAAAAAGGGTTGGACGGTTTCCTAAAGGACAAGTCCATAGACCGCTACTAAATGGACTTGGGAAAAATCCACAATTTCGGGACTAACTTGTATAAAATCTTTGTACATTTGGGAAGCTCGCCAGGTGCCCTTGGCCTGGATTGGCCGCTGTCGTGGACAGGATGCTGGGCTCAATGGACCTTTGGTCTTTTCCTAGTGTGGCAATACTTATGCAAATAAGCAGTGTATTTTCTCGTCCATGTTAATAATGGCTTATGGACTGTTCTTTTATGAAACTATCCAAACCTTTCTTAAGGTTTAATAATGGGATTTGTTTGAGTTGTTGGGACATACAAAGTGGGGGTGGGAGAGGGCGGAGGGAAGGAGAGGGACTAGAACATATTTGTGGTTTAGTCATTCCTTATAGTTACAATGAAACCTGACAAAATAGTCACTTGGAATGCTGATGGCCTATGCTTACCTATAAAAAGGAAAAAATATATATTTACAGCACTGAAATGATTTGATACTGGTATAGCGTTACGCCAAGAGACTCATGCAAATGAAGTAGAACATAAAAAGCTGAGAATGTGTTGGGAAGTATTATTTTTCATCCTGCTCAGTTAGTTGAAGGGTTGGAGTAGCTACTCTTATTCATAAAAAGATAGCATTTGAGGAATTGTGTTATTAAGAATCACAGTGGGAGGTGGATCATAGTTCAAGGGCATTGTTTTGGGGAACCTCTAATTTTAGTAGCTTTATATGCACCAAATGACCCAAAAAGAGACAGTTTCACTGCATTATTAAGCAAATTAGTGGGTCTTTCTGGAACGAATATAATCACTGAGGGTGGCTTTAATAGTATAGCTGATCCCTCCCTTGAATAGAGATAGTGTGGTGGGAAATCGGGGAGGAAGGGGAACTTGG
This sequence comes from Microcaecilia unicolor, assembly GCF_901765095.1. Taxonomy (NCBI): domain Eukaryota; kingdom Metazoa; phylum Chordata; class Amphibia; order Gymnophiona; family Siphonopidae; genus Microcaecilia; species Microcaecilia unicolor. The sequence goes on along the minus strand of NC_044043.1, from coordinate 13,224,109 downwards.
GGAGGTCATATTCTGGGTAAAGAGTTACGTCTATTAGATGTTTGGAGCATACTCTATCCCACAGAACGGGAATACACACATCTTCCCAGGTTCGTGATACACAAACCCGTATAGATTGTTTTACTAGCAGATCATCTGTTTTCAAAAGTCTTGTCAGTGGAAATAGGCCCAGTAGTCCATACCATGATGCTCCAGTTATTGTGCACTGGAGTTTTGCACTTTGGGGATCAGACATAACTTTGGCGATACCGCTGCTTTTCCAGCTTTATAATCTAAATGGGAAATATACTCTCTGTACAATGCACAGCATGTCAATAACCCAGTTTTATTTTGGGAAGCAGGAAAGGCTGTGATGAGAGGAGAGGTAGACACAAGAGGTGCTAGAACTTACTAAAACTTGGCAACAGGCACAAACACAATTGTCCAGACAACAGATCCCTTCTAGTAGGGAAAAGTTTTTAGCTACTCAAAAATTAGTGAATGAGTTATTGCATAGGAGAGTTCAGAGAACCCTACCACATAGAAAACACAGATATCACTATGGTAATAAAGTAGATACATGTATGGCGCATTTGGTGCAGACAATACAAGGCCCTAGATTTATTCCCCTGATAAAGAATGCAGATAAAATGAAGACACATATCTGTAGAAGGTATTATCCGAGGACAGCAGGCTGGACATCATCACGCACACATGGGTCGTCGTCCGCGACGGCCCAGGAGACCGGAAGTCAAAATAAAAACTTTCAAAAGTTCTAGAAGCGACGTGGCGCGCACGGGGACAACACAACACACATGTGCGAGTGACTTCCCACCAGTGCGCTTCCCTCAGTTATATGAAAAGCAAACGAGAAGAAGAACAACAACTCCAGAGGGGAGGAGGGTGGGTTGTGATGATGTCCAGCCTGCTGTCCTTGGAGAATACCTGCTACAGGTATGTATCTTCATTTTCTCCGAGGACAAGCAGGCTGGATATCATCACGCATGGGGTATCCCTAGCACCCAGGCTCACTGAAAACAATGAACATAGGTCAATTGGGCCTCGCAACGGCGAGGACATAACTGAGATTGACCTGAAAATAAACACAACTAAGTGAGAGTGCAGTCTGGAACAGAACAGAAGGGTGGAGTTGGATTCTAAACCCCAAACAGATTCTGAAGCACCGACTGCCCAAACTGACTGTCGCGTCGGGTATCCTGCTGAAGGCAGTAGTGAGATGTGAATGTGTGGACTGAAGACCAAGTTGCAGCCTTGCAAACTTCGTCAATGGAGGCTGACTTTAAATAAGCCACTGACGCAGCCATGGCTCTAACATTGTGAGTTGTGACATGGCCCTCCAAAGTCAGTCCAGCTTGGGCATAAGTGAAGGAAATGCAATCTGCTAGCCAATTGGGGATTGTGCGTTTTCCGATGGCAACTCCCATCCTGTTGGGATCAAAAGAAACATACAGCTGGGCGGACTGTCAATAGGGCTTTGTCCGCGCCTCGTAAAAGGCCAATGCTCTCTTACAGTCCAAGGTGTGCAACTTGTCCTCACCAGGGCAGGTGTGTGGACGGGGAAAAATGTTGGCAAGACAATTGACTGGTTCAGATCTATTTATTTTTATTTATTTATTTTAGTTATATTTGTACCCCGCACTTTCCCACTCATGGCAGGCTCAATGCGGCTTACATATACAGGTACTTATTTGTACCTGGGGCAATGGAGGGTTAAGTGACTTGCCCAGAGTCACAAGGAGCTGTGCCTGAAGTGGGAATCGAACTCAGTTCCTCAGTTCCCCAGGACCAGAGTCCACCACCCTAACCACTAGGCCACTCCTCCGTCACCACTTACGGCAAGAACTTAGGATGAGTGCGGAGGACTACTCTGTTACGATGAAATTTAATATAAGGAGCATGAACTACCGGAGCTTGGAGCTCACTGACTCTACGAGCTGAAGTAACAGCCACCAAGAAAATGACCTTCCAGGTCAAGCACTTCAGATGGCAGGAATTCAGTGGCTCAAAAGGAGCTTTCATCAGCTGGGTGAGAACAACATTGAGATCCCATGACACTGCTGGAGGTTTGACAGGGGGCTTTGACAAAAGAAAACCTCTCATGAAGCGAACAACTAAAGGTTGTCCAGAGATAGACTGACCTTCTACACATTGATGGTAAGCACTGATTGCACTAAGATGAACTCTTACTGAGTTAAGACTAGACTCTGATAAGTGTAGAAGGTATTCAAGCAGGGTCCGTGTAGGACAAGAAAAAGGATCTAGGGCCTTGCTGTCACACCAGACGGCAAACCTCCTGTATTTAAAAGAATAACTCTTTTTCGTGGAATCTTTCCTGGAAGCAAGCAAGACTCGGGAGACACCCTCTGAAAGGCCTAAAGAGGCAACTTCTAGGTTTTCAACATCCAGGCCATGAGAGCCAGAGACTGGAGGTTGGGATGTAGAAGCGACCCCTCGTTCTGGGTGATGAGGGTCGGAAAACACAGTTCTTCGGAGGACAAGTCCAGAAGAGGAGGAAACCAGATCTGACGGGGCCAGAAAGGTGCTATCAGAATCATGGTTCCGCGGTCTTGCCTGAGTTTCAGCAGAGCCTTCCCTACTAAAGGTATGGGAGGATACACATACAGAAGGCCTGTCCCCCAACATAGGAGAAAGGCATCTGACGCTAGTCTGTCGTGGGCCTGAAGCCTGGAACAGAATTGAGGGACCTTGTGATTGGTCTGAGTGGCAAAAAGATCCACCGAGGGGGTGCCCCACGCTCGGAAGATCTTGCGGACAACGTCCATGTTCAGTGACCTCTCGTGAGGCTGCATTACACTGCTCAACCTGTTGGCCACACTGTTGTTTACGTCTGCCAGATACGTGGCTTGGAGAAGCATGCCATGCCGGTGTGCCTAAAGCAACATCCTGATGGCTTCCTGACACAGAGAGCGAGATCCGGTGCCCCCCTGCTTGTTGGTGTAATACACCGCAATCTGATGGTCTGTCTGAATTAGGATGATTTGATTGGACAGCCGATCTCTGAAAGCCTTGAGAGCGTTCCAGATCACTCATAATTCCAGGAGGTTGATCTGAAGACCTGTTTCCTGAAAAGACCAAACTCCTTGAGTGCGAGGCCCATCTACATGAGCTCCTCACCCCAGAGGGATGCATCCGTCGTCAGCACTTTTTGTGGCTGAGGAATTTGGAATGGACGTCCCAGAGTCAGATTGGAGCGAATGGTCCACCACTAGAGGGAATTGCAAAAAATTGGTGGAAAGATGGATGACATCCTCTAGATACCCTGTAGCCTGACACCACTGGGTAGCTAGGGTCCATTGAGCTGATCTCATATGTAGACGTGCCATGGGAGTAACATGGACTGTGGAAGCCATGTGGCCCAAAAGCCTCAACATCTGCCGAGCTGTGATCTGTTGAGATGTTGAAGCCGAGGACACCAAGGCCAGAAGATTGTCTGCCCTTGCCTGGGGAAGATAAGCTCAAGATGTCCGTGTGTTCAACAGAGCTCCTATGAATTCCAACTTCTGTACTGGAACCAGATGGGACTTGGGATAATTTATGACAAACCCCAGCAGCTCGAGCAGTTGAATAGTGATCTGCATGGATCGTAGAACTCCTGCCTCCAAGGTGTTCTTCACCAGCCAATCGTTGAGATAAGGGAACACAAGCACTCCCAGTCTGCGTAGCAATGCTGCGACAACTGCCAAGCACTTTGTAAAGACCCTGGGCGCAGATGCTAGACCGAAGTGTAGTACACAGTACTGAAAGTGCTGAGTTCCCAAGCGGAATCAAAGATACTTCCTGTGAGCAGGGAGCACCGAGATGTGAGTATAGGCGTCCTTTTAGTCCAGAGAGCATAGCCAATCATTTTCCTGAATCATGGGAAGAAGGGTGCCCAGGGAAACCATCCTGAACTTTTCTGGGAGTAAGAATCTGTTCAGGGCTCTTAGGTCTAAGATGGGACTCATCCCCCCCCTGTTTTCTTTTGCACAAGGAAGTATTTGGAATAGAATCCCAGCCCTTCTTCCCCTGGTGGTATGGGTCTGACCGCATTGGCCTTTAGAAGAGCAGAGAGTTCCTCTGCAAGTACCTGCTTGTGCTGAGAGCTGAAGGATTGAGTTCCCGGTGAGCAATTTGTAGGTTTGGATTCCAGATTGAGAGCGTATCCGAACCGGACTATTTGAAGAACCCACCTATCAGAGGTTAAAAGAGGCCACCTTTGGTGAAAAAATATCAACCTCCCCCCAACAGGCAGATCGTCCGGCACGGATACTTTTACCGCAGCTATGCTGCTCTGGAGCCAGTCAAAAGCTCGTCCCTTGCTTTTGCTGGGGAGCCGGAGGGGCCTTCGGCGCAAGCCGCTGACGAGAGCGAGCCTGCTGGGAGTGAGCTTGAACAGGCTGTTTAGAGGTAGGAGTGTACCTACGCCTATTATAAGAATAGGGAGCACTCCTTCTCCCTCCAAAAAAACTCCTAGTGGAGCAGGTAGTAGCAGAAGGCGTCCGGCGGGAGAGAGAATTCATTGCATCATGATGTTTCTTGAGGGTATCGACCATATCCTCAACCTTCTTTCCGAAAAGATTATCCTCCCCGGCAAAGAACGTTCGCTGCTGGGTCTTCTGATCCAGGTCAGAGACAGAGTCTGCGCATCATGATACCATATATTTCTATGGGTGTCTTTAGCGTTTAGTACGCACTAAGAATCATAGAGCGCCCTTAGCGCTGCTTACTAAACAGGGCCCTAAGGTTATTGGGCAACTGGCATGAAATAAAACACCAGGCCCAGATGGGCTGCCAGTAGAATTTTATAAATCTCTTAGACACCATGTAGTGCTGACTTTGGCAGCGGTCTTTGAAAACACCCTGAGCAAAGGACAGTTTTCTCTCCACTTAAATACAGCATTAATTACGGCAATCCCAAAACTGGGTGAAAATTTAGAACAAGTGGCATCCTATTGTCCTCTCTCGCTGACAAACACTGACCTCAAAATATATACAAAAATCACAATGAACAAACTCATCAAATAATACCAACCTTAGTGGACCCTCAACAAACAGGCTTTGTGCTTGAGAGAAACAGTTGCCCTAATATTAGAAGCGCAACTGCAGCAGTTTTTGAAATGCAGTGCAATAATACTGATGCAGCTTTAGTAAGCCTAGATATTGAGAAGGTTTTTGATAGTGTAGCATGGTCCCACCTCTGGAAAGTATTACAGAAAACATACAGTTGTCATACTCTGCTCCGCGAGCTCAAATACTTGTGAATAGATTATTATTCCTATCAAAGGCTTTCAAATAGAAAATTATAAAATCAAAATAGTGTTGTTTGCGGATGATGTCCTTTTAAGGAAATCTCCCATGCACATTCCTTTGGGTGTTAGCTCATTTTCATAATTTTCATCAGTTTAGTGGGTTGCAGATTAATACTACCAAATCTATAATGTTACGATTGCAGGCAGGAAAAGAGGGCCACTGACCAGGTCCCTTTCCCTTACAATGGGCAAAGGGACAATTAAAATATTTAGGAATTATTATCCCTAGGCAACTTAGCCAACTGCATGACTTTAAGTATAAGACCATTGTTAGAAGAGACAAATACATTTCTATCCATTGGAAGCATATACCTTTGCCCTTATGAGGATAATATAATTAGTCAAAATGGTACTTTTACCTAAATGGCTTTAAGTTTTACGTACAGATCAACCACCAGTGTGTAGGAACAAGAAACACTACGGATGTTGCAAGAATGGTCAAAGGACTAGTGTAGAAAAGGAAAGGAATTCCACTGTGTGATAGGAAAGTACTGCAAACACAAAGAGAGACGAGGGAAATAGAGAAGATAGAAGAGAGGGGAAACATGAGAGGGGAGGACTAACAACTTCGCAATCCCAGCTTTGAAAGCTTCGTCTGTTTGAAACTGAGGGCGTTATGCACAAGATTATAAGCCAAGTATGAAAGCGGAGCACACAAGAGCATGATGTTGAATAGCGCATGTCTGAGAGATCAACTTGGACAGTGAGGATGCACTAATTATCCCTTCATAAATCCACAGGCAAAATGGGACCCCGCTGGAAGTAGGAAGATAAGTGTACCTTTTGCTTTTCATGCTCCAATTTATTTTAATGAAGATTGATGGAAATAGTTGACAATGTTTATACTGAAAGTACTATGCTTTATATATTGAAAAAATTGTTGAATTGTATTACATATATTGAAAAATTACCGTACTGTGGCGCTTAGGTGTCAACAAAGATCTGTGGCGTCTATCTGTCAGCAAAGATGGGGTTTTATTGAGGCCTTTTCCTCCATTGAAAAGAAAAAATATATATAGCTTGAATATTGTAACTGAAGAAATTGGTGTGGTGTGTTTAATTTCACATTTTGGTTTGGTGATAATTTTCATTTTATATGGTGGAAATTCAGTTGGATTTTAATGTATTTTATAAAAGCCTCCCACTCCAACCACACTATCACAGAAATATATTAGAGAAAAGACAAACATGAAAAGATAAGTGAAAAAGGGATAGAACTACAATTATGATAGGACAGAGATGTCAGACCATGGGGAGAAGTGGTAGAAGGGAGGGAAGGAGAGATGTCAGATTTGGTGGCGGGAAAACGGATAGGGAGAGATGGAATCTGGGTAATGGAAGGGAGTAGATGAAGGGAGAGGGCGTAGATGCTGGACTACAAAAGAGTGGAGCGAGGGATAGGGAGGGGAAATGCTAGGAATGATGGATCCACATGGGTCATAGAAGGGTTGACAAGGAGATCAGTGAGAGGAGGATAGTGAGTCAGAGGGTAGAAATGTTTTAATGGGGAACAGATGAAAGGGAATAGGAGGCTGGGAAATGAGGGAGATGGGAAATGTGAGAGCTAGAGAATTAGAGCATATAGAAAGATGACAGGTAGACAAAAAGTTAAAAGGAGTAGAGAAAGAAGGTGAAATTTGAGTGGACTGAGGCAGAAAAGAAAAAAGAGAGAGCTTTAAGGGAAAGACTGAAATTTCAGGGAGAGGTGTAGTAAGGGAATGGAACAAGACAGGAAGACGGCTGAAAAATAACAAATGGACAATAGCCACTGGAAACAGAATTAGTAGAAGACAGGAAAGCAGAAAAGAGAAAATGGGACAAGCATGAAGGAAAAATAAAATGCCCATACAACAAAGGTAGAAAAAAGTGTTTTATTTTAAATTTAATAACTAGAATATGTAATTTTTGGGAAATGTGCATTTCAGATGTCTATGTACTGTGTTCAGTACAAAACAAACTGCATTTGTTTTTGTTTCTCCAGTTGTAGTACACACCAAGCTTAACGTCCTGGGGTTCCCAGTATAATTTTTGTCTTCATATTTCTCTCTCTAATTTGTGATCCCTTGTTCTGTATTTGGTGAGGGTCTGTGTGTGACTCAGGTATGGTAAGTTTGCATATAGTTTCTATGTTGAGCAGTCCCACTTGTTCTGTTTGACCTGTAGTAGGTGTTTTGGTCTTTTAGGACCCAGTGTAATATTTGTAGTGCTGCCTATTCATAAGTTACTACTGAGAGAATGCAGAATTTGCAAAGAATTCTGCATAGGGAACAGAAGGCAAACAATTTGTCAGGTTTTTGATCCCCCAACCTTCACAGCACATACCCATAGACTGCTCGTACAAATTCCCCTCCCCCACCCAGCTTACTCTGTCCTCCACAATCATATGGCATAAGGAAGAAACAAGTGGCTGTGCATCACTCCATTTTCTCCTCCTCTGCTGGCCTGGGCCCAACTGCTGTACAGGGTCTTATTGGGTTCAAATAAGCAGTTGGCCCAGGTCAATAGAGGAGGAGGAAGTGGTCTGATGTACAGTTGCTTGTTTCTTCCTCATGCTACATTATCTGGAAGGAAAACACAGTAAGGTGGGCGCAAGAAGAGAAAGAATACAGCAAGGTAGGTGTTGGGGGCTAAGGAGAGGGAAAGAACTAGGGGGCAGAGAAAACAGGGGGGGGGGGGGGGGGGAAGGAAAGGGGTTCATACTAAGTTGGGGTGGGGAGGGTAGAACCGGAAGCTAAGTTGGAGTGAGAGGGAGAGAGAGAGCTGAGTAGGGTGGAACCTGGCGCGCAAATATTACTGGTGAATTAAGAAGCTGGATGATTTATGCGCAAAAAATTACAAATAAAGAATGCAGAATTTTAAAATACTGTGGACAGAATTTCCAAAAATATTTTGCAAATTTTTTCATTTTGCGCTGAATTCCTCAGGAGTAATAGGCAGGGTTCTTGCTGGTTAAATCATAGCACTAGTGTTACTGTTGTATGATATGCTTGGCTAACTGTATATTGAGTTTGGATTTTCTGTAGGTTTTGTATTTCACAATGTGCATGGTAGAGAGATTTATGCCGTTATTGCTCAAATAGCATGAGAATCCGAATATTTTTTTCTACTGTGATTTCCATGGAGAAATGTCCTAGTTATGAACTGCACTTGTTTGGGAAAGGGTGGATTTTTGTGAATGCAGAGCATGTTTACTTTTAACTCATAAGAACTGATATATTGTGTTGGCCCAAAAGTCCATGAGGGTCGTATACAAGCATTGTCCATTTAATGTGTCCTAACTTAAAAAAGGTTGAGAATCATTGCCATAGTGTCTCTGCAGCGTTTTGAAAGCAAAATATGCATCTCTTTCCAAATTTAAATCCCAGATGCACCACTAGAAAATCGCAGTCATTTTGGTGGTGTATTTTACTCTTTGGGATGGGCTACCCTTGGCATCTCTGAACTGGGGGGAGGGGGGGACAAATAGGCTCCGCCTTGGTACTTGCCCCACCAAACCTTGTGCCAGCTGCTCCTTTCCAAAACCTGCCTAGTCTGGTGCCACTAAATGAACTGCAGATCAGAGCTGCTAGCTCCACAGTTTTCCCGCTGAATTGGGTGTTTTTTAAGTAGCTCGCTAGAAATTTTTAACGGTCAAGGCTGCAACTTTTTGGGCAATTTTCTGTTTTTGGGTGGCCACACCGGTTGGTCCTGGCTCTGTCTCTGCTCACCCTCCTATTGGTCATTTTTTGTGTCAGAATGAGTCTTGGTAAATCTAAAGCCTCATTCTGGCTCCAAATTTGACCAATAGGTAGGTGAAGTGGGTGATGAGGTCATCATCAGATATGTTGCTCAGGAAGCTCCTGCCAGGTCCAGTGCCAGAGTACATACACTGGAGCATCCTCATTCCAGCGGAGGCAGCAGAGCAAGTTGAGCAGCATACTGTACTAGCAGATATGGCAATGACTATAGGCCAGGGCGGTAGAGGGAGGATGGATAGACAACATCCCCCTCCTTACATAGTTATTTTTGGTGTCAAAATTGTTGGACTATTTTTGGGCTACTTTAGGTCATGACTTGGGCTAGAAAAATTTTCACCTTCTGGCAACTCTGCTGCTGAGCAGTGATCTCCTTTCTTCACTGCAGCTGCTCTGACTATTGGCACTTCAACAGCTGCTAAAATCAGCTAATCTACTTCCTGTTTCATGAGCAATACAGGAAGCACTCATTCTCTACTTTCAACTCCTGCAAGGTGCTGGTGGTCAAAGTGATTGAGTGAAGAAAGCTCTCTTCTCTGCAGAGGATTTAGTGGTGGTCATATGGGAAAAAGGAACCCGAACTATAGCTACATCATGCAAGGTTCCATGTTAGGAGTCACTGACCAAGAAAGTGATCTCGGCGTCGTTGTTGATGATACGTTGAAATGCTACGCTCAGTGTGCTGCGGTGGCTAAGAAAGCAAATAGAATGTTAGGTATTATTAAGAAAGGAATGGAAAACAAAAGTGAGGTCGTTATAATGCCTTTGTATTGGTCCATGGTGGACCGCACCTTGAATATTGTGTTCAATTCTGGTCGCCGCATCTCAAAAAAGATATAGTGGAATTAGAAGAGGTACAGAGAAGGGCGACGAAAATGATAAGGGGGATGGACAACTTCCCTATGAGGAAAGGCTGAAGAATCTAGGGCTCTCCAGCTTGGAGAAGAGATGGCTGAGGGGAGATATGATAGATGTCTATAAAATAATGAGTGGAGTGGAACGGGTAGACGTGAATCGTTTGTTTATTCTTTCTAAAAATACTAGGGGGCATGTGATGAAGCTACAAAGTAGTAAATTTAAAACAAACTGGAGAAAATGTTTCTTTACTCAATGTGTAATTAAACTCTGGAATTTGTTGCCCGAGAATGTGGTAAAGGCGGTTAGCTTAGCGGGGTTTAAAAAGGGTCTGAACGGCTTCCCAAAGGAAAAGTCCACTGACCATTATTAAATTGACTTGGGAAAATTCACTGCTTATTTCTGAGATAAGCATCATGGGCTTGATGGAGCTTTCGTCTGTCCCAGTGTAGCAATACTTACGTACCTATGTTTCTGCCAGGTACTTGTGACCTGGACAGGATACTGGCTAGATGGACCATTGGACTGACCCAGTATGGCTATTCTTATGTTCTTATATTATGACTACTGTATTTTTCTACTGCCTGACTCCAACTCCTGCTGATATTAGCCTTCCAGGACAAAAAATATATTTATTTATTTATTTATTGTTCACTTATATCCCACATTTTCCCACTCATGCAGGCACAATGTGGCTTACAAACAACAAAAAAAATATATATATATATCTAAGTATAAAATGATAAATTTACCATGTATTACAATGTAAGTTTCTATGTAGAAGCTAGAGTTGGAGTATTTTTACCAACTCCACTCCACCCAAAATTGCTGCTGACTCCAACTCCACAACGTCCATTCCGCAGCACTGGTGGACTGCGTACGAAGTAGAAAGCTGATATGTAGTGAAAGATGAGACAGAGGATTGTGGGGAAGAGGAGGAATAAAATCTATTTACAGGTAAATAAAAAGGCAGATGAGAGAAATGGAGACAAAAATGAGACAGAAGAATCATTATCAGAGTTAGGTATAAGGAAGAAGACAGAAAAGAGAAGAAAGAAAGTGGAAATGGGATCCTGGAAAGGGACTTGAAGAAAAGGAAGTGAGAGAGACCCATAGACCGACCTTGTAAAAGATCCACATCCTTTACTATAAACATCAATTCAGTTTTACTAAAATTGAAAACTAATCTATTCAAACACATTCGTTTTTGCTCAGCAGTCATTTAGTCAATCCTGTCAATTCTGTACAACAGTCATTTAGTCAATCCTGTCCAACTTCCTTGGACTGGAAGAAAAAAGTGATCAACAGCATAGATCCTGTATTCTACCTGCATAGGCGTAGTTTGACTGTTTCATTGGGGGGGGGGGGGGGGGGTCAAAGGGTGTGGCTTCACACATTTGCATATATACATCTCATACATATTCATTATGGCTATTTAAAACACACACACACACACCACAGTAAAATGCTGAATATGAAGCCAGCATATCAAAAACAATAGGGCCAGACACTTTAAGAAATAACACAAAACTCTACAAAAGACACTTAAAACCTATACATAAAAAGCTTAACACACAACAGCCCTAACCCAGCTATGAAAAGACAGTGCTATAAATAAAACACTGGACCCTAGACGACCAATATACCTGCTACTGGAGAACTGTAACAAGATGACTGTTACACATTCCTACACAAACACTACATGCTAGCAGAATCCATCACCTCAGACACATATGCAGAACACAGACAGACCCTTATGTGATACCAAAATAAGGAACCACAAAAAACATGCCCACAAAAACTTAAATATAGATCTCTTTAAGAAAGCCAGACTCTGTAAGCAGTGCAGTGTAAAACAGAAATGTATTTTCTCCTGTATCCTGCAAAATACAACATTAGAAAAAAAATGTACATTTCACAAAGCAGGCACATCTTAGTCCTTTAAAAAGCATTTTCTACCTTTGTTGTCTGAGCATTCTATTTTTCTAGTTGGGCTGGTCCCAGTCTTTTTTACACTTTCCATGTGTTAAGTCCTCTCCTAAATTCTTTTCCAGGTTGGTTTTTCCATTTCTTTGCTCTTTTGCCTTCTTTCTGTCCTTCTCTTCATCTCTCTGGCACTGATCTTTCATTTTATTTATTTAACACATTTATACACCACATTTTCCCACATAGCTGCAGGCTCAATGTGGCTTACACAAATACAAAATTATTTATTTATTGCATTTGTATCCCACATTTTCCCACCTATTTGCGGGTTCAGTGTGGCTTACAATACATTGTGAGTGATGTAAATACAATTTGTTACAACTCGGTAATGGATTACATTGTGAGGAGTTATGCGAAGACATAGTCAAAGTATCGTTAAGGGAATAGAACAATGGAAAGGAACAATGGAACAATGGAAAAAACAATGGGAAACTGATAGGGCAACAAAACAATAGTAGGAGAACATTCGGTATAACATTTTTCTGTGAGTAAAGGTATAAATGTGGTAAAATTACGGGGGATGAGAATTCAGAAGAGAATGTATTGATGCATTACTAACAGTGTGTGTGGACTTCATGTGTTTTGATCCTTTTAATAAATTTTATCAAAGAGATGAGTCTTCAATAATTTGCGGAAGTTGGTTAGTTCGTAGATCGTTTGCAGGTTGCGTGGTAGTGTATTCCAGAATTGTGTGCTCATATAAGAAAAGGTTGATGCGTGCAGCGCTTTGTATTTTATGTTTTTGCAATTAGGGAAGTGGAGGTTGAGGAATGTTCGGGATGATCTTTTAGCATTTCTGGGTGGTAGGTCTATTAAGTCAGATATGTAGACTGGGGCTTCACCGTGAATGATTTTGTGGACTAATGTGCATACTTTAAATCCACTAGCGCCATGTGGCTGCTGAGCTCTCTTTTCCAGTCATGCTATATCAGCTGCTTCACCAGCAAGTTTTTGGTTTGTGTTTCACGCCTTTCCTGCACACCCACGGCCATGAGCAGGGGTCAACGCATTGTGGGCACAGCGTTCGCAGAGCTGAATGGGCGGTCTGTACTCCTACTAACCTTAGGTGAGTGCCAGTTGTTTGTAAAGGGAGGGCAGCACATGCTGAAGTGTGAGAGCCCGACTGCAGGTTGTGGAGGCGTAAAGCGAAGGAATGTAGTTGCAATTTAAAAAAAAAAATAGGTGCAGGGCGTGGTTTGCAGCCGGTATGCTCATTATGCGGCCCTGATCATTTTGGGGGAATTGAGCATTCTATTTGCCTAATCACTGGAACATTTCATGAACTCATAATTCTTGTTTTTCCAAGCATGTGAGAGAAGAGCAGCAGGGCATGTGCTGGATCTGACCTCGTTCAATGGAAGAGCTTGCAGTTTTGGGACTATGAGGGTAGCACTGGTTAGGCAGCGCATCATGGACTGCTGTTGCCAGCTGCTTCAGGATTGTGAGGAGCATACACCAAGGGGTAAAATGGATGGGTCACATGCATGGCCATTGCTTTTGCACAGAGCTGGTGTTCGGAGTAGAACGGCATACTCGCTTTTGCCAAGGCATAAGGGGTCTGTGCTGTGTGGAGTACAGAGACTCAGATGCCCCTCCGACACGGGTGTGGGCAAGTGTCCCGCCAACTGGTTGGTTTGAGAGGCATCGAGGATGGGGCAAGTCGGACACTCACAGTTTTCATGGCAGACCTTGTGCAGGCTCCTGCCTCCTCTTCAGCATGCCTTTTAGGAAGACTGACGGTTTCTGCAGCATGTGGATCGTGTTTCACACTTCCATAGATGATGCCATGTTGGTGGGAGCATGTGTGGGTGTGAGGATTCACAGCTTCAGTGCAGGCTTGCCCTGCCTCTTCCTTCAGTTGCCGCTGGCTACGTGGATTTTTTTTCCGAGAATACGGTTTGGTGTGCTTTGGATGGGGGCTTCAGTGATGGAGGTGTCCCCATCCACCAAGAAAGAGAGGTGTGAAGGAAGGTGTTTGCATACAAATTACAGCTACCGTATCTTTTGGGAATACAGAGATGGCAATTTTGCAGATTCAGTAACTTGACTGCTTTTAATTAATAACTTTCCTTAGCAGCATACACGCATCATTTCACCTTGAGTAATGGATGCAAAGGGATGGTGCATCAGATGCAAGCATATCAAATTGCCAGGCGCTACTATCAATGACGTAGCGAATGAGACTAGCATCACTATCAACTAGGGTTATTCCATCATACAGTTGCATGCCCCATGCATAGCACAGAGGTGCAATGTACACTCTGGACAAGTCAGGACGCTGGCTAGCAGTTACAATCACCACTTGCAAAGGGTGTTAAGATTCATAGCTTCTAGGACTTCCTTAACCTAATGCTGCTCTATATCTAGCTAACAAGAACATTGAATAAGATCTTAGGATTAGATGAGTTTCAACTAGGGGATAATCCAGAATAGATAGGATGTGGAATAGAGCCGACTGTTTGAACAGTCTACACCCGAACATTAAGTAATAAGTTCTTTCTGCAATAAGAAGATTATTTCCATTATTGAATTTCTGGGACGTATTTCAGCCAATGATGACAATGTGAACTCCTGTAATTTTGTGGCTTAAAGCCTGGGAGTCAGTTGAGGTTTTTCCTCCTAATTCTATGAGAATTAATACTTGAAGGTTTGAGTTATACTCAGTTAGAGAGGATTCGTAATGAGTTGTATGTGATCTGCTATCCTCGGAATTTCCTACTTATCTAAGTTACAGTCCAGAATGGGCCAGCGGAAGCTATGGTACTGGGTCTCATAATCCTACAATAACTGTTAAAGGAACTGTCTCCTTGCATCCCTCGGATGGATATTTAGCAAATTAGTTACATTGGATCCAGAATGGATTTTGACAATGCCATCTTGGTTTTCCCACATAAACTTAACCTTGAGTGGCCACACTACTCCAGCCTATGCAACACATTTATTATATATTGACTGATTTCTGAAATTCATTTACCAACATTCAAGACTGTGTGCAGTAAGAATAAATCAAACAAAAGCAATAGACAACTGAAATATTCAAATAATAATGCAAAGGATGGCACAGTAGACTATTTACAATGCCAATGTCACATAATTCGTAATAAAACATTTTAATAGACATGTCATTACATCTTCGTTAAACCTTGGGGACTTGGCCTACAAGTATTAGTATGAGCATGCTCACATACAGTTCTATCGTTGGATTTTGACACATTCTGGGTCTTGACGGGCACACATGTATTCTTTAACTTTCTTACTGACATCAACTAGTATGCTGGGTCATGACGGGAACACGATATATTTATTTTTAACTTTCTAACTGACATCAACTAGTATGCTGGGTCATGACGGGAACACGATATATTTATTTTTAACTTTCTAACTGACATCAACTAGTAGTCTGGGTCATGACTGTGATAAAGTCACCTCCAGGATAGTTGGGTTAAGGCAGTTTCAGTTTGAATCCTGGTATGTGCTATGCTGCTGTTGGAACTGTGTACTAGAAACCTGCATGGAATAAAAGTCCTTAAGATTGAAGTTACGGGTGGACATCTGTTTATTCACTGTACCGGGAGCCTGTGGCAGGAGGAGATTGTTCTATCCTTGGCTGCACAAGAGAGGTACCTGGTTACATGACGGGCACACAATATGTTTATTCTTAATTTTCTTACTGACAAACTAGTATTCTGGCTCATTGCGCATAGTACATCTCTACATATAATGCATACCAACATGTACAGCCTCCTGCTATGGAGAACCCATTATTACGATCCTTCCAGTTGACACTCTACATAAAGTTAGCACTTTACTAGCACTCATATATGACTGTCTCCACAATTATGCTACATCTTCACAACATATGTTTGATATATTCAAACAGACACGTGTAACTTACACTGTTATGCAACCACACCCCAGCATGCAGCACTTTCAAAGCATCTGTATGATCTTCGGTTTAAAAAAAAAGTGACATGTCGATGGACATATAGTCTATGGATGACTATATACAGCTGAACAGGCTGACTCCATCAATTGCTGCCACAATTTAACAGACACATCAATGTACCTTTACTCACACATTTGTGAACAAGGCATACGCTGATCCAAGGTTGGTTACAAGAGCATACCATGGCCTACTCCTCTGGAATTGGGCTGAACCTAATTGCTATCTTGAGGTGCCGAATGCCCCGGTAACGAACACCAGAGCTAGACTACTCTTTCAGTGAACACATATTTCTACCCTCAACGGCACCCAGGGCGGATCGCCGATGCGCCCCCCCCCCCCCCCCGGCGAAATGACCCCCCCCCCCCCGGGTGCACGCCGCTGGGAGGGGGGTGCCGCAGCGCGCGTCTGTCTGCTCCCAGTTCGCTACGCTCGCTAAATTCTCTCGTTCGCTGCAGCTCCCTCCTTCTGCCCCGGAACAGGTTACTTCCTGTTCCAGGGCAGAGGGAGGGAGCTGCAGCGAACGAGAGAATTTAGCGAGCGTAGCGAACTGGGAGCAGACAGGTGCTCGCTGCGGCACCCCCCCCCCAGCGGCGAGCACCCGGGGCGGACCACCCCCCCCCCCCCCCCCCCCCCCCCCTTGGTACGCCACTGCCCATGGGGAACCGTGTCAAAGGCTTTGCTGAAATCTAAATAGATTACATCTATAGCACGTCCTTGATTCAATTCTCTGGTCACCCAATAAAAGAATTCAATGAGATTTGTTTGGCACGATTTACCTTTTGTAAAACCATGTTGTCTCGGATCTTGCAACTTACTGGATTCCAGGAAATTCACTATCCTTTTCTTCAGCATCGCTTCCATTACTTTTCCAATAACTGAAGTGAGGCTTACCGGCCTGTAGTTTCCAGCTTTTTCCCTATCACCACTTTTGTGAAGAGGGACCACATCCACTCTTCTTCAATCCCACGGAACCTCCCCTGTCTCCAAGGATTTATTAAACAAATCTTTAGAGAACCCGCCAGAACCTCTCTGAGCTCCCTCAATATCCTGGGGTGGATCCCGTCTAGTCCCATGGATTTGTCCACCTTTAGATTTTCAAGTTGTTCATAAACACTCTTTTCTGTGAATGGTGCTATATCTGCTCCGTTCTCATATGTACTTTTGCCATTCAATTGTGGTCCTTCTCCAGGATTTTCTTCAGTGAAAACAGAAGTATTTGTTTAGCAAATTTGCTTTTTCTTCATCATTATCCACATAGCAGTTTGCAGAATCTTTCAGTCTTACAATTCCAGTTTTAGTCTTCCTCCTTGCACTAATATACCTGAAAAAATTGTTGTCGCCACTCCTTACATTTCTAGACATTTGTTATTCTGCTTGCACTTTTACCAGACGTCTCTCTCTCTTGGCTTCTTTCAGTTTCATACAGTATTCCTCTCCGTGTTCCTCTTCTTGCGTTTTTCTATATTTCATGAACGGCAACTCTTAACCCGTTATTTTCTCAGCCACGTGCTTGGAGAACCATATCGGTTTCCTTTTTCTATTGCTTTTATTTACTCTCCTTACATAAAGGTTTGTAGCCATATTTATAGATTCTTTCAGCCTGGACGCTGCCCTTCCACTTCTCGCATGTCCTCCCATCCCATCAGCTCCTTCCTCAGGTATTCCCCCATTTTAATGAAGTCAGCATGCTTGAAATCCAGGACTGAATTTTGAGTGACTGCCCTCCACTTCAGCTGTTATATCAAACCAAACTGTTTGATGGTCAGTGCTGCCCAGGTGGGCACCCACTCGGACATTTGACACACTATCCCCATTTGTGAGCACCAGAGCCAGTGTCACTCCCTCCCTCATGGGTTCAGTCACCATTTGTCTGAGCAGAGCACTTTGAAAAGCATCCATGATTTCTCTACTTCTTTCCGATTCCGCAGATGGAACTTTCCAATTCACATCTGGCAGATTGAAATCTCCCAGCAACAGCATCTCTCTTTTCTTTCCCAACTTTTGGATACCTGTAATAAGATCTTTATCTAGTTTCTATGATTGTGTTGGAGGTCTGTAGATAACACCCATGTGGACAGAGGTTCTATCATCTCTTTTTAAGGTGATACATATCGCTTCTTCCTTCCCCTGGCCCCTGTCATTTCAGTCGCTGCGATATCATTTCTCACATACAAAGCTACTCCTCCACCTTTACGACCATCTCTATCCTTCCTAAATAGATTATAGCCTGGTACGTTTACATCCCATTCATAGGAATCATTGAGCCATGTCTCCGTGATTGCAACAATTTCTAAGTCTGCCTCTAACATCAGGGCTTGCAGGTCATGAACTTTATTGCTTAGACTGCGAGCATTTGTGGTCATCGCTTTCCATCTACATTTCAGTGGCATTTTTATCTTCTGTTTAGTTTTTTTGTTTTGTCTCACTTCCTGCTGTGTTGGTAAGAATTGATTTGCTAAGATTGTTGTTTTCAATGGTTTCTTTTCTACTGTCACATCTTGCTTTTAGCTTTAGCTGGGGGTGACCACTTGAAGTGACCTGCCTCCATATGCCACCCCCCCCCCTTCTAGTTTAAATGCCTAGAAACGTATCTCTCATTCTTAGTTACTGCACAGTAAAAATGCATTAGGATGGTTCTTGAAGAAGCAGTAGTCACTAGCTCCTAAGCTCTGCTTTCCACAAGTTGCTATTCTAGTCAGAGGACCACTTTAAGGTTCCAGTTTTTGTGGTGGTCACATTGTGATCAAGAGTCAAACAATGTGCTACAGAGACTATGAATAATACAGCAGTGCACATGAAGTTAAAGTTATTAAGATAGGAAAATCTTGAATTCGGGCAATAAGGCTATCTGAAAATCATGCCTCTCAAATATTGGTACTGAATGATCATTCTATATCCTGCCTCAAAGCGTCAAGACCACATATCATCATTATGTGGGATTTACAGTCATGCTGGAATTCTGAGAACAATGTGAACTGGGAGGCATTTCAACTTCCCATATTTAGCATTTTTCAGAAAATAAGTATATGAAAATCAATGGCCTGATACGCAGTGGCACTTATCTGGGTAGCAGGTGCTACCCAGATAAGTGCAACTAACTTGGCCATGCCAAGATTTGCAGCAGTATTATCCAAATAATGCTACTGAAAATGTCTATAGACCACCCCAGACAAGCGATATTCAGTGCCAATATTCAGATAAATTAGGACAGCAAAAAAGCTAATGGTGCTAAATATCACTGTTACTCAGCTAACTGTTACTCAGCTGGCCTTGCTGAGTTTAAAGTGGGTCTGGTTAGATTCCTGAAGGAAAAGTCCATTGATCGTTATTAAATTTGGGGTTTTTGCCAGATTCTTTGGGCCTGGATTGGCCGCTGTCGGAGACAGAGTGCTGGGCTTGATGGACCTTGGGTCTTTTCCCAGCATGGCAGTGTTTATGTGCATATGTGTCCTTTACACCACAATATTCTGTGCTGGCAAATACCCATATATTGGCACTGAATATCTGGGTTCATAACCATGAACCATGGTGGCCAGCATTTATGCTGACTGATGCAACAGCAACAAAACAACAGAGAGGGTTAAAAGAAAAAAAATCACAATCCAAAACACAAAAGAAGTACCAAGAGCCTTCAAAAACAGGACAAGTCCTTTTACTCCACAGCGTAGATCAGTTTTGTACATCAATGACTCAATCTTGTACATTTGTGACCCGACACAGGCCGTGTTTTGGCGCACAGCGCCTGCGTCAGGGGTCATCAGAAACAGTAATAATTTTAAAAAATGTGTAAATAATAAAAACACGAATCAGAAAATTAATAAAACGGATCAGAAAACAAAATTGAATAGAAACAGGAACCTGCAAAGACAGATACACACATGGAAAGACACAGTATGGTATAGACATATATGCTATGTAGGATGTGTAACTGATACACAACATAAAAATATAATGTATATATTAAATAGTGCATGTAGCACAAAGTGTGATATGAGTTTAAAGTGTACCTTGTGCATTGTGACACGTCCGAGAATAAAAATAAACCCCAGGTGCATAATTGTGAAAGGTGAATTGATCATGAGTTAAATAGCTCACCATTTGATACCAAAAGTCCAACTTGTCCAGCATAACAGCTGGCGACAAAAAGATAGGAACCTTGTCCTTAAAAAAATAAGATAAAAACTTAAGCAAACCTAAGCATACTCAAATTCCGAAAAGAAACACCAAAAAATACAATAAGAAAGTGATACACCATCAGTTCAATCTATAATTAGTTAATATATGTCAGGCAAGAACTGTACTAAACTGTAATGACAAATCCTTATTAATTGAAAGCCATTAGGTGAAAAATATAGAATCGCTCTGTGTGGTGCAATAAATGCAAAATTCGTCCTTGTTGGACTACACAAAGCAAATTACAATGGTCGGACTCATTACATTCTAATCCTAATGTAACTTACATCTCATTCAGATAAATCAATATAAACTGGTCAGTAGACATTAATTTATTATTTAAACACAAATATAAACTCATCCAGCTATACTGTTTCACAAAAAGAGACTTGAATTCAAACAATGACTTGAATACAGGCATTGCAACATCATCTAACTTGACAAATGATCATTAATAGTTGCAGCATTCTTTTGCTCTTGGGATATCTACATTACACAAGTACATAAGGACTGTATTGCCATACAGGGACAGACAGAAGGTTAATCAAGCCCAGCATCCTGTTTCCAACAGTGGCCAATCCAGGTCATAAGCACCTGGCAAGATCCCAAAACAGTACAAAACATTTTATGCTGCTTATTCTAGAAATAAGTGGTGGGTTTTCCCAAGTTAATTTTAATAATGGCTTATGGGCTTTTCTTTTAGGAAGCTATCCAAACCATTTTTTAAACCCCACTAAGCTAATTGCTTTTACCACATTCTCTGGCACTTTCAGAGTTTAATTAGACGTTGAATGAAGAAATATTTTCTTCAATTCGTTTTAAATTTACTACTTTGTAGCTTCATTGCGTGCCCCCTAGTCCTAGTATTTTTGGAAAGAGTAAACAAGTGATTCACGTCCACCCATTCCATTCCACTCATTATTTTATAGACCTCTATCATATCTCCCCTCAGCCATCTCTTCTCCAGCCTGAAGAGCCCTGAAGAGCTTTAGCCATTCTTCATAGGGAAGTTGTCCAACCCCTTTATCATTTTCGTCGCCTTTCTCTGAACATTTTCTAATTCCAATATATCTTTTTAAAGATGCGGTGACCAGAAATGCAGAATCTAGAGCGTTAAGAGATCACAGTGTGCATTGCGTTGTAAGTTACATAAACTACATAAATCTGGTTGCCACTAAAGTTCATCCAGGAAAAAGTATAACAAACCTTGTGTGGAACTGCACATAAACAATAAGCTTACATTTCCTAGTCTAGGTCCTAATAATGCCTACA
Source organism: Microcaecilia unicolor (assembly GCF_901765095.1). Classification (NCBI taxonomy): domain Eukaryota; kingdom Metazoa; phylum Chordata; class Amphibia; order Gymnophiona; family Siphonopidae; genus Microcaecilia; species Microcaecilia unicolor. The sequence goes on along the minus strand of NC_044043.1, from coordinate 13,202,834 downwards.
TTTACTGGTACCAAAACCTGTTGCTCTAAGTTCTACCTCAGCACAATATAGATCTACACTGATATATAATCTCGTGCAGTACTTTGGATCAAAAACTTATACAACACTATTCCAAATGTCCTAGCGTAGTGTATCCTCGTAAGTATACAAATGAAATGGTGTGTCTTCTCCAGTACTCAGATTTTAAAAAAATAAAGTGGTGTCAAACATGACGTACAAAGCTTCCTAAGAGGTGTAACCAAAGTTAATGGTGTGTTATCTGTGCTTATCGACAGGAAGAATGATGTTGTTAATGTTATGTGACGCTACTGGCGTGACCTATCCTAGTGAGTGGAAGATTCAAAGACACAATGTATGTGCTGATTAAATTAAATTTAAAAAAATGTAATGCTGTAGCGCCTGACATGGAGTTAAACACTATCACTACAAGGTAAAATTATGTCTTACCTGATAATTTTCTTTCCATTAGTCCCTCAGATCAATCCAGAGACTTGTGGGTTATGCCCCTCCTCTAGCAGGTTATATAGAGAGAACTCAGAAGTTTGCTACAATAGAGCATGTGCAGCCAGCCTCACTTCAGTATAACGATACCAAAGCAGTAAGAACCATAGAACACTCTCCTGTCTCTGCAAAAGCAGCATAAACTTGGAAGAAACTCTCCGAGCTGCTATGTTAGAAATGTAAATATAAACACACCCTAACAGCCTTACCCATCCAGAGACAAAGGAACGTGAACAGAACCGACTGAAGTATTTTATTTTTATTTATTTTGGTGCATTTTTACCCCACATTTTCCCACAGGAGCAGGCGCAATGTGGCTTACAATAATTCAAGAGGAAAAAATACAATGCAAAGATGACTCAGTTTCAGATTGAGGGTGAAAGATAGGGGCAAAGCAACTGGCAGATAACCATGTACAGTCAGGAAGGGAGAGAGGTTAAACAAAGGAGTTGCCAGTGGAATAAGCTTTGGCGAATAAGAATGTTTTTAAAGACTTTTTGTATACTGAATCCGATCAGAGATTACGAAAGCGAATTCCAGGGAGGGGCTCTGGATTGATCTGCGGGACTAATGGAAAGAAAATGATCAGGTAAGACATAATTTTACCTTCCATAGCGTCCCCAGATCAATCCAGAGACTTGTGGGATGTACCAAAGCAATCCTCATCAAGGGTGGGACCGGCCTATTCCGGCCGCCAACACAGAAGTTCCAACAAGCGCCTCTCGATGCGCAGCAACATCAAGACGGCAATGCATAACAAAGGAATGCCAAGACGACCAAGACGCCGCTTAACAAATGTCCTCCAACGACACCAGACGACACTCCGCAAAAGAAGAGGCTGAATCCTCTTGGAGAGTGCCCGAATGCGAATAGGGAAAGAATCCCCCAACAACAGGTAAGCCGACACAATAGCCTCCATAAGCCACCGATCGACCGTGGCCTTAGAGGTCATGTTCGCTTTCTTATGACCTGCGAACAGCACAAAAAGATGATCTACTTTCGAAACGAATTAGTCGCCTCCAAATAACACATCAGAGGTCCCCTAACGTCTAAACCTCGTAGAGCTCGAAAATTGTGAGGGAAATCCTCTTGCTTGAAGGATGGATGGCAACACCACTCCCTGGTTAACGTGAAAACGCGTGACTACCTTAGAAACCAAGGACGGCACCCTTCGAATTGTCACTCCCGCCTCCGAAAAACGAAGAAAGGGGCTCTGCACGAAAGGGCCTGAAGCTCAGACACCCGCCTGGCTGAAGCCATTGCCACCAGAAATACAGTCTTCAACTTGAAAACATTCAAGATCTTTACTCAGGGGCTCGAAAGGAGACCGCCGAAACGCCCTAAGGACCAAGTTCAAATTCTAATCCGGCACCACCGGAACCCAAGGAGGTCTGAGATGCCCTACACCGCGAAGAAAATGAACGAAACTCCGGAAGAGACACTAAGGAGTGGCTCCCCGAACGACCCCTCCAGGAAGCCAATGCCGCTAACTGACCCTTTAAAGTACTTAGCAACAGTTCCTTAACCATCACTTCCTGCAAAACAGCCAGAACGGACCCAAGAGGGTCTGATTGAGGGGAAAATGCCTGCCAAGGAACCCCAAGCCACAAACGACCTCCACACTCCATCATACGCAATAGAAGTGGAACATTTGCGCGCCTGTAACATGGTCCCAAAAACCGCCTCCGGCTATCCTGGACACCTCAGATGCGACCGTACAAAGGCGAGGCCATAAGCCCAAATGGAGCGTGATCTTTCATGACTACCGGCCCCTGATGGATAAGACCCGGCCAGTGAGACAGGTGGAACGGCTCGTCGGTCAGGAGGGCGAATCAAGCCCGCATACCAAGGACATCTGGGCCAGTCCGGTGCAATAAGTATTACCGGACCCGGAAGACGAAAGATTTCCCCACTACTTGACCGACCATCGGCTACGGAAGAAAGACATATAGAAGCTCCAACGGCCACGGCTGAAGAATAGCGTCTATTCCTTTGGACTCAAACTCTCTGCCTCTTAACTGTTGTTGCTCACAGCTTTATTAGTAGTAACAGTGGGATTTGAACCCTCTACCTCTGCATTACAAGACCAGTGCTGTTACCACTTGGTCACAGCTGCACTTTGCTGAAGAACCGGGTACCTTGGGATTGTAGAATCAAGCCATGAAATCCATCACCAGAGTCCGCCAGCGATCCGAAATCTGGCTGACAGCCGGCGGAGAGAGCTCCCACTACCCGGCATCCAAGCGATTGCGACTGAAAACGTTGGCCTGTACACTTAGCACTCCTGCTATGTGAGCCGCCGACAACCGAACTCGATGCTTCTCTGCCCCAAGAGACAGCACAGACGCCTCTTCTGCCAGCGGAGCACTTCGAGTTCCGCCCTGCCGAATGAAGTACGCTACCGCCGTCGCATTGTCGCAGAGAACTCGGACTGTTTGAACTCTCAACAACATCTCGAAAGCTAGGCGCACCAACCGAAATGCCCTTAGTTCCATGAGATTCAACTGCAACCTGGACTCCGAGGGGGACCAACTCCCCTGAGCTAAGTGGCCAAGAACCATACGCCACTCCGACGCGGCAAGAGGCATGCCTCAAGTCAGTATCCAACCTGAGCCAACACCGCAGAGCAAAAGAAGCTCGCGGTGTCCAGGGAAAACGAATCGAAGAACCTTGGAAAGGAAAGACCAACGGCTGAGTAGATACCATTGCAAAGGCCACATGCGGCTCCGGGCCCAAGGAACGACCCCTGAACATAGTCCAACGCTGTTGGAGCCTTCAGCCGAATGAGGGAAGAAACCTGGCACAGCTTCGCTCGTCGCTGTTCCGGAAGAAAAGCTCCGCCCTGATGAGTATCAGTCGTACTACCAGGTACACCAGAGACAGATGATGTAGCAGCATATGTCTGTAGTACCATTGCATGCTACAAAAAGCAAGCTACAATGGGTCGTGAAGCCGCACCTCTAGAGCTCAGTGCTTACTCTCAGCTGATTGCAACCACTATTAAAGCTATCTCTACACTGAAGTAGCTCCTGGGTCACTCCTTATGAAATTTAGGTACCCCATAAGAAGCAATTAGAAGTACCGGGAACGCTGCAGTACCAGGCAGCTGAGGCTAATATGTAAAAGTGTGGCCAGTATCAGTGTGCTAAGAGAGAGAGAAGAGCAAAATTTAAAACTGAAGAGTTCTGAAAACTGTTCCAGTCATGTAAGAACTACTTGGCCAAGCAAGCCATAAGAGATAATGAAATAAAATATGCCCCACTGGAAATCTAGCTGAGCCCATAGGATGGAAAAACCAGCCTTGAACCTATAACCTTCAGGCTCAAAGGCCAGCAGCCCTCCTCAATAAAACTAGATTGATGTAAACAATACCCAAACAGCAAATGTCACCAGGGGAGCCCAGAGGGTGCAGAGTTACCAAGGAAACCGAGAGAAACCTGAGAGGCCTGCACTAGCCTCAAAATGTAACATTTCTCACAAAAACATCTAGTCAACAGCCTTAAGCCTGACTACTAAAACACTGTACTGCCATGTCTGAGAAAGAAGAAGAGTGGAAGAGTGAAAACCTAGGGTAGGATCCCTAATCCTGATCCCTTCCTCCCTTCCATTAAAGATGTAAACAGAAATAGTCTTACTGTAACTCACCTCCAGCAGCACAGGCATCTCTACCAGGAGACTTTCAGAGGCAGTACTTTCCAAGCAGCAGCATAAGGCTCTCACTGTCACGGCACAGCTGCAGGGGACTAAAGGGTCACCTACCTCGCCCCTGGAAAGCTGAGGAAGACTCAAAGCTGTGGAAAACCAATATGCAGAAACTGGAGTGCTCCACACTAGGTTCCCAATCACATTATTGAAAGATCTACATATAAAACTGCCTAAATTGCAAGCACATCAGAACCCAGGGGAGCACTGGGGCCTCAGCAGTGCCATGTGGAGTGGCAATAAAGATGGAGCTACACTAGATTGCAAGCTCTTGAGCAGGGACTGTCTCTTTATGACACATTGAGCCTGCAAATAGGTGGGAAAATGTGGGATACAAATGCAATAAATAAATAAAATAAATAAATGTCAGGTGTTCAGCGCTGCAAGTGTTTGGTAGCGCATACAAATGCTAATAATCAAGCGCGCACATACACCCAAGAACAGAATAGCCTCATGAACCTAACACGCTTCCGCCGGCTCCTAGTGCCCGACCAAATGGAAGAGCTAACCGCAGAGGATATAAAATTAGCACTTACAATGCCTGTATAAAGAACGGAATCAGTTCTTCCCTTTAAAGAGCCTCCCTCACCCGCAGGCAACTCCCTCTGTTCAAGGTGCCCTGAAAAGGATTCCCCTGACCGTGGGACACCCTAGTACATAAGTACATAAGTACATAAGTAGTGCCATACTGGGAAAGACCAAAGGTCCATCTAGCCCAGCATCCTGTCACCGACAGTGGCCAATCCAGGTCAAGGGCACCTGGCACGCTCCCCAAACGTAAAAACATTCCAGACAAGTTATACCTAAAAATGAGGAATTTTTCCAGTCCATTTAATAGCGGTCTATGGACTTGTCCTTTAGGAATCTATCTAACCCCTTTTTAAACTCCGTCAAGCTAACCGCCCGTACCACGTTCTCCGGCAATGAATTCCAGAGTCTAATTACACGTTGGGTGAAGAAAAATTTTCTCCGATTCGTTTTAAATTTACCACACTGTAGCTTCAACTCATGCCCTCTAGTCCTAGTATTTTTGGATAGCGTGAACAGTCGCTTCACATCCACCCGATCCATTCCACTCATTATTTTATACACTTCTATCATATCTCCCCTCAGCCGTCTCTTCTCCAAGCTGAAAAGCCCTAGCCTTCTCAGCCTCTCTTCATAGGAAAGTCGTCCCATCCCCACTATCATTTTCGTCGCCCTTCGCTGTACCTTTTCCAATTCTACTATATCTTTTTTGAGATACGGAGACCAGTACTGAACACAATACTCCAGGTGCGGTCGCACCATGGAGCGATACAACGGCATTATAACATCCGCACACCTGGACTCCATACCCTTCTTAATAACACCCAACATTCTATTCGCTTTCCTAGCCGCAGCAGCACACTGAGCAGAAGGTTTCAGCGTATCATCGACGACGACACCCAGATCCCTTTCTTGATCCGTAACTCCTAACGCGGAACCTTGCAAGACGTAGCTATAATTCGGGTTCCTCTTACCCACATGCATCACTTTGCACTTGTCAACATTGAACTTCATCTGCCACTTGCACGCCCATTCTCCCAGTCTCGCAAGGTCCTCCTGTAATCGTTCACATTCCTCCTGCGACTTGACGACCCTGAATAATTTTGTGTCATCGGCGAATTTAATTACCTCACTAGTTATTCCCATCTCTAGGTCATTTATAAATACATTAAAAAGCAACGGACCCAGCACAGACCCCTGCGGGACCCCACTAACTACCCTCCTCCACTGAGAATACTGGCCACGCAATCCTACTCTCTGCTTCCTATCTTTCAACCAGTTCTTAATCCATAATAATACCCTACCTCCGATTCCATGACTCTGCAATTTCTTCAGGAGTCTTTCGTGCGGCACTTTGTCAAACGCCTTCTGAAAATCCAGATATACAATATCACCGGGACCTGATGGTATTCATCCCAGAGTATTAATAGAACTAAAAAATGAACTTGCGGAGCTACTGTTAGAAATATGCAATCTGTCCCTAAAATCGAGTGTAATACCGGAAGACTGGAGGGTAGCCAATGTTACTCCGATTTTTAAGAAAGGTTCCAGAGGAGATCCGGGAAATTATAGACCGGTGAGTCTGACGTCGGTGCCGGGCAAGATGGTGGAGGCTATTATTAAGAATAAAATTGCAGAGCATATACAAAAACATGGACTGATGAGACAAAGTCAGCACGGATTTAGTGAAGGGAAGTCTTGCCTCACCAATCTAATGCATTTTTTTGAGGGGGTAAGCAAACATGTGGACAATGGGGAGCCGGTTGATATTGTATATCTGGATTTTCAGAAGGCGTTTGACAAAGTGCCGCACGAAAGACTCCTGAAGAAATTGCAGAGTCATGGAATCGGAGGTAGGGTATTATTATGGATTAAGAACTGGTTGAAAGATAGGAAGCAGAGAGTAGGATTGCGTGGCCAGTATTCTCAGTGGAGGAGGGTAGTTAGTGGGGTCCCGCAGGGGTCTGTGCTGGGTCCGTTGCTTTTTAATGTATTTATAAATGACCTAGAGATGGGAATAACTAGTGAGGTAATTAAATTCGCCGATGACACAAAATTATTCAGGGTCGTCAAGTCGCAGGAGGAATGTGAACGATTACAGGAGGACCTTGCGAGACTGGGAGAATGGGCGTGCAAGTGGCAGATGAAGTTCAATGTTGACAAGTGCAAAGTGATGCATGTGGGTAAGAGGAACCCGAATTATAGCTACGTCTTGCAAGGTTCCGCGTTAGGAGTTACGGATCAAGAAAGGGATCTGGGTGTCGTCGTCGATGATACGCTGAAACCTTCTGCTCAGTGTGCTGCTGCAGCTAGGAAAGCGAATAGAATGTTGGGTGTTATTAAGAAGGGTATGGAGTCCAGGTGTGCGGATGTTATAATGCCGTTGTATCGCTCCATGGTGCGACCGCACCTGGAGTATTGTGTTCAGTACTGGTCTCCGTATCTCAAAAAAGATATAGTAGAATTGGAAAAGGTACAGCGAAGGGCGACGAAAATGATAGTGGGGATGGGACGACTTTCCTATGAAGAGAGGCTGAGAAGGCTAGGGCTTTTCAGCTTGGAGAAGAGACGGCTGAGGGGAGATATGATAGAAGTGTATAAAATAATGAGTGGAATGGATCGGGTGGATGTGAAGCGACTGTTCACGCTATCCAAAAATACTAGGACTAGAGGGCATGAGTTGAAGCTACAGTGTGGTAAATTTAAAACGAATCGGAGAAAATTTTTCTTCACCCAACGTGTAATTAGACTCTGGAATTCATTGCCGGAGAACGTGGTACGGGCGGTTAGCTTGACGGAGTTTAAAAAGGGGTTAGATAGATTCCTAAAGGACAAGTCCATAGACCGCTATTAAATGGACTGGAAAAATTCCTCATTTTTAGGTATAACTTGTCTGGAATGTTTTTACGTTTGGGGAGCGTGCCAGGTGCCCTTGACCTGGATTGGCCACTGTCGGTGACAGGATGCTGGGCTAGATGGACCTTTGGTCTTTCCCAGTATGGCACTACTTATGTACTTATGTTTGCTTACCCCCTCAAAAAAATGCATTAGATTGGTGAGGCAAGACTTCCCTTCACTAAATCCGTGCTGACTTTGTCTCATCAGTCCATGTTTTTGTATATGCTCTGCAACACCCTCCGAATCCATATGTCGTCCCAGGGTTATTATGGAGGGCTAAGTGACTTGCTCACGGACAGAAGGAGCAGCAGAGGGAAACAAACCCAGACAGCCAGGTTCAAAGCCTGCTGCACTAACCATTATGCTACTCCTCCACTCTACTGGCCCCTTAAACCCAACCGGGCCGTCTTAGGCGGCTTCTGTACGAACTCAGAGCCCGAGGCAGCAGAGCCTCGAAAATGGCTGGCTCCTGCCCCTCTCCCTCAGAGCGCAATAAAAACGCTTTGAGCAAAAGAGTACAAACTCCGGGGGAAATGCCCCCATAATAGCCTTTTCCGGGAGAGAAATCGAGGCTTCTCCGTCGGAGGGAGCTCCAACAGATCCCACCGCCGCATCCTGAGACCACGGCGCTAGCGAGAAAATGGTACCGGCAGATCAACCGTTCCAGTCACAGACTTTCCCGCCAAGCGAGAAACGATCCCTTTGGGCGCCGTGGTGCCCAACTCGCGATCCCCTGATCCGCACTATGACTCACTACCATCGCGGAACAAAACTCGCAGGGAAGCGACGTGCCACCGTGCCCTGCAGTGCAAGCCGCTCTTAACGGACTCTAACGGAACGGACATAGCCCCAAAAGCCTTACCTTCTCCGCAGTCCCAGCCCTGCTCACGTTCCAATTAAGCTGGAGAATTGTTCCAAGCGCCAAGCAAGCCAAAATGAGGCTGGACTGGAGAATCGTTCCGTCTGGTTCTTTTTTTTTTAAGAGACAGGAGAGGAATACAGCCAAAATCCTCAACAGAATTTAAGTAGGCTGACAGGGGGAGAAGGGTAGGGACCTGGCACCACCAGGTGTATCCCAGAATGTGCTCCAGCATCTCAACCTCAGAGAAAGCTCAACACACCCGAGGGAACACGATAGGAGCCTCAGGCCACAGAGCTGTACTTTATGCTCCCTTCTACCTGCTAGATAGAGAGAATACTGAAGTGAGGCTGGCTGCACATGCTCCATTGTAGCAAACTTCTGAGTTCTCTCTATCTAACCTGCTAGAGGAGGGGCATAACCCACAAGTCTCTGGATTGATCTGGGGACGCTATGGAATGAAACATAGGTATAAACTTTAAACTAACACTGGTGAGACAAACTTCTTCAATAGTGTCATACAAAATAAAACAAACAAAAAGTGTTACCTGGAATAAATGTAATATCACAGTATGGACAACTGATTTTGAACGTGACAGATACGAAAAAACTGGTTTAAAAATAGAACACAATAATTTGTCTAAAACTAACAAAAATGTATATTTGTGCTTACTGGTCACATAAGGATATAAGGGTAGCCATACTGGGTCAGATCAATGGTCCATCTGGCCCAGTATCCTGTTTCTAGCAGTGGCCAAGCCAGGTCACAAATACATGGCAGAAACCCAGATAGTGGCAACACTGTATGCTACAAATCCCAGGGCAAGCAGTTGCTTTCCCATGTCTGTCTCAATAGCAGACTATGGACTTTTCCTCCAGGAACTTGTCCAAACCTTTTTTAAACCCAGATATGCCAACCGCTGTTACTACATCCTCCAGCAAAGAGTTCCAGAGTATAACTATTCGTTGAGTGAAAAAATATTTCCTCCTATTTGTTTTAAAAGTATTTCCATGGGGTGTTTCTTTTGGGAATTTGAGTATGCTTAAGTTTTTATCTTATTTTTTATGGCCAATGTTCCTATCTTTTCGTCTCCAGCTGTTATGCTGGACAAGTTTATACTGGACTTTTGATATCAAACAGTGAACTATTTCAGTTTAACTCGTGATCAATTCACCTGCGTTTTTTTTTTATTTTTGGACGTGTCACAATGCACAAGGTACACTTTAAACTCATATCACACTGTGTGTTAAATGAACTATCTATATATATAAAAGGCAAGACCAACGTTCTATGAAGCCTCCAGCCGGAAGTGTGAAGCGCCAGAGATATCCGGTTTCCCCATGAGTGAAGGAAAACAGCACAGCACGAAATTCCTCTCTCTGTAACAGTGAAAGACTCAGAGGGGGAGGGGAGAGAGATGCCCTCACTCTCTCTGTAACACAGAACAGCAGGAAACTAACACTGAAGGACTGGACTCCAAGGGGAGAGGGGGAGGGAGAGAGGGCAGAGGGCAGGGACACACACTCCCACATGCACACTCTGAAGAAAACCTTGCTAGCCCCCGTTTCATTTGCATCAGAAACGGGGCTTTTTTTTACTAGTTTTATATATACATTATATTTTTTATGACGTGTCAGACATATCCTCTATAGTATGCATGTCTGCACCATACTGTATCTCTTCATAAGTGTTATCTGTCTTTGCAGGTTCCTTTTCCTATTCAATTTCAATTTTGTTTTCTGATCCATGTTTTTATTATTTACACATTTTTTTATATTACTATTTCTGATGTAGATCCCTGACGCAGGCACTGTGCGCCGAAACAAGTCCTGTGTCGGGTCATATATGTACAAGCTTGAGACACAGATGTAAAAGATTGATTTATGCTGTGGAATAAAAGGACTTGTCCTGTTTTTGAAGGCTCTTGGTATTCCTTTTGTGTTTTTGGACTGATGTGGCAGAACATCAGATCATAAATGTCTAAAAGTGAATAAGGGTTAGGAGTGAAAAGCAGCATCAAAAAGGTAGGCTTTTAGTTAGATTTGAAGACGGCCAGAGATGGAGCTTGACGTACCGGCTCAGGAAGTCTATTCCAGGCATATGGTGCAGCAAGATAAAAGGAACGGAATCTGGAGTTAGCAGTGGAGGAGAAGGGTGCAGGTAAGAGAGATTTACCCAGTGAACGGAGTTCCCGGGGAGGAATGTAGGGAGAGATGAGAATGGATCAATTAGAAAACAAACTAAACCATGTATTTGTTCAGACCGTAATCGGCTAATGCCATTAATAGTTATATTTAAGACACATTGAGCCTGCAAAAGGTGGGAAAATGTGGGATACGAATGTAACAAATCCTATATAATAAAACGCACCTCCAACATTCTGAAACTGATTGCGTGGACATAAGCCTTGAGGCATTCGTGCTTCTGTATCCATCTCCTGAAATGATGACGTCTCCCACTTCCAGATGCGTCAGCAGCGACAGTGCCTAATCACAACATAGCAGTGCGAGCCAACTCCGTCGCGTACCTGTGCTGACGGGGGACCCCAATCCCCAACAGCCAAAGTCCTCTTCTCGGCTGCCCCGGCGTTGCTTCCTGAATGATCTGATCAAGTTTCTGTGCGTGCATCTCACATCAGACGCACGCACAGAAAGTTGATCAGACCATTCAGCAAATAACGCCATGGCAGCCGAGAAGAGGACTTCGGCTGTCGGGGTCCCCCGTCAGCACAGGTACGCGACGGCGGTGGGGGAGGGTTTTCGGTGGAAAGGGGGGGTCGAGAGGGTCGCGCCAGGGGGGTCCAGGGGTAAGTAACATGGAGGGGGGGGGGGTGTTGAAATCGGAGGGAGGGGGAGTCTGTAACTCAGTGGGAGGGGCGTGAGGGGGCCTTGAACTGGAAGGGAGGGAGGGGGGTCTGGAACTCGGAAGGGAGGCATGGGTCTCGGAGGGGACAGAGCAAGACAGTGAGGGTGGGTGGGGGATTACCTTGCTAGCGCCTGTTTCATTGCCTACCGAAATGGGCCTTTTTTACTAGTAATAATAATAATAATAATAATAATAAAACTGCTCCTATCACCAGGTTAATTAGTAGTTTGTGTTTCCTATCAGTAAATAAAAATGGAAGATTACAAATGTGGCTTGGTAAAGGAATAGTTTTCTATGGTCTAAGAATATATGAGGGGAAAGAAAGCATATTAAATAGTTCTTATATTGATACGTTATTAAAATTAGCATTTCATTCAGTAATGATCAAGCTCCAAAATGTAGTTTTCATAATGAACATACCTCTTAGAATCTGGTAAAGAAAAACTTTGACATGATCCGAACTGAGTGGTTGAGGAGAGACAATGATCTTGTGGAGGTCACTCTGCATTAATTCTGTAACCACATATCTTTAAGTTATTAGTTAAGGACAACAGAAAACACGCAGATACAAAAAATATCTTTCAAACATAGAGAAACACTGAGAACAATTTAAAGAATACAGGTTAAGACTACAGTAGACCACATGTATATATAGCACACACATGCTTTGCTCAGTGCAGAGAGAGCAAATTTTAAAAATGAAAGTATGCATATACTTCCACTTTGAAAATTACCCAAGGGAATTTATTTACTTATATTTACACCTGCTTTTTTGTATGCATAAACAATACAAGCTACTTTACGTGCATATGCATGTACTTTATAAAGTATATGCATAAGCTCTAAACACCAACCTATTCAGTCAGTTTGAGTAAAACTATACTGGCAATTCTATAACTGGGCACCTCCATTTAGGCTCCGGAGGACTAGTGGTAGGAACCTATTCTATAACCTAGGTTCTGTTATAGAATTACTAGCATAACCTGGTACTGGTGCTTAACATTTCGGCGTCTGCACTTACACTAGCCATAGAGCTGGTGTGAGTCCGAGCACCTAAATGTGTCAGGGACAAGCTGAGTGGAGGAGTGGCCGGGTCCAATTCCTACTATGGCACCTTGTGACCCTGGCCAAGTAACATTACTCTCTACTGCCCCAGGTACAAAACTTAGACTGTGTGCCCACTAGGGACAGAGAAATACCTACATATAAAATGCAAACTGCTTTGGCTGTACTACAGAAAAATAGTAGATCAAACGCATGACCCTTACGCTTATCTTACAATATTCTGTAAGTTACATGTTCCTCCATCCCCTCCCCTCTTGCAAATGTTTGCTGAGTAAGGGAGTATTTGCAGATTAGCACTTAGGCGGCTGCATATACATGTGTATATGCTAGTATTCTAAATATTTATGTATACAACAGGCATATAAATGTTAGCACTCAATTTATTTTAAAAAAACAGGAATATGATAAAAGCTTAATTTTGAGTGTAAAACCTGATGATATGCCTTTCAAAAATTTCAATCTGATTTGTAAAACTAACAAGATGAAATGGATTATGCAATGTATCTTGCAATTAAAAAAAAGGTTTTTAACATAAGTTCAAACATGAAGCTGCCAGTATAAGCTGTTATGCAGCGGCAGAAAATAAAGAAAAATCATCTTCATACATCAAGATAGTAGACAAAACAATATATGTGATCTTAGATCTGAAAGAAATGCAAACCACATAATTTTAAAGGTTTAGGTAGCATTTACATGTGTAAAAAACTAGATTACATAAATACGTATACACATGCACATAGCAATTTTAGAAAAGCTGCTACTTAGACATGTATCTGTAGTATGCACAGATTTCAAGGTGTCATGTTCTGGGTGTGGCGTGGCTGGACTTTTAAAATATATAAGCACTTCCCATTTTGAATAAGGAATGTGTGTACATTCCAAGAAATGTCCCTCTTGACATTTAATCTGCCTCCAAATCAAGCATAAATGTGAGCTAATTCCTCATTTGGACTTGGGATTTCAAGGAGTGAGGAAGAAATTATGCAATTTAAAACTTGGCTTAACTGGCTCCTCTTTTATGTACAGTTTTATAAATTCAGGTACTTGCACATACAGGTTGCAAAATTAGTACTTAAACATAGAGGAGGAGTAGCCTAATGGTTAATGCAGTGGGTTAGGAACCTGGAGAACTTAGTCTGATTCCCAATGTGGCTCCTTGTAACCCTGGGTAAGTCACTTAACCTACCACTGTCACACATACATAAACTTAGTTTGTGAGCCCAGTAGTACATCAAATCCATGACCCTTTATGTAATAACCCAAATGAAGACACACTCTCTTTACATGTCTCTTGTAAAATGGCTGTTCTTGCTCTAGATGCCAGCAAATGCACCTGCTTATCAGTATCTTACAAATGTTTCTGCCTTATGGGGCACAAGGTTAATTTGTTGAGGAGGATGATGAAGGCCCAAAACTTAAGTAGGTAAACTGCTTCACCACTAAGGTCTAAATATAAACTTTTTCAGCAGTTGAACTTCTTTTGCCCATTTTTAGACATCCATCTGCTTCGAAAATGAGAGCCTTAATCTCTCTCTCTCTCTCTCGCTCACAGCCACGTTTGGGGAACAGAACGTAGAATTCTGCCGGGCACCGGTCCTACTTCCCAACTACTGGAGTTGCTATCAAAGTCCACTCTACATCTTGATCTGTTTTTGTCAATTACAGGACCTAGTCTGCCTGGCATTGGTCATACTTCCCACTCTCTGAAGCTGCCATCAAAGCTCACTCCTGTAGTGGAGGAGTGGCCTAGTGGTTCAAGGGTGGTGGACTTTGGTCCTGGGGAACTGAGGAACTGAGTTCGATTCCCACTTCAGGCACAGGCAGCTCCTTGTGACTCTGGGCAAGTCACTTAACCCTCCATTGCCCCAGGTACAAATAAGTACCTGTATACAATATGTAAGCCGCATTGAGCCTCCCATGAGTGGGAAAGCGCGGGGTACAAATGTAACAAAAATAAAATAAAATAATGAAGTCATTTAAGTTTTGCATTAATTGGACTCCATCCTTTTTCTATACAGTATTCTTTTGTTCATCCCACACATTCTCAGTTTTTGTCTTAACAACCAGTGCCAGTCTTAGGCAGGGGTGACAGGAGCAGTCGCACAGGGCCCCCCCCAGTGATCCCTCCCACTCCCCACCACTGTTGCGGTCTGATACCTTGCTTCCCCTCCCCCAAGCTACAGGGTGCCTTCCTGGCACCTACCTGAAGCCACCCTGGTGGTCTAGTGGAGTCTTCGGGGCAGGAAAGATCCCTAGTCTTTCCTGCCCGCTGCCAGAGGTGACCCCTCTATTGCCACATTGCTCTTTAAAAATGGCTGCCGAGACTTCCGCTGAAGTCTTGTGAGGCTGCCAGTGGAAGTCTCGGCAACCATTTTAAAGAAGATGCGGCAACAGAAGGGTCAGTGCCAGCAGTGGGCAGGAAAGACTGTGGCTCTTTCCTACCCAGAAGACTCCACTAGACCACCAGGGTGGCTTCAGGTAGGTGCCGGGAGGGCACCCTGTGGTTCAGGGGAGTGGGGAGGAGGTCTGGAATAGGTAGGTGAGATGGGAGTATACTGTAAAAAAAAAATCAAAGTAATGTGTATGTCATTTGGAGGGGCTGGTTAAAGGGACACCCTAGTCCTATTACATTCGTGCAGAGATTTTTTTCCCCCTGGTAAAGGGCCACTAAACAGACATCACGTTATGAGAATTAGGTGCTCAACATTCAGAGTTTCTATTTATTTACGGCATTTTATCCCACATTAAACATGAATTAAATTGAAACCTGGAAGCATTTAAAATCTTTTTTTTTTCCTGTGCCTATATCAAAAGAAAAAAAGATGGCATGAAGGGAACTTGCTCCTTTTGCTTTGTGGAATGCAGTGGTATATTATAAAAATACGCTTGCATTTTTTTATTATTATTATTACTATTTCACAGAGAAGGTATTGATTAATGAGGCAGGGGTTTCCTTCGTGCAGAACTATCCAGAGTCAATCTAAATGTGCCAGAGCAGATAGAGCAGCTTTTAAACTAGAAATGGGGGGAAGGCCGACAGTCGCTCAAAAGCGCATGGTTCGGGATAAGGTATCTTGCAAGGATACCTCACAAACAGGGAAGATAGGGTTTCTGGATAGTGAGGTTGCACAACAGACCGTGGTAGGCCAGGTGCCCTTAAATACAACTAAAGATCAGACAAAAGATGGCAAATCAATAGTGCCAAGTACTAAGCATCATGCAAATAGGAACAACAAGCATACTCTGAAATATCTATATGCAAATGCTAGGAGTCTAAGAAATAAGATGGGAGAGTTGGAATATATTGCACTAAATGAAAATTTGGATATAATAGGCATTACTGAGACCTGGTTGAAGGAGGATAACCAGTGGGACACTGTCATACCGAGGTACAAAGTATATCGTAGTGATAGGGTGGACCGGACTGGTGGAGGGGTAGCATTGTATATTAAACAGAGCCTTGAGTCAGATAGATTACAAATTCAGCAGGACACAAATCACACCTTTGAATCATTGTGGGTTGAAATTCTATGTATAAAAGGGAAAAGGACGGTGATAGGGGTGTACCAGGATGAGACAGGTTGAGCAGGTAGACGCAGAAATGATAAAAGAAATCAGAGACGCAAACAAAATGGGCAATGTGATAATAATGGGTGACTTCAATTATCCAAATATAGACTGGGTACATGTAACATCAGGACACGCTAGAGAGGTATAATTCCTTGATAAAATCAAGGACAGCTTTATGGAGCAGCTGGTGCAGGAGCCGATGAGAGAAGGAAAAATTCTAGACTTAGTCCTTAGTGGAGCGCATGATCTGGTGAGGGACGTTATGGTACTGGGGCCGCTTGATAACAGTGACCATAATATGATCAGTTTTGATATCAACCTTGAAGTAACTATACACAAGAAGTCAAATACGTTAGCGTTTAACTTTAAAAAAGGAGATTATGATAAAATGAGAAAGGTTAAAAAAAAAATTAGGGGGGCAACTGAGAAGGTAAAAACTGCTCAACAGGCATGGACGCTGCTCAAAAATACCACTCTGGAGGCCCAAGCCAAACATATTCCGTGAATTACAAAAGAAAGACGGAAGTCCAAAAGAGAGTGGGGTTAAATGGGCAGTATTCACAATGGAGAAGGGTAGTTAGTGGGGTTCCTCAGGGGTCTGTGCTAGGGCCGCTGCTTTTTAACATATTTATAAATGATTTAGAGATGGGAGTAACTAGCGAGGTAATTAAATTTGCTGATGACACAAAGTTTTTTCTGCCGTCATCTACTATGTTACTCAAATTCATTAACTCATGACAGGATTGTGAAAAATTACAGAACCCGAATTATAGCTATGTCATGCAAGGTCCCACGTTAGGAGTTACAGACCAAGAAAGGGATCTGGGTGTCGTCGTTGTCGATAATACACTGAAACGTTCTGCTCAGTGTGCTGCTGCGGCTAGGAAAGCGAATAGAATGTTGGGTATTATTAGGAAAGGTATGGGGCAGTTCAGCAAACTGAAGAGTAGCAAATCTCCTGGACCGGATGGTATTCATCCTAGAGTACTGATAGAACTGAAAAATGAGCTTGCAGAGCTACTGTTAGTGATATGCAATTTATCCTTAAAATCGAGAGTGGTACCGAAAGATTGGAGGGTGGCCAATGTAACGCCCATTTTTAAAAAAGGTTCCAGGGGAGATCCGGGAAATTATAGACCGGTGAGTCTGATGTCGGTGCCGGGGAAAATGGTAGAGGCTATTATCAAAAACAAAATTACAGAGCACATCCGAAGACATGGATTACTGAGACCAAGTCAGCACAGCTTTTGTGTGGGGAAATCTTGCCTGACCAATTTACTTCAATTCTTTGAAGGAATAAACAAACATGTGGACAAACGGGAGCCGAGCCGGTTGATATTGTGTATCTGGATTTTCAAAAGGCATTTGACAAGGTACCTCATGAAAGGCTACAGAGGAAATTGGAGGGTCATGGGATAGGAGAAAATGTCCTATTATGGATTAAAAACTGGTTGAAGGATAGGAAACAGAGAGTGGGGTTAAATGGGCAGTATTCACAATGGAGAAGGGTAGTTAGTGGGGTTCCTCAGGGGTCTGTGCTAGGACCGCTGCTTTTTAATATATTTATAAATGATTTAGAGATGGGAGTAACCAGCGAGGTAATTAAATTTGCTGATGACACAGTTATTCAAAGTCGTTAACTTGCGAGAGGATTGTGAAAAATTACAGAAGGACCTTACGAGACTGGGAGACTGGGTGGCTAAATGGCAGATGACGTTTAATGTGAGCAAGTGCAAGGTGATGCATGTGTGAAAAAAGAACCTGAATTATAGCTACGTCATGCAAGGTTTCACGTTAGGAGTTACGGACCAAGAAAGGGATCTGGGTGTCATCGTTGAAGGGAAAGGAGACAGATGTGGACCTGCAAGGAAGGCTGGAGAAAAGGGAGAAAGGTGCTGGACCTATGGGAGGGGTTAGAGTGAAGGGAGAGAGATGCTGGGAGAAAGAGCCAGATGCATAAGGGGAAGGAAAGAGAGGAAGAGAAGCTGGTTGGGGGGTGGGATCAGAGAGGAGAGGGACACATTGGTGTGGAGGAGGGAGAAAGGGGACATAGGGAAGTATACAGATATAGAAGGGAGATGATGGGCATTAGGTGGAAGCATGGGGACAGGGACACAAATGTGAGATGCTGTATGGGGATGGCATACGGGAACAGAGGGGTAATTCCTGACAAGGGGGGGAACGGGGATATGGAACAGAGATAAAATGCTGGACACTGGAGAGGGGGGGGGGGGGTATATGGACACAGGGGGGAGGGAGATACCAGACAAGGGAGAGAATAGGAACACAGAAGGGATATGCTGGGCATGGGGTGCATAGGTGCACAGAAGAATGATGATGGATGAGGGAATATGAACACAGGGGAGAGACTGGACAAGGAAATATAGGAAAACAGAGATGGGAGATAGATGATGGACATGGAGAAAGAAGAAATGTCAAATAGACAGGAGACCCTGGCAAGTGAGTTAAGAAAAGACAGAGGGAAGCAGAAACCAGAGACTGGTACCAATATGATTTGAGAAATAAAATGACCAGACAACAAAAAGGTATAAAAATTATTTTATTTTCAATGTTGTGAATATAATATGTTGGATTTGGAATGTACATCTTGCCAAAGTTGATGTTAAACATGGCTGGGGTCCAGGACAGAAATCTAGGAAAGGACCCCAAAGTCCATTACCAGGCTGCGCCTTCAGCTTGTAGGCCAGCATGCAGGCTTTCTCTGGCCAAGGAACCAAGCACAATTGCCCTAGTTGCAACCCCTAACACCATCCCTGGCATGTGCCATCTTTATATTTTGCACAGGAGCAAATGCCTTTCTTTCTTGTTTCTCTGGTGTTGTACTACATGTAAGGTCTAGTTTCTTGGGGTTTCCGTTTAATTTATAGCTCTAGAGTTTGTGGTCACTTATTCTGTATTTGGCATTTGTATCCTGTGTGTGTGACTGAGGTATTCTGTTAGCATGAAGTTTCCATGTAGCATTCTGTAGTAATTTGGCTTGCTCAGCTTTCCTGATAAATGTATTTGTATTTTAGGGCCCTACTATAATATTTAAGGCACTTCTTTTTCATAGCTAGGATCTTTGTTTTTGGAAGTTAGTGTTGGCATGGTAGATTTGCTCTAGGTTCTGAGTGACTTTTGTTTTATAGATTTTTTAAAAATTAAGTTATAACATGTCTGTAATTGAGATTACACTAGAAACCAAAATTTCTTTGTATGATGAGTTTTATGGAGAATTGTCCTTGCTGTGCTCTGTAACCATTGTTGGTGGAGGGCCAGGAGGTTCTCTGGATGCAGAATGTGTTTGGCTTCAATACCATATATGTGTTCGAGGACCATGGCTCAATGGGGCTGAATAGTGCAGTCTATTGTACTTCCCTTAGCTCTCAATTGGCCTGCAGCCACTGAAGCCTGCACTGCAACCTTCATTGAAGTTATGGGGAGTGGGGATGGGACAGAGCATGGGTGCATCAGACTGCTGTTTTTTCTCTTTCAAAAAAGTTGGCAACTCTAGTGCCCACCCATCCAACCTTTTGGCCAACCCAAAAATTGCCTTCTGACTAAGCCACTGCTCTCTACAGGCCTATCAGCTCATCTAGTAACAGCTCCTGCTCTTCATCTCCTGCAGGCAGCTCCAGAATGGTGACTACACTATTCCCCTGGCCTGTGGCCTGCTGAACACAGTATAAAGGTTAGTTGCTCCGGTGGGCAAGCGCCCCTGCTATGTAGTGCCTCACTAGTAGCAATTGTGATAAAATAAACACGTGTCTAACAATTCCTTTGACTCCTCACTCATACATATATCCCTCATAGTTGTACATGGTTGATTTCTCTTTCTTCCTTACCAATGTACACTGTTGCTGTAAATATGTAAATGAGAACCAGCTGTTTATGTGTCTTTCCAAGCCCTCAGCCATGTTGGTCTTGGGTATGGAAGCATGCAGAGGCAGGTTTCCTAGTGCAAGACAACATACCTTTACTCTGAGTAGCTCTCTGATGCGTGTCAAAAGGGTGTGGGGCTGCAGGGCCTGTGGGGTTTATGGGGCTGGTCTCTTGATGCAAGCTGTAAAGAAGAGTGGGAAATGCTTTGAGTAGGCTAATTGTGGCCCTGTACCTGTGCCCAGCAGTGCACCTATATACCTTGAATCTTTAGCAAGGGACATCTGTGAAACGAGTGGACCTCTAGAAACAGGCAGTCTTTTACAGAACTGTTTTTTTCACAGGACTGAGAACATTATTTAGATTAGAAGATCTTTATTAGTTACAGGAGCTTTTTGTTTGATACTGGATTGGTACAGCGTTCTGTGCATTTGGACTAATAAGGCAATTATTTGCGTCAAAAGGTTTCTATAAGTGGATAACTATTTATTGTGACCCCTGAAGCAGGCGCTTGGTTGCCAAAACATGGTCTCTTTTGGGTCCTTTCAATAAAGCATTCTCTTTGCCCTGTTTCTGGAGGTCCACTTATGCTTTTTGTTTTCTGTTTCCTGATGTACCTGTACATCTGCGATACGACCTAGGTTCCAGCCATCAGCATGGAGCTGGACTTGGGGACCAGCATGTCAGGTGTCTGCCAATGCTTCTGTCACAGATTATACAGCCCTATCAACCCCAGCGTTCTCTCACATCACCTATCTGATGGCAGAATTGGTATTGTAGAAGGAGCTGAAATTCACGCTCTCCCCAGGAGACAGATGGTTAGAGCATTCAAAGGTGAGGTAGGTGGTCAGTCTGCCCCATACTGTGATTTACTTTGTATTGTTATGTGCAGGTCACTGTAGCCACATTAGGGAACCATCTCCTTTAGTGCTTTTACCTTTAAAACAGTGCCATGATCCCCAGAGGGTCACTGGCTGAGTTCATGGTCGTAGGGTATGTAGAGGTGAAGCCCTTCCTGAGCACAGTCAAGAGAGCAGGTTGTGGGGGCCAGATGCCCCCTATTTGGTAAACAGCTGGGCCAGAAATCTGTCTTGAGACACATGTGCATGCAGCGCCAACATTCCTGCACATGTCTCTCAGACACTTGTCTTGCCTATTGCCTCCTCAACTGCGGGGTCAAGTGTGCCCCCAGGACCTGCCAACGCCAATATATGGTATGTTGACTAAGCTCAGGAAAGGCCCCAACTCCGATGCCCTACAGCTATGAACTGCCAAAAGGGAGTGGTAAGGGAGACTGCAAACCTGTGTTTCCCTGCCCCCCCCCCCCTCCTCTTGCTCCTCCACCTGGGGATGGGGAACTAGCACCTCCTAGTGCCAAGGGTCCACTGAGTTCCTCAGTGTCAGGCTGTTCCTGCTTGTCCAGGGGTGTGGTGGGCTGCTCCTGCAGGTCTGGGAGTGTGGCAGGCTGCTCCTGCGGGGCCATGGGTTCAGCTGGAGGGTGCTGTGTGTATGAAAAAGGTTGCAATTGAGATCAAGATAGTGGTGCAGCTGGCTGTTGGGATCCAGGAACGAGGGCAACTGTGGGTAGTTGTTGTTACCTGGGGGATGTGTCTAAGGTGTGGCACCAATGAGATGACATAAGAGGGAACCCTGGAAGAAATGGGATCAGTCCCCTGAGGGGGAGGTATGGCTATATGCATGAGGGATAGGTTCTGGCCCTACTGTAGGATGCTGGGTGAGCAGGCACTGGCTGGGAGGTAGTATGGCATTGCGCTTTTGGATGGATGGGGCCATTGTTTCCAGTGTTGACAGGGATGTGGGTGCGTGGACCTCCCCATATGTTATTTTTCCTATGGATGGGAGGGATATGGCAGGGGACCCTATCGTAGACACAAATCCTACTGCCCACCTCTGCTGGGTCCCTCAGAGGAATGGCAGTTCTGTGTGTCAAGGTCGGAAACCTAGGTTTGGGGCCTTCTATCTGTGGGGTAGTCATGGTAGCTGTTTTAAGAGGCTGACTGATGGCGGGGACGGCACATTAGCCTATAAGTCATGGCCATATTTTGGGGTTGGCTGGAGGGGGAAGGGAGAAGGAAAGTGTACATGTAAGTGGGAGTTCTCATGGTGGAGGTTGTGGGCACACCATCATGTGGATACGTCAGGATTCCCAAACTTCATCCTTGAGGGATGTCACACAGACAGCATATGGACCTTTGGGATCTGACACCAATAGACCCAATGATTTTGGGTTAGGGATAAGAGAGAGCTTTCATTTGGGGTCAACTGATGTTATGAGGGCCCTGTGTTGTCAGTGAACTGTCCTCCTAGAATACTCCTTTGTCACATATGTGTTTGGAGTAGGGGTTAGGACTGTATGACCTGAATGCTGGGGATGTGGTGGTTGTGGTTACTCTTATTTCCCCAGCTGTAGAGGAAGCAATGTGCTAGGTAAGTGCATGTACTACACTGAGCCCTTTTGCACTGGCAGCTGGAGGGGGTGCCCAAAGGGTTCCTCCCTCCCCCGTTCCTTTCCATGTCATCTCATAGGTTGGGGGTTCAGTGCAACACATATGGGGGTTGAGGGCACACTGTATGGAGGATATAGCGTATAGTTTATTAAAACTTGATATACCACCCAAGCTGACTCACAGAACTGAGCGGTTTACAAATTAAAAACAAAAAAGGTAAGGAAAGGAATTACATCAATTTGATAGGAAAGGAAGTGGAGCAATCAAACCAGGACAATCACAACAGGGCCAGGGAAAAAAGGGGAAAGGCAGGACAAGGCATGGCGACACTGACCTGAAATAGAGGGGGTTGGTGAAAAAGAACATAGTAAATGACGGCAGAAAAAGACCTGCATGGTCCATCCAGTCTGCCCTAAAAGATAAGCTCATATGTGCTACTTTTTGTGTATACCTTACCTTGATTTGTACCTGTCCTTTTCAGGGCACAGACCGTGTCTGCCCAGCACTATCCCCGCCTCCCAACCACCAGCCCCGCCTCCCACCACTGGCTCTGGCACAGACCGTATGTCTGCCCAGCACTATCCCCGCCTCCCGCCACCGGCTCTGCCACCCAATCTCGGCTAAGCTCCTTAGGATCCATTCCTTCTGAACAGGATTCCTTTATGTTTATCCCACGCGTGTTTGAATTCTGTTACCATTTTCATTTCCACCACCTCCCGCGGGAGGGCATTCCAAGCATCCACTACTCTCTCCGTGAAAAAATACTTCCTGACATTTTTCTTGAGTCTGCCCCCCTTCAATCTCATTTCATGCCCTCTCGTTCTACCGCCTTCGCACCTCCGGAAAAGGTTCGTGTGCGGATTAATACTTTTCAAATATTTGAACGTCTGTATCATATCACCCCTGTTTCTCCTTTCTTCCAGAGTATACATGTTCAGGTCATCAAGTCTCTGCTCATACGTCTTGTAACGCAAATCCCTTACCATTCTCGTAGCTTTTCTTTGCACCGCTTCAATTCTTTTTACATCCGTACATACTCTAGGTGGGGCCTCACCAACGACTTATACAGGGGCATCAACACCTCCTTTCTTCTGCTGGTCACACCTCTGTCTATACAGCATATCAACCTTCTAGCTACGGCCACCGCCTTGTCACACTGTTTCGTCGCCTTCAGATCCTCAGATACTATCACCCCAAGATCCCTCTTGGGGGTGATAACATGTAGATTCTAGCTGGGCAGTCTTTGGGTTAGGGCGAACTAGACAGTAATTATTTATAGAACAAAGAAGGTGAATAGAAGAATAGAGGATGGTCAATGTAGCAAAGTAATCTGGAAGATCAACCCTGTAAGCTTTAAAAGTAAGAATGTGAAGTTTAAAGATAATATACTGTTTGATGGGAATACAATGGAATTTTTGAAATAGGGGGAATCACGATCAAATTTATGGTCATAATAGATGAGTTTAATTGCTGTATTCTGGACTGACTGAAGTTTTTTCAGGTTAGAACAAGAACTGCCTAGATATATAATGTTGCAGTAATCAATCCGGGTAGTAAGAAGCGATAATACAAGGGAATGGAAAGTGGATTGATCAAAATACCTATGAACAGGGCGCAATTGGCAAAGGACAAAGAAGCTGGGCCTACATAAACTGGCAATAAGTGGGGAAAAGAAAGATGGGAGTATAAAATAACTTCTAGGTAACAGAATGAATCAACAGGACGTGTTGGGATTCCAAAAAAGATTAAGGGAGGAATCAGGAATTGTCAGACCTGCACTGAACCAGCACACCACAGTCTTTTCCTTATTTAATACTTATTTGTGGTCATTCGGCCAATTTCCGATCATTAGCAGTCTTGGAGTGGATGAAGAACTATATCATATAGATTTACAGGAAAAAGGAGTAGAATGTCATCAGAATAAAAATGAAAAGATATACCTGTAGTTTGGATCACTGAGGCAAGTGGACTCACAAATAAGTTGAAAAGTAGAGGGGATAAGACAGATCACTGGGAAACACCACAGGACAGAGGGCGGAGGACAAGCAGTTGATGAAACAAATGCATCCTGAAAAGAGTGTTTGGTGAGAAAAGAAGTGAAGCATGATAGCACAGCTCCTGAGATGCCTAAAGTGGACAGTTGAGACAGTAACAAGTTATGGTCAACCAAATCAAAAGCTGAGGACAGATCATATGAAACAGTGAAATCATGTGTTTATCCAGGTGTGAATAAATTTCACTGAGAACAGCTGCTACAGTGGTCTCTGTACTGTAATGGGGGCCTAAATCCTGACTGGCTGGGGTGGAGTTCAAAAGTTTTATCAACAAAAGATGTTAGCTGGGTAAAAACCATTCTTTCCAGAACCTTAGAAAGGAAACAGTTTGGATACAGGGTGGTAGTGAGTAGGGGACTTGGGGGTCTAGAGATGGTACCTTAAGAACAGGAAGCACAATTGCCGATTTCCATGACGAGGGAACCTGACCAATTGAGAGACTGGAATTGATTATGGTAAGAATCTTTGGAAGAAGATCAAGTTCCGAGATCATTAGCCAATTCAATGGAACGGATCAAGAGCACAAAAGGTTAGATGTACTTTCAAAAAAGTCTTTAAAAGTGAATATAGTGTCTGAAACTGAAAGGTGGACCAAGAGGAAGGCCCAAAACATAGTAACATAGTAGATGACAGCAGAAAAAGACCTACACGGTCCATCTAGTCTGCCCACGATAAACTCATAAGTGTATACCTTACCTTGATTTGTACCTGTCTTTTTCAGGGCACAGACCGTATAAGTCTGTCCAGCAGTATTTCCCGCCTCCCAACCACCAGTCCCGCCTCCCATCACCGGCTCCGGCACAGACCCCGTATAAGTCTGCCCTCTCCTATCCTAGCCTCTCAACCACCAACCCCTCTTCCCCCGTCACCCAATTTCAGCTAAGCTTCTGTGGATCCATTCCTTCTGCACAGGATTCCTTTATGCCTATCCCACGCATGTTTGAATTCCGTTACCGTTTTCATCTCCACCACCTCCCGCGGGAGGGCCTTCCAAGCGTTCACCACCCTCTCTGTGAAGAAATACTTCCTGACATCTTTCCTGAGTCTGCCCCCCTTCAATCTCATTTCATGTCCTCTCGTTCTACCGCCTTCCCATCTCCGGAAAAGATTCGTTTGCGGATTAATACCTTTCAAATATTTGAACGTCTGTATCATATCACCCCTGTTCCTCCTTTCCTCCAGAGTATACATGTTCAGGTCAGCAAGTCTCTCTTCATACGTTTTGGAATGCAACTCCCATACCATCCTCGTAGCTTTTCTTTGCACCGCTTCCATATTTTTAACATCCTTCGCAAGGTACGGCCTCCAAAACTGAACACAATACTCCAGGTGGGGCCTCACCAACGTCTTATACAGGGACATTAAAACCTCCTTTCTTCTGCTGGTCACACCTCTCTCTATACAGCCTAGCAACCTTCTTGCTACGGCCACCGCCTTGTCGCACTGTTTCATTGCCTTCAGGTCCTCAGATACTATCACCCCAAGATCCCTCTCCCCGTCCGTGTCTATCAGGCTCTCCCCACCTAACACATACGCCTCCCTTGGATTTCTACTCCCTAAGTGCATCACTTTGCATTTCTTCGCATTGAATTTTAATTGCCAAACGTTAGACCATTTTTCCAGCTTCTTCAGATCTTTTTTCATGTTTTCCACTCCCTCCGGGGTGTCCACTCTGTTGCAAATCTTGGTGTCATCCGCAAAAAGGCAAACTTTACCTTGTAACCCTTCGGCAATGTCACTCACAAATATATTGAATAGAATGGGCCCCAGCACCGATCCCTGAGGCACTCCACTACTCACCTTTCCCTCCTCCGAGCGAACTCCATTCACCACCATCCTCTGGCGTCTGCCCGTCAACCAGTTCCTAATCCAGTTCACCACTTCGGGTCCTATCTTCAGCCCTTCTAGTTTATTCAAGAGCCTCCTGTGGGGAACCGTGTCAAAAGCCTTGCTGAAATCTAAGTAGATGACGTCCATAGCACGTCCTTGATTTAATTCTCCTGTCACCCAGTCAAAGAATTCAATGAGATTCGGTTGGCACAATTTCCCTTTGGTGAAACCATGTTGTCTCAGATCTTGCAACTTATTGGCTTCCAGGAAATTCACTATCCTTTCCTTCAGCATGGCTTCCATTACTTTTCCAATAACCGAAGTGAGGCTGACCGGCCTGTAGTTTCCAGCTTCTTCCCTATCACCACTTTTGTGAAGAGAGACCACCTCCGCCGTTCTCCAATCCCTCGGAACCTCTCCCGTCTCCAAGGATTTATTAAACAAATCTTTAAGAGGACCCGCCAGAACCTCTCTGAGCTCCCTCAGTATTCTGGGGTGGATCCCGTCCGGCCCCATGGCTTTGTCCACCTTTAGCTTTCCAAGTTGTTCATACACAAAAGAAGGAATAAGATCAAGAGTAGAAAACTGCGGAGGTAATAGAGCATAAGAAGATAACAATGGGACTGGAGAAACATCCAAGATTGGAAAAGACTTGACAAGATCCTGGACTTTAGTGAAAAAAAAAGTGCTATAGCATTTCACCTGAAGGGGTAAGGGAATTATTCAAGATCGCGGTGAGAGGTCAGTTTATGGAAAATAGAGAATAATTCCTTAGAAGTATTAGGAGCCGTCCTAATATGTTCTTTCAGATACTTAGATTTGGCCTGTTTCATATGGAAATTGTAGTCTTAATGTGACACAAAAGTTAAGATCATCCTCATTAATTTTTGTCCTCCTTTTACTTTCAGCTTTGCAAAGTTGCAACCGAAAGCTGAAATGATACCAGGGCTGTTTCCGAGAAGATGATGCTGTGGTCACTGGTTTCAAAGGGACAATTCAGTCAAGGGTAGAGGATAATGTAGAATGGAAGCTAGTGGACATAGAATCAAGGTCCAGAGCTTAGAAATTGGAAGGGAAGGAGAGCAATGAAGGGGGAATATTGTGGGGATCAACATGGGCCAGAAATCTAGAAAATTTAAGACTAAGATCAATATCACACTGAGGAAGGGAAAACAACACAGAAAACGGAATAATCGAATGATCTGACCACAGAACCTGAGTAAAAAAAAAAAAAAAAGCATATAGGGAGACAGACACGAACCATTTTGAGTAATAAGATCTAAAATGTGGCCTCCCTTATGGGTTGGGACAGAGACCCATTTCTGCAAGTTCAAATCATCCAGAGTTGACAAAAATGATCTTGAACAAGGGTAAGACGGTGTGTCGATATGGATATTAAAATCACCTAGAAAAAGAATGTCCTTATAACAAATTGAGACTCGGTCAGTGTCTGGAAACAAGAATTTCACTGTGCTTGAGACAAAGACGGGGGGCAATAACATAGGAGAAGAACCACGGGTGAGGTTCCTGAAAGACAGACAGTAAGAACCTCAGGATAAAGGAAAGGGCACTTTGACTAACTGCAACTTGTTAGAGTAGATGACGGTAAGGCCACCACCTGCTCTTGATATGCAGACCAGGGATAAGAAGTTGTAACCCGGAGGGAGACAATTATAGAGACGATGTTCCTCACCTGATTTAATCCACGGTTCCGTTAGGCAAAGGATTTTCAAGCCAGACAAGATAAGGTCCCGAATTAACTGCTCTGGATCGTAAAGACCTGCAGTTTAACAGACCAACTTGGATGGAGAGGGTTGCTGGGATGGCACAAGATACGACAAATACCTTACCTGAGGTGTACAAGGAGAGTTCGGATGGATGCAGCAACAATTTCCAAGGAGTACTGGGACTGGAAAACCCTGCACGGCATCATGTGAAAAAGTATCCTCAGGCCTTGAACGGTGACAGAGGTGTTATAAGGGTGCTCTGTTTGGGGTGTATTTTGGGCCCAGAGGCAATCCCGCACATGCCAGATTAATGCCAAGTCCTCCCTCTGGATGTGCCAGTACCCATGTCCTTTTGTTAAATGTTTAGCTTGTGGTATTTTCAAATACCGCAACAAGTTTATCGTTTTTTTTTTCCATTATGGGCTTCAGTTTTTGGACGTTTTGCAATACATTTTTATCTCACTATTTGAATGTTATATCGAAAATGCCCCTCTATGTAACTTTTATTAGTCTATGTGCTATGAAAATGAGCACCTATATCTCATAGTTTGTAGTTATTACTCAAATTATTTATTTTTTAAATCTTCCATAGAGCTTTTGTACACCTTTTATATATAATAAAACTTTTTAGTATCGCTCCCCTTCATTTTAGACTGCCCCAAAGGTCTGTTTGAATATTCATACATTTTCACTGTCTTCATTTGTTTAAAGCAGCACTTTTAATTGAATTGTATTGATTCTGTGTGGGCAAACATTCATCTATCAATTTCATCACTCATTTCAAGATTATCCAGACTATCCTGATGCTGATGATATTATTTCCGCGTCATTGGAATGCATAAAATGGCCACTGAAATGTATAGATTTTTTTTCATTGTTTATGATTTTAAGATACAGTGCAAGTCAGATATGTGCATGCTCTGTTTAACTGCATGCCATACTTTGGTCCCGTTTTTTTGTACCATCAATTTCTATGGGGACAAACTTTGGTTTAGCGCACCACTGATAAGTGCAAGATTCGCTTATATGCATGGTTTAAGACCGCTCCTCTGCAGGAAAGCCTCCGCATAAGTGCCCACACGGAATATGGAAGCTGACTGGCGCGTGACAACCAACGAGATTTCAAATTTACTACCTCTTTAACTGCCACAGGCAGAATAAGTGAAAGAATGTGTACACTGGGGTCATCGTCGTCGTTGCGGCGAAACTGTAAGACTAACACTGGCTGAACGAATAGAAGTTCTTAAAAAATTAGAAAACAAACAAAGTCAAGCATCTACTGCTAAAGAATATGGTGTCAATCCCAGTCAAATTTCACATGTCTTGAAGCAGAAAGACCAGGTTCTGGAAGACTGGCAAACAATACAAATCCACAACGGAAACGAAAACGTGTGGGAAAAGCTGAGGAGGTAGAAGATGCTCTTCTTCAGTGGTTTTCTCGAGTCAGGAGCAGACAGTTTCCTGTCAGTGGTCCACTGCTTATGGAGAAAGCTAACCAGCTAGCTGAAAAGTCTTGGACTAACTGAATTCAAAGCCACTGTTGGGTGGTTGGAAAGATGGAAGGAGATGAACAACATAACATTCAAGAAACAGCATGGTGAGAAAGAAGACTCTGATAACTCTGGTACTGAAAATTGGGTTGTTTCAGTTCTTACCATCTTGAACGAGTTTGCACCTTGTGACATTTTCAATGCTGACGAAAACGGTCTTTACTGGCGAGTGATTCCTTATGGAACACTTGCATTCAAACATGCCAAAACGACTGACGATCCTCCTTTGCTGCAATATGGATGGGAGTGAGAAGTTGGAACCCCTCATCACTGGAAAGAGCAAACAGCCCCGTTGCTTCAAGAATGTTAAGCGACTTCCTGTGTCATATGAGGCTAACGCAAATTCATGGATGACTGGGGAAATTTGGAAGCAGTGGCTAAAGAAGTTAGACACTAGAATGTGGGCACAAAAGCGTCAGATTTTGTTGCTTTGTGATAATTGTGCTGCACACAGGGATGATGTCAGGCTGTCTAATGTCAAGCTGGTCTTCCTGCCACCAAACACTACCTCTCTGATCCAAACAACATTATTGGGCTCTTGTGCTACGTCGTCTGATGAGCGTTATGGATGACTAGACTGGCAAGGATAAACGTGCTGTTGAACTGGCTCATAATCTATCACTATTGGATTCCCTGCATATACAGAAATAAGCCTGGAATCATGTTACACAGGCAACCATTGTGAACTGCTACAAGCGGGCAAGCTTTGTTAAGGATGTGGAGAGGGACGAAACAGATGCAGCTGTTGCAAATGCGTCAGATGAACAGGTTATTGACATCCCAGCCGGTGTTACTGAAGAGGAGTTTCATCGCTATGTAGCTGTTGATTATGATCTACAAACAGCTGACGACAGCACTGATGTTGAAATATGCGCCTACATACAGGCAACAACGGCTGATGTCATGGATGATGAAATAAGCAGCGAGGCACATGCTGACAAAATTCAACAACCTCCTCCTGTCACTTTTGCAAGAGCGCTGGAGAGTCTCAACACCGTGCGGGCCTATCTGCAGGCCACTGGATGTCAGTGCTATGACAGTTTTTACTGTCTGGCAGACGTAGTCTATGTAATTCACAGACCCAATAGTGTATAGAGGACTATAACTGATTACTTCAAGTAAGCCTAACGTCAGTTAACGGAGACTGTATACTGTATGTATAATAATAAACAGTACTGTACATATGTTTATCAGATGCCAAGCTTCTTTGGGTCACAACAGTTAAATGCACGCTCCGGTTAACTGCATGCATTTCTTTGGTCCCAGACCCTTGCACTAAAGCGGATTGCACTGTATTTGAATCAACGAATTTCAGTAGGGATTGGTTTTTTTTTTTAGGGCCCCCAGTTGATGATATCTTGTTATAATTGTTTAGATGTTTTATTTTAACAATAGTAACCTCTGACCTTCAAGGAAAACATATAAACTTAAATGTTTCACACTGTGAGCTTGGTTGCTGAATACTGGGAATCTTCAGGAGCAGTTTTCAGGCTGTAATTAACTTCTCTGTGATTATTTTGGTGTCTAAATGCCTGCTTTTGATTCTTTTACTTTACATTTTTTACCATAGTGAAGATGTACTTCTTGATTATTTCAGAACTACAAGTGAATGCTAGTTCTAGAGGGAAATGTGCACTTGTTCCTCCTCCTCTGGGTATGTGCTATTGTCAGTTCATGTATTGCACAATTATTGCATCTTTTCCAAAGATTCATTGCACACGGACATAAATGTGATGAGTTTTTGACACTATACTGTCCAACTTGGATTAACACGCACATTCATTTGATATTATGGTATACAGCACATCTATTCTATATTTATGAGATACTTGTGATCCTCCCCCTTTGCATGTTTATTACTTGATTTTTATACTTTGTTTTAGCAGAAACATTTTGCGTATTTGTTAATTTTATTATCATTATTTTTTATATTGATGTTTTTATTTTATTTTATTATTATTTTATTTATAAGTTTTAACAAATTATTACAAGAACACTTGTAAATGAAAAAATGGAAGAAAATATACATCATTTTCATAGGAAAATCAAAATCTAAGGTAATTACTTTGTCTCATCCATTCCAAGTCCACAATATGAGAGAAAAAACAAGGTACAATTCCAGGAAAAGTTTTCTCATTAATACATAAGATCGAAAAAAAAAGGAAGAGAACATAATATGCCTGTTATTATCCTTTTTACGGAGTAGATGTAGACAGAGCCTGCAATTGCTGACTAGAATTAACTGCAAACTTAGAATCAAGAAAATTATTCAATTGACTTGCATCATAAAAAATATATTTGACTGAGCTAACTTTAATCACGCATTTACATGGAAAATTTAACCAGAATAGTCCTCCCAACTGTAGGACCCTTGGGCGGAGCTTCAAAAACGCTTGACGTCTCCTTTGTGTTACTCTGGCAATATCTGGAAATATTCTAATTTTGTTATTCATAAAGAGTTCATCTCTATGACGGAAAAATTGTTTGAGAACCCAATCACGGTTGGGTTCTAACACAAAGGAGACAATCAATGTTGCTGGGATCGTTGTCATTTCTTCTTTTTGAAGTTCAACATGTCAAATGAAGCGTCAGATCTTTGTTCTTGTTGGTCCACTACACCTTTTTGTTTCTCAATTTTATACGGAGGCAAATAATAAATTCATTATTTTTGCTTTTAACTTTGGTTATTTTATGTGATTGACAGTCATTTCCCTTGAAGAAGCCTTTGTAGGTGAAACATGACCATGTCAAGTATAGTTTTTCTTTGATGCAATTAAAGCCCTTTACTATTACTACTCCAGTATTCATACTGTGGTCTTTTTTCCCTTCTGTTGCTCCATACGATTCATTGGTTGTCAGGCTCTGTACATACTGGGAAAGACCAAAGGTCCATTGAGCCCAGCATCCTGTTTCCAACAGTGGCCAATCCAGGTCACAAATACCTGGCAAGATCCCAAAAATGTACAAAACATTTTATACTGCTTATCCCAGAAATAGTGGATTTTCCACAAGTCCATTTAATAACGGTCTATGGACTTTTCCTTTAGGAAGCCGTCCAAACCTTTTTTAAACTCCGCTAAGCTAACTGCCTTTACCACATTCTCTGGCAACGAATTCCAGAGTTTAATTACACATTGAGAGAAGAAACATTTTCACCAATTCGTTTTAAATTTACTACATTGTAGCTTCATTGCATGCCCCCAAGTCCTAGGATTTTTGGAAAGTGTAAACAGACGTTTCACATCTACCCGTTCAACTCCACTCATTATTTTATAGACCTCTATCATATCTCCCCTCAGCCGCCTTTTCTCCAAGCTGAAGAGCCCTAGCCACTTTAGCCTTTCCTCATAGGGAAGTCGTCCCATCCCCTTTATCATTTTTGTCAACCTTCTCTGCACCTTTTCTAATTCCACTATATCTTTTTTGAGATGCGGCGACCAGAATTGAACACAATATTCAAGGTGCGGTCGCACCATGGAGTGATACAAAGGCATTATAACATCCTCATTTTTGTTTTCCATTCTTTTCCTAATAATACCTAACATTCTATTTGCTTTCTTAGCCGCAGCAGCACACTGAGCAGAAGGTTTCAACGTATCATCGACGACACCTAGATCCCTTTCTTGGTCCGTGACTCCTAACGTGGAACCTTGCATGATGTAGCTATAATTCGGGTTCCTCTTTCCCACATGCATCACTTTGCACTTGCTCACATTAAACGTCATCTGCCATTTAGACGCCCAGTCTCCCAGTCTCGTAAAGTCCTCTTGGAATTTTTCACAATCCTCCCGCGATTTAACGACTCTGAATAACTTTGTGTCATCAGCAAATTTAATTATCTCACTAGTGACTCCCATCTCTAGGTCATTTATAAATATGTTAAAAAGCAGTGTGTCAGGACTCAAAGCAGCAACTAGGTTTGTGAGCCCTTGGGCCACTGCCGAGGAGCGGCAGTGGCAGGCAAAACCACCCCAACCAGCACTGGGCTAACACACACAAAGCAGAGACTGCAGACAGGGATAAGCAAAGCAGTAACACATTGGACAAGAACACTTGGACTGGAACAAAGGACTGGAGCAAGGCTTCACCTGCACTTGACCACCCTTCCCCAGGAGTTGAGCCCCTGGGTGCAGGTTGCCGGCAAGAGTTACCGGACGGGACAGGAACTAGATACCAGCAGGAAACACACAACAGAGTCAAGACTACAAGCTGCCAGGCAGCCACTAAGACAGAAACACAGACAGGAGGGAGTCAGGACTAAAAGCTGCCAAGCAGCCACTAATAAAGAACACAGACACAAAACAAGGAAATGCAGACCAGAAACAAGACTAGGAACTAAACACTAAAACCAAAGCTAACTACACACAAACAAACAAGAACCAGGTGAGAACTCAGAATAAAACTGGACTAGGCAGAAGTGTATAGAGCACACCCACATACCAGGGACCTTAGACGATGCAAAGGCCAACACAGAAGTTTCTAGGTGATTAATAAAGCCCATCAACACCTTAGGCTCAGCTGCAGCAATCTCAAGGCAACTACGGGTGCTGTTCAGGCACAAACAAGAAAGACAAGTCTGGCAGCCTGGAAGATCCAGACCGGACTGGGCTGAAGCATGGAATGGGTAGGGACAGCAAGACAGTCTATGGCAGCCACCGGTTCTGGCCACCAGAGGGCGAGGGGAGCACAAACCAAGAAGCAGGCAGAAAGCATACTGAAGCATAGAGAGGTTCAACACACACAGGTGCAGCACAGTGGAGCAATCAGAGCCATGCTGGAAGCAACCAGCACACAGAGACATAACCAACCCAGGAAGAACAGACAAAAGCCAGCCCAGAAGCTGACCGCCAGAAACGAAGTAAGCCTGAGAGGGATCACGACCGCAGACGTGACAGTACCTCCCCCTCAAGGCTCCCGTGTCCCTACGGGAGAGTTCAGTTTTCCATGGGTAACAATGGTGAAACCTGTCCAGGGGTAGCTGGGCTGGAGCTTGAACAGGAGTCAAGGCTGGAACCCGGACTGTCGTCGACTGGACCTCGGACTGGAACTCGCCTCTTGGCTGGAGCTGGAACTCAGAATGGGTTCAACATCTTGGCTGAAACGGAAACTTGGGAGTAGACTCAGCAGCTTGGCCGGAACTGGAACTCGATCTGGACTCAGCATCTTGGCTGGCACTGCTGCAACTCGATCTGGACTCAGCATCTTGGCTGGCACTGCTGCAACTCGATCTGGACTCAGCATCTTGGCTGGCACTGCTGCAACTCGATCCGGACTCAGCATCTTGGCTGGCAATGCTGCAACTCGGCATGGATTCCGTATCTTGGTTGGAACTGGAACTCAGACTGCTCCACACAAACTGCTGATAAGCCCTGAGCTTGGGAGATTCACAACGCCTTCTTTCAGCGTCAGCTTCAGGAGTATCCCGCAGGGCTGGATCCAAGAGAAGTCTGCAGCGGTACGCGAAGAGCATGGTAGCAGGATCAATAGCAGAGACTGGGTTTACAGAGAACCCAAGCCCCAGACACGCTCTCCCTCCGCTGCAGCTTCAGGGGTATTCTTTAAGGCTGGATCAAAGAAAAGTTGTTCCCGGTAATCATGGAGCGTGATAAAACTATTAAGATCAGAAACTGGGTCAAGATCAAAATCCACGCCTGATGTAAATTTTTGACCCTCGCAGTCGCTCCTCTAAATTTTCTTTTCACCGTTCTTCTCATTTTATCATAGATAATTGGGAGGAGGGTGGGTCATTAAAGAATCTTCTGAATTTTAGAGAGCAATATAATATTTTTTCTTTACAAACAGTAGCGCCTAAGGGTTTAAATCTTGAGATTGAGTGGGCTACTTTAATTTAAGTTGTTCCTTCCTACCACCGGCAGCATTTTAGGAGATCCCTTGCTGTCGGTGGAATGCCCTGGGGGCGGGGCTGGATGAGTCATCAATCAGCTGTTATTTAATGTGGTCGAAAAAACGCTAGCGCCATCTTGGCTACTAAGTTACTTTTGCTGAGCTGACGCTAATGAAAAGACCGGGTGAGTTATAAGAATATATTCTTTTTTAAAACTTTTTTTTCCCAGACGGAGGTTTAGAGCCGTAGTGTGGGGAATTAATTTAACCGATGGGTTTATGTGCTTGCAGGGGAAGGTCCTTGAGACAGCCCAGGTTTGGGCGAAACGTGCATGTCGGACATCTTTCCCCCTGGGTCCGACAATAGAATAAGAAGAAATGAGATAAGTGAAAAAGCTTTCAATAATATAAAAGAATGTTAGGTGTTAAAGAACCAATGAAGATTTGGATGTTAATTATATCACTGCAGTTGAAGTTGTAGTGATTATCATCACTGAGGTTCTGGGGTAACCAGTGGGAGATGGTTTGAGGAAGATATAAGTTATAAAGACACATGACTCTGGAAGATCGTTGAATTAGTGTGATAAAAAGTCCTATGTATAAAATATATCTACTGGATTTCAGAAATTTATGTTCTATGGTGATTGGAGATCCAGTCTTAGAAATATAAACTTGCCGTGTCATTTAGCCTTTAGTGCACAGCCATTTTTTTAAAATTACTATGGCAGAAGTTACCATAAAGTATTTTGTGGGCGGTAAGGGCTCCTGGTTAGTGTATGAACGCCTACTCTCTGTCCCCAACATGCCCCCTTAAAAAAATACAAAAAAGTATTTAAGCGCACACACATTAAAAACCTAACACAGATTAGTAAAAGGGTCCCTTAGTTCCCTATTCCAAACATACATCAGAGAGTGAGGATTCTTCAACATTATGTTATCTTTTTGAAGGCCACGAAACAAGATATAACAACATGCAAGTATTTAGAGTCACACACAGTTTGGCCTAAGCACTAGCAGAGGCCAAATTGTGCATAACTAAAAACTATCATTATGCAAGTGCCATATGCTTTGAAATTGCTGTGATTGGATGAAGAATGTCACAGGATTATGGGGGTCCCCGTATTGGGAAACAATTACTTCATGGTATATCTATGGGATAATTTTCCAAGCCCAATAGGCCACAGAGATTATACTTTTCTTAATATTCTTCTCCCCTTAGTAGCAAACTTATTTGCATACCTTGCATCATACAACCACTTTTTGCTATATGTACCATACCTGCAGGAAGAAGTTATACCACTGACCTGATTCTACTAAATGGGAAAACTTGGGCGCCCCGTTCGATTATGCCCCTCTTGTGTTGCCTGAACCCAGCAACACAAGGAAAAACTTACAATGAACACTAAGATCATTAAATAACTCCCTTCTCTACGATTTCCTAATGTGTCTGTAACACATTTATCTTATTGGCAATTATGTCACTTTGTATTTGTTTCATTGCCGGAGGTGGCTAACGCCTCACGGTACTATGTAAGCCACACTGAGCCTGCAAACAGGTGGGAAAATGTGGGGTACAAATGTAACCAATAAATAAATACTATATTAGTCAAATATAGTTACTGTGCACTCTGCTTGTCCATGCTTTAAATACAAACTTCCCTCACCTTGAAGCTCTGGCAAAGAAAAGTTGTTAAGACCAGTCCTATATATAGCAGCTGTACTAGGGGACAGGAAATGCCTAGCTGAAGCCAGTGTACACTCACAGGTTCTGCCAGTCCAACAGATTCTTGTGCTTTAAAGAAGCCCTATGCCCATTTACAAGTTGACCCTGTTCGTCCAACCCCTTTTAAATTACTGCTCTTGGTACCTACTTTAGTCCACTATTGAAATGAGCTGTTCTTGGTTCTACTCCTCCCAGATCCCTGTAAAGTTGTGCTGTGGAGCAGGCCTGTAGCTACACCAAACATTGGGACCCACCACAATAACTCACAGTGAGACATTTCTGCCCTTATTCATACTTTCACAATTAAGAATGCGAAAATTTGCAAAGTGAGAAAAATAGGTTAAATAAAATGGCAAAGCTCCCCAATTGAACTTTATAAGACATCTCCATGACTACTTTGCAGCGCAGATGGTATTTTAAGGATATCACACAAAAACTACAGAAAAATGATAAGATACAAATTGCAATTTATAAAGTTAAAACTTTTGCAGAGGGAAAAAGTTCTTAGTAAAGAAGGGTTCTTGTTGGAACCATTTCAGATGGATGCAAATATAGCTAAAGTTTCCCAAGATAAACTTCAGATGGCAACGTGTATTGGAGGGTGGGTGCAGATTGAAAAGACAATTGACGAGATAACAGTCCAGACCACTGCATATATTGCCTCAGTAGTCTGCACTCTTGATTTCATAGCACTTTTGGTCATTCTTGTTGACCTTCCTTCGTCTGCGTGTTGAACACTGTGTTTTCCTTTTTAGTTACAGAAGGTGGAGGAGGGGTGGGGAATATGTTAAATGTTACTTAAACACTTCATTATTCCAGTGATAAATATTGTTCTATATCAGTTTGTTAGGTAATAATTTAAATGGATAATTGGGTGGGGGGGATTTGTTTGGTTATATAAACATGCTGCTGTGCTGGGCTCTTCACCACAAGGGATTTACTTTAATGCACAGTAGGTCTGGGGTGAGGGTATGGGTGGTGGGTTCTAGAAGGGGGTGGGACAGATTGTGAGTGGGAGACTGGGAAAGTGGGATGGGTATGTTTGAATGGGAGGAGGAAAAGGAGACGTGTAGCTGGATTTTACCCTTCTTAAGATATGTCTTTTGATACGATGGTAATCTGGAACGTGGAAGGGGGGAGTTAGGTTCTCCTATTAAACGAAAGAAGATCTTAACTGATTTATGTAGACTGAACACTGGTATTGCACTTTTGCAAGAAACCTATTTAAATAATATAGAACATGAGAAACTGAATAGGGAATGAGTTGGAAAATGTTGCATTAGCAGATAAGCAGGAATGGCTATATTGCTCTATAAAGCCTTACCATTTATAGAACAGCTAGTTTTGAAAGACGCATGGGTAGATGGTTACTGGTTCAGGGTACTTGGTTTGGTGAGTGTTTCACTTTTTTTATGCCCCTAATGTAATAGAACATTTTTCACACAGTTACTAAGACATCTATTAGAGCAAGGAAACGGGAGTGTGATTATTAGAGGGCTTTTTATTGGTGTTGCAGAACCTACTTTAGATCAAGATAGTGGCCTTGAGGGAACCACTTAGAGGATTTTGAGGTGGACACACTTTATACTCTGAAATGGATTTAATAGATATTTGGATAATTTTTTGCCATCAGAAAGAGAATACACACACTTGTTTAGAGCACATGATACTGAAAGTCATTTAGATTATATACTAGTGTCAATATATTGTTTTCCAAAAATATCATCAGTGGAAATTGGGTCATTAGTGATTTTTAATCATGCCCCTGTGATGATACATGGAAATATGAAAGACAGGATCAATCTTATCTGCGGAGATTTCCTAGAGGTTTGGAGGAAAATAAAAATGTTCAAAATGTTTTACTTCAAAAATGGAAAATTATGGTGTGAATAACTGACAACATACTGATAATCCAGAATTATTCTGGGACACAAAGACAGTTTTAAGAGGTGACATTATTTCTCATGCTAAATTCAAAGCTAAAAAAAGGTTAAACAGGCCAGATTGAAGATGGTACATGAACTGACACTATCCATAATGAACATTTTTTGAATACAAAACATATGCTTGATGAGTTATTTAAACACCGAGCTCAGAATATGTTGCCTTATAGCAAATAGACTCTTTAAACATGGTAATAAGACTTGAACTTATCTGGCTAGACCAATACAGACCATACAGGGACCACGATTTATCTCATATTTCCAATCTCAATGTGGCAAATTTTTATCAATACTATAAGAACTTATATCAAGTGGTCAGGGGAGTACAGAGGAGTTACAAGAGTTCCTACATACCTTAGAGTTTCTAAATTTACTGAATCTGATCGTCAAACATTAAATGCTCCCTGGACAGGAAAAGAAATTACAAAAGCTATAAGTCAACTAGCTAGCAATAAAATACAAGGGCCGGATGGTTTTTCCAATACAATTTTACCAGCTTTTAGGTCATCAAATGGTCCGTACTTTGGCAGCGGTATTTGAAGATACCAAAGTGAAAGTCTATCAGCTGACTCAAATGTATATTTGACAATAGCAATACCAAAACCAAGTAGAGACCCTACTACATTTATAGAGGAAATAAAGACCTACTGTATTTCTCTTATAAATGTAGATTTAAAACTTTATGCCAAAATTTTGGCAACTAGATTTATTCCAAAATTGGTAGGTTTCCAACAGGTAGGTTTTGTTTTGGGATGTTCGGAAGTGCCCAATGTTAGAAATATGGTGGCGGTCCTGTACGCAATACCGAAGAATAAACTAGATGTTCCTTTAGTTAGTCTAGATATTGAAAACGCTTTTGATAGAGTTTCCTGGGACTATATGTTGGATATCCTACATCATTATGGTTTTACGGGTAAACTTTTTCATTAGAGCCTTATATTGGGGTCCTCAAGCCCAGATTCAAATTAATGGGATATCCACACCTTACACCTTTCCCTATAGAGAGAGGAACCAAACAGGGCTGCCCCTACTCCCCCTTTTTATTTGTTCTTTGCATGGCACATTTAGATCAAAGGTTACTACAGGATGGGGAGATCACAGGGATTAAAACTGGCACTTATGAACTTAAAACAGCTCTATTTGCAGACAAATTGTACTGCTTTTGTCTAACTCACAAAATACTCTTAACAGCACTTACTTGTCTTAAACAATTTGGGGGGGGGGGGGGGGGGGTTATCTGGATTGCTGTGCTTGGAAAAGTCCCCAAGTGAGGCTTGTTCACTTAATTGGCCCCCTGGATGTCTCAAATATTTGGGGATTATTATACCACAGACAACTCATACTTTGTATTCTGATAACTAAGGCCACCTTCTAGAAGAGATGGCTAGACTTTTGACTTGTTGGAGAGATCTACCCTTATGCATTCGCCCCAGCAGAGATATCATCAAGATGGTGTTCCTTCCTAGGTGGCTTTATCTTTTAGAAAATTTACCATATAAACTCCAACATAAAGATTTACAGAAATGGAATAAGATGCTCACAGGGTTTTTGTGGCGGGGGAAAGGAACACAGAATGGCATGAAGTCTATTTCAAATTCTACGAGAGCAGCAAGGCTTAGATTTGCCAGATATCTAATATAATAATTTGCACCTGCAAAGTTCCAATGAGGATACCTGGGTTCGTAACCATCTCCTGACGTCACTCTCCCACAGTAGAAGCCTGCATCAGGAGATGTTACTGTAGCCTCCTCTGTCTCGCTGTCTTCGGACTCTGCATCGCTGCTGCTCTCCTCCACAACCCCACGTCCCTCTTGCTTCCCGCTCAGGTATCGGTGCCGGTCATTCCATCTTCACTTACCAAGTCAGGGTTACGGCGGCCGCCAGCAGCGGTAAAAGGCGTGCAGCTTAGGCCCTTTTCTCTCTCTCAGCTGTGGTCCCGCCCTTGCAGAAACAGGAAATGAGGGCAAGACCACAGCTGAGAGAGAGAAAAGGGCCGAGTCTGCACGCTTTTTACCGCTGCTGGCGGCCACCGTAACCCCAACGAGGTAAGTCAAGATGACTTTCAAACTTCGTAGGAAGTGGGCCTAGAACTGGAAGGGAGGGAGGAAGGGAGGGAGGGACGATGACTCTGGAACTGGGAGGGAGAAAGGAGGGAGGGAGGGGACGACCCTGAATTTGAAGGGAGGGAGGGGACAACCCTGGAACTCGAAGGGAGGGAGGGGACGACCCTGGAACTCGAAGGGAGGGAGTGGACGACCCTGGAACTCGAAGGGAGGGTGGCACACACTCTCAATCTCACACACACACTCTCTCTCTCTCAAAGACACACTTGCACCCAGTCTCACTCTCTCTCTGTCACACACACCCACACACGCCGAGGAAAACCTAGCTAGCACCCGTTTCATTTCTTTCAGAAACGGGCCTTTTTTACTAGTTATGTATAACGCTGCTTAGTTACTCTGACAGATGAGAATTGGGTTAATGAGACTACATTACTATAATTTATTGTTGGAATAGCAAATATTAAACCTTACTCATTGGCATACATATTGTATACCAAGATCACACAATTGTCCCTTCCCATTCGTATGCATCCTCTCATTACTTCTGTTAGATGGGCTTGTAAAATGGGGCTTACAAGATATGGAGTATCCTATAGCTGCTCTGTATTTACCGATTATTGGAAATGGGGACTCTTCTCCAAGAATATAAAAAATGTTTTTTGTTTTAAACTCGTATAAAATGAAGATACATACCTGTAGCAGGTATTCTCTGAGGACAGCAGGCTGACTGTTCTCACGACTGGGTTGGCGTCCACGGCGGCCCAGGAACAGAAATTTTCCATAGCAACAAAATGTTTGCTAGAGCCTTCGAGCGTGTGGGGCACGCGCACCGTGCATGCGCGGCCATCCTCCTGCCAGTCGCGCGACAGCCCTGATCAGTTCGAGAACAAAGCAATAACCAGGAGAAAGACAACTCCAAAGGGGAGGTGGGCGGGTATGTGAGAACAATCAGCCTGCTGTCGAATACCTGCTACAGGTATGTATCTTCATTTTCTCCGAGGACAAGCAGGCGGCTTGTTCTCACGACTGGGGTATCCCTAGCCCCCAGGCTCACTCAAAACAACAAAGAAAGGTCAATTGGGCCTCGCAACGGCGAGGACATAACAAGGATTGACCTACGAACTAAAACATCTAACTAAGGCCCAGATGCATCAATCAAACGTAAAAAAAGCAAAATCGTTAAAGCCATTACCAAATTTTAAAAAACGAACATTGCTCCAAAAAAAACAAGTCGCACAAGTTCGGTGCGGTATTGTAAAGAACGATGCATCAATCCCCGTCGGTAATCGGCTCCTAAAGCATGCGCAGAGCAGCCAAGCGTTATGCTGGCTGCTCTGCGCATGTCAGAAACGTCAAAACAAACAAAAAAAAGAAAAAAACACAAACACATGGCTCCCCGCTTTCCCCTGCATGTCTCCACAAACATAAAGGATCGGGAGGGGGCAAAGGCGCTCATAAGGACCGTCCTGTATGGACGGGCCTTGCCCCCCCCCCCCTCCCGAGGTCGCCGCTGCTCCCCGCTGCTCCGTGTGTGAAATAAAAGCTGTTAAAAATCTTAACTTTTGCAGTGCCGGGCCCCCCTCCTTTCCTGTCTCTCTCTTCTCCTTCTGTATCCAATGCTCCGCCTCTTGCCATCCTCCGCCTCCGTGTCCCGCCCCCCTGAGTTCATCGTCGCTGCTACCCCCCTCCACCATAATGGCCGGTGCAGCGCCTCTCACCTATGTTTGAAGGCGCTTCACGGGTTGGATCAGCTGTTCGTCGTTTCTGTCTCCTCCGACGTCTTTCTCCTTCTTCTTGTGCCCACCCTCCTCTGACGTCAGATATCTACGTAGGTAACTGACGTCAGAGGAGGGCGGGCACAGGAAGAGAGAGAGACATCGGAGGAGACCGAAGCGATCGACGAACAGCTGATCCAACCCGTGCAGCGCCTTCAAACATAGTTGAGAGGCGCTGCACCGGCCATTATGGCGGGGGGGGGGGGGGTCCGGTGGAGGGGGGGAGCGGCGACGACGAACTCAGGGGGGCGGGGCACGGAGGCGGAGGATGTCAGGAGGTGGAGCATTGGATACAGAAGGAGAAGAGAGAGACAGGAAGGGAGGGGGGTCCGGCACTGCAAAAGTTAAGATTTATAACAGCTTTTATTTCACACACGGAGCAGCGGGGAGCAGCGGCGACCTGGGGGGGGGGGGGGGGGGGGGCAAGGCCGTCCATACAGGACGCTGCTGATGAGCGCCTTTGCCCCCTCCCGATCCTTTTT
Source organism: Microcaecilia unicolor (assembly GCF_901765095.1). Lineage (NCBI taxonomy): Eukaryota > Metazoa > Chordata > Amphibia > Gymnophiona > Siphonopidae > Microcaecilia > Microcaecilia unicolor. The sequence goes on along the minus strand of NC_044043.1, from coordinate 13,159,507 downwards.
TAATTTTAGTTTCATTTTTTGTTTTTGGCAGAGGGAAGTTCGGTGGCCGAGGGAAGCGGGGGAGCTCACTTTTCTTTTTTAAACATGTTTTTTATGGTGCAGGGGGCAGCGGGGAGATGACAGCTCAGGCCTTAACGACATGTCTGAGCTCACGTTAAATTTCTGCCGGTAAATGGTTCGTTGCAATCGTCGGTATGCTTAGTGCATTTCGAATTGTCCTCATTTCAATGGTAGTTTCTCGTTTGCATTCCGTTTTCATTAGCTGCCAGCGTTGTCGGAAAATGGCCTTTAATGCATGCTACGTTTCAAAATTTCCTCGTTAAAGGGTTGTTAAAGTTTTGTGCATCTGGGCCTAAGAGTGCAGCCTGGAACAGAATAAAAATGGGCCTAGGGGGGTGGAGATGGATTCTAAACCCCAAACAGATTCTGCAGCACCGACTGCCCAAACTGACTGTCGTGTCGGGTATCCTGCTGAATGAAGGCAGTAGTGAGATGTGAATGTGTGGATTGAAGACCACGTCGCAGCCTTGCAAATCTCTTCAATGGAGGCTGACTTCAAGTGGGCCACCGACGCTGCCATGGCTCTAACACTATGAGCCGTGACATGACCCTCAAGAGTCAGCCCAGCTTGGGCATACGTGAAGGAAATGCAATCTGCTAGCCAATTAGAGATGGTGCGTTTCCGGGGGGTGGAGTCAAGATGGCGGCCCGTGCTTGAGGTGTTGCGGATCGTCTGCTGTTCTCTTTCGATTTTCTGGAGAGAATTTAGCCTAATGCCGCATACAAAGAGAAAGGGGGTGGTAAAGGGCTTACCGCAGCCAGCCCTTGTTCCTACCCCCACTTAGCAAACCCTCCTGCGATTTCTTTCGAGCACCCCAGCTGAAACCGGTGAGAGGGATCCCGCGATTGGAGCGACCGGAGGAGCGGCGTTTCCACTAGGGACTGAAACATCCTTGTCTCCACCGGAACTTAATCCGCCGCTTTGCCCTGCAGTCCTTCGGGCTGGCGATGAGGACTCAACGGAATCGGAAGGCGGTGACCGGAGGGCCTCCGACGGCGGTGCCAAGCCCCAGGAATCAGTGGAGACGAACTTGGAGCTCGCTGCTCCCCAAGCGGTAACTTTACACACTATCTGGGCAGCCATTCAAAATCTAACTAAAGCAGTTAACAAAACATCCCAAGACACAGCTTTAATGGTGAATAAAATAGACTCTAACTCAAGCTCTTGAGACTGTCAAACGAGAATCGTTGGTTCAAAATTCACAGACGCAAACGGAAATTAAATCTCTCAAAAAGGTTACAGAAACACCGATAGTTGACAAAATTAAAATGGCTTCAAAATTGGAACAGATAGAGAATTATAACAGACGTCTAAATTTGAGGATATTAAATTTTCCAACAGCTATTGAGATCTCACCATTAGATTTCTTTAAGAAATACCTGAGTGAAGTATTGACATATCCTCAATCAGCAATACCACCGATTAATAAAATTTACTACCTTCCTGAAACCAAGCAATCCAAGGTGAACCCAATAGAAAATAACCAAATTTCAGAGCTGAATCTTCAAGATATCGCGGCATTACTGGAGGACTCCCTATCAGAGGTTTCTACTCGAAGGACACTTTTGATATCTTTTGTTTTTGAGCAAGACTTAAATGCATTGATGAAACTTTATTTTAAAAATTCTCAAAAGTTATTTTGTGGACAAAAGATATGGATTTTTCCTGACGTGACAAGAGCTACACAGGATCGTAGAAAAATTTTTCTTGCATACAGAGAAGAGGTTAAATCTATGGGAGCAAATTTTTTGTTGGCATACCCCTGTAAATGCAGCATAAAATATTTGGGGAATAAATATATGTTTTATGAACCAGATCAGCTTAAAGTGTTTATACAAAGTAAAAAACTGTCTAGATAGTGTGTGTAAAGGAATTAAGGAAAAAGGAAGATTATGCTGGGTTTTATGGACCAGGCCATATACTTTGATTTAGAATGCTTAATTTGATCTTCTCATCTACTTTCTCCACCCCCCATCTTAGTATGTAGGTGGTCTAAGAAAGCAATATTTTTTTTTTTTTTTTTTACTTATTATATAAAATTTTTTATTTGCTTAAAAGAGATTAAATACCAAATAATTAGAATTATTTCAATTTAAATGTAATCTCTGTAATTCCTGCTGTATTTCCATTTATGAGTATGTCTTGTAAATTTGAAAATTAATAAAGAATAATTAAAAAAAAAAAAAAAAAAAGAGATGGTGCGTTTCCAGACTGCGACTCCCCATCTGTTGGGATCAAAAGAGACAAACATTTGGTCAGACTGTCTGAAGGGGCTTGTCCGCTCCACGTAAAAGGCCAATGCTCTCTTGCAGTCCAAGTTGTGCAACTGACGTTCAGCAGGGCGGGTATGAGGACGGGGAAAGAATGGTGGCAAGACAATTGACTGGTTCAGATGGAATTCCGACACTACCTTCGGCAAGAACTTAGGGTGAGTATGGAGGACTACTCTATTATGATGAAACTTAAGATAAGGAGCATGCACTACCAGGGCTTGAAGCTCACTGACCCTACGAGCTGAAGTAACAGCCACCAAGAAAATGACCTTCCAGGTCAAATACTTCAGATGGCGATGGCAGGAATTCAGTGGCTCAAACGGAGGCTTAATCAGCTGGGTGAGAACGACGTTGAGATCCCGTGACACTGGTGGAGGTTTGACTGGGGGGCTTTGACAAAAGCAAACCTCTCATGAAGCGAACAACTAAAGGCTGTATTGGCCGCTGTCGTGGACAATATGCTGGGCTTGATGGACCCTTGGTCTTTTCCCAGTGTGGCATTACTTATGTACTTATATAAAATGAGAGAAAACCTTACAGGCCCATGACTCTAACCTGAACTCCAGCGTGACTGCAGAACTCATGATCTGTTGTGACACTGTCATGCAGCAGAATGAGGAACGGGCATAGGTGGAAAAACAGAGTAACATGGTTTAGCAACATGGTGGTCACAGATGTTCTGCAGTTGACAGAACAAGATAACTCCTCAGGAAAATGACCTAGCTTTCTAAGAAAAGTTAGTCCATTATATTATTAGCATTTCTAAGTAAATAATAGCTATTAGTATTTCCAAGAAGAACTAACCAACTCATTACCATAGCCAATCAGTGTTAACCATTATATCACCATAGATCCAATAAGGTGTAATTACTGTCATATTACCTGTATTCTGAATGGTCATATAAAAATGAGTGTACTTCCTATTTCAAAAGACAGTCACAGCCAGTACCTTTGTGCAAGCAGGGCTGCTCTCTCATGAGAAACCAATCAATTGTATCTACATTGGCAAGTAATAATAAAAGAATTGTCTTTCTTATAAGGAATAAATCCTATTGTTTTCTCATAAGTAGCCTTGGGTCTTTTATATCTGAAAATTGGCTTTGGCTGGCTATTTGGGGTGGGGGTGAAAAATACCCTAAATAAAACAGACTCAGACCCAGAGAACACCTATGTGTAGCTGTGGTACTGTACTCCCCATAAGCAATTAATTGTACATATATTTGGAGAATAATAAATAAAAGTATTTGATTGCTTATATATTCTTTGGAGTCTCAGATACAGCAGTACTTTTGTATAGCAATGTTCCGTACTCCCAGTGAGATATCACTGATCTGATAATTATACTTCTACTTGGTAAGAAATAAGGTATCTAATTAATTTCCTAACTGATGCAGCCTTGGGTGATTTATTTCTTCCTAGGTATTGGTGGGTGGACCACCATATTGGGAGGGATAAATTCAACCTAAATAATTCACCTAGCTGAAGGGTTAGAGGGAAAAGTTTTCCTTTTTGCGGGTGACATAAAGATAGCAAATAGAGTGGATATCCAGGAGAGAGCAGAAACCATGAGAAGAGATCTCCAAAAATCAGAAGAATGGTCAAAGGCCAGGAAGCTAAAATTTAATCAATATAATATAAACTGGGACATATTGAACATATCTGAATCTTCACCTCCCCAATTGCAAAGGTCTCAAATAGAAAATCTACTATGCATCCAACTTCTCCGTTATAGGCAGCCATCTCTGGAACGCCATACCAAGACACATCCGAACAACCAAAGAACACCTACCCTTCCGAAAGCTACTGAAAACTTACCTCTTCAAACAAGCCTATCCAAATGACCCAACTTAATTTCACAAACCTAATCCACACCACTAACACTACCCTTACCTCAATCCCCCCCCCCCATCTCTTCCTCTTGTCCTACTCTATACAATTGTATTATCTCTGTGATACTTGGTACCATACATTGTAAGCCGCACTGAACCTGCTATCGAGCGGGAAAGAGCAGGGTATAAATGCTACAAATAAATAAAATATCAATAAATGCCCAGTTTTCAAAAATATTGAATATCTCAAAAATTACTACTAAACCTCAATCAAACTTATTTAACCAATCAGATTTTGAGGGGGAGGAACCAGTAAGTAGTCTATGGGATACAGTGCGTTTGTGTTGGTGTTCTGGGAAGGTTTGAATAGTTGGAGCGAGTAATTCTTGTCAAAGACAGATGTGAGAGATTCGTAGAAGCATTGTCTCATCCTATCATCCCAACACAATAATTACAAACCCACAACCATAAACACCCCAGACCACACCTTCCCTATTTCAGACAGCCTCAAAATAATCAGCGTTACAATTGACCGTAATGTTACACTGGAGAGCCAAGTAAACTCCACTATAAAGAAAATGTTCCACTTAATGTGGAAACTCAAACGTGGAAAACCTTTTCCCGAGGGAAATATTCCGTAACCTAATACAATCAATGGTACTAAGTCATGCAGATTACTGCAATGGAATCTATGTGGGATGCAAAGAACAACTCACAAAGAAACTCCAAACAGCCCAAAACACAGCAGCCAGGTTGATATTCAGCAAAACACGATTCGAAAGTGCCAAACCCCTCCGAGAAAAACTGCAATGGCTCCCAATCAAAGAACATATCACCTTCAAAATCTGCACTCTGGTCCACAAGATTATCTACGGTGTATACCCTGGATACATGGCAGACCTCATCGATCTACCAACCAGAAACAGATTATCACGATCATACCTGAACCTCCACTACCCAAACTGCAAAGGACTCAAATACAAAACAACCCATGCATCCAACTTCTCCTATATAAGCACACAACTATGCAACGCACTACCAAAAGCCGTGAAAACAATTTACGACCACCTAAATTTCAGGAAATCACTACAAACGTATCTGTTCAATAAGGCATACCCTACCGATCCAACACAAATGCCTCAACTCAGCAATTTATCAATACTTTGGCTGAACTATTGCCACAAGAGGCCGAATAGATCCTACGGAGTTCTGGAATAGGATATATGTCAACGACTGGTTAACTAATCACGGCCTCTACTCCCTTCCTTAGTGGGACAAAAGATGCAACAGTATAATAGATGATTTAGCCCCTTTGAAAATCAAGGCGCAAAAAAGGTTTAATTCTACGCCATGGTTTAATGATGAACTTAAGTTACTAAAGTCGCAAACCAGGAAAATGGAACGTAAATGGAAAAAAAGAAAAAACGAACAGATGATGTTTAATGTGAGCAAGTGCAAAGTGATGCATGTGGGAAAGAGGAACCCGAATTATAGCTATGTCATGCAGGGTTCCACGTTAGGAGTCACGGACCAAGAAAGGGATCTAGGTGTCGTCATTGATGATACGTTGAAACCTTCTGCTCAGTGTGCTGCTGCGGCTAAGAAAGCAAATAGAATGTTAGGTATTATTAGGAAAGGAATGGAAAACAAAAATGAGGATGTTATAATGCCTTTGTATCGCTCCATGGTGCGACCGCACCTTGAATATTGTGTTCAATTCTGGTCGCCACATCTCAAAAAAGATATAGTGGAATTAGAAAAGGTGCAGAGAAGGGCGATGAAAATGATAAAGGGGATGGGGCAACTTCCCTATGACGAAAGGCTAAAGCGGCTAGGGCTCTTCAGCTTGGAGAAAAGGCGGCTGAGGGGACATATTACAGAGGTCTATAAAATAATGAGTGGAGTTGAACGGGTAGATGTGAAGCTGTTCACACTTTCCAAAAATACTAGGACTAGGGGGCATGCGATGAAGCTACAATGTAGTAAATTTAAAACGAATCGGAGAAAATGTTTCTTCACTCAACGTGTAATTAAACTCTGGAATTCGTTGCCAGAGAATGTGGTAAAGGCAGTTAGCTTAGTGAAGTTTTAAAAAGGTTTGGACCGCTTCCTAAAGGAAAAGTCCATAGACCGTTATTAAATGGACTTGGGGAAAATCCACCATTTCTGGGATAAGCAGTATAAAATGTTTTGTACATTTTTGGGATTTTGCCGGGTATTTGTGTCCTGGATTGGCCACTTTTGGAAACAGGATGCTGGGGTCAATGGACCTTTGGTCTTTCCCAGTATGGCAATACTTATGTACTTATGTAAGAATGGAAGTCTGCCCTTAGAAAATATAAATATGCAACTAAACAAGCACGAAAGCTATAAGTCAAAAATCGGCCATGATTATACAAACTCAAAAAAATTATTCCATATTGTAAACAGTCTCCTCGAAACAAATTCAGTTACTTCTATAAGCATAGATTCCCCATCTACGGATTCACTGGCCAACTACTTCAACGAAAAAAACTGTAAAATTACGGAACTCTCTTACTCAGCAAAACTCAGACACTGATCGCTTCTTTAATTTACTTGAGTCTACCTTGGCTGCATTTTACCCCTCTTTCCATTGCATCAGTCACCAAAGCAATTTCCAAATTCTCAAACTCTTTCTGCAAATTGAATATTTGCCCTATCTACTTAAATCCGCTCCTCCCTGTTACAGTCAAGACCTCACATCCCATTTAAACTTTATGCTTAAATTTGGCTTTTTCCCTAAACACTATGGGAACATCCTTCTTACTCCCATTCCCAAGGATAACAAGAAAAAAATCAAGTGGCATTACAAACTACCGTCCAGTTGCCTCCATACCACTGGTAATTAAGTTAATGGAAAGCATGGTACCTAAACAACTAATGGATTATTTGGACAGGTTTTCCATTTTACATGATTCACAATCTTGTTTTCGATCCTTATACAGTACTGAAACGGTGTTGGTTACCCTTATATCCAAGTGCAAGCAACAAATTGCTGGTGGCAAGAGTATACTTCTTCTCCAATTCGACTTGTCCAGCGCATTTGATATGGTTGATCACGATATCCTATTACATCTTCTGGACTACTTCAGGATTGGTGGAAATATACTTAAATGGTTTAAGGGTTTTCTTTCATTTAGATCTAATCGGGTGAAACAAAATTCAATTCTATCTTCCTCATGGAATATATCTTGTGGAGTTCCTCAAGGTTCACCACTTTTCCCTACATTGTTCAACATAATGATGACTCCATTGGCCAATGCCCTATCCAAATTAGGACTAAATCCAATTATATATGCAGATGATGTTACAATATATACACCTTTTAAAAAGGATCTGGACGAAATTACTAATCTTATTAAGCTAGGTTTGAGTACAATGAATGAATGGGCTAACTCATTCCACCTGAAACTGAATACTGAAAAGACTCACTGCCTCATCTTATCGTCTCAGCATAACAAATATAATCCTACTACTTTAAATACTCCTAATCTTTCTTTACCTATCTCAGACAGTTTAAAACTTCTAGGAGTCACAATTGATCCACACCTAACACTGGATACCCAAATAAATCACACCACAAATAAAAATGTTTTATTCAATGTGGAGACTCAAACGAATAAAACCTTATTTTCCCCATGATGTTTTTCGCAATTTGATACAATCTATGGTATTAAGCCAGATGGACTACTGTAACGGTATCTATGCAGGCTGCAAAGAACATCTACTCAAGAAACTTCAAACTGCACAGAACACTGTGGCAAGACTAATCCTTGGAAAATCTAAATTCGAATCTGCCAAGCCTCTTCACAAAAAACTGCACTGGCTTCCCATTGGAGAAAGAGTTGCCTTCAAGGTCTGAACCTTAATTCACAGAATTATTTTTCGGGAAGTTCCAGAATATATGCTTGAATTGGTTGACCTGCCACTCAGAAATAGATCCAGTTTATCAAGATCCTACTTAAATTTACATTACCCAGATTGTGGTGGCCTTAAGTACAAATCTACCTATGTCTCCACATTCGTAGGTGGAATGCTTTACCCAAATCAGTAAAATCTACCCAGGACTACTGTGGGGTATAAATGTATTAAATAAATAAACACAGCAAAACCAAAGATCGTATTGGACACTAGATAACCTCCCCCATCTTCGACCCCCAACTTGCCAGAAACTTACCTACCTTATCCGCCCTTAACATCACATTGTATTTGTTCTTTTACCGGACTTGGCAAACGCCTTTACGGTACTATGTAAGCCACATTGAGCCTGGAAAATAGGTGGGAAAATGTGGGATAAAAATGAAACAAATAAATAAATAAATATAAAGGTATTGTTTTTTAAAATAGGATATTTGATGCAGTTAATTATATGTAGCTCTTTGGAGAGCAGCAAATGATTTGTTTTTTTTCGTTTTTACCTCTGTTCTACTGATGAAGCTTTGCTAGCGAAACATGGTTCCATGCTGGGAACAGCACAAGTAGGTGGACGAGTGATATCACTATATCACGTCTTGGAACACTGAACATGGATTGTGGATTTGTATCATGGATTGAAAGGTTTGCTGAGACTCAACATTGAGAATCCTGTTTAATAGAATGAGGATTATATGATAGACCAGAAGACGGGAAGACACTAGAAGAGTAAGTGAAAGTTAAATAGCTGCAGATAAGTGCAATTATTACAGTTTCTAAGATGGACATTTGAGTATGTTAGAAACCTATTATAATAAAGTTATAGGTGGTCAACAATTATGATGCAGCAAGTTTTGAAACATCACAATATTGTTAAAAAATGGACTGGCTAAAAGGTTTTTTGATGACAAAGGCATCCAGTGTATATTAAGGTTAATATCCACTATTTTGATAACATAAAACAATTTTTGATAAGAAATAAGATTTGAATAAAGCGAAGTTTCTTACCTGAAGCAGGTATTCTCCGAGGACAGCAGGCTGGATATTCTCATGTGTGGGTTACGTCACATCGGCCCCCGGAGGATTTCTAGCAAAATTCTCTGAAAGTCTCTTCTGGAGCGTTCCATCGGGCATGGCGTTCGTACTGTGCATGCGTGCACGTAGTTTCCCACCCGTTGCGCGGTCACGCTCCTCAGTTGAATCCAATAGATGAAAGAAAGACAACTCCAAAGGGGAGGTGGGAGGGTTTGTAAGAATATCCAGCCTGCTGTCCTCAGAGAATACCTGCTTCAGGTAAGAAATTTCGCTTTCTCCGAGGACAAGCAGGCTGATATTCTCACGTGTGGGGTATCCCTAGCCCCCAGGCTCACTCAAAACAATAACCATCGGTCAATTGGACCTTGCAACGGCAAAGGCATAACTACTACTACTACTATTTAACATTACTAATGCGCTACCAGGGTTGCGCAGCGCTGTACAATTATCAAAGAAGGACAGTCCCTGCTCAAAGGAGCTTACAATCTAAAGGACAAAAAAGTGCAGTCAATCAAGATTGACCTGAAACAAGAAACATCTAACTGAGAGTGCAGCCTGGAACAGAATAAAAAATGGGCCTTGGAGGGTTGGAGTTGGATTCTAAACCCCAAACAGATTCTGCAGCACCGACTGCCCAAACCGACTGTCGCGTTTACTGTCCTGCTGAAGGCAGTAAGATGTGAATGTGTGGACAGATGACCACGTCGCAGCCTTGCAAATCTCTTCAATAGTGGCTGACCTCAGATGAGCCACTGACGCAGCAATGGCTCTAACATTATGAGCCGTGACATGGCCCTAAAGTCAGCCCAGCTTGGGCATAAGTGAAGGAAATGCAATCTGCTAGCCAATTGGATATGGTGCGTTTCCCGACAGCAGCTCCCCTCTTGCTGGGATTAAAAGAAATAAACAACTGGGCGGACTGTCTGTGGGGGCTTGTCCACTCCACGTAAAAGGCCAATGCTCTTTTGCAGTCCAAAGTGTGCAGCTTGCTTTCGCCAGGACGGGCATGAGGATGGGGGAAGAATGTAGGCAAGACAATCGACTGGTTCAGATGGAACTCCGACACCACCTTCAGCAGGAACTTAGGGTGCGTGCGGAGGACTACTCTGTTATGATGAAATGTAAGATAAGGAGCATGAACCACTAGAGCCTGAAGCTCACTGACCCTACGAGCTGAAGTAACAGTCACCAAGAAAATGACCTTCCAGGTCAAGTACTTCAGATGGCAGGAATTCAGTGGCTCGAAAGGGGGTTTCATCAGCTGGGTGAGAACGACATTGAGATACCATGACACTGGAGGAGGTTTGACAGGGAGGCTTTCACAAAAGCAAACCTCTCATGAAGCGAACAACTAAAGGCTGTCCAGAGATAGGCTGACCCTCCACACGATAATGATAAGCACTAATAGCACTAAGATGAACTCTTACTGAGTTGGTCTTGAGATCAGACTCTGATAAGTGTAGAAGGTATCAATATATATAAATGGCGAGTATCGTACTCACTCGCAAATGCGCAGTTGAGACCCTCTCTGCCCCGCCCCCGCGTCAATACGTGATGACGAGAGCGGAACAGAGAGGGTCTCTACTGCGCATTTGCGAGGGACACCGCCGTCGCTAACGCTCCCCCCACCCGGAGTCGCCGCCGCCACCCACCTTCCACCCGGTTGGGCCCTCGCTCCGCTATTGAAACAGCGAGGGCACGCAGCACACAACTCTGCTGAGCTGCCGTCGGCCTTCCTTCTTCTTCTCTGCCTGTGTCCCGCCCTCGATGAAGTTACGTCACACGAGGGCGGGACACAGGCAGAGAAGAAGGAAGGCAGGCCACGGCAGTTCAGCAGTAGAGCTGTGTGCTGCGTGCGCTCACTGTTTCAATAGCGGAGCGAGGGCCCGACCGGGTGGAAGGTGGGTGGCGACGGCTCTGGGGGGGGGGGGGGGGGGGGCGAACTCGGAGGGGGAGCGGCAGCGGCGAACTCGGCGGCGGGGTGGGGGGCCTTTCAACCCCCCCCCCTCCTATACTAGCCCGTTTTTACGGGCTGAACGGCTAGTTCAAGCAGGGTCTGTGTAGGACAAGAAAATAGATCTAGGGCCCTGCTGTCACACCAGATGGCAAACCTCTTCCATTTAAAGGAGTAACACCTTTTAGTGGAATCTTTCCTGGAAGCAAGCAAGACTCGGGAGACACCCTCAGAAAGACCCAAGGAGGCAAATTCTAAGCTCTCAACATCCAGGCCGTGAGAGCCAGAGACTGGAGATTGGGATGTAGAAGCGCCCCCTCGTTCTGAGTAATGAGGGTTGGAAAACACTCCAATCTCCATGGTTCTTCAGAAGATAACTCCAGAAGAAGAAGGAACCAGATCTGACGGGGCCAAAAGGGCGCTATCAGAATCATGGACCCTCGGTCTTGCTTGAGTTTCAGCAAAGTCTTCCCCACCAGAGGTATGGGAGGATACGCGTATAGAAGGCCTGTCCTCTAATGAAGGAGAAAGGCATCCAACGCTACCTGTCGTGGGCCTGTAGTCTGGAACAGAACTGAGGGACCTTGTGATTGAGTTGAGTGGGAAAAAGATCCACAGAGGGGTTGCCCCACTCTCGGAAAATCTTTCTGGCTACAGCCATGTTCAGCGACCACTCGTGAGGTTGCTCAACCTGTCGGCCAGACTGCTGTTTACGCCAGCTAGATAAATGGCTTGGAGAAGCATGCCGTGTTGGCGAGCCCAAAGCCACATCTGAACGGCTTCCTGACACAGAGGGCGAGATCCGGTACCCCCCCTGCTTGTTGAGGTAGTACATTGCAACCTGATTGTCTTTTTGAATTAGAATAATTTGGTTGGATAGCCGATCTCTGAAAGCCTTTAGAGCGTTCCAGATCGCTCGCAACTCCAAGACGTTGATCTGAAGACGCTTTTCCTGAAGGGACCAAGCTCATTGAGTATGAAGCCCATCTACTTGCGCTCCCCACCCTAGGAGGGATGCATCCGTCATCAGCACTTTTTGTGGCTGAGGAATTTGGAATGGGCGCCCCAAAACCAGATTGGATCGAACTGTCCACCACTGAAGGGAATTCCGAAAGTCGGTGGACAGCTGGATCACATCTTCTAGATCCCCTGTAGCTTGAAACCACTGGGAAGCTAGGGTCCACTGAGCTGATCTCATGTGTAGACGTGCCATGGGAGTTACATGAACTGTGGAAGCCATGTGCCCCAGACGTCCCAACATCTGCCGAGCTGTGATCTGCTGAGACGCTTGAACCCTGGAGACCAGAGACAGAAGGTTGTCTGCTCTTGGCTTGGGAAGATAGGCACAAGCTGTTTTCGTGCACAACAGAGCCCCAATGAATTCCAATTTTTGTACAGGCATGAGATGGGACTTTGGGTAATTGATTACAAACCCTAGTAGCTCCAGCACTTGAATAGTCATCCGCATGTAAAGCTCCTGCCTGGGAGGTGCTCTTCACCAGCCAATCATCGAGATAAGGGAACACATGCACTCCCAGTCTGCATAGGGATGCTACAACAACTGCCAGGCACTTGGTAAATACCCTGGGTGCAGACGCCAAGCCAAAAGGCAGCACACAGTACTGAAAGTGCTGCATTCCCAGCCGAAACCGCAGATACTTCCTGTGAGCTGGAAGTATCGAAATGTGAGTGTAAGCATCCTTTAAGTCCAGAGAGCATAGCCAATCGTTTTCCTGAATCATGGGAAGAAGGGTGCCCAGGGAAAGCATCCTGAACTTTTCTCGAACCAGATATTTGTTCAGGCCCCTTAGGTCTAGGATGGGACGCATCCCCCCTGTTTTCTTTTGCACAAGGAAGTACCTGGAATAGAATCCCAGCCCTTCTTGCCCGGGTGGAACGGGCTCGACCGCATTGGCACTGAGAAGGGCGGAGAGTTCCTCTGCAAGCTCCTCTGCAAGTACTTGCCTGTGCTGAGAGCTGAAGGACTGAGCTCTCGGTGGGCAATTTGGAGGTTTGGATTCCAGATTTAGGGTGTATCCTAACCAGAATATTTGAAGAACCCACCTGTCGGAGGTTACAAGAGGCCACCTTTGGTGAAAAAATTTTAACCTCCCTCTGACAGGCAGATTGTCCGGCACAGACACTTTGATAGCGGCTATGCTCAACTGGAGCAAGTCAAAAATCCGCAATCTTCTGCTGAATCCTTTCCTCCAGGTTAGAGGCTCGCAGCCATGAGAGTCTGCGCATCACTATAGCACTACCCATAGCAGAAAATCTGGATGTCACATCGCAAGTATCGTAAATGCCCCTGGACAGGAACTTGCGACACGCCTTTTGCTGCCTGACCACTTGACGAAAAGGCTCAGCCTGCTCCGGTGGGAGCGCGTCAACCAAGCTCTCAAGCTGCCTCACTGCGTTCCGCAAATGAATGCTTGTAAAGAACTGGTATGATTGAATTTTGGATGCGACAAGCTCTCAAGCTGCCTCACTGCGTTCCACAAATGAATGCTCGTAAAGAACTCGTACGATTGAATTTTGGATGCGAGCATGCCAGCCTGATACGCCTTTCTCCCAAAAGAGTCCAAGGTTCTATGTTCCCGCCCCGGGGGCGCCGAGGCAAAGTTCCTAGAACTCTTGGCACTTCTGAGAGCGGAATCCACCAACGCAGAATCATGAGGCAACTGAGGCCTGACGAAACTGGGTTCCCCGTGGATCCGATACTGGAACTCAGCCTTTTTGGGGATATTTGGGCATGAAAGAGGCTTCTCCCAGTTCCTCATCAGCACGTCCCTGAGTGTATCATGAAAAGGAACTGTGGTAGAAGACTTAGGTGGAGATGGATAATCCAGGACCTCGAGCATCTTGGCTCTGGGCTCATTCACAGTCTCTACAGAGAAGGGAATGGCCTCAGACATTTCCCGCACAAAAGATGAAAAAGACAAGCTCTCCAGAGGGGAGAGCTGCTTCTGAGGTGAGGGAGTTGAATCAGATGGAAGACCTAGAGAATCCTCAGCAGAGAAAACTCCATGCCCGCCATTCTCATCAGATGAGTCATCATCGGATGGGGCCAACAGCTCAGAAAGAGCAGTCCGGATCCGAGCCCGTCTCGACATGGAGGTGCGGTGACCTCGATGACGGTGTCGAGAAGTCGACTCCCCAGGAGACTCCGGTGAAGCTTCCTCCACCGATGGCAATGGAGAGTCGACCCGGGAGGCTGCCGACTCCGGTACCGCAAGTGGTACCGTTGAAGGAGACCTCACCACCGGCAAAAGGCTAGGTGCCGCAGGAACCTTCGGCACCGTCGGTACCGATACCGCTGGTGCTGGACGCAAATGGTGCAGCACCGCTTCCATAAAACCAGAAAAAATAGCCTTGATGCGCTCATCTAGAGAAGCTGTTGAGGAAGGCTGCGGTGCCGGTGTGGGCTTCGGAGACAGAATCTGCAGAGGCTGGGGAGCCGGTACCGGGATGCCAGACGACCGTCGCGTCGACACCTCCATCACAGAAGGAGAGCGAGCCTCTCGGTGTCGACACTTCTCGGGTGCCGAATGCTTCGACGACCCGGAGCTCCCTGTACCGTGTCGAGAAGGAGAACGATGAAGGTACTTCTTGGCCTTCGCCCAACGCCCGTCATCAAGACTCCTCGGTACCGGTGAGGAGGACGTGGAATCCACACGCCTCCTCGGGGCCGGGTCCGATACAGGTCGGTCCCGGGGGGCCTGCAAAGCAGGAGGCGCCGAGGTGGGTGGAGATCCACTTGATGCATCACTGCTCCCAGCATGCATCGGTCTTTTGGCAGCCTTCACCTGGTCTCCCGACATATCAAAGCTGCTCTCGACATCGACGGTACCGATGTCGATGCCGAGGTACCGGACCCAAAAAGTTTTTCTCTCTAGGCCTCTCTGGAGATCTGAGTGCGCTTTTTCATTTTCAGGCACAACTTACAGGTCTCCTGAAGATGGTCGGGCCCAAGGCACTGAAGGCACCAGGAGTGCGGATCAGTGCCAGAGATGGTCCGGTTGCAGCGGGTGCATGGCTTGAAGCCACTGGGCGTCTTCAATGACATGGCGGGAAAAATTGCGTCCGCGAAATCAAAAGACGCGATTTTGTCAGAAAAAATAAGACAAAGGAAGGCGAAAAAACCCGACCAAGCGACCTAACCACGGTCATGACGAAAAATAAAGTAAACTTATAAAGGGGGAATAAAACTGAAAAATAAAGGGAAAAAGTTTTTTTTTTCTTTTTTTTTTTTAAACAGTCCTCATAGAAAGGAACGGAAGCACGATCTACGACGAAGACGAGAAGAAACTTCACTCCGGGAGCAAGGAAACACGAAGCGCTCAAAAAGAACTCAGTGTCTCCTCAGACGCGGAAAAGAAGAAACTGAGGAGCATGACCGCACGATGGGCGGGAAACTACGTGCGCGCATGCGCAGTACGAACGCCATGCGTGATGGAACGCTCCAGAAGAGACTTTCAGAGAATTCTGCTAGAAATCCTCCAGGGGCCGACGTGACATCACCCACACGTGAGAATATCAGCCTGCTTGTCCTCGGAGAAATAAAAGTCTTACAAATTTTTTTTTTAATGATTGAGGTTTCTTAGTATTTTACAGCTATAATATAATACCAAGAAGTGCAGAGTGATGCACTTGGACTGCGGAAGTCAGAAGGAGATGTACCAGATAGGAGGCGAGAGATTGATAAGCACAGCTCTGGCTAGGGACCTTGGGATGATGGTGTCCGAGAATCTCAAGGTGACAAAACAATATAACTAGGCGGTGGCTAAGGCCAGAAGGATGCTATGCTGCATAGAGAGGGGTATAACCAGCAGAAAAAAGGAGGTGTTGATGCCCCTGAACAAGTCATTCGTCAAGGCCTACTTGGAGTATTGTGGTTAGTTTTGGAGGCCGTATCTTGCTAAGGACGTAAAAAGAATTGAAGAAGTTCAGAGAAAAGCAAACAAAATGGTATGGGGTTTGTATCTCAAGATGTATGATAAGAGACTTGAGAACCTGAATACATATACCCTGGAGAAAAGGAGAGACACGAGTGATATGATACAGGACATTCAAATATCTGAAAAGTATTCATATACAAAAATTTTCCTGAGATGAAAAAGTGGTAGAACTAGAGGACATGAATTGAGGTTGCCGGGGGAGGGGGGAGGGGGAGGAGACACAGGAATAATGTCAGGAAGTAGTTTTTCATGGAGAGGGTGGTAGACACCTGGAATGAACTCCCGCAGGAGGTGGTAGACATAAAAATGGTAATGGAATTCAAGAATGCATGAAATAAATACAAAGAAATCCCGTAAGAAGGAGTGAAACCAAAGAAGGTAAGTGGTGATTCGATGGCTGGAGAGGTTCAGTTTCCGTAAATGGAGAACAAGGACAATGCTGGGCAGATTTCTACGGTCCATGACCTAAAAATGACAAGAACAAATGAAGATCAAGTATACGTATCATACCTTATACTATGAGTTTATCTTGTTGGAAAGACTGGATGGACCATACATGTCTTTATCTGTTGTCATCTACTATGTTACTATGCTATTAGTAATCTGTAACCTGTCATTAAAATCAACTGTAGTACCTGAAAACTGGAGGGTGGCCAATGTAATGCCTATTTTTAAAAAGGGTTCCAGGGGTGATCAGGAAAATTACAGACCAATAAGCCTGAAGTCTGTGCAAGGCAAAATAATGGAAACTATTATAAAGAAAATAAATTACGGAACACATAGATAAACGTTTAATGGGACAGAGTCAGCATGGATTTAGCTGAGGGAAGTCTCCTGAGAAAATTAAGAGAGTCAAGGGATAGGAGGCAATATTCTGTTGTGGATTAGGAATTGGTTATTGGACAGATAACAGAGGGTACAATTTAATGGCCATTTGAATAGTAGAGTAATGGGACAGAGTCAGCATGGATTTAGCTGAGGGAAGTCTCCTGAGAAAATTAAGAGAGTCAAGGGATAGGAGGCAATATTCTGTTGTGGATTAGGAATTGGTTATTGGACAGATAACAGAGGGTACAATTTAATGGCCATTTGAATAGTAGAGTGCCTAATAGTGGAATTAGAAAAGGTTCACAGAAGAAAACCAAATTGAAAAAGGGGATGGAAATCCTCTCAAATGAGGAAAAGTTAAAGAGGTTAGGGGTGTTCAGTTTGGAAGAGAGATGGCTGGGGGGAGATATGATCGAGGTCTACAAAACCCTGAGTGGTGTAGAACAAGTAGAAATGAAATCAATTTTTTACTCTTTCAAAAAGTACAAAGACTAGGGGACACTTAATGAAGTTACATGGAAATACTTTTAAAACAAATAGGACAAAATATTTTTTCACTCAATTGTTATGTTCTGGAACTCGTTGCCAGAGGATGTGGTAACAGCGATCAGTGTTACCTGGATTTAATAGAGACATGGGGAAGCCACTGCTTGCCCTGGCATTGGTAGCATAGAAAGTTGATACTATTTCGGTTTCTACAGATACTTGTGACCTGGATTGGCCACTGTTAGAAACAGGATACTGGGCTAAATGGACTATTGGTTTGACCCAGTATTGGCCATTCTTTTGTCTTTAAAGCAAAATGATAAATACTGAATATTGTTGAGATAGAGACAGTTTGAACCAATGCTCTGAAAACTGACTTACTGTTGCACAAAACACCATTTTAGCTGTGCAAAATGAAATAATGGTCTTAAATTTCAAATTTAAAAATAAATTAATCTTTTTGTTAACAGATATGGGATTTATTTTGGGGGCGCGCAAGTACATAATCAGGAACTGACCAACACAACCATAACAGTTAAAATAATAGCAAAACAAACAAACAAACAAAAAAAACCCTCCATTATGGTGCAATTTAATCATGGAGATAGATCCTAGAAAAACAACCAAGAATCTCCTGAATAAAAACACACTCCCACTTTAACCCAATTGAAGCCTCTGATTAAATAAGGGGCTTCAGTTTGGTGATAAATTAACTATGTTTTCAAGAATCTGTTTAGTACTAATCCTTTAGATGGCAGTTTTAAAAGGCATTTATGCAGGTAAAGCAGTGTTTTATGAGCAGAAAAAGTGATGATACTTAACTGTAGCAGATATTCTTAGATGACAGCAGGCCTTATATTCTCACGTATGGGTAACACAATCCCACACTGCCCGGTCAGGAGCTTATGACAAGCTATTTAGAGCTTTGTGGAGCGCGAGACACGATCTACTGCGCTGCACGAGTGCGTTCCCGCCCACTGGGGCAGTGGCACAAATTCTTCTCAAACTGGCCCGACTATGCAAGGGGATCCAAGGGAAGAACAGAACTACTTTAAGCTGTTTATATATCTTCTGAGCAGGATTTCCTTAATTTGAACCTTTCTTCTTAAAGAGAACTTGGCCTCAGTAGCCCTTTTCGTGATTGGGGGACTTTTTATGGCCATCTTGGGCAGATGGGTTCCAGATGGCTAAGTTTTTTCCAGAAGGAATCTGATGCCCCCCCCCCCCCCCCCCCCCCTCCCGAGCTCATTATGTTGCTCTCTATGCCTATATGTTGCAGAAGTCTGGTAGGGGAACTGACAGTTCCTTTTTAGTTCAGCCTATGGAGTTTGATGACTTGTTCCCTGTCTCAGTCTTTTCTACTACTACTACTACTTATCATTTCTATAGCGCTACTAGACGTACGCAGCACTATACACTTGAACATGAAGAGACAGTCCCTGCTCCACAGTGCTTACAATCTAATTTGGACAAACAGGACAAACAAGAGATAAGGGAATATTTTTATTTTATTTTAGTTACCCTGCCTTGAAGAGGGGATGTTTTCTCCCCTGTTTTCCTCTATTCTGTTGGAGTATTTTTAGGGCAGTCCCTTTCTGCACAAAGGCAGCAAGAATCACCTGAGCTAGAAAGCCATGTTTGCCTAAGTGGGTACATTGATAGCAATAGGCATCACTGTCTGTAGTGAGTTTAGATTTTCTTATAGTTCCTGCGTTCGCTAAGGCTGTTCCTGGTGTGGGAAACAGTGAACAGCATTGGAGCAGGGCTTCTTGTATGTTGGGCCTCTGAAAGGGCCTATTTAGCGTTTTTATTTACAGACTTTTCTATCCCCTCAGTTTTTCTCTTGAGGTCAGTTGCTTGGACAGCTTGGAAGTTTCCCTCCTTCCTTTGTGAAACACTTTTTATACTGGCAGTACAGGCATTGCCTATGAGCACACCACCCTGAGTGTGCCTCACCTCTGATCTTGGAAGCTCAGCAGGGTTGGGCTTGGCTGGTTTCTAGGATGGGAGACTGCCTGGAAATACCAGTGCTGTAGGTTTTCTTTTTTTTTTTTCTGCACCTTTTGCACCTTTACAGATGGGACATTTTAGGCTGTGTCTTTGGCTCCACGTTTCTGTAAGTTTGTCCCTTCGCTTAAGTCCTCCTTGTAATGCATTCTGGTTCAGGAAATTGGATCTGGACCACAACCAAAGTAGTCCACTTTGCAGCCGAAAGTTGCTGACTGCCAGTAATCCATATGATGAAATTTTAAAGTTTCTTGTTTTGGTTTTTAATATATCATGCTTTGGCTTAGTAGTTCCACTGCTTAATTTGATGACTTTCAATCTTTTTCATCTCTTGGCACATTGTCAAGGTACACCATCCAGTTTAAGGATATATAGATATAATGCAATTAATGTTATTTTTTTGTAAATGCTAGTTAATTAACATGATTAATGCTCAGGGCTCACCTTCCTTCCATTGGCTGCCTCTGTGCATTCCAAGCCTCATTCTGGTGCTCCAGTAGCCTCTTTGAGTTCCAAACCTTACTCTGGCTTACTGAGGAAGTTGAAAAAAGCATCTCCCGCCATTGACCCTTGTAGAGCTGCTGATCCTCCCTCAGAGCCACCCATGCAGCTAGCCCCCTTCAGTTGCTTGTGCCACTGGGACCCCCCTTGAAAGCAGGTATCGTTGCTGGGACCCCTCAGAGCCGCTAGTAAGAGTTGGAAAATCATTGGACTCAAGCAGCTGCACTGTTCACTTTC
Organism: Microcaecilia unicolor; assembly: GCF_901765095.1. Taxonomy (NCBI): domain Eukaryota; kingdom Metazoa; phylum Chordata; class Amphibia; order Gymnophiona; family Siphonopidae; genus Microcaecilia; species Microcaecilia unicolor. The sequence goes on along the minus strand of NC_044043.1, from coordinate 13,139,405 downwards.
TCCCTAACTGAAATCATACTGCAGGCTCAGCACCATTGTAGCAACCAAGGCGACGAAACAGTGTGACAAGGCGGTGGCCGTAGCTAGAAGGTTGCTAGGCTGTATAGAGAGAGGTGTTACTAGCAGAAGAAGAGGTTTTAATACCCCTGTATAAGACGGTGAGGCCCCACCTGGAGTATTGTGTTCAATTTTGGAGGCCCTATCTTGCGAAGGATGTTAAAAAAAAAAATGGAAGCGGTGCAAAGAAAAGCTACGAGAATGGTAGATGTATGAGGAGAGACTTGTTGACCTGAACATGTATACCCTGGAGGAAAGGAGAAACAGGGGTGATATGATACAGACATTCAAATATTTGAAAGGTATTAATCCGCAAACGAACCTTTTCCGGAGATGGGAAGGCGGTAGAACTAGAGGACATGAAATGAGATTGAAGGGGGCAGACTCGAAAAATGTCAGGAAGTATTTTTTCACGGAGAGAATGGTGGATGCTTGGAATGCCCTCCCGCAGGAGGTGGTGGAGAGGAAAACAGTAACAAAATTCAAACATGCATGGGATAAACATAAAGGAATCCTGCTCAGAAGGAAGGAATCCCCAGAAGCTTAGCCGGTGGTCGGAGGCACGGCTGGTGGTTGGGAGGTGGGATAGTGCTGGGCAGACTTATACGGTCTGTGCCAGAGCCGGTGGTGGGAGGTGGGGCTGGTGGTTGGGGGGCGGGGATAGTGCTGGGCAGACTTACACGGTCTGTGCCCTGAAAAAGACAGGTACAAATCAAGGTAAGGTATACACAAAAAGGGGCACATGTGAGTTTATCTTGTTGGGCAGACTGGATGGACCGTGCTGGTCTTTTTCTGCCGTCATCTACTATGTTACTGTGAGAGTGCGGTTACCACAGTACAATACTACAGCATATATAGCGAAGTTACTTACCTGTAGTAGATATTCTCCGGGGACAGCAGGCTGATAGTTCTCACATATGGGTGACGTCCACGGCAGCCCCAGGTCCGGAAAATCTTCCTAGCAACAAAAGAAGCTAAAGCCTTCGAGCGCGTGGGTGCGCACACCGCGCATGTACGGCCATCCTCCCGCCCGTCGCACAAGAGTCCCGCTTCAGTCAACTTATGAAGCAAAACCAAAGAAAGGAACAACTCCAAAGGGGAGGCGGGCGGGTTGGTGAGAACAATCAGCCTGCTGTCCCCGGAGAATACCTGCTACAGGTAAGTAACGTCGCTTTCTCCGAGGACAAGCAGGCTGCTTGTTCTCACATATGGGTATCCCTAGCCCCCAGGCTCACTCAAAACAACAAACAGGGTCAACTGGGCCTCGCAACAGCGAGGACATAACAAAAATTGACCTACTAAGAAACACCTAACTGAGAGTGCAGCCTGGAACAGAATAAAAATGGGCCTAGGGGGGTGGAGTTGGATTCTAAACCCCAAACAGATTCTGCAGCACCGACTGCCCAAATCGACTGTCGCGTCGGCTGTCCTGCTGAAGGCAGTAATCAGATGTGAATGTGTGGACTGATGACCACGTCACAGCCTTGCAAATCTCTTCAATAGTGGCTGACTTCAAGTGGGCCACTGATGCTGCCATGGCTCTAACACTATGAGCCGTGACATGACCCTCAAGAGTCAGCCCAGCCTGGGCGTAAGTGAAGGAAATGCAATCTGCTAGCCAATTGGAAATGGTGCATTTCCCGACAGCCACTCCCCTTCTGTTGGGGTCGAAAGAAACAAACATTTGGGCAGACTGTCTGAAGGGGCTTGTCCGCTCCACATAGAAGTCCAATGCTCTCTTGCAGTCCAATGTATGCAACTGACGTTCAGCAGGGTGGGTATGAGGACGGGGAAAGAATGTTGGCAAGACAATTGACTGGTTCAGATGGAACTCCGACACCACCTTCAGCAAGAACTTAGGGTGAGTGCGGAGGACTACTCTGTTATGATGAAATTTAGTATAGGGAGCATGGGCTACCAAGGCTTGAAGCTCACTGACTCTACGAGCTGAAGTAACAGCCACCAAGAAAATGACCTTCCAGGTCAAATTCTTCAGATGGCAGGAATCCAGTGGCTCAAAAGGAGCTTTCATCAGCTGGGTGAGGACGACGTTGAGATCCCATAACACCGTAGGAAGTTTGACAGGGGGCTTTGACAAAAGCAAACCTCTCATGAATCGAACAACTAAAGGCTGTCCAGATATAGGCTTACCCTCCCACCCGATAATGATAAGCACTAATAGCACTAAGATGAACTCTTACTGAGTTGGTCTTAAGACCAGATTCTGACAAGTGCAGAAGGTATTCAAGCAGGGTCTGTGTAGGACAAGAGCGAGGATCTAGGGCCCTTGCTGTCACACCAGACGGCAAACATCCTCCATTTCAAAGAGTAACCTCTTCGTGGAATCTTTCCTGGAAGCAAGACTCGGGAGACACCCTCAGAAAGAACCAAGGAGGTGAAATCTACGCCCTCAACATCCAGGCCGTGAAAGCCAGAGACTGAAGGTTGGGATGCAGAAGCGCCCCCTCGTTCTGAGTGATGAGGGTTGGAAAACACTCCAATCTGCACGGTTCTTCGGAGGACAACTGCAGAAGAAGAGGGAATCAAATCTGACGCGGCCAAAAGGGCGCAATCAGAATCATGGTTCCGCGGTCTTGCTGGAGTTTCAGCAAAGTCTTCCCCAACAGAGGTATGGGAGGATACACATAGAGAAGACCTGACCCCCAATGTAGGAGAAAGGCATCTGAGGCTAGCCTGTCGTAGGCCTGAAGTCTGGACAGAACTGAGGGAACTTGTGATTGATCTGAGTGGCAAAAAGATCCACCGAGGGGGTGCCCCACGCTCGGAAGATCTTGCAGACAACTGCCCTGTTGAGAGACCACTTGTGAGGTTGCATTATCCTGCTAAACCTGTCAGCTAGACTGTTGTTTACGCCTGCCAGATACATGGCCTGGAGAAACATGCCGTGACAGTGGGCCTAAAGCCACATCTGGACGGCTTCCTGACACAGGGGGTGAGATCCGGTGCCCCCCCTGCTTGTTGACATAGTACATGGCAACCTGGTTGTCTGTCTGAATTTGGATAATTTGATTGGGCAGCCGATCTCTGAAAGCCTTTAGAGCGTTCCACATCGCTCGGAACTCCAGGAGATTAATCTGAAGACCTGATTCCTGAAGGGACCAAGCTCCCTGAGTGTGGAGCCCATCTACATGAGCTCCCCACCCTAGGAGAGATGCATCTGTAGTCAGCACCTTTTGAGGCTAAGGAATTTGGAAGGGACGTCCCAAGGTCAAATTGGAGCGAATTGTCCACCATAGCAGGGAATTGTGAAAACCGGTGGACAACTGGACTGCATCCTCTAGATCCCCAGCAGCTTGATACCACTGGGAAGCCAAGTCCATTGAGCTGATCTCATGTGAAGATGGGCCATGGGAGTCACATGAACTGTGGAGGCCATATGGCCCAAAAGTCTCAACATCTGCCGAGCTGTGAACTGCTGAGACGCTCTGGCCACGGAAACCAGGGACAGAAGGTTGTCCGCCCTTGCCTCGGGAAGATAGGCCTGAGCTGTCTGAGAGTCCAGCAGAGCTCCTATGAATTCTAGTTGTTGAACTGGAAGGAGATGGGACTTTGGGTAATTTATAACAAACCTGAGTAGCTCCAGAAGTTTGAGAGTCACCTGCATGGACTGTAGAGCTCCTGCCTCCAAGGTGTTCTTCACCAGCCAATCATTGAGATAAGGGAACACATGCACTTCCAGCCTGCGTAGCGACGCTGCAACGACCGCCAGGCATTTGGTGAACACCCGGGGTGCAGAGGCGAGCCCAAAGGGCAGAACACAATACTGAAAGTGCTGTGTTCCCAGACGGAATCGAAGATACTGCCTGTGAGCTGGCAGTATCGGGATGTGTGTATAAGCATCCTTCAAGTCCAGGGAGCATAGCCAGTCATTTTTCTGAATCATAGGGTGCCAAGGGAAAGCATCATGAACTTTTCTCGAATCAGATATTTGTTCAGGGCCCTTAGGTCTAGGATGGGACGCATCCCCTCTGTTTTCTTTTCCACAAGGAAGTACCTGGAATAGAATCCCAGCCCTTCTTGCCCCGGTGGCACGGGCTCGACCGCATTGGCGCTGAGAAGAGCGGAGAGTTCCTCTGCAAGCACCTGCCTGTGCTGGAAGCTGAAGGACTGAGCTCCCGGTGGGCAATTTGGAGGTTTGGAGATCAAATTGAGGGAGTATCCCCACCGGACTATTTGAATAACCCACCAATCGGAGGTTACAAGAGGCCACCTTTGGTGAAAAAATTTTAACCTCCCCCCGACCGGTAGATCGTCCAGCACAGACACTTTTACTGCGGCTATGCTCGCCTGGAGCCAGTCAAAAGCTCATCCCTTGCTTTTGCTGGGCAGCTGTTGACGTGAACGAGCACGCTAGGGTTGAGCCTGAGCAGACTGGTGGGAAGGTGGATTGTACCTACGCTTACTGTAAGCAAAGGGAGCAATCCTCCTTCCCCCGTAAAAACGTCCACCTGATGAGGTAGATGCTGAAGGCGCCCGGTGGGAGAGTTTGTCGAATGTGGTTTCCCGCTGGTGGAGCTGCTCTACCACCTGTTTGACTTTCTCGCCGAAAATATTATCCCCCCGGCAAGGAACATCCGCAAGTTGCTGCTGGACTCGATTGTCGAGGTCAGAGGCACACAGCCATGAGAGTCTGCGCATCACTATACCCTGAGCAGCGGCTCTGGATGCCACATCAAAAGAATCCTAAGTACTCCTGGACAGGAATTTACGACACGCTTTCAGCTGCCTGACTACCTCCTGAAAAGGCCTGGCCTGCTCCAAAGGGAGCTGATTGACCAGGTCCGCCAGTTGCTTCACATTATTCCGCAAGTGAATGCTCGTGTAGAGCTGGTAGGACTGGATTTTGGAGAGGAGCATGGCTGACTGGTAGGTCTTCCTCCCAAAAGAGTCCAAAGTTCGAGCCTCCCGTCCCGGGGGTGCCGAGGCGAAATCTCTCATACTTTTGGCTCTCTTGAGAGCAGAATCCACAACCCCCCCCCCCCCCCCCCCCCCCCCCCCCGAGTCATGAGGTAACTGGGCCTTCATCAACTCCGGGTCCCCGTGAATCCTATACTGAGACTCAACCTTCTTAGGAATGGTGGGGTTAGATAATGGTTTCATCAATTTCCTTAACAAGGACATTATGTAGAGGAACAGTGGATGACTCCTTAGGTGGTGAAGGATAGTCCAGGACCGCGAACATCTCAGCCCTGGGCTCATCCTCAGTTACCACCGGGAAGGGAATGGCCGTAGACATTTCCCGGACAAAGGACGAGAAAGACAAACTCTCCGGGGCAGAGAGCTTTCTCTCTGTTGAAGGAGTAGGGTCAGAGGGAAGGCCACAAAACTCCTCTGAAGAGAAATATCTTGGATCTTCCTCTGCCTCCCTCGAGCCTCTCCTTCGGTATCGGACAGGAGTTCTCTGACTGCAGTCTGAAGCTGAGCCCGTATCAACGCCGAGGAGCTATGTCCTCGATGGCGATGCCGAGAAGTTGACTCCCGTGCCGGCGGCAATGAAGCTCCCTCCATCGACGGACAGTCGACTCGGGGGGGGGGGGGCAGCCGAGGCCGATGCCGCAAGCGGCACCGACGTCAAGGGCCTCACCACAGGCAGGGAGCTAGCCGCCACATCTATCAACGGTACCGACTGCGCAAGCACCCCCGGTACCGTAACAGACGGTTGCAGCAGCCCTTCCAGGTTGCCTGGAAGAATGGCTCGGAGGCGCTCGTCAAGAGTGTCTGTCGAGAAAAGCTGTGGAGTTGGTACAGGAGTCGAGACCAGAATCTGCCGAGGAGGAGGAGGCGGTACTGGGCTGTCCGGAGAACGGCGCATCGACACCTCTTGTATGGAGGGTGAGTGATCCTCCCAGCGTCGACGCTTCACGGGTGCCGATTCCCTCGACGCCCCGGAGTTCTCAGTACCGTGACGACAAGGGGACCGATGACGGTGCTTCTTTGCCTTTGCTCGAGGCACATCACCGGTATCCCTCGGTACCGACGAGGAGGACGTGGAATCCACACACCTCCTCGGGGTCGGTCCCGATGGGCCTGTACCGCAGGAGCCCACGAGGCAGGTGGAGACCCACTCGATGGTCTCTGGACAGCCATTACCTGCGCTCCGAGGTCGATGCACTCTCCGGTGCCGACATCGACCTCGGTACCGCTGTCAACGTTGACGCCAAAGTACCGGGCAAAGCTCCAAACAGGCGTTCCCGTTGAGCTTGTCTCGACGCTTGTGTCCGCTTTTTAAGGCTAAGACACAACTTACATGCGTCTGGGCGATGGTCGGGACCAAGGCACTGGATACACCACGCGTGAAGGTCGGTGCCTGAGATTGCCCGGTTGCACTGAGTGCACTTTTTGAAGCCCCTGGCGAGCCTCGATGTCATCGACGGAAAAATAGCGGCGGCAAAATCAAAATTCGTGATGGTGCCAAAGGAAGGGCACAAAAAAGGGGAGAAAACCCGTACGGGCAGCCAAAATGGCCGCACATGATAACAAAAGGAAACTTGAGGGCTAAACTAAAGAAAACTAAGGGAAAACTTTTTTTTTTGAAAAAAAAAAAAAAACGAAACAGCTCGTTCTCGAGCACAAATGGAGAAAAAAGAAAAACGGCGAAAAGCCGGCTAAGACGAAGGCTCTTCTTTTCTGGGGCACAGAACCGCCATAAACAGCCACTCTTGACCGCAGAAAAAAGAAGACTGAAGCGGGACTCTTGTGCGACAGGTGGAAGCATGGCCACACCTGCGCGCTCGAAGGCTTTAGCAACTTTTGTTGCTAGGAAGATTTTCCGGACCTGGGGCTGCCGTGGACGTCACCCATATGTGAGAACAAGCAGCCTGCTTGTCCTCGGAGAATACCTGCTACAGGTAAGTATCTGTTTTTTCCGAGGACAAGCAGGTCTATTTATTCTCATATATGGGGAATCCCTAGCTACCAGGCTCACCGTAAACCACCATCATTGGTCAATTGGGCCTTGCAATAGCGAGGACATAACATAGATTAAACTGAAACTTTATACAGAGTGCAGCCTGGAACAGAAGGAAATGGGCCTGGGGGATGGAGTTTGATTCTAGACCCCAAACAGATTCTGCAATACTGACTGTCCAAACCGACTACTGCATCGGGGGGTATCCTGCTCAAGGTAGTAGTGTGATGTGAATGTGTGTACCGAAGACGAAGTGGCAGCCTTGCAAATTTCTTCAGTGGAGCCTGCCAAAATTGGGCTATCAATGCAGCCATGGCTCTGACATTGTGAGCTTTGACATGACCCTCCAGTGTCAGCCCAGCCTGGGCATAAGTGAAAGTACTACTACTATTTAGCATTTCTATAGCGCTACAAGGCGTACGCAGCCTGCACAAACATAGAAGAAAGACAGTCCCTGCTCAAAGAGCTTACAATCTAATAAAGAAATGCAATCTGCCAACCAATTGAGATTGTGCATTTCTCGATGGCAACCTCCATCAAGTTGGGATTAAAAAAAACAAAAAGTTGTGTGGACTGTTTGTGGGGTTTAGTCCACTCCATGTAATAGGCCAATGCTCGCATGCAGTCTAAGGTGTGCAAGGCGCTCTCGCCAGGATAGGCATGAGGTCAGGGAAAGAATGTTCGCAAGACAGCTGCTGGTTCACATGGAACTCCACACCACCTTAGGCAGGAACTTTGGGTGCATGTGGAGGACTACTCTGTTGTGATGAAATTTGGTATAAGGGGCATTGTAGGATAGCCACAGATAATAAATTACCTGTGTCCAGGTTCCCCAAGCAGAACTATCTGCAAGCAAATTATCCTGTACTCGGCCTAGGGGTGGGAACCTTGGAACTTAGCCAAATACTTCCGTTAGAAAGAACAGCAACTGAGAATGCAGGCTGGAATATATATATTAGATTTATTATAGTATATCAGATAAGAAAATATAGGTAATGTATACAAAATATAGACACTCTGGCAAAGCTTTGGCTGAATACAAAATTACAGGCTGATAAAAATTACACTCATACGTCACACTACTAAACACTAATTCTTACTGGTTACCAGATAAAATTACACCACTGATAAGTCACACTATGTTACGAGGTAGTACAGTTTTTAGCAGCTCCTCCTGATCACAGGTCAGAGGTTGATGCAGCCATCTTGTTGTAACAGAATGTCATAGGCTTGTATAGGCCAAGACCAGCAAGGTGAGACACTCAGGGAAATACTCCTACAGCATCCACTACTAAGGCCTGAAGCTCATTGATTCTACGAGCTGAAACAGCCACCAAGAAAATGACCTTCCATCAGGTGGGTGAGAATGACGTTGAGGTCCCATGACACTGGTGGAGATCTGACATGGGGCTTTCACAAAAACAAACCTCTCATAAAGTGAACAACTAGAGGTTGTCCAGAGATAGGCTTACCCTACATGTTGATGATAAGGGTTCACACCTCAGTGAGATTAGTGCTTAACACCAGAATCAGAAAGGTGCAAAAGATAATCAAGCATGGTGTGTGTAGGACATGAAATGGGATGTATGGCCTTGCCTTCACACCAGACAGCAAACCTCGTCCATTTAAAATAACAACCTCTTAGTGGAATCTTTCCTGGAAGCCAGCAAGACTCGGAAGACACCCTGTGGCAGATCCAAGGAACTAAATTCTAGGTTCTCAATATCCAGGCCACGATGGCCAGAGACTGGAGGTTGAGATGAAGAAGAGACCCCTCATTCTGCATGATGAGGGTCAGAAAACACTACAATCTCCATGGTTCTTCGGAGGATAACTCCAGAAGAAGAGGGAACCAGATCTGTTGAGGCCAGTAAGGAGCAATCAGTATCATGGTCCTGCGGTCTTGCTTGAGTTTCAACAAAGTCTTCCCCAGTAGAGGTATGGGAGGATACGCATATAGAAGACTCATCCCCCAATGAAGGAGAAAGGAATCCGACGCTAGTCTATCATGGGCCTGGAGTATGGAACAGAACTGAGGGACCTTGTGATTGATGTAAGTGATAAAGAGATCCACCAAGGGGAAGATCTCATGGGCAACGCCCATGTTGAGAGACCACTCGTGCAGTTGCATGACCCTGCTCAGTCCATCGGTCAGGCTGTTTTTGCATGCTAGATAAGTGGTGCGAAGGAACATACCATACCAACGCCACATCTGAACGGCCTCCTGACAGAGAGGGCATGATCTGGTGTCCCCCTGCTTCTTGGTGTAAAACATTGCAACTTAATTGTCCGTTTGAATCAGTACAATTTGGTGAGACATTTTCCTGAATCATGGGTAGAACAGTACTCAAGGAAACCATCCTGAAATTTTCTTTGACCAGGAATTTGTTCAGGGCCCTTAGGTCTAGGATGGGACACATCTCCCCCTGTCTTCTTCTGTACAAGAAAGTACTTGGAATAGAATCCCCACCCTTCCTCTCCTGGTCGAATGGGTTTGACCGCATGGACCTTGAGAAGGGTTGAGAGTTCCTCTACAGGGAACTTAGTCATGCTGAGCGCTGAAGGAATGAGCGCTCGGTGGGCAATTTAGAGGTTTCCAATGCCAACTGAGGGCACATATTTGAGACAGACTATTTGAAGAACCCACCGAGGTCAGAGGTTACAAGGGGCCACCTTTCATGAAAAAACTTCAGCCTCCCCCCCCGACAGGCAAGTCGTCTGGCACGGACACTTGGCTATTCTCTGCTGGAGCCAGTCAACAGCTTGTCCCTTGCTTGGACTGGATAGCAGCAGGGGCCTTAGGCGCATGCTGTTGATGAGAACAAGCATGCTGGGGCTGAGCTTCACAACACAGGCATGAGGAAATGGCATATCTACTCCTCTGCGAGCAGAAGGCACCCCCTCTCAACTTGCCAAAAGACCTCCTACAAAATGAGGCAGATGCAGAAGGTGCCTGGCGGGAGACAGAAGAGATGGTATCAGTGTGTTTCTTAATCTGGTCAGCGACCTCTTAAATCTTCTCTCCAAAAAGGTAATCCCCCAACATGGGGCATCAGCCAATCTCTGCTGAACCGAAAGTTCAAAGTTAGGGACAAGCAGTCATGTGAGTCTGCACATCGTTATACTTTGGGCAGAGATCCTGGATGCCACATCAAAAGTGTCGTAGGTGCCCCTGGCCAAGAATTTATAACATGCCTTCTGTTGCTTGACCAACTGGCAAAGAGACTCAGCCTGCTCTGGTGGGAGAGCGTCAGCCAAATCTAGCAACTTCTGCAACGAGCCCTGCAAGCAGATGCTCGTGCAGAGCTGGTATGATTGTATACGTGACATGAGCATAAAGCTTGAAACATCTTGCTCTCAAATGAGTCCAAGATTCTAGCTTCTCTGCCCGGGATGCTGAAACATAGTCCCTAGAACTCTTGGCCCTTTTGAGGATGGATTCAACCACAAGGGAACGATGAGGCAACTGTGGCTTATCAAACCCCTGGGTGCTGTGAACCTGGTGGTATATGCTATCTATTCTTCTGGGTAGTACCAGGACAGACAGAGGGGACTCTCAGTTCCACACAAGAATGTCCTGCAAGATCTCATTCAGTGGTACAGTCACAGCCTTCTAGGAGGAGACTCATAGTCCAGGACCTCGAGTGTCTTGGTCCTGGGATCATTCTCCACCTCCATATGAAATAGAATGGCATACGCCATTTCCTTAACAAAAGAGGGAAAGGAAAGGCTTTCATGAGGAGACTTTCTCTTTTCCTGTGGAGGGGAGAGGTTGGAGGGGATGCCATAGGACTCATCCTCCGAAACGTACCATGGATCCTCCTCTATGAGCACTCCTCATTGGGGTCAGTCAAAAACTCCTCATGGGAGGGCTGAGACCGAGCCTGCCTCGAGTTAAAGGTAACATGTCACCGAGAGGGGCATCGAGAAATCGGCTCATGCCTCAACTCTGGTGAAGCTTCCTCCACCGACGTCGAGGGGGTACCAGTTTGGGTGGTAGGCAACACCGGTGTTGGAGGCCAAACTGCAGGCTGAGGGCCAAGCAAGGCTGCAATGGGAGACATATTAGGCGAAAGCACCCCTAATGCCGATATATTCCGCTGCAAACTTGTGAGGTTTATGACTGCCTGTGTGTGTGTGTGTGTGGTGGTGGTGGGGTTACAGCTTTTTTATTTATTTGAAAGCTTCCCATATGTAACCTGAGGCTCTCTTTTAAACTGGGTAGGGGTGGGGGGGAACCTGGGGCTTGAGCTGCGGTCCTGCTGTCATTGTGGGTGCTCCGGGGTGGAAGACTTGTTTTTGAAGTAGTGGGAGGCTCAATTTTTATAGCAGGCAGCTTTAAGAAAGGCCCTGGCTCTGCCTGACCCTTGGGGTCGAATTGTGGGGACTTCTCTGGCTACAAAAAAACTAGTCTGCCATTCCGGAGCGCCCTCACCTAGAGCAGGACTGCAGTTCACACCCCCTGGACTCCCCCCCCCCCCCGAGATTTAAAAAAAAAACCAAAACTCAGGTTACATACGGGACGGTTTCAAATAAATAAAAAAAAGCTGTCAAATTTTAAAATAAAATCTCACACACACATAGGCGTCAAACTTCACAAGTCTGCTATTGTTTTCCAATAGTGTCTTTGAATGTATGAAGTCACACAATATGGCAGCAAGCTCCACCCACTGGCTTCAGCCCACAGAATGGGCCAGATAAGCTAATGCCTTCTGTCATAGAACATCCTTAGTGCATTTAGGCGCCAAGTATGCACATAAATGACCAGAATACTGGTATATGTGGATAAATGACAAAATTCTTTCTATTCAATATTCTATAAAATGGCATCTAAATGCAATGGGCAAAGTCTGGGTGGAGCATGAGCAGGATGCACAGTTACATAAAATATAGAATACTTTAATTTACTCATTTATTTAGCAGTCTAGGCTCTATAGCTGGTGCTAAGTTGTCTTACCTAAACTCTATGTACCTATTTAACCTGTTACACCAGTATTTTATAAAGGAAAGTAGGTGCTTACTTTCCTTTATAGAAAAGACTCTAGATAAGTTTCTTCTAGGTGCCTACGTTTAGGTGCACTGTTACAAAATTGCTCTAAACTTATTGACTGACCTGAGTGGAAGCATTCCTGAGGAGGATAGTTGGACCAGAATTTAGACTAACAAACATATTTAATAAAATATGTTCATATGTGCATAAAACAAACTGGGACATTTTTGTTTACCAAAAGAGCAGATATAAATATGTACAAATAGAGGTGAATTCTACATATGGTGCTGAAACACCGATAAAAGCATTATTCTATAAGCCATGCTTAAAGTTAGGCGCGGTTTATAGAATAGTGCTTATGCCCAGGAATCAAGCTTAACTTTAGGTATGGCCACTTACATCAACTGAAACATGGTGGAAATCTTCACACCTTAGGCACATTGCTCCCTCATTCTATAACTATACGCATTAATTTTAGGAACGCCCCTATTCCAGCCTTGACCCTCCCATTTCCATGCCCCCTTTTTGAACTCGTGCATAAATTTACATACACATATTCCAATTAAACTTAATCAGTGCAATTGCTTAAGTCAATTATCGGTGCTAATTAGATTATTCAATTAAACTGCATGTGCAATGTTTAGCAATTTTAATAGAATTTGAGGAATATTTTCTGTGGATTAAATTTGAAAAGGAAAGTATACACATTCCCTTAGAAAAGAGGTTCAACCTGCCACACATTAGGCAGCCTGTTATAAAATTACACTCCCTGTAATCATAAACATTTATCCATCATGTTCAGCATTCTCAGAATTTCAGATTTTTTAAAATTCATTTCATTTTAAATCAGTATAAAAGAAAGTTAATATAGATTTTGTCATCATTTTCTGGTAGCCAAGATAAAAGCATTTCTAAGTAATGCTTTCTCGCCTTATGAAAAGTGATGACTTCTCAGACAAAACTGACACAGGTAGAGTTTGAAGATTTTACCAGCTCATACCTACCTACCTTGTTCAACAGTTTTATTTTATTTTTTTGTTTAGGATACATTTCTTCAAAATAATCAATGTGAGGAGGTTGGAGTATATCAAGAGCAGAGAGTACCTAAGGAAAGATTAAAAGCACAAGTCCCAATTAGGGAGAAACGCAAATTTTTATGAAAAGATAAATAAAATAGTAATAAATCGGGCAGCCACCAATAACTCAGATCTCAAGCACCATAGGCTTAACCAAACTTTCTAGATTCCTACTCTTAATTGTTAAATGCCCTCTTCAATTAATCATTATTGTGATGGACCCTGGGTCCTTTTGGAGCACAGTACAAGCAATCTCTTATTAGTATGGCTAAACAGTGACGGCTAGAATTCCATTTCAGAGGCTACTATCACTGTTGCTACGACATTCCCAGCCATGGCCAGCTCAGGAAGAAAAATGTAAATCCAGCATTATATGCTTCTACTGAATCATCAGTCCAGCTTTTCAATTTTTAATCCTCTAACCCTCTTTTTTCTGCCATGTTCCCATATTCTCTCACTATTTTTGTCTCTTCATTTCAAACTGTATTCTTCTGTAATTAAATATTTCCTTATTTTACCTTTTTGAAATTAGAAAGAGCAGAACAAGAGCTATATACTCTCTAACACTTCCATAAAGTGTTCAGCAAGGAAGGATGGGCAGCCATGGGATAACCTAGCTTTCTTCCTTCAATGCTGTCTGTCGGCAGGGAGTGTAATTGCAACAACCTAGAAAATGCTAACACTTAGCAGGGCATACCTTCATCTTATGTAAACTGTTTATTACGCCAGGTAAGAGACTGTGGAAATCATACAATCCCACACAAATATGTGTAAATAGTTTTTGCAAAAAAATGTCCACCATGTTCTAGGGAAACACATCAAGAGACACACTAGTTATAATCTGGCAAATATTAGCTAACATTTATAAATGACTACTGTCTTCTAAAAAATTAAGGCAAACCTTGCCCAGCCTACTTGCACAGCCACATTATAAAAGATAGTAGATAAAAAAAAATAGCTGCCTGAGAATCGTTTAGTTTAGCAAATTTATAATAAATCCTGGATGTATGACTAAGAAAATTTAAAAAGGCAGTGTGTACACAGAATTTAGCTAAATCATTTCAGCTGATGAAATCTTCATAAATGTTAAATCCATGGTGCCCTTAATGCTATATCATTAAATGCCTTAACGTAAAATAACATTAGAAAGTAATGTCTTTTTAGGTTGAGAGTATCATAACCTGTGTTTGCTTAATATTAATTCTGTCCGTGTAACTACTACTCAATCGTTTTACTTTGTTTAGACTCAGAACTTAGAAATTTTTTCTTAACACAATACTGAGACTTGAAGAGAGAGATTTTTTACCTGGCCAGTACAAAGGATTGGGAAAAAAAACATTTTCATTAAAAAAAAAAACAAAAAGACCAATCTGTGTATCGACCTGACAAGTCTTTCTGAATACTGGGCCCTATTTGTTTACAAATCGAAGAACTGAGGCATCTATGAAGTGATGCTCTGAGAAGGGAAAGATCTACTGAAGAGATCAGATGCTGCTATAACAGCAATAATATTTATTTATTTTACATTTCTAGCCTGCCTATTAACTAGGCGGGATATAAAACATGTAATGATTTTACTGATTTTAAATTTATTTCCTTGGACTTGATAACCTACTTTTCATCAATTTGGTCTTCAAGCGGATAGCAATTAAGAGTACATATAACACATAATAAAAACAATCATAAAAAATAAAACCCTATAACCATACTTTAAAAACACCAAAAGGAAACCAAGGTAATCGGTTCTACTTAATTTTAGAAGCAAAGAGTCTGAAAAAGAAGGCATGTCTCCCATAGATGATATGAAGATTTGCAATAGGGTTTGGCCTCTGAACGTTGTTGAAACATTAAGAGGCGCGGAGGAGGGGGGGTTCAGACAACTAGAGTATCAACAAGTAATTTATTTATTTTTGTTACATTTGTACCCCACGCTTTCCCACTCATTTGGAGTTAAGATCCAATGAAAAACAGGTTGAAAAGTACACACTTAGGGGGCAATTCTATAATTGGATGCCTGGTAGGAGCTTATTCTATAAAGGAATGTATGTAACTACTTTCCTTAAATGAATACTTAGTGAACAGTGAAAATATGCATCTATAATCTAGGTGTAAACACTTACAACAGCTACAGAGCTAGCATAAGTGTATACACTTAAGAGCCAGAGATATACAAGTAAGTTACATGCGTGTGAGCCCAATCAACCTTCTGGACAGTTTCCACCATGTCTATGCCTAACTCAGAACATAAGACTAGCCATACTGGGTCAGACCAATGGTCCATCTAGCCCAGTACCCTGCTTCCAGCAGTGGCCAATTCAGGTCACCTGATAGAAACCCAAATAGTATCAAGATTCATGTTACTGATCCCAGAGACAAGCAATGGCTTTCCCCATGTCTATCTCAATAGCAGACTATGGACTTTCCTTCCAGGAACTTGTCCAAACCTTTTTTAAACCCAGATACACGAGTTCCAGAGCTTAACTATTCTTTGAATGAAAAAATATTTCCTTCTGTTCATTTTGAAAGTAGTACCTTGTAACTTCCTTGACTGTCCCCTAGTCTTTGTACCTTTTGAAAGAGCAAAAATTCTATTTACCTTTACCCGTTCTACACCACTATTTTGTAGACGTCTATCATATCTCCTCTCAGTTGTCTCTTTTCCAAGCTGAAGAGTCCTAACCTCTTAAGCCTGGCCTCAAATGAAAGGAGTGTCATCCTTTTAATAATTTTGGTAGTCTTTCTTTGATCCTTTTCTAATTCTGCTATATCTTTTTTATGATACGGTGACCAGAACTGCACCTCAAGGTGTAGTCATACCATGGAGTGATACAGAGGCATTATAATATTATTTTGCTTATTTTCTAACCCTTTCTAATAAATCCTAGCATTCTGTTTGCTTCACACTGGGTAAAAGATTTCAGCGTGCTGTCTACGATGGCACCTAGATTTTTTTTCTTGGATGCTGAATCCTAAGCTGGATCTTAGCATCAAGTAATTATGATTTGGACTATTCTTCCCAATGTGCATCACTCTACATTTGTCCACATTAAATTTCATCTGCCATTTGGGTGCCCAGTC
The DNA here is from genome assembly GCF_901765095.1 of Microcaecilia unicolor. Lineage (NCBI taxonomy): Eukaryota > Metazoa > Chordata > Amphibia > Gymnophiona > Siphonopidae > Microcaecilia > Microcaecilia unicolor. Next base: position 13,123,276 of record NC_044043.1, on the reverse strand, counting down.
TTCCAATTACCCAAGGTACTGTTAAATATGCAATATGTAAGCTACATATGTATTTATAGAATTGCATTTAGGAGGAATTTTAGCACATACACACATGTATATACACATACATGTATATATGCAATTATTCTATTGACATATGCAAGCAACCGGTGCTTAACTGTTCATGCATACTTTACAGAATTACCCTGATAATGTGACAGAATGGCATGTTACCTCCTTCCTCAATTGGCAAACTCATGCATGTCTTTGGGGGGGGGGGGGGTGGAGAACTGGGTGTGAAGACATCATAAAGTGGGTTTCATTAGGTTTATAGGGGGGAGTGGAGCTAGTCTGTGCATGGTTCTGTGTGTATATTTGTCTCTATTTTCAGTGTGTAAGGGTTAGGGGAGGGTGGATGGGGGGAGCTGTGCTATTACATGGCTGAGGCAGGTAAGATTGGGGGGGGGGCATCGAACTCAGCATAACTCTGGGCAAGTCACTTAACCCTCCATTGCCCCATGTAAGCCGCATTGAGCCTGCCATGAGTGGGAAAGCGCGGGGTACAAATGTAACATAATTAAATTAAATCCCTGTTTCGTCACCCTTCTCTGAACCTTTTCTAGTTATACTATATCCTGAGATGGGGCAATCAGAACTAGACGACACAGAGACGCTGCATAACTTGCAACATTTCGTTTTAAAAGTCTTTATCAAGATTATAAGAATTATATCCTCTTATTCATACAACTTGAATAATTTAAGACTCCTGAGGCAGGCCTGTGGACGAAACACAGTACTGTGTCGAGTCTGTGAATAAAGCTGTTTCCTTTATCACCATAGTCTCAATAGCTTTCTCCTTGTTTTCCATCCTAACAAAATCCATAACAATTAACAATGCAAAATATCACCGTCATACTGTAATGAAAAATCATGATCACAATATCAAAATATGATTTAAAAAAAGATACATATGAACAAAGTCGTCCTATGAAAGAAAATCTTTCATACAAAGGCTATACATTTCCACCAAATATACCCAGAGGGTTTTGTCCGGGTAACACATCGCAACCTGGTCGTATGTGCAAATGAGTATTATCTAATCGACTGTACGGTCCTGGAAGTTTTGAGGGTGTCCAGACTTCTTGCAATTCCAAGAGATTGATGTCATTTCTCCAGTGATGACCAAGAACCCTGTGTGTGGAGACCATTGAGGTGAGCACCCTAACCTACCATGGAGGCATCCGTGGTGAGGACTGTGTGATGTGGAAGGGAGTGAAATGGAAGTCCCCTAGTGAGATTTTGGGACACCATCCACCACTTTAGAGAGTGGAGTAGATGTGGAGTAACTTGAATATGGGTCAACAGCAATCCTGTAGCTTGGGACAACTGAGAGTGACCACTGAGGAATCTGAAAGTGAAGTCAAGCCAACGGTGTTACATCGACAGCTGAAGCCATGTGACCGGGTAGGTGGAGCATCTGACTAGAAGATACTTGGGTGGCTTTGGAAATCTGAGCGGAAAGATATGTTGGGTACTCTCGGTTAAGGGAGGAACGCTCGACTCTGACTAGTGTCTAGAAAAGCCCCGATGAACTCTAAGGTTTGAACAGACTGAAGATGTGATTTGGGGTAATTTATCACAAAACCAATCCAAACAGTAAGACCTTGTACTGATAATGTAGGAGTTCCACAATGGGAGCGAAGGAAATTTCTGTGAGAAGGGAGGATACATATGTGAGTGTATGCCTTCTTCAAATCTAGAGAGCAAAGTCAGTCATTGAGTTGGATCATGGGCAGAAGTGATCCTAGGGAAACCATGCAAACTTTTTTTTCTTTTCAGTAGGAATTTGTTTAAATCTCACAGACTGAGAATTGGTCATACTCCCTTGCCTTTTCTAGTATGAGAAAGCACATGGAATAAAACTCACCCCCCCTCCCCCAAGTGGAAGAACTGGTTCTATTGCATTCTGCCAGAGGAGGACAGCGAGCTCCTCCTGAAGTACTATCAATTGATGGGAGCTGAAACAAAACTCTCTTGGTGGATGGTTGGGAGGTCTTTTTTCCCCCAATGCAGAGCATAACTGTGCTGTATGATACATAGCACCTGACAGTCAGAGGCTATGAGCGTCCACCTCTGGTGAAAAAAAATGTCTGCCTCTTACTGTAGGTTGCTTGGCATGGACAACTGCTCTCTAGGAAGGAGTCAAAAACTGAAGTGGAGTCTGTGATTTCTTTCTGTGCTGTGGCAGAGGATGTGAACATTGGGGTGTAGTCCTTTGAGGTGGAGGAGGAGTGGGAATGTAATGATGCTTAGATGTATAATAATTGGACCATCAAAATCCTCCTGCAAACCTTCTAGAAGAAGAGGTGGCAGATGTCTGTGGCCCGCATAAGTGTGCTTTTTGATTAGGTTGGCCACTTTCTTGACTGTCACTGAATAAATTATATCCCCAAGGGACACCTGGGACAGAGGATTCAATGTCAGAGACTCTGAGCCAGGAAAGATGCTGCACTGCTACTCTTAAGGCAGATATGTGAGAAGTAACATTGAAGGCATCATAGGCCTGTCTTGCCTGTTATTTCCGACAATCTAGAAGTTTCCTGTGAAGATTGAGAACTCATCAGTCTTTTCAGGAGGAAGAAACTCTGCAAAAGGAGAGAGTATTTTGTAAAAGGGACTTTAAGTAAATTGTGGAAAAAAGTTGATAATCGAATATGTGATTGATTAGCATTGAAGCCTGAAATGTTCTTCTGCCAACAGTCTAATGTTGTAGCTTCTGACTGGAGGAGCAGAAGAATGAGATCTTGCACTGCGAGTACATTTTAAAACAGATTCCATGACTAAGGAATGATGGGGTAATTGTATTTTTTTCAAACCCAGTGCATTTCTGTATCAATTTTCTTTGGAGCAACTTGGACTGTCAGTGGAGTCTCCCAGTTTTTGATCAGAGTATTCTTCATAATTGTATGAATTGGAATAGTAATTTCTTCTCCAGGAGGAGAATCATAACCTATTACCTCAAAGAGTTCTGAACATGGTTCTTTCTCTGGCTTCAGTTTTAAAGATACTGCTTGGGTTACTTCATGGACAAAAGCAGGAAAGGATATATTTTCTGGAGGAGACTTACGTTTCTCAAGTTGTGGAGAAGGCTCAGATGGACTCCTCAACTGAGAGGTCCTGCTGTCTCCCAGGAGAGGTCAGAGTCTAACTTTTCTTGGGAAGTAAATGGAGGAGTACATTGACTACAGCATCAGCTCTGCATTGAAGTGCATCAAGGCAGATGAGTCTCCAAAGCTGGAGAAAGTTCCTCTGCCTATGTCGACACACGTCACTTAGGTTCGTGGTGCCCTCGACTGTCGACACTGAACCGGTGTGCGGGACCTCTCCCATGACTGTCTCCCCAATGTATGCGCAGGCTGGGTTGAGGCTGATGCAAGCACCTTGTAATCCTGGACTGCAAATGCAGTAGCCTCAAGAGCTCCGCTTTGAGCATAGCCCGGATTTCCTTCTGTAGAGTAGGCATCAGTACCGATTGAGAAAGAGGTGTGGACACAACCCAAGATATAGCTTGTGCAGGCATAGGAGTTCTTGAAGACCTCAAAGGTTCTCGATAAGAAACTAGCTGGAGAGGAGAACAGTCACTGCGGGATGGATGCTTTCTGTGGATCGAGAATGTTGATGTAGGGGAGGTGTTGGTGGAGTTCCTGGAGGGAGAACAATAACAATGTTTCTTAGGTTTTTTACACTGCAGGTCCCTTGATGCATGCGGCACTGACAGAGGATAGAGTGTCCTTAAGCTGTCGCGGTACAGAGTCTGATGTCAGACCCTCTTGATGTAGTGATTTCCGGAAGTTTGTTAGGTCGTGCATTGTTTTCATGACGTTTGGAAGTGATTTCCATAGTTGCGTGCTTATATAAGAGAAGCTGGATGCATATGGTTTATATTTTAGTCCTTTGCAGCTTGGGAAGTGGAGATTTAGGTATGTGCATGCTGATCTTTTTGGGTTCCTGGTTGAGAGGTCTATAAGGTCTGCCATGTAGGCTGGGGCCTCGCCGTGAATAATTTTATGAACCAGTGTGTAGATTTTGAACGTGATTCGCTCTTTGATTGGGAGCCAATGTAGTTTTTCTCGTAAGGGCTTAGTACTTTCGTTTTTCCAAATATGATATGGCTAGATGTATGGTTATGCAAAATGGCACCTGTCTAACGGAATTCTTTGCCTCAAAAATTAAGAATTGAGCAGTCAGGTGAAAGCCTGACTTTTTATTTAAATGTTTAGGTGATATAAATTTTTTTTTATAAATCTGAAATTGTGTTTTAGGGGGCGCTGCTGAACACGAAGAGTGATGGCAGCTTGGTAAACCGAGCTCCTGCTGATTCACTTTGGCCCTCATGATCAAAAGCCCCGCGCTGTTCCAAACAGCGCCCTAAAAATAGCGCCTGGACAGCGCAGGGCTTTTCTGCATCGATGAGCAAAGATAATGCATGCTAATCTAAGCAGCGCTATTATCTTTGATTATCGTGTTGAAGTGCGGGAGAATTGCGCCTGAGCATGCGCTCAGCACATCCTCCCACACTTGTTTGACAGGTCTGGGCTGTCAAAAGTCCAAACCTGTCAAACAGTTGTCTCCAGCCCCCCCCTCAAACCCCCAGAAAACGTTGAGGCCGCCGCCGGCCAAACCCTCTCCCACCCTCCTGGGATGCGGTGGGCGAGGCTACAGACCATGTAAGGGAATCGCTCCCTTACATGGTCTGTAGCCCAGCCCACTGCATCCCAGGATGCAATGGGCAGGGCTGGGAGTCGCCATTTTGCATCGGCGTCGACAGGAAGAGGGAGGGAGGCAGGCAGGCTGCGTCCCTCCTCCAACAAAAGGTAGGGGGGGCCAGCCGGGGGGGCTGGCAGGGAGGGTGGGTGACCACGGACCACCAGGGATTCTGAACGCTGGGGGAGGGGAGGAGTTGGGGTGGGCTGGAGGTCCACCGAACCTCCAGCCCCCACCGTCGATGGATAACAGGGTGCCGGGGGGGGGGGGCGGCAGGGAGGGTGGGTGACCACGGACCACCAGGGATTGTGAACACTGGGGGAGGGGAGGAGTTGGGGTGGGCTGGAGGTCCACCGGACCTCCAGCCCCCACCCCCCTCCGTCGATGGATAACAGGGTGGCGGCCACAACAATTTCTTGGGGTTTGGGGGGCTGGAGACCCACCAAACCTCCAGCCCCCCCCCCCCCCGTCGCTGAGTGGGAGGGAGGGTGGGATAGCGTTTAGCCAGAGGTGGCCACCAGGATTTATGGGGGTTCGCGGGGGGGGGGGGGGGGCTGGAGACCCACCGGATCTCCAGCCCTCCCTGAGCATGGAAGGTGTCGGATCGTCGGAGGGACCAGAGGTCCACCGGACCTCCGGTCCCCTGTTTGCGTTTGCTTTGGGGGGGAACGGGGGCCTGCCAGCATGCAACTGCATGCTGCACAGAGCTCACCATTCCTCCCCAATGATCCACAAAGTCTAAAGTCAGCTCAGAGCTGGCGTTGATTTTGCCGCGCCCAGTGACCAAATCTTTGGCGCGCTGGCCGCTGATCATTGGGGATGAATGCGTTAAGCACTGATTAGCATGCATTTGCAAGCTAATTGCGCTCAAAGCCCTGTTTAGCATGCATTTGCATGCTACTTGCGCTAAGAGCCCTCGAGTGCGTTGTTTCAGGCGCTCGAGGGCTCTGATCATGGGTCGGCAGCAAACTCCGGCGCTTGTATGGCGTTAACAGCCTCTAGCGCCGGAGTTTGCTTTTGATCATGAGGGCCTGAATATAATCAAGCATCCAGCGACATCGCATTATAATCTTTCTTTAAAACCTCCAATACAGTAAGCGCTAAATGTGACGTTTGTTAGCCCTTGGCCCAGAGGTGGCTGCATGCAAATCACCAAACCACCTCTGGGTAGACCGATTCCCCTTAGAGCTAAGAGTACTCCCAAGAACTGGACTGGACCACAAGTGGAGATGACCCAAAGCAGCTTTATTAGTAGCAAATAACACAAGACTAAAAGGGCAGCTAAACGGCACAGAAAGGAAAACAAGCAACCTAGCTATACAGTCTAACCTAGCTGAAGCAAGGCAAACATAAAATATAGAATAAGGTAAAGTAGAACAGCCTAGCTGTATAGGTAAATCAAACATAAGCAGCCTAGCTGAGCATCTCACTACCAGCAGAAACAATGCAAAGCATAAAGTATAAAGCATAAAGGTAAAGTAGAACAACCTAGCTGTATGGAGAAATCAAACACAAGCAGCCTAGCTGCACATCTCAATACTAGCAAAGCAATGCAAACAAATGGCATACAGTAGAACAAAGGGCCCGTCCTAGCGGGACAAAGACAACAGGCAATACTTGGCTGACAGAGGTAACACTGCAAGTGGTTAAGAAAAGAGTTCATTCTGTTAGTACACTCAGATGAGCCGCTGAACAACCGCGGCAAGCTCCCTCAAAGCCAGAGTGGAGCAAGTAAAGGCCAGAGCGGGTCACACTGCTCACTGAGGCGCCCGAGCCAAATGTTCCCAAGGCAAGCAAGATAAAGCAACAAAGCCTGAGCCGACACTCCCAAGGCAGAAGGTCTCTATTCTATCCGCCGCTTTTGACACTGTTGATCACAGCTTACTCCTTGATACGTTGTCTTCACTTGGATTCCAGGGCTCTGTTCTTTCCTGGTTCTCCTCCTACCTCTCGCTTCGCACCTTTAGTGTAAAGTCTGGTGGATCCTCTTCCACTTCTATCCCACTTCCAATCGGTGTACCTCAGGGCTCTGTTCTCGGTCCTCTCCTGTTCTCCATCTACACTTCTTCCCTTGGCTCTCTGATATCTTCCCATGGCTTCCAATACCATCTCTATGCTGATGACTCCTGACGACTCCCAGATCTACCTCTCTACCCCCGAAATCTCAACCAGCATCCAGAAAAATGTATCAGCCTGCCTATCTGATATCGCTGCCTGGATCTCTCAACGTCATCTGAAACTTAACATGGCCAAAACCGAGCTTCTCATCTTTCCCCCTAAATCCACATCTCCTCTTCCCCCTTTCTCTATTTCTGTGGATGGCACTCTCATTCTCCGTCTTCAGCTCGTAACCTTGGGGTCATCTTCGACTCCTCTCTCTCCTTCTCTGCTCACATTCAGCAGATTGCCAAAACCTGTTGTTTCTTTCTCTATAACATCAGCAAAATCCGTCCCTTCCTCTCTGAGCACTCTACCAGAACCCTTATCCACACTCTTATCACCTCTCGCCTAGATTATTGCAACCTGCTTCCCGCTTAGCCATCTCTCTCCTCTTCAATCAGTCCAAAACTCTGCTGCGCGACTCATTTTCCACCAGAGTCGCTATGCTCACATTAGCCCTCTCATCAAGTCACTTCACTGGCTCCCTATCCGTTTCCACACTCAATTCAAACTTCTCTTACTGACCTATAAGTGCATTCACTCTACTGCTTCCCGGTACCTCTCCACCCTTGTCTCTCCCTATGCCCCCCCTCAGGTACTCCGTTCTGTAGATAAATCTCTCGTCTGTCCCCTTGTCCTCTACTGCTAACTCCAGACTCCGTTCCTTTTATCTTGCTGTGCCTCACGCCTGGAATAGATTTGCCGAGCTTGTACGTCTAGCCCCGTCTTTGGTTGTTTTCAAATCCAGGCTAAAAGCCCACCTCTTTGGCGCTGCTTTTGACTCCTAACCACTACTCACTTGCCCTGCACCCTTTTATCCCCACCTCTTTAATTCCCTTACCTCTTGTTGTTCTGTCTGTTTGCCTGTCCTATTTAAATTGTGAGCTCTTTGAGCAGGGACTGTCTTTTTTGTGTGTGGTGTACAGCGCTGCGTATGCCTTGTAGAGCTATGGAAGTGATAAGTAGTAGACTCAACAGCCCTGCACAGCACCCAAGGGTCAGGAACAGCCCACGCGGGCCTCTCCACGCTCCAAGCACCGCTCCCTCGTCCAGAGATACTTTGAGGCGTGGCCTCAGCCGCTGCACCATTCCCCGTCATCCAGCCCACACAGTCCCAAGCTCAGCACAAAGCCACTCACTGCATACAGCGACCAAGGACTCACGGTGGGCAACTGGAAGGAATCTCAGCTGAGGAATGGGAGGTTATGGACTCACAGGCTTGGCAGCAGGCTTCACTGGACCCAAGCAAAGGTGAAAGCTGTAGGCAGAGCTTTTACTCCTCAGGACTACCAAGCTTGAAAGCAGGCTTCACAGGAACACAGCATAAGGTGAAAGCTACAGTTGATCTCATCACATGGTTTCCAGTACCATCTCTATGCCGATGACACCCAGCTTTACCTCTCCACTCCCGACATCACAGTCGAAACCCAGGCCAAAGTTTCAGCCTGCCTTTCCGACATCGCTGCCTGGATGTCCAACCGGCATCTGAAATTGAACATGGCAAAGACTGAGCTCCTTATCTTTCCACCCAAACCCTCTTCTCCTCTTCCCCCACTTTCCGTCTCTGTTGACAACACCCTCATCCTCCCCGTCTCTTCAGCACGCAATCTCGGAGTCATCTTCGATTCCTCCCTCTGCTTCTCTGCCCATATCCAGCAGACAGCTAAGACCTGTCGCTTCTTCCTCTATAATATTAGCAAAATTCGCCCATTCCTCTCTGAACAGACCACCCGAACCCTCGTCCACTCGCTCGTTACCTCTCGTCTTGACTATTGCAACCTTCTCCTCGCTGGCCTCCCGCTTAGCCACCTATCCCCCCTTCAATCTGTCCAAAATTCTGCCGCACGTCTTATCTACCGCGTGAACCGATACATATCACCCCTCTCCTCAAGTCGCTTCACTGGCTCCCAATCCACTACCGTATACAGTTCAAGCTTCTCCTATTGACCTTCAAGTGCACTCAATCTGCTGCCCCCCATTACCTCTCTACCCTCCTTTCCCCGTATGTTCCCACCCGTAACCTCCGCTCTCAGGACAAATCACTCCTATCTGTACCCTTCTCCACCACTGCTAACTCCAGACTCCGCCCCTTCTGCCTCGCTGCACCTTATGCCTGGAACAGACTTCCTGAGCCCATACGCTATGCGCCCTCCCTGCCCATCTTCAAGTCCTTACTCAAGGCCCGTCTCTTCTCCCTTGCTTTTGGCGCCTAACCACCTTCCCCATTCCTGTTACCTACACTGACTACGTAGTCTGTTACCGTTAGATTGTAAGCTCTCTTGAGCAGGGACTGTCCCTCCCCGTGTTTAAACTTGTACAGCGCTGCGTAACCCTGGCAGCGCTATAGAAATGCTAAGTAGTAGTAGTAGTAGTAGAAAGCTGTAGCAAAGCTTTACCTCTCAGTACTATCAGGCTTGAAGGCAGACTTCCATTGGAACACAGCATAAGGAGAAAGCTGTTGCAAAGCTTTATCTCTCAGAACTACCAGGCTTGAAGGCAGACTTCCACTGGAACACAGCATAAGGAGAAGCTGTAGCAAAGCTTTGTCTCTCAGAACCACCAGGCTAGAAGGCAGGCTTCCACTGGAACACAGCATAAGGAGAAAACTGTAGGCAAAGCTTCACCTCTCAGGACTACCAAGCTTGGAAGCAGACTCCCTCTGGAACACAGCATAAGAAGAAAAGCTTTAGCAAAGCTTCAGGCCACGGCCTCGCAAAGAAACAGAAGTTGGAACTAGCAGAGCACAGGCAATCCTGGGCCCAATCAAAGATAAATTGCTAGAACACTGAGCACGCTCAGAAGCCAGTTTAAGAAGTGCTCAAGTGCTGATGACATCACCAGCTTGGCCTCCACCACTCTACAGTGACCCCACAGGTCACTGACTGGAACTGCAGGTAATTTTAGAAGGTTTAGAAGGAGAAACAGGTCACTGATGTTGATGACGACGGCCGTGACACTAAACTTGTCTATACCATGTCAACGAACCAGATGGAGAAAAGACACAGAACAGAGCCATCATCTCCAAAAAAAGATCACCCCAACAAAACAGATAGTGAGGCCTCTAAAACATTATTAGAAGAAATTCATGCCTTAAAGGAAATGCTACTAGAAAATACAGGAGATAAAGAAGATATTTCAATAAAATCTGAATTATCTCAGTTCAAATCTCGTATTGAAATACTGGAGAATAAACAAAATGCTGCAGACACTAATATCAAGCAATTACAACGACAATACAAACGTACTGGGATACTCGAAAAAGAAATTGAACATATGAATGATCGTGCGAGAAGAAACAATATCAGAACATTGGGAATTCCAGAAGTGGCTGAAGGTAACATTACCAAATATTTGGAATCCTTTAAATCTTCGTATTTGGATTTAAAATTTGAACCCTGCTTTGAAATTGAAAGAGCTCATAGGTTTCCGTCATGGACTATACCACAAAACAAATACCCTAGGCCTATCATTATGAGAGTTCTCCAATATGAACACGTGGTTATCATCATGCAACACACTCAACTCCATGCTCTGATTAAAAAAGACGGATCGACGATTCAATTCTTACCAGATCTTCACAAGAACATGGCGAAAATCCTTAAACAATTCTTGGAATTCTGACTCAAACTTAAAGAATGAAATGCACAATTTGGTCTTCTATATCCTGCACGCATGCATGTCACCATCAACAACCACACTGATCCCAGCACCATGGCATCGTTTATTCAAGATCTCTCTCCCCCTGCCATTGATGTGGTACGCACATTTGTCTGTAGCTGCATCATGATGGATATTAATATAAATTCTGATTATATACCCATGTGAATGATATCTAATACAGCTAATTGGCATTTCAATAGAAAGCTAATATAAAATCCCATATTGATATATCTATTTCTTCTTTTCTAGACCTACAAAATTAATGTTAATTTACTTTAGGTTCAATAAGAAGAATCTATCGCTAATAGTATCACTTTAAACAGTAATATCTAATGCTTAGATATAACAGACACGCTTTCAGGAAATACCATAGAAATTGCATGCTAACACTCATACCTTCACGAATGGATTTATGTGTGACAACTACCTTGTTTTTAATAGGACCTTTCGATCCCTTCTGGTCTCTCTGCCTCTCAATAACATCGTAGGTCTGGCACAAGTTTCTTCGTAGCAATCCAGTTGCCGCCGATATATGGCATGCTCAAATTTATATTGCATTTGAAGGGAACAGATATATAATCCTTCTCCTGCTGCTCCCGCATGGGAATACGACGTAAACCCGTAAGCAATCTTTGAGTTTTGCATATCAAGATTAAAGAGTTATCTTCACATCTCATCCTACTATCTCATGTTAAGAAGCAAATTAAGATATACAATTGGCTCTTTGCAGATGGACGGAGGGAGATTCCTATATCCTGACCTTCTACAACTAACAGAATATTCACATTTTTGTTTGCTATATTATGTTTAATCGTTTATATACTATACTTCTTAAAATGAAGTATAGAAACCTATATCATATATAGAATCTAGTCCGATATTTAAGATAATCGAATACAAGGTTATCATATATGCCGTTCACAAATATATAATGCTACTTAATATATTATAAATAAAAGGATGCTACTAATTGCAAATATATGAAGACAATATAACATCAATGAATCAGCTGAGGTGAGAAGCGCAAGCGCATCATCTTACTCAATAACCCGTATTATTTTTACCATCATGCAAATGTTAAGTTTAGCATGATGGAAAGTTATGCTAACTCATTTGTGTCTAGAGGTGATTTCATCTGGTTTATTGTGCATATTACTATTCTGCTCAGGGTATGTATTAATGCAATATCAACATCACTACTGCCAACTGTTCGTATCGTTACTACATTTAAAGATGAGTTTAAAGATTATTTCTTTAAATGTTAAAGGCTTCAACAATCCAATCCAGAGGAGGAAAATATTATCCAGCTTAAATACAGATTCACCTGACATTTTTTTCTACAGGAAACTCATTTATCCACAAGTGAGTCTGCAAAACTTAAAACCGTCTGGTTGCCTCCTCCCATTTTCTCTCCAGCGGATGGGAGAAGAAATGGAGTATTAACAATTATAAGGAAAAGATCCGACATCATTATCCTTTCACATACAGCAGGACTCCAGTGGAAGATGGGTTAAAGTTATTATTATTTTTTTTTTATTTGTTACATTTGTACCCCGCGCTTTCCCACTCATGGCAGGCTCAATGCGGCTTACATGGGGCAATGGAGGGTTAAGTGACTTGCCCAGAGTCACAAGGAGCTGCCTATGCCTGAAGTAGGAATCGAACTCAGTTCCTCAGTTCCCCAGGACCAAAGTCCACCACTCTAACCACTAGGCCACTCCATATTAAAATCACTGATATATATTTGATGTTTATTAACATATATGCCCCAAATGTAGATAATCCAGACTTCTTTAAACTAAATGCTGATCTAAGCATTCAAAAAGATTCAAGCAAATGTATAATTGGAGGTGACTTTAACCTAGTTTTGTATCCATCTATAGATAGGAAATCTGCTATATCATACAAATGCACAAAAGAATGGAACACTCTTCAAGACATCATCAAACAGCTTGCACTGATTGATATATGGAGATATCAACACAAACTAGAACACGTTTTCAGTGATCTCTATCTCCACCTGCTGGTAGGCAGATACAACCCACCAGTTCCTGGATTCATCCGCTGCTAATGCTAAGGAATACATCTTTTACTTCGATCCACACAACTCATATTCACGATTAGATTTCTTTTTAATTCATAAATCTTTACTTAGTTCAGTATTGAGCTCAAATATTGGTGAAATGTTTATTAGATCATGCACCTATATCTATAACACTCAACATAACTACAAACACCACAGGTAACAAAATATGGAGATGTAATGCCTCATTATTAGATATTTCTGACTTTAAACCTACCATTAAAAAGGCAATTGATGAGTTTTTTTCAATTTAACAAACTAGAAAACACAAATTGGATCACATTATAGGATTCCTTCAAAGCGTACATCAGAGGTGTAAAATCCTATGCTGCTTCCCAACGTAAGAAAATTGTTAAAGAAATAACCGAACATGAAAATTCTATTAAATCCTTGGAATTACTTCATCAAGCCAACCCAACAGATATGCATATCTTAAATTAACTGAACAAAATTAGATTCCAATATAATTCAATACTTAGTAAAAAAAAAAAAGCTAGTGAATCCATTTTTTATGCAGTCAGCTACATATTATTCTGATAATAACAAATGTGGACATTTACTAGCATAACATCTGAAATCCAAGTCCGAAAAGAAAACTATATCGGCTACCTGCTCCTTGTGATCTTGGGCAAGTCACTTAACTCTCCATTGCCGCAAGTATAAAATTAGATTGTGAGCCCTCCTGGGACAGAGAAATATCCAGTGTACCTGAATGTAACTCACCTTGAGATACTACTGAAGAAGGTGAGAGCAAAATCTAAATAAATAAATAATGTAGTACAATCTAAACCAGAAATAATTGTTTAATGTTTTAGACACTTTTACACATCCCTATATGTCTGAAATATCTGATAATCATGTAATCATGGAAATTCATCATTTCTTGAAAATTTAGACCATCCTATTTTGGCAGAAGATAATTCCTTACTAACAAAGCAGATAACTGTAAAAGAAATTGAAATTACATTTAAAAAAACGGCACCAAAAAACCCCCCTGGGCCTGATGGACTAACAGTCGAATTTTACTCTGCTTTCATACACAAGCTAGCACTTAAATTCTTTTTTTTATATCTTATAGAAACCGGTGATATTAGAGGTACATTTACAGAAGATAATATAATAGTACTTCCAAAACCAGGCAAAGACCCTCTGTTAATACAAAATTATAGACCACTCTCA